>NC_045977.1:20486570-21100906 GCF_010909765.2 Amblyraja radiata
TTTGCTTTGTTGCCGACTCTTCTTGTGTGGAAATAGTTCAATGGTTCACTGGTGCTCTCGTTGTCACAGATGCAACCGGACAGTGAAACTCCTTTTACACATCTTACCCATGCAGGCGCCACCATTATTTAAAGTCCAACGTCTGTTCAGCCCGCACACGCAGAGCACTGGAGCAGTTCTCGCCAATTGGCGTCCCTCGTCATGTCCCATGGGCTTCTCCTGCAGCCGATCTTGAAGGCGTTGGAGGAATTCCCCCGGTTCGCCCTCCCTACCGGCCCACTCCTGGCGTCTGATGTCTCCAGCTCCTTCCCGGTTACACCGTCCGATGAGCCTTCGGGCAGGTTCCCAGTCCTACCGACCGCCGAGCCTTCGGGCCGACCCCAACAAGGTTTCAGGCAGTCTCCTGGCCTCGCAGACCAACAAGCCTTCGCGTGGGCCCCAACAAGCCTTCGCGTGGGCCCCAACAAGGCTTCAGGCAGTCTCCTGGCCCTTGCAGACCAACAAGCCTTTGCGTGGGCCCCAACAAGGCTTCAGGCAGTCTCCTGGCCCTCGCAGGCCAACAAGCCTTCGCGTGGGCCCCAACAAGGCTTCAGGCAGTCTCCTGGCCCTTGCAGACCAACAAGCCTTTGCGTGGGCCCCAACAAGGCTTCAGGCAGTCTCCTGGCCCTTGCAGACCAACAAGCCTTCGCGTGGGCCCCAACAAGCCTTCGCGTGGGCCCCAACAAGTTTTCGGGCTCTTCTTCATTCATCATTCTTCATTCTAGAAGTACGAGCTCCAGAAGTTCGAGGAACAGCGCTACCACTGAGGATGCTCATCAGACAGGACACAGCAGCTTACATGACCACATGACAGTTAACACTTCTCAAACCCTTGATCAGTGCGCTACCGATCAGCAGAAGCCCGGGGTCACTTGGTTCTTGATGTTTTCAAGAGAGAGTTAGATTTAGTTCTTAGGGATAACGGAATCAAGGGATATGGGGAAAAAATCAGGAACAGGGTACTGATTTTGGAAAGACTCCATCCCCTACTCCCAATTCCTCCACATACGCCGCATGTTCCCAGGATGAGACGTTCCACACCAGGGCATCGGAAATGTCCTCGTTCTTCAGGGAACGGGGATTCCCCTCCGCCACCATAGATGAGACTCGCACCATGGTCTCATCCATACCCCGCAACACTGCTCTCTCTCCCCATCCCCGCACTCGCAACAAGGGCAGTCCCCCTAGTCCTCACCTTTCACCCCACCAGCCGGCAAATACAACACATAATCCTCCGCCATTTCCGCCACCTCCAACGTGACCCCACCACTCGCCACATCTTCCCATCTCCCCCTATGTCTGCCTTCCGCAAAGACCGCTCCCTCCGCAACTCCCTTGTCAATTCTTCCCTTCCCTCCCGTACCACCCCCTCCCCGGGCACTTTCCGTTGCAACCACAAGAAATGCAACACCTGTCCCTTCACCTCCCCCCTCGACTCCATTCAAGGACCCAAGCAGTCGTTCCAGGTGCGACAAAGGTTCACCTGTATCTCCTCCAACCTCATCTACTGCATCCGCTGCTCTAGATGTCAGCTGATTTACATCGGGGAGACTAAGCGGAGGTTGGGCGATCGTTTCGCCGAACACCTCCGCTCAGTCCGCAATAACCTACCTGAACTCACGGTGGCTCAGCACTTCAACTCCACCTCCCATTCCCAATCCGACCTCTCTGTCCTGGGTCTCCTCCATTGCCAGAGTGAGCAACACCGGAAATTGGAGGAACAGCACCTCATATTCCGCCTGGGTTGCTTGCGTCCGGATGGCATGAACGTTGAATTCTCCCAATTTTGCTAGCCCTTGCTGTCTCCTCCCCTTCCTTAACCCTCGAGCTGTCTCCTCCCATCCCCCCGCCCTCGGGCTCCTCCTCCTCCCTTTTTCCTTCCTTCTCCCCCCCCACCCCCCATCAGTCTGAAGAAGGGTTTCGGCCCGAAACGTTGCCTATTTCCTTCGCTCCATAGATGCTGCTGCACCCGCTGAGTTTCTCCAGCATTTTTGTGTACCTTCGATCTTCCAGCATCTGCAGTTCCTTCTTGAACACTGATTTTGGATGGTCAGCGATGATCATATTGAATGGCGGTGCTGGCTCGAAGGGCCGAATGGCCTACTCCTGCACCTGTTTTCTATGTCTATGTTTCTATGACTCGGACCCTACCCCGTTGCCATGGAAACACCACCACCTGCAGGTTCCCCTCCAAATCCTACACTATCCCGACTCGGAAATCTTTCACCGATCCTACACCATCACTGGGTCCAAATTCCCGGACTCCGTCGGCGTTCACCAGTGGCGCAGCGGTAGAGTTGCTGTTCAGACTGCGGGTGCTGTCTGTATGGAGTTTGCGCGTTCTCCCTGTGACTGTGTGGGTTTTCTTCGGGTGCTCTGGTTTCCCCTCACACTCCAAAGACGTGCAGGTTTGGAGGTACATTGTCCCTTAGTGTGTAGGATAGAACTAGTGTACGGGTGATCATTGGTCAGTGCAGACTCAGTGGGCCGAAGGGCCTGTTTCTCAAAACTAAAAACAATAAACCAAAACTAAAGAAAGACTACAGTGTGATGGCAGCCCACACCCAACTTCAAGGGCAGTTTGGGAAGAGTAAGAATGCTCGATGGGATCACAATTTATCAGTATAGTTTAGTGATGCAGTGCAGAAACAGGCCCTTCAGCCTACGTGATCCCAGTACACTAGCACTATCCTACACACTAGGGACAATTTACAATTTTACCAAGGCTAATTAACCTACCAACCTGTACGTCTTTGGTGTGAATGAGAAATGATCTTGCACTTAGTTGCACCCAGCACCTTGAGCATTGGAGACTTTTGGATCCTCTTTAGCCAGAGGAGTGGAGAATAGCCGATAAGTTCCTTTGCTTAAGGGTAGAGTTGAAGTCATACAGCAGGGAAACAGGCCCTTCAGCCCAGAGATAGACAGAAACTGCTGGAGTAACTAAGAGTGACAGGAAGCATCCCTGGAGGGAAGGGATGGGTGATGTTTCGGGTTGAGACCCTTCTTCATACCCCGTCAATTCCAATCAATCAATTTATAGACTTTAGATATACAACTCGGAAACAGGCCCTTCGAACGGCCAAGTCTGCACCAGCCAGCCAGCGATCACTGCAAACACTAACCTATACACACTGGGGGCCATTTTACAACTTACCAAAGCCACTTAAACCTACAAACCTGCTCGTCATTGTGGCCCACCGAGTCTGCTCCAACCATTAATCACCTGTACACTGGTTCTATCCAACACACACTAGGGACAATTTACAGAAGGCAATTAACCTGCAGTCCTGGATGTTTTTGTGGAAGTGTGGAAGGAAAGGGAAGCATCCGGAGAAAACCCAAGCAGTCACAGGGAGAAGGTAGAAACTCCGAACTGACAGCATCCGTAGTCGGCATCGAACCTGGGTCTCTGGCGCTGTAAGGCAGCAACTCTACCGCTGTGCCACTGTGCTGCCCGCCCCGTGCCCATGTGTCGTCTATATCCCTATATGCACATCCGATACATGTACCTGTTGATGTGTCTTGTGCCTACCTCAACACACAACTGTGGCATAACAAGGCTTTAGTCAGCTGCCAACCGACTTGTCAAATATTCATGTCGCGAAACGGAACAATAAAATTCTTATCTGCAGCAGCACAACAGATATGTAAACGTATTACTCTATGAACACCCATAATAAATGACAACAAATGTTTAGTATATACTAAAAAAAAGGCAATGTCCCCAAGTCTATGTAATTCAGAGTCTATTTGGAGGCTGCAGTGTTTATTAGCCTGGTGGCTGCAGGGAAGAAGCTGCTCCTGAACCTGGACATTACAGTTTTCATCACTCATTACTGATCTGTACTCCTTGCTTTTAATTAAAGCAGTGTGTTATTTGATTCCCGTTTTAGTGCATCAGACCCTCACTTGCAAAGTGCTGCCTCGGAGAGGACAGAAGTTAAGCATCGGGTTGGAGTGCAGAGAGAGAGAGAGAGAGGACAGAGAGCGAGAGAGAGAGAGAGAGAGAGCGAGTGGGACCACGTAGAGATTGGTTGTAATGGAACACAGCACCGTTCCTGCGAGCAGTCAAATTAGAAATGGTTACTGAGCCAGCCAGCACAGTCCATCTTTCTGCTTCAGTTGAGTAGTTTTGCTGATCTCAGTCGTATTAGTCTGTCATTTCTTAATACCGTCAAAGACGTCAATCACAATGTCATAGAGTCATACATGACTGAACAGGCTTATTGGCCCAACTCATCTACACCGATCAAGATGCCCCATCTAATCTAACCTTATTTCCCCCACAATTTGCCCATATCCTTCTAAATCTCTCGTGTCCATGTATCTTGGTTTAGTTGTTTTTAAGTTTAGAGATACAGAGCAGAAACAGGCCCTTCAACAGAACGAGTCTGTGCCGACCAGCGTTCCCCTTACACTAGCACTATCCTACACACACTAGGGACAATTTACAATTATACTGAAGCCAATCTATACTACAAACCTGCACGTCTTTGGAGTGTGGGAGGAAACCGGAGCCCCCGAAGAAAATCCACGTGGTCATGGGGAGAAATGTACAGACTCCGTACAGACAGCACCCATAGTCAGGATTGAACCCGGGTCTCTGGTGCTGGAAGGCAGCAACTCTACCACTGCGCCACCGTGCCGCACCAAGTTAGTGGAAGCAAGGAACTGCAGATGCTGATTTACAGAAAGGAACACAGTCTGAAAATGGACCCGAACACGAAACATTGCCTATCCATGTTCTCCAGGGATGCTGCCTGACCCGCTGAGTTACACCAGCACTTTGGGCCTTGAAGGATCAAATTATCAGGATTAAACCGTCTGCCCATGATCTCGTGTCGTTTGTTTGTGCATCACTATTAGGTGGGATGTGACTGGCGGATTGTGTAGAACAACCTTTCGGCACATTGGCCTTCATCAGTCAGAGTACTGAGTCTAGAAGTTGAGAGGTCATGTTGCAGTTGTACAAGACGTTGGTGAGGCCGCATTTAGAGTACCATGTTCAGTTTTGGTCACCATGCTATAGTAAAGGTGTTGTCATAGGTGCTGGAAAGGGTGCAGAGAAGATTTACGAGGATGTTGCCAGGACTCGAGGGCCTGAGCTGTATGGAACAGTTGAACAAGCTAGGCCTCTTAGAGCACAGGAGGATGAGGGGTGATCTTTTAGAGGTGTACAGAATCATGAGAGGAATAGATAGACGCACAGTCTCTTCTTGCCCTGCGTAGGGGAATCAAGAACCAGAGAACATAGGTTTCAAGGTGAGAGGAGAAAGATTTAATAGGAATATGAGGGGTAACTTTTTCCACACAAAGGGTGTGGGTGTATGGAATGAGCTGCCAGAGGAGGCAGTTGAGGCAGGGACTATCGCAACGTTTAAGAACCATTTAGACAGGTAAATGGATAGGATAGGTGTGTAGGAATATGAGCCAAATGCAGGCAGGTGGGATGTACAGATGGGGCATGTTGGTCAGTGTTGGGGCATGTTGGGCGGAGGGCTAATTTCTGTGCTGTACGACTATGACCTTTGACTCATCTCCTCATCTCCTTACCACGCCAACCACGCAAGTGTTGTGTGGACTGACTTGTTGTGTCACTGTTAAATCCAGCCTTGTGCTTCATCCAATCCCAAGTTTGCTGATTGATACAGCATTTCCTACTAATCGCGGTGATTTGCTGAATCTACAAACAGATGAGAAGGAATCAATTTGATTAAACCCTCACTACTTCACAGCACAGCGCTCTCAAATTCTGGTTACACTTCAGCTGCACAACCAATTGGCCCTGGGACAATAATCTCCCTGTTCCCATCTCGGGAGCTGCTGCAGATTTATTAAGCATAACTTTAGTCATAGAGTCATACAGTGTGGAAACAGGCCCTTCAGACCAACATGTCCCATCTAAGGTACACAAAATTGCTGGGGAAACTCAGCGGGTGCAGCAGCATCTATGGAGCGAAGGAAATAGGCGACGTTTCGGGCCGAAACCTGTCCCATCTACTCTAATCCCACCTGCCTGCGTTTGACCCATATCCCTCTAAACTTGTCCTATCCATGTACCTGTCTAACGGTTTCTTAAAGGTTGCAGCAGTACCCACTTCGACTATGTCCTCCGGCAGCTCGTTCCATTCACCCACCGCCCTTTGTGTCAAAAAAAGGTTACCCCTCAGGTTCCTATTAAATCTTTCACCCTCATCTTAAACGAATGCCCTCTGGTTCTCGATTCCCCAACTCTGGGCAAGAGACTCTGTGTTTACTCGATCTATTCCTCTCATGATTTTGTACACCTCTAAATGATCACCCCTCATCCTCCTGTACTCCAAGGCAAAAATAGTCCTAGCCTGCTCAACCTCTCCCTGTAGCTCAGGTCCTCAGGTCCTGGCAACATCCTCGTGAAATTTCTCTGCACCCTTTCCAGCTTGACAACATCTTTCCCATAACATGGTGACCACAACTGAACACAATATTCTAAATGTGGCCTCACCAACATCTTATATAACTGTAACATGACCGCCCAACCTCTATACTCATTTACTTTTCGAGGCTTTAAGTCGTCATAAGACATACAGTAGAAGATATGTTTCTGGTGGCGGGGCCTTGTGGCTGCGGCTCGCCTGCAGTCCGTCTGTCTCTTCTATTTTTTTGTCTTGCTAGGATTATGTTTTTGGTTTATTTTTAGTTGGGTATATGTGGGGGGTGGGGGGTGGAGGAAACTTTTTAACCTCTTCCTTGAACGGGGACGGGACCTTTTCCTTGTTGTGTCTCCGTTTTGCTGGGGCCTAACATCGTGGAGCTGGCAGCCTCCAACCGGAATCGACCTGAGGGCTCCAGTCGTAGAGCTCCAGTCGGATTTACCATCATGGAGCCGGCTGACTTCGGAGGCTGTGGTGGCGTTGCGGCTGAGACCCGACTTCGGAGCTTCGGAGGCTTCGGCCGCAGGTCCTGTGGATGGAGCTCGCAGGTCCCTGGTGGAAGACCGATTTTCGGAGCTCCCGCAACGGCACCCCGAATCGCGGGGTTCGAATCAGCCCGTTGCAGGGCCTTACATCGCCCGGCGCGGCTTAATCGGCCGCGGGACTCACCATCGCCCGCTGGGGGCTTTAACTGGCTTTACGCAGCAGTTTGACTGAACAGGGAACAGGGAACAGGGAAGAGATAAGACTTTCGCCTTCCATCACAGTGAGGAGGTGTTTGGAGATTCACTGTGATGGATGTTTGTGTGGAATCTGTGTTAATTGTGTGTTTTGTTTTGTTTTTTGCTGTTATGACTGCAGGGAACAACATTTCGTTCAAACCTTTGTTTGTTTGAATGCCAATAAAGGCATTCTAATTCTAATATAACAGGACAGCACAGGAATGGGATCTTCAGCCCACAATGTTCATGCCAACATGATGCCAAGTTAAACTAATCTCATCTGTCTGTGCATGATCCATATCCCTCTATTCCCTGCACTTCCAAAAGCCTAACTAAAAGCCACTTAAACGCCACTATCATATCTGCCTCCACAACCACCAATGTGTTCCAGGCCCCCACTACTTTGTATGAAAAAAAAAAGTAGCCTTGCACATCCAAATTAAGCTTTCCCCCCACCCCCCTCTCACCATATAGCCATGTCCTCGAGTGTTGGACATTTCCACCCTGTGGATATTAAGGTTCTGACTGTCTCTGCCCTTCATCGTTTTATATACCTCTATCAAGTCTCCCCTCAACCTCCGTTGTTCCAGAGAAAACAATCCAACCTCTCCCTGCAGCTGAAATTCTCTAAACCAGTCATGCCTCAGTCTTTACATCTACTGCGGTAGATCTATCGCCTGGCAAAATTAATTCCACGGTACCTCAACAAAAAAAGGACTCACGATTCCTCTCTCCACACTGAGAGAGTGTCCATTTTCCACACTTGATGTCCCATCATCTCTCGGACGGAGATTGCTAATTTACAGTCAATTAGTGTCAAACTGGGAGGAATTCTATGTGGAATCTTGTCCATTAACTTTTGGAAAGCAATTCTGCACAAGACCTTACAGTGGCATATTAAACCAAGAGGCAAATTGATTCTGCTTCTTGTTAATTACAATGCCCTGACGTTCCTAGATTCAATGACAAAAGGATCTGAAGAATCCCCTGATATTAATTAGTGAAAGGACGTTGCATTTTCACTCAAAGTCAAAAATATAAGGTCCACATTGTAACTGTTTCACATCCAACTAGAGTTGAAAGTGCACCAACAAATCCTTAATCTACTAAATCCCAGTCTAAGTCTAACGAATAGTAAACACAGAGTCTTTTATCCAGAGTAGGGGAATCAAGATCCAGAGGACATACTTGTAAAGTGAGAGAGGAAATATATAATGGGAACTTGTTGGGCAACTTTATCCACACAACAGCTGGTGTGTTTATGGAATGAGCTTCTAGAGGAGGTAATGAGAAGGAACTGCAGATGTTGGTTTATACCAAAGATAGACACTAAGTGCGGGAGTAACTCAGCAGGTCAGGCAGCATCGCTGGAGAAAATGGATAGGTGACTCTACAGTATAACATTTAAAAGACACTTGGACAGATACATGGATGGGATAGGTTTAGAGGGATATGGGACAGGCACAGGCAGGTGGAACTAGTGTCGATGGGGCATGTTGCTCGGCGTGGACAAATTAGGCCAAGAGGCCTGTTTCCATGTTGTGTGACTATGACTCTAATAGCATAATTGAAAGTGCAGACTCGATGGGCCGAAGGGTTGGTCCCCGTAATGTACAACTCTATGACAAGAGGAACCAAGACTTGTAGGAATGAGATAGGAATGTGAAGATGTTCTTGATTCCCCTACTCTGGGTAAAATACTGTACATTCACCCTATCTATTCCCCTTATAGACCTCTATAAGGTCACTCTTCATTCTCCTGTACTCCACGGAATAAAGTACTAGCCTAATCAACCTTAGACTTTAGGTTGCTGAATGGCAGAGAAGGCTTTGGCAGTGGTGAAGACCATTTCTGCCTCCTAATCACAATGGGATGAGGTACTCCACCCAAGACACACTGTGCTATGAATCATAAGGTGATCGCAATGTCACATACATTGTGCTCAAAACGTTTGATCCCTGGCCACCCACTGGATGGCAATTACAAAGCAATAACTAACTGCCTCACATCCAGCTCTAACAATCACCATCTTTGATGGAAAAGTGTGGCCTTTTCACCTTGAATTTTGCAATTTGCCACGCTAGACTGACTGGCCAATGGACAGTTCCAACTTCACACCGAGCATTGGTAGATCAGCGATGCACCACGGCAGGGTGAAGGCAGATACCCTCAAAGAAACAGCTAGACCATCACTTCAATCACTGAGCCAAGTGCTTGTAAATGGAATGAGAATGTAGAACTTAGAAGACTACGGCACAGGAATAGACCCCCCTGCGCACAATGTCCATGTTGAACACGATGCCATGTAAAACTAATCACCTCTACCTGCATGTGATCTATATCTCTCCATTGCTTAGATGCGTCTACATAAAAGCCTCTTGAATGCCACTATTGCATCTGCCTCCACCACCCACCCTTGGCAGTACATTCCAGACACCCACCACCAGTCTGTGTTCAAAAACTTGCTCCGCACGTCTCCTTTAACCTTGGCCCCGTTCACCTTAAAGCTACGCCCTCTAGCCTTTGGCGTTTCCATCCCGGGGAAAAAGGTTTGGGCTGTCCACCATATCTATGCCTGCCAACTTTATTTGCTTCAGGCACCGTTTGCACGATTTGAGGGCCTAAGTGGGGGAATGTTGAGCAGGCTGGGACACCTATTCCTTGTGGTGCAGGAGGATGAGGGGTGATCTTACAGAGGTGTATAAGATCATGAATGGAATTAATAAGGTGAATGCACAGAGTCTTTTACCCAGAGTAGGGGAATCAAGAACCAGAGGACACATACAGTAGGTGTAAGGTGAGAGGGAAAAGGCAACAGGAACCCTAGGGGCAATTTTGTTTTACACCAAGGGTGGTGGGTGTATGGAACTAGTTCCCAGAGGAGAGAGTTAAAGCGGCTATTATCTCAACATTTAAGAAACATTTAGACAGGTACATGGACATACAGTATAGGTTTAGAGGGATATGGGCCAAGCGCAGGCAGGTGGGACTAGCGTCGATGGGAAAGTTGGGCCGAAGGGCCTGTTTCCATGCTGATCTAAGCTGATGTACAGTAGAGAGCATATTGACTGGTTGCAACACTGCCTGCTTCAGCAACTCGAATGCCCAGGAATGAAAAAGATAGCCAATAGTGGTGAACACTGCCCGGTGCATCACAGATACTGACCTCCCACAATCTACAGGGATCTACAGGAGTCGCTGCCTCAAAAAGGCAGCCAGCATCAGAGACCCACACCACTCTGGCCACACTCTCATGGGGAAGAAGGTACAAGCCTGAAAACTGTAACGTCCAGATTCAGACAACTTCTTCCCTACAACCATCAGGCTATTAAACACCACAACCTCCAACTAAGCTCCAAACTACATAGACTTCGGGTGGCATTGTTTTTGTCTTTGCACTATTATAGTTTGTGTATATATATATATAACACTCTCGACTGTTCTCTGGTTATTGGTTGAATGGATCAGGCAACTGAACCATCTTATCACCAACTAGAGAGCAGTCCTGACCAACTATCTACCTGATTGGAGACCCTCAGTCCATCTCTAAGTGGCCTTTACCTTACACTAAAGATTATTCACGTTATTCCCATGATCATGTACCTGTACACTGGATAGTTCGATTGTAATCATGTATTGTCTTTCCGCTGACTGGTTAGCACGCAACTAAAGCTTTTCACTGTACCTTGGTACACGCGACCATAAACTGAGCTCAATACCGACAGTAGTCTCGGTGGTATTATCTAGCGTTTTACATGGTACCTTTATACCAAACACTTACTCAAAAATCAGCATAGACGACTTGCATGACATGCTGTTCATGGTCTCCATTACTTTCATCAAAAGAAAAATCAATTGGTTAGTTGGACACAGTCTGCCTCTTGCAGACCCATGTTGGCTCTCTCTAATTAACACAGACTTCTATCAGTTGGTGCCAGTTTTTTCTTTGATTCTTTCTCAAGCTGATGTTAAAATGGGTGTTGTGTGGTTACTGAGAATGTACTTGCTTGCACACACGTAACTTTCCAATTCTTTGGCATATCTATTGGTGTTGGTTTATAATTGGCACGTGTACCTGGATGCAGTAAGCCGGTGGGTGATGACGGACGTGCCGGGCGAGGAGCGAGGCCGGGAGGAGAGGAGAGGAGAGGGAACCGGGGTCTGGTCTACCGCGCCCTCGAGGTCGGCTGCGGGGGGCACCCACCCACCCCCCGGGGAACAAAGGTGGACGGGCGAGGAGAGGGATGTGGCGTGCGAGGAAGGAGACGGCTGGAGGCCCCGCAGCAGCCTGGGGTTTGTCTGGAACGGGCACGGCTCATAAGAACTGGAGCGTTGACTTTGAAAATGGATCCAAAACACGGCGCCTCTTGCATGCGGGCTCAGCAGACTATTTCCATCCACTTGCTAATGGAGGATTGGGGGTAGGGCAATATTCTGCCTGACTGTCTGCAAGATGAGCAATTTCACTGTGTTAGCACTTTGCACATATGACAATAAGCTTCACCAAGCATAATCACATTCCGTTAGCTTAGTTTATTATTGTCATGTGTACCAAGATACAGCAAAGAGCTTTTTGTGGTGCGTGTTATCCAGTCAGCGGAAAGACTATACGTACACAGTGTACAGATACGGGATAAAGGAAATAACATTCAGTGCAAGATAAAGTCCAATTTAAAGTGATCCAAAGGTCTCCAATGAGGTAGGTGATATTTCAGGACGGCTCTCTAGTTGGTGATAGGATTGGTCAGTTGCCTGATAGCATGTAGGAAGAAACTGTCCCTAAATCTGGAGTTGTGTGTTTTCACACTTCTGTACCTCGTGCCTAATGGGAGAAGAGGGAGTGACCGAGGTGAGACGGGTCCTTGATTATGCTGCTGGCCTTGCCGAGGCAGTGTGAAGTGTAGATGGAGTCAATGGAAGTTATGGTCTGGGCTGCGTCCACAACTCTGCAATTTCCTACGGTCTTTCTCACCCCCACCTCCCCCCCCCGTCTTCTGCCACAATTAGGACAGCACGCAACATCAGTGACCCAGATTAGATCCTGACATCTGGTGCTGTCTGCGTGGAGTATGCACGTTCTCCCTGTGGCCATCAGGTGCTATGGTTTCTTCCTGTATCCCGAGGACATACAGGTTGATGGGTTAACTAACCACTGAACTGCCTCGGGTTTCCAAATGTCTTTCAAATATAAACAAAGATAGACACAAAATGCTGGAGTAACTCAGCGGGTCAGGCAGTATCTAAGGAGAAAAGGCATAGGCAACATTTCGGATCGAGACCTTTCTTCAGACCCTTTTAAATGAGTTTAAGTTGGCATCAGATTCAGCATGGACATCATCTGGACAAGAATCCAAACACAAAATGCCAGCTATCCGCGTCATCCAAAGATACCACCTGACCCGTTGAGTTACTCCAGCACTGTGTTCTATGTGGGCCAAAGAGCCAGTTCATTCGAGCAGAATTAGGCCATTCGGCCCATCAAGTCTACCCCGCCATTCAATCACAGCTGATCTATCTCTCCCTCTCAACCCCATTCTCCTGCCTCCTCCCCATAACCGCTGACACACGTACTAATCAAGAATCTGTCAATCTCCGCCACGGCCTTCTGTGACAATTAATTCCACAGATTCACCACCCTCTTGCTCAAGAAATTCCTCCTCGTCTCCTTTCTGAAGGTACACCCTTTTATTCTGAGGCTATGTCCTCAAGTCCTAGACTCTCCCACTAGTGGAAACATCTTCTCCACATCCATTCTATCCAGGCCTTTTACTGTTGGTATCAGATCCAGCATGGATATTGTCTATAGAAGTGTCTCGACCCCAAACGTTACCTGCCTGACCCACTGAGTTACTCCAGCACTTTGCGTCTATCCTTGACCCGTTCCTGTACTGTAGAGTTCTATGTTCTACTTTAATTAACCTGCCATCCACAAAGATAGGTCCCCAATTTGATTGGAGGGAAAATCCGAAACAGAAAATGCAGGTTCTAGAAACATGAAACAAAACAGGAAATGCTGGACAAATAAATGAGATCTGATCAAAGCAACAGTCCTCAATGCAAGTGGCAATGACCCGGGCACAGCAATGATTCACAAGGATGTTGCTAGGGCTGGAGCACTTGAGTTACACAGAAAGACCAGATAGGCAGCGACTATTTTCTCTGGAGCAAAGAAGCCCATGGGGTAACCTGAAAAGACGTCAATAAAATCATGAGGGGAATAGACTGGATAGATGGTCCTTATCCCCCAGGGTGGAGGAAAACTGGAGGGCATAGATGCAAGGTGAAGTAGAATAGATTTTAGACTTTACTTTAGAGATACGGCACGGATACAGGCCCTTCAGCTCACAGAGTCCACGCCAAACCAGTGATAGTACACTAGCACTATCCTACATACCAGGGGCAATTTACAATGTTACCAAGGCCACTTAACCTACAAACCTGTACATCTTTGGAGTGTGGAGGAAAACCAGATCACCTGGAGAAAACCCACACAGTCACAGGGAGAATGTACAAACTCCACACAGTCCACACCCGTACCCAGGATTGAACCCACTTCTTTGGCGCTGTAAGGCAACAACTCAACTGCCGCATCCCCCTAATAGATTTAAAAGGGAGATCTAGTGTGAATAGAGCTGGTGTAAATAGATGATCAAAGGTCAGCTTGGGGGCAGCCGGCCAACTGTATCTCTAAACTGAACATGCAAACTCCACACAGACAGCACCCAAGGTCAGGAGCAAACCCCAATTTCTGGTGCAGCTCTATAGTTAAAGCTTGTGAATGCATTGAAGCAAGTTTAAAGAAGCCATACCACTGTGTCAGCTGATAATTATGGGGCAGCACAGTGGCACAGCTGTAGAGTTATTGCCTTACAGCGCCAGAGGCCCGGGTTCAATCCTGCCTATGGATGCTGCCTGTGTGGAGTTCGTACGTTCTCCCCATGACCTGCGTGAGTTTTTTCCCTGGATCCCTGGTTTCTTCCCACTCTCCAAAAGACCTACAGGTTTGTAGATGAATTGGGTTTGTGTTATCAAAATACTAAGGCACGCCACAGATCTATTCACCATCCTATCAATGATGTTAGCGTCATTGACTCTATCCCCCAGACATAGACAATGGCTTGTTTCATGTGACCACCAGGTGGCGCCATACGATGGCAGCCTCGCCAACGGTCCATCTTGTCCTTTTCGTCTCTTGTTGTTTGTAGTCTGTTGTTAAATGTGTGTTTTAGTGGATCTTTAGTTTTGTATTACGTGGGGGAAACTTTTTTTTAATCTCTTTCCTCGACGGAGATGCGACTTTTCCGTATCGTGTCTCCGTCCACACTGCGGCCTGACATCGTGGAGCTGGCGGTCCCTTTGCTGGGGTTGGACTTCGGAAGCCCCAACCGCGGGAGTCCAGCGGACTTAACATCGTGGAGCTCGCCAGGGACCAACTTCAGGAGCTTTGACCGCCCCGATAGCAGGAGCTTCGATTGCCAGCTGCGGGAGCTTCGATCTCCCTGACTGCGCGTGGTTCGACTGCCCCGACTGCGGGAGAAACGGAGGAAAGAAGATAATACGTTATTGACTTCCATCACAGTGCGCTGTGATGGATGTTTATGTTAATTTTTATGTAGTTGTGTGTCTTGTTGCTTTTTTGGTGTGACTGTATGGTAAACTCAAATTCCTTGTATATTTTTACATACTTGGCTAATAAATTAATTACAATACAATACAATTACAAGTCATCAGCTGTTGTTTATTTGACATAATTAACCATCTGGCTATAATTACCAGCCCTACGGGTACGTTTAAGTGTATAGGAAAGATCTATAGATGCTGCTTGACACCAACGATAGGCACAAATTGCTGGAGTTACTGAGAGGAACTTTGAGCGTCTCTGGAGAAAAAGAACAGATGGTTTCGGGTCGAGACCCTTCTTCAGTATGAGGGTCAGGGGAGAGAGAATCTAGAGATATGAAAAGGTATGAAAAACAAATGAATGAAAGGTGTGAAAAGAACAAATCAGAGCCAGCACTAATGATCAAGGAAAGGTGGAGCCCACAATGGTCCATTGTTGGTTGCAGATGAGGTGATAACAAAGAGATACGGCCAGTGAAACTAGCTGGGGCTTTACCTTAAAGAAAAAGTATTTTAATTTAGAGTTTGCACATTGTGGGCACTTTGTCAGAATGTTAATTGGTTGTAAATAATGCAACAAAGACTAGTTGTTATTGTTCCTCCACCTCTCCCTTTCTCCCCCTCACCTTCTTGTTGCAATTGGGGCTGTGAGCAGGATAATTAGAGTTAATTGTGACGTGTGTTGTCTATCTGGGGAGATTAAAACTCAGGTGCTGCTGGGAACAGGCACAGTCTTGTTTATGCCTTCAATATGTCATTAGGATTAGGTGAAGTAAGAACACTTCCGCGATTCATTACCCATCTGCTGACATCCCCATGTGTTAGAGTGTATTATGTAATATGACTGAGATCCTCAGTGAGCTCAGGCTGCCGGTTATATTCACAGTGCCTTACAGCACGGAAACTGGCCCTTCAGCCCAACTCCTCCATGCCAACCAAGATGTCCCATCTAGGTTGGCATGGAGGAGTTGGGCTGAAGGGCCAGTTTGGAGAGGGATATGGGCCAAACGCAGGAAAATAGGACCAGCCTACATATGGGACCCTGGTCAGTGTGGACGAATTGGGCCAAAAGGTGCTATATAATGCTACGATTATGTTTAGAGGGTTACGGGCCACATGCGGGAAAATGGGACTAACCTAGATGGGACATCTTTCTCTCCATACCCCCTGATCCCTTTAGCCACAAGGGCCACATCTAACTCCCTCTTAATAGTAGGCTAGATTATTGCAACGGTCTCCTTGCAGGTCTTCCAAAAAAAAACTGTCAGGCAGCTACAGCTTGTTCAGAACGCTGTTGCTAGAGTTCTAACAAAGACCAAAAAATTTGAGCATATTACACCAATTCTTAAATCCTTACATTGGCTCCCTGTATGTCAGAGAATTGATTTTAAAATCCTGCTGCTCACCTATAAATCACTACATGGTTTAGGGCCAAAGTATATCACTGACATGCTTCCACTATATAAGCCTTCTAGACCGCTAAGATCTTCTGAAACCAATCTGCTAGTGATTCCCAGAGTAAATACAAAACATGGGAAAGCAGGATTTAGTTACTATGCAACAAATAGCTGGAATAAACTTCCTGAAGATTTAAGACTTGCCTCAACTTTGACCACTTTTAAAATAAGACTGAAAACTTTTATGTTTACTTTAGCTTTCAGCTAAATCTTAACTACATTGCACTTTTAACTTTTGCACTTTTTATAATGCATTTTTAATTTTGCTTTTCTTTTCTTTTAGTTCTTCTATTTTATTTCATTTTATTATTTCATTTATTGTATGACATGTTTTTATGTGAAGCACTTTGAGTCTGCCTCGTGTATGAAATGTGCTATATAAATAAAGTTGCCTTGCCTTGCCTTGCCTTGCCTTAAATATAGCCGATGAACTGGCCTCAACTACATTCTGTGGCAGAGAATTCCAGAGATTCACCACTCTCTGTGTAAAAAATGTTTTTCCCATCTCAGTCCTAAAAGATTTCCCCCTTATCCTTAAACTGTGACCCCTTGTTCTGGACTTCCCCAACATTGTTGCGTGCTAACCAGTCAGCGCAAAGACAATACGCGATTACAATCGAGCCGTCCACAGTGTGCGGATACAGGGAATAACGTGAATAAAGTTTAGTGCAAGATAAAGTCCAGTAAAATCTGATCAAAGATAGTCCGAGGGTCTCCAATGAGGCAGATATCACAGAACTGGTGAGCAGGTGATCACTGGTTGGTGCGGTGTCAGTGGGCCGAAGGGCCTGTTTCCACGCAGTATCTCTAAACCAAACTAATTAACCTAGTAACCCGCACGTCTTTAGACGTGGGAGGAATCCGGAGCACCCAGAGAAAGCCCACGCGGTCACAGGGAGAACGTGCAAACTTCACACCGATAGCACCCGAGGTCAGGATCGAACCCAGGTCTCCAATGCTGTGAGGCAGCAGCTGTGCCACCCATTGAAAGAGCTGGCACGGCAAAGGAGAAGGTGAACACCATTTCATTTCATCAATCAATACAGCCGACTTCAACTTTTAATGACAAACTCCAAAACCTGGACACTGAACTGCATGAACAAGATGATGAAGTGAGTTCTCTGTTTCCTGCTTGTGCGTTTATTATTGGTGTTATTGGATAAAATGTAATCTCTGAAAGAAAGCCTTTCAGCTAAATCTTAATTAAACCCTCTCCGCGATTAGTACAAGGCAGCGGCAGGTAGGGCCAGAGCTAGTCTCAGGGAACTTGAAAGGATGGATTGAAAAGAGAAGTGGGGAGAGGATTAGCGAACAGCTATTGGGAAGGTGCAGCCAAGAATGACCAACAGTAATGCTGGCCTCTAACTCGTGTAACACAAAGCCAAAGGCATCTGGTTTCCTCCAAGGTTACAGCAAAGCAATAGATTGGTGTTGGTAAGAGAGGCAGGTCTGTCCCAGCGAATCCCAGGAATTGGAACGTATTAAACATAGTCATAGCGTCACAGAGTCATATAGCACGGAAACAGGCCCTTCAGCCCAACTCGTCCATGCCGACCAAGACCAAGACCAGCCCCCATCTAAGCTAGTCCCATTTGCCCGTATTTGGCCCGTATCCCTCTAAACCTTTCCTATCCATGTACCAGTCCAAAGGGAAATAGTCTGTTTCCACGGCTTTAGAACTTTAGAATAAAAGGACGTACCTTTAGAAAGGAGATGAGGAGGAATTTCTTTAGTCAGAGGGTGCTGAATCTGTGGAATTCATTGCCACAGACGGCTGTGGAGGCCAAGTCAATGGATATTTTTTAAGGCGGAGATTGATAGGTTATTGATTAATACGGGTGTCAGGGGTTATGGGGAGAATGGGATTGAGAGGGAAAGAGGAATCAGATATGGTTGTAGACTTGATGGGCCGAATGGCCTAATTCTGCTCCTAACGTTTGTGAACTGGTGAGCTTGCGATTCTATTCCCATCAACTTCACGTCACTATTTGTGCAAACACAAATCACCCACCGTGGAGAGATCATGATTCATGGACCCATAGCTCTGTACAAAATATTTAAATGTTGTTATAGTACCCGCCTCTATTACCTCCTCTGAGTGGCATTAGTGGAGCAGCGATGCAGTTACTGCCTCCCCGTACTAGACATCCGGGTTCCATCCTAACTACGGGTGCTGTCTGTTTTGAGTTTGTACGTTCTCACTGTGACGGTGTGGGTTTTCTCTGGGTGCTCCGGTTTCCTCCCACATGCCAAAGACATACCGGTTTGTAGGTTTGTTTCTCTCCCCCCTGACTCTAGGTCTGAAGACCCAAAACGTCACCTATTTCGTTTCTCCAGAGATGCTGCCTGACTCCCTGTGTTACTCCACGATTTTGTGTCTATCTTCAAGTTTGTCGGTTAATTGGCTTCGGTAAAATTGTAAATTGTCCCTGGCGTGTAGGATAGTGCTAGTGCTAGTGATCGCTGTTCGACGTGGACTTGGTGGGTGGAAGGGCCTGTTTCGGCACCGCATCGCTAAACGAAACTAAATAAACAATTGGAAAACAAGCCCATGGTAGTGCAAGTGCTCTGTTAATAAATTTAAAAAAGAAAGAAAAATGCTGGAGTAACTCTAAAAGCCCTGTCCCACGGTACGAGATCATTCCAAGAGCTCTCCCGAGTTAAAAAAAATTCAAACCCATGATAAGCACGGAGAATGAACGTAGCGAGTACATCGGAGCTCGGGGACGTCTCTTAGCGGCTCGTAACGCTAACGGCAGGTACTCAGTAAGGCTCGCTAACGGCAGGTAAGCTCGGGAAGACTCGTGAAGATTTTTCAACATGTTGAAAAATGTCCACGAGAGCCCCGAGTACCGACGAGTGGCCATTACCGTAAATCTCCGAGTTCGAATCAGGGCAAACTCGGGAGAGCTCTTGGAATGAACTCGTACTGTGGGCCAGGGCTATAGGGGTCAGGCAGCACCTCTGGAGACCATGATTTAGTTTGGGGCCTTCTTCAGGCTATTAATTTATATTATTGCTGAACATCCTCACAAGATTGGAAGCAGAGAAAAAATACCAGGTTTTCCTTTCCTCAGCCCCCACCCTTCCCTCCGGAATTGGATGCAAATATTCTGTAACAGACAAAGTTCTGAAGGCAGTGATAAGAGTTGATTTAGTAAAGAACAGATCGCATACAAATTGAATCTCTTCATTACCGGCTGATAAATGAAACTCTCTGGTCATGTTAAATTCTCCTTTTTGCCGTTCAGTCTTAAAATAAGTTTTAAAAGTAATGAGCCCACTGAATAATTTAAAACCTAAGGGACACTCCAATTACCTCATTAATAAAAGGGCCATGTGAAGATTTCTGGCTTTTTTTTTCAAATGTGAAGCCAGTATCTCAAGTGACTGAAGTAGACCCTTCGCGAAATTTTCAGTTTTAAGTAAACGAAAGCTTTGTCATTGAAATTATAAGGGAGACATTCATCGCCGGCCATTAATTACTTTACTGGTTTGAGAGTATCTTCATGTGATCACCCCCAACACATCCACTGCCACTGAAGTTAATATTGTCCCTCTGTTTATAGCCAAGGGAAGATTTCTCCCCCTGCCTTAGGCTTAGCTTCAGGTTTACCCTGAAAATTCTGGCATGTCCAATTCTTAACTAGAGAGTAATCCTGACCATCTTAACATCCTCCATCCCATACATACTGATTTTCCCATTTTGCTCCCTGACCACCAATGCTTCTTGGGGCGGGAGGAACTGCAGATGCTGTTTTTCACCAAGGATAGATACAAAATGCTGGAGTAACTCAGTGGGTCAGGCAGCATATCTGGAGAAAAGGCGTAGGTGACGTTTCTAGTAGAGACACTTCTTCACTCGTCTGAAGTCTCTTTAGTTTAGTCAGGTTTAGTTTCGTTTAGAGATATCGCTCAGACACAGGCCCTTCGGCCCACCGAATCTGTGCCGACCAGCGATTCCCATACACTAACACTATCCCATACACTCGGGGCAATTTTACAATTTTAACCAAAGCTGATTAACCTACAAACCTGCACGTCTTTGGAGTATGGGAGGAAACCAGAGCACCCGGAGAAAACCCACGCGGTCACAGGGAGAACGTACAAACTCCATACTCCTTTCTCACTACTTTTAAACTGAGTCTGAAGAAAGGTCCCGACCAGAAAGGTCACCTATCCCTTTTGTCCAGAGATGCTGCCTGAGTCCGCATTGCCCGAAACATTGCCTATTTCCTTCGCTCCATAGATGCTGCCTCATTCACTGAGTTTCTCCAGCATTTTTGTCTACCTTCGATTTTCCAGCATCTACAGTTCCTTCTTAAACACTTGGTCCTTGGGAAGTTGTCTAAATTTGCTGGTGTGCGTGCGCCCAAAGGCAAAGTGATTCTCCAAAGTCTGTTCTCCAGACAGTGGCTGAAGATGAATTGAACTGCAGCCCCCAGACCATTCCTCACCGACGACCACCGAACCTCTTAACACGTCTAATATTGGGATAAAATCACAACTTTTCTCGTTTAAACAGCTAACATTAAGTGGGATAGACACAAAATGCTGGAGGAGTATCTCAGCGGGTCAGGCAGCATCTCTGGAGAAAAAGGAATAGGTGACATTCGGGTCGAGACCCTTCTTCAGACCCTAAACATCATCTATTCCTTTTCTCCAGAGATGCGGCCTGGCCCGCAAGGTTACTCCAGCATTTCATGTCTGTCTTCAGTGTAAACCAGAATCTGCAGTTCCTTCCCACACCCAAAATTGAGTGGGAGCAGGGGATTGTTGAATGACACCGCAAAATGCTGGAGTAACTCAACGGGTCAGGCATCATTTCTGGAGGACATGGATAGGTGATGTTTCGGGTCGGGACCCTACTTTTGAAAGGAAATGTATTGGCCTTATGGGGATTGTTATTTATTCGGGGTTTGTGCCATGTGTTGGGTTGACTGACATTACAGCGCGGAAACAAGCCCTTCAGCTCACTGAGTCCGCGCCGACCAGCGATCACCCCAGAAACTAGCTACACACGAGGGACAATGTACAATTTTACCGAAGCCAATTAACCTACAAAACCTGTACGTCTTTGGCGTGTGGGAGGAAACTGGAGTAGTGCAGTTGCTGCCTTACAGCGCCAGAGACCCAGGTTCAATCCTGACTACAGGCACAGTTTTTTGTTGTTGTGGAATTTGCACATTCCCCCTGTGGCTTTTCTCCACATGCTCCAGTTTCTTCCCACATTCCAAAATGTGTACAGGTTTGCAGGTTAACTCGATTCTGTAAACTGTCCCGAGTGTGTGTAGGATAGTGCTAGTGCGATCGCTGGTCTGCGTGGACTCAGCATTTCCACGCTGTATCTCTGAACTAAAGTAAACTAAGCTGAAGAGGGTGCAGAGAAGGTTTACAGGGATGTTGCCAGGACATGAAGGCCTGAGCAACTAGGAGAGTTTGGTTTATTCCTCGAAGTACAGGAGGACGAGGGGCAATCCTAGAGAGGTGTATAAGATTGTAATTATTCTCCTAGAGCCTACCCCCCTTAGTCTGGTTCATGAGTCAAACACCGGATCACTATTCTTTATTCATTCCAACAATAACGGTCTCCCTATACAATACCCAACCACCGTGGGTCCGATCCTTGTCTCTGCTTGTTCAAGCCCTTCAGCCTCGTGCAAGCAGAAACCTCCAAAAGGTTACGCAGTCCAAAGCGCCCCTCCAGAGATCGACCCCGATCCTGGTGGAGTTCACTCTTTCTAGGTCATCAGACCCTGTGGCGCAAAACTGGATGGGGGCAGCAGCCCCTACAAACCAATCACAAATATCGATTACAATATATGGTTATTGACAGTTCCCTAACCCAATTACAAAGTACCCCATTACAATGTATCTACAGAAGCTTCTGGATGGAAGTCAGTTAACCAAGGTAATGCAACATTTTCCCAGGTTGTATTAACAATTCAAACAAGGTTTGAATTCAACACTTCAGCCAATCATCAAACAGCAGTACAAACATTATTAACAGTATTTACAACTCTCCCTTATCTGGCCAATCATGACCATGCATTTGCAATACCTCTGAGCTCTTCTGCAAAAGTCCTTATACATTTCAACAAAAGAGAGGACATCTGGACCTCACCTCATCCTGAATATTCATCTAGGGTCCAGACTTTGTGGCGCCAGCTCACAGCTTGTAATTTTTCGCAGAAAGACGCCAAGCAGGCCCTGCAAATGCAAAGATCCTCCATTTTATAATACCTCCAATTTGGCCAATATTAACACGATCGTGAGGGGAATAGGCAGGGTGAGTGCGCAGAGTGTTTCAGGGCCTGTTTCCATGCTGTATCTCTAAAACCAAACCAAACCAAAATGAACCAAACCAAACTAAACTAAACTAAATTGTGGGAAACCATGCATTACTGCACGGCTGCATTGTTGTGAAGGTGCAGTACATGAGGCGCTATGTGCCAGCAGTTCTACCAGTTGCACCACTGTGCCACCCTTGTGAAAGCAGCTGTCCAAATACCTACTGAGATGCCTCCAGCCCACTATCATTGACAAGCAGGAGTGAGTCTGCGTGTGGAGACTCCGCTCCAAATAACCAAATGCAGTACAGAGCAAACAACAGCCTTTAACCCTGCAATGATGTTGTTGGCATCTCCTGCCTCCTCCTCCATGCCATCCAACTGGCACAAGCTGGCACCAGATGCTAAACCATGGCAGCATTACATGCCAAAGTTTTGCAATCCTGAAAGTGCAGCCAAAATATAAAAGGCATGAAACTTTGCAGAAAGCAGCAAACTTTAAAATCTGGGCCATTCAGACTCCATCTACACTTCACGCTGCCTCGGAAAAGCAGCCAACATAATCAAGGAAGACTGAAGAACGGACTCAACCCAAAAGGTCACCAATTCTTTCTCTCCATAGACGCTGCCTCACCCGCTGAGTTTCTCCAGCATTTTTTGTCTACCAACATAATCAAGGACTTGTCCCACCCCGGTCATTCCTTCTCCCCACTCCCATCAGGCTGAAGATACAGAAGTAGGAAAGCACACACCACCAGACTCAGGAACAGCTTTGTCCCCTCTGTTATCAGGCAGCTGAACGGTCCTTCCATAAGCTAGGGTACTACCTCAACCCTATTGCAGACATTGGACTTTGTCTCTGGAACTGATGCGCTACAATACTGAGATCTATATTTTGGAAACAGCAGAGTGCCATATCGAAGCGATGGCCAAGAAAGCACACTAGTGCCTCTACTTCTGTTGAAGGGTCAGGAAGTTCGGCATGTCCCCAACAAGCCTCATCAATATCTACAGATGCGCCGTTAGAAAGCATTTTCACGGATGCATCACAACATGGTTTGGGCACAGTTCCGTGGAAGACCGCATGAAATTATAGAGAGTTGTGGACACAGCCCAGTCCATCACGCAACCCAGCCTCCCTTACTTTCACTCCATCTATACTTCACGCTGCCTTGGCAAGGCCGATAGAATAGTCAAGGACCAGTCTCACCACAGTTACTCCCTCTTCTCCCCTCTCGCATCGGGCACGAGGTACAGATTGCCCAGGGAGTTTAGGTGAGAGGAAGAATGTGGGCAGAGTAGACGAGAATGTGAGGAGAATAAAGTAAGTTTAATGTAGGATCAGGCTGATTAATGGTCAGGATGCACTCGTCGGCTGAAAGGGCTGTTGCTATACAGAATGTCCCTGCCTCTGTCAACCTCTTTGGCTTGATTTAGTTTAGCATGGAAACTGGCCCTTCGGCCCATCGAGTCTATGCCGATCATCGACCATCGATCACCGATTCATACATTATCCCACTTTCTCATCCAGTCCCTACACACTAGGGGGCACAGGGCGAGCGTGCAAACACACAGTGGTGCAGCAGTAGAGGTGCAGCACCAGAAACACAGGTTCAAACCTGACTATGGGCGCTGTCTGTACAGATTTTGTACATTCTCACTGTGACCGCTAGTAGTGACTTCCAGTAAATGATACCCAGTGTGTAGGATAGGACTAGTGTATGGGTGATCGCTGGTCGGGGCGAACTCGCTGGGCTGAGGGGCCTGTTTCCACGCTGGATCTCTGAACTAAGCTAAATTAAACCCGAGGTCGGGATCGGACCTGGGTTTCTGGCGCTGTGAGGCAGCAGCTCCACTAGTGACCAGTTGGTGGGCCGATTAACGCCTTCCCTTCCAAGATGATGTGGGAGTCACAATAAAATCTGGCAACGTGTTTGGAGAATGTCTTCACCCAGAGAGTGGGAGAAGCAGGAAATGAGGTCTTCTCAGCCTATTAAAGACCATCTGCCAGGCTCGCTGCCTCTCCTATTTAAACAAGCAGATGTTCGAGAAAAGCCCGGTATGTTGGTCTCCACTGGCAGATTACTCGCAACAGTTGGCATCTTTACGTACAGATGTCTGGAGAGGTGGCTCTAGGTTTAGCAAGCTGAATTTTGAGTCTAGCTATTTCTTCCCTCAAGCTCTTTCTGGTGAAAGATTCCATCGTGAAATGGAACCCGGTTTCTCCTTCTCCCTCTTTGGTGACCCTCGGACTATCCTAGATGGGTCTTTGCTGGCTTTACCTGGTATTAAGCGTTATTCCTTTATCATGTATCTACACACTGTAAATGGATCGAGTGTGATCATGTATTGTCTTCCCGCTGACTGGTTAGCACGCAACAAAAACGCTTCTCACTACCTTGGGACACGTGACAACAAATTGAACTGAACTGAACATCCTGCAAGGATCTGAAATGTGCCACAATTGTTACTTTAATTTAGTTTTAAGACACAGCGTTAAAACAGGCCCTTCGGCCCACCGAGTCCGCACCAACAAACAGATCAGACTGACTAATCCAAACGGATGGGACCCTCAGTCTGAAGAAGGGTCCCAACCCGAAACGGCACCCATACTTTTTCTCCAGAGATGCTGCCTGACCCGCAGATTTACTCCAACACTTTGTATCTATCTTTGGTATAAACCAGCATCTGCAGTTCCTTGTTTCTACATGTACAGTAGCTGCCCACATCTCTTTTAAATGCTGTTATTCCTTTCATGCAGTGGTGGACTGGCCAGGGTGTCAGCTTGCCCAATGGCAAGTGGGCCCCTGATGAAGTGGGCCCCCTTTGTTTCCTGGCAACCAATATTTTTAGACCCAGTCTGCCACTGCTTTCATGAATAAAGTCAGGCAACATATTGCTAATTTAAGGAACATT
Source organism: Amblyraja radiata (assembly GCF_010909765.2). Classification (NCBI taxonomy): domain Eukaryota; kingdom Metazoa; phylum Chordata; class Chondrichthyes; order Rajiformes; family Rajidae; genus Amblyraja; species Amblyraja radiata. The sequence continues at coordinate 20,512,032 of NC_045977.1, forward strand.
TCTTGACTTGCAATGATTTATTATCAAACCAGATCATATCAGAGCCTTATTAACTGGAATTATTTTGGTACATGGATAGGAAAGGTTAAGAGAGATATGGGCCAAATGCTGGCAGGTGGGACTAGTGTAGATGGAGAATCTTGGTCGGCATGGGCAAGTTGGGCTGAAGGGCCTGTTTCTGTGCTGTATGAATTTATGACTCTATGAGTGTTGGAGGATTCACTTATCTTGCTATGAATTTATAGACACAAGCCTAATGTATGTAGCTTTTGCAGAATAACGAGTTGTTAAAGTGGAGAGGATTTCCCCACACGCAAACAAATATTTCTCGGCCCTTAAATTAAGCTTCAGAGGCACCACAACACTGTTTAACCAACAATAACAAATAAAACGCCATTTGTGAATCTTATTTATGGCACATATTGCTTTATGCCTTCATTATGGACTGAATTCACAACCTCATCTGCAAAGCCCCTCTCAGTTAATAAGGTTCTAAGTCAGCTCGGAACGATGCCAGCTGTGTGTATTTATGATTTCACAGACTTCAAACGCCAGTTCCCAACTTGTTCTAAGCTAGCATGAAGCACACACAGAGCCCAGAGGTAGAGGGATTACAGCTGAGAGATTTTACTAATCTCACATTTCTGTGCACCAAGCCAAGTAACATTGAATGTGGCCACTGTATAGAGTCAGGGTCGTAGAGTTAGTCACAGGGTCATAGAGTCATAGAATCATTGTCATGTAGTCATAGGGTCATGTTCATGGAGTCTTGCAGTTATGGAATCATACAGCATGGAAACAGGCCCTTCGGCCCAACTCGTCCATGCCGACAAAGATGCCCCATCTAGGCTAGTCCCATTTACCTGCATTTGGCCATATCTCCCTCTTCACCTTTTCTATCCATGTACCTGTCCAGCTGACTTTTAAATGCTACTACAGTACGATCACTCAACTCTCCATGATTTGCCGAGTTCAGTGGTAGCATTTTAAAACTTTCTATTCAAGCACAACGGTTATGTGGCATCAGATCAAAGCATGAAAATATCTGCAGACCTTAACTAAAAACAGAACATATCACGACTGACAAAACGAAGAAACTCTGGAACTGGAACTAATGGACTGAAAACTGACCATGACTCGAGGCAAATGACCCTGGACTAACATTTTTACAGAACAGACACAGAATACTTTGAGGAAAAACAAGCTTCCTTATCTATGTGGGGTGTTTGATGCCCTTTGAATGCAGCCGTACAGGATGGGAGCCGCAGGGGTTAAGTTGCTGAGCAGCCGCTGACACCTCACTGTTCACAGCTACTCTAGAAATGTTCTATGTACTAAATTTCACAGAGACACAACTTTTGCAGCCCCTGTCTTATCAGAAACAACAAACCAGAGAGACTCACACCGTGGAATGTGCAAGCTCCCACAATGCTGTTATACCATCAGCCGCAACGTTCCCCTCTGAGCGAAGACGTCGCCATTTTGTGGGCGGCACGGTGGCTCAGCGGTAGAGCTACTGCCCCATGGCGCCAGAGACCCGGGTTCGATCCTGACTACGGGCGCTGTCTGTACGGAGTTTGCACGTTCTCCCTGTGACCTGAGTGGGTTTTCTCCGGGTGCTCCGGTTTCCTCCCGCACTCCAAAGACGTACAGGTTTGTAGGTTAATTGGCTTCAGTAAAATTGTAAATTATCCCCTGCCTTCTCCCCATATCGCCTGACTCTGCTATTTTTAAGAGCCCTATCTAGCTCTCTCTTGAAAGCATCCAGAGAACCTGCCTCCACTGCTCTCTGAGGCAGAGAATTCCACAGACTCACCACTCTCTGTGAGAAAAAGTGTTTCCTCGTCTCCGTTCTAAATGGCTTACTCCTTATTCTTAAACTGTGGCCCCTGGTTCTGGACTCCCCCAACATCGGGAACATGTTTCCTGCTTCTAGCGTGTCCAAGCCCTTAACAATCTTATATGTTTCAATCTTTGATCTAGCACTATCCTACAGATGTTGTATTTGATTCCTCTACCCTAGTTAAAAGACCCTGCATTCACTCTATCTAACCCTCTGTGGATTTACTCTTTTTATTCCCCTCAAGATTGTATACTCCTCTATAAGATCACCCCTCAGCCTCCTGTACTCCTGTCCCAGCCTGCCCAACCTCTCTATGCAGCTAAGGCCCTTGTGTCCTGGCAACACCCTCGCCAGTCTTCCCTACACCCTTTCCAGTTTAACCACATGCGAATATAATCTGTTTCAGTAAACCCAAGCCATCTCAACTGGAATAGGAATCAGCTGAGACCAAATGGGGAACAAAGGCAACTTGAACAAATAACTGAGCTGTAAGATTCATGAATCTAGAATTTCTTAGGAAACTGATCTTACTCCAGAGTAAACATTGGTTAATCCAAGACGGTCACTGGATATCTTCTGTGCCGTTTCCTCTTACTTGTTTCAATGGTTATTGAATGTTGTCAACCGAGATTTGTTAGTGGTTAATGAATAAATCATGGAGACATTGGAATCTACCCCAAGCATCTGGGGAATTGATGGTGGCTTCTTCTGTGGTTAGTCATATCGTTCCTTAATGAAGTCCATGCATGTCAGAATGAAAGGCCAGATGCATTATTGGCTCAATGGTTCACTGGTGCTTTACAGTCACATCTACCTAGTTGCAATGAAATTAACCTTCATCAACTATCCATGTTCTCCAGCCACGCTGCCTGACCTGTTGAGTAAAGGGCCTGTCCCACGAGCATGCGACTGCATGCGGCAAGCGCGACCTAACGTGGTCGCTTGGGCCGGTCCCACTTCGATCGCCGGAGCCGTATGGAGTTGTGCGGAGCTGGTCCCGGGGCTCCGAAAAACTGACACCGTCCAAAAACTCCGCGCGGCAACGGCCTGCAGGCCCGCAGCCGCATTGAGGCCGTACGCATCGCCTCGACGGGCGTGCGCAGTGTCTCTCGACACCGTACGCAGCGTCTTGACGCCGTACGTCACGCGCGAACTTCCCGCGGACTTCGCTCGAACTTCACGTCAACTCGTACGGGATCACTCGACCTACGCGCGGCCCCCACTTCCGGTTTGGTCGCGCTCGCCGCATGCAGTCGCATGCTCGTGGGACAGGCCCTTTACTCCAGCAATCGGTCTTTTACTGTAAACTAGCGTTGGCAGAAGCTTGAATGCGCGACCACCAGACTCAGGAACAGCTTCTTCCCCTTCTGAGCGGTCCTTCCATAAGCTAGGGTCAAAGGTTCAAAGGTTCAAAGGTTGATTTATTGTCACATACACCTAGATGTAGTGAAATTCCTTTTGCCAATGCAGCACATAAGAAAGAATACAAACATAAAAACATCCCCCCACAATGGTTCCCATTATGGGGGAAGGCACAAAGTCCAGTCCCATCCCCAATGTCCACCCATAGTCGGGCCTATTGAGGCCTCCACAGTTGCCTCTACGGAGGCCCGATGTTCCAGGCCGTCCTCGCCGGGTGATGATGTTCCGGCGTCGGGAGAGTCCTCTCAGCGGCATGGGAACCCTGGAACGGCCGCCTCCCTACTCGAGACCGTGGCTTCCGGAGCCGACAAGGCCGCTCGAATTGAGCTCAACTGGCGATCTCGTCGCGAGATCCCAGGCTCCCGATGTAAAGTTCAGCGCCGCCGCCCGCAGCTTCGCGATGTTTTTAACGCCGGTCCCAGCTCACCGGAGTTCCAGCGCGGCGACCCAGGCAAGGCACCGCCCGCCCCGCAATGGCGCTCCAGCGCTGCACCGCCGTCCTCACACCCGCAGCTCCGCCGCCGCCGATGCCGATGCCGCCGCCTGCCGCGCCGCCGGTTCCTTGCCGGCGCCGCCGCCTAGCTCCTTGCGTCCCCTCCTCCTCTGACCCGCAGCTCCGCGCCTGCCGATCGCCTCCGCCTGCCATTCCGTGCCGGTGGCCCCGCCTCTGTCCATCCCGTCCTTTCGTCCTCCTCGCCTCCGCCCCCGCCTCCCCTCCGCTGCCGATGCCTCCGCTGCCGATGCCATGCCGATACGATGCCGATGCCGAGGCTCCGGCGGTCCCCTCAGGAAATGCCGCTCCAGGCCCGCTGGTAGGCCGCGAGGACGGGTCGAAAGTGCAGCCCGGAGAAAAGCTGCATCTCCGACCAGGTAGGGACCCTGAAAATTAGTTTCCCCCCTTCCCCCCCCCCCCCCCCCTCCCTCCCCTCCCCACACATAAAAAAGCTAGAACTCCTTAAAAACAAAACACTAAACTAACTAAAAATAAGAAAAAAGAAATGAAAAACAGACAGCTGCAGGCTAGGCAGCCATACCCCCTACAGGTCGGCGCCTGTCCTACTCACCCGATTTTGTCTCCAGAACTGGTGCTACAATGCTGAGAACTATATTCTGCACTCAGTTTCTTGCCCTTTGCTCTAGCAGTTGTATTTCAGTCTGACTCAGTTGTGTTTCTGTGTGGTACATCTGATCTCTTTAGATCGCATGCAAACCAAAGGAATGCAGGAGTTACTTGTAATTAGAGAGTTTTGGCTGTTCTTACGGCCCTTATCCCTGTACCATCTCAAGCCACTAGATTCCCTCTCCCCGACCCTCAGTCTGAAGAAGGGTTCCAAACCGAAACGTCACCTGTTCCTTTTCCCCAGAAATGTTGCTTGTCCCGCTGAGTTACTCCAGTAAACCAGCATCTGCAGTTACTTCCGACACTATCTGTCTGGACATAACCCATGTCCCTCCATTCCCTGCTCAACTGGCATTCCCAGCAATATTCAACCACAGACGCCAAATGGAACCACATTATCTCTTTCTCTCTCTTTCTCTCTCTCCCACCCTCTCTCTCTCCCTCTCCCTCCCCCTCCCCCTCTCTCTCTCTCCCCCATCTCTCTCTCTCTCCCCCATCTCTCTCTCTCTCCCCCTCTCTCTCTCTCCCCCATCTCTCTCTCTCCCCCCTCTCTCTCTCCCCCCTCTCTCTCCCCCCCATCACTCTCTCTCCCCCCCTCTCTCTCCCCCCTCTCTCTCCCCCCATCGCTCTCTCTCTCCCGCCTAGGGTTGACAACTTTCTCACTCCCAAATAAGGGACAAAAGGTCAAAATAAGGGACAAATTCCCGATGGCAATTCATTGACCGACTGGGCCGTGTCTGGGTGAATGATGAGTTGGCCGGAATGCTGGACTGTACACAAAGCTCAGCTGGCGGGCGGGCCAGCTGAGGAGTTTTGGCCCGGGCGTTGTCGCGAGCAAAGTCTGGCACCCCGTCCAACACATGATTGGCCATGAGAAGGGGTGGTGGTGGTGGTGTCGGCGGTAAGCGAATGTCCTGAGGTTGGACAGCTGGCCCGCGGGGCCACGGGCGAGGTACTGCTGCTGCTGCTGCACTCCATGGGCTGCACTACTTCGGGACGGGTGAGGCGAGGCCGGACGCGGCGATCCGACCCGACAGCCCCCTCGACTCGAGTAGTTTTAGCCCAAAATACAGGATGTCCCGGCTAATAGAGGACAATTGGCAACCCTCCTCACAACCTCTTCATCCCTCTCCCCCCCCCCTCTCTCCCCTCTCTCCCCTCTCTCTCCTCTCTCTCTCTCTCTCTCTCTCTCTCTCTCTCCCCCTCTCTCTCCCCACTCTCACTCCCCCCCCCCCCCTCTCTCTCTCTCCCCCCCCCCCCCCACCCCCTCTCTCTCACACACACACAAGACACAGACACAATAGCATCGCGCAGTTATAGGAGTCAATCACAGCTCTGGAGGCCCAGTGATAAAAGATTTGGCTGTTCTTACAGCCCTTATCTCTGAAGCCAGATATCGCGTGTGCACAATCAAATTTGTGGCATTAATGACACTTGGCAAAAATTAATTATTATCAAGGGTGTTTAGGAAATGGATATGCAGTCTAGAATTGGCACAACCTCCCCTGACTGCAATAAAACTCCCCAGAGGTCAGTCAGTCAGTGAAGCAACACTAATAAAGACATTCAGCCCATGCCATAGGGTTTGCTGGTTTTAATTCTTTACCACAGTTAACATTATTTAACAGAATATTATTCCCATAATTCGGTGACTATAAAGGGAGATTGAATTGTGTTGCAGAGACAACATTAAGGGACACAAACTGTCTGGCAGATTGATCTAAAGGTGAGTTTGAATCCCACTGCAATAATTTAAAGTGCGATAATTAAATAAATCTGGAACCTTGACGCGGTAACGAGGGAATCACTGAGTTTATTGTAAAAGTACATCTGGTACTAAAGGGCGGCACAGTGGTGCAGCGGGTAGTGCTGCTGCCTGACAGCGCCAGAGGTCCTGACCACGGGTGCTGTCTGTTCGGAGTTTGTATGTTCTCCCCGTGACCACGTGGGTGTTCTCCCGGTGCTCTGGTTTCCTCCCACACTCTTAAGACATACAGGTTTTTAGGTTGACACAAAATGCTGGAGTAACTCAGCGGGACAGGCGGCATCTCCCAAGGGCCTCGACCCGAAACGTCACCCATGCCTTCTCTCCTGAGATGCTGCCTGTCCCGCTGAGTTACTCCAGCATTTTGAGTCTACCTTGGATTTAAACCAGCATCTGCAGTTCTTTCTTGCGCACGTTATTAGGTTCATTGGCATGGGTATAGAAAATTGTAAATAGTCGCTAGTGTGTAGGATAGTGTTAGAGTTTGGGGATTGCTGGTCGGTGCAGACTGCGTGGGTCGAGGGGCCAGTTTCCGCGCTGTATCTCTAAAACTAAAAAATCTAAAACTAAAAATCAGTCTGAAGAAGGGTCCCAACCGGAAATGTCACCTATCCATCTTCTCCTGAGATGCTGCCTGACCCGCTGAGTTAATCCACCACTTTGTGCTTTTTTTTTACCAGTGAGAACTGGTGATCGATGATCAGTGTGGACTCAGTGGGCTGAAGGTACTGTTTCCACCTTGTATCTCTGAACGGGTACCCTCATGATAGGAAGAGGTGGCTTGGGACATGAGATGTCAGTGCCTTGTTAAGCTATTGGCTGCTTCCTTGGACACAGAAGACACATCCATTGGCAGCTGCTCTTCACCGAGTTGGCAAGACCCAGGCACAATATATATATTCACACACACACACATACATAAATATATATATATATAATATATATATATATAAAGCAAACAAGCAATATAGTGCAAAGTCAAAAACACAAGCAATGCCCCCGAAATCTATGTAGTTCTAGGCTTATTTGGAGGTTGTAGTGTTTAATAACCTGTTGCTCCTGAACCTGGACATTACAGTTTTCAGGCTCCTGTATCTTCATCCCGATGGCAAACGTTAAATGAGAGCGTGGCCAGGGAAGTGAGGGTCTGTGATGATGCCGGCTGCCGTCTTGAGGCAGCTACACCTGTAAATACCTGCGATGGTGGGGAGGTCCGTACCCGCGATGGACTGGGCAGTGTCCACCGCTTTTTGGAATCTTCTTTGTACCTGGGCGTTCAGGTTGCCAAGGCCAACTCTTGTCTGCCTGCACATAAACCACGTCCCTTCGTTCCCTGCCAATCCACGTCCCTGTCCAAACGTCGTTTGAATGCCACTTTGGTATCTGGAGCTGCTGCCTGACGCGCTGAGTTACTTCAGCACGCGGTGCCTATCTTAAGACGGAGAGGAGGAATGATGTGAAGATGTGACAGAGAGAGAGGGAAGGATGTAAAAGGACGTACCTTTAGGAAGGAGGTGAGGAGGAATTTCTTTGGAGGGTGGTGAATCTGTGGAACTCATCGCCACAGATGGCTGCAAAGGGCAAGTCAATGGATATTTTTCAAGGCAGAGATTGACAGATTCTTGATTAGTAGGGGGTGTCAGGGGGTTATGGGGATAAGGCAGGAGAATGAGGTTGTGAGAGAAAGTTAGATCAGCCCTGGTCGAATGGCGGAATGGCCTGTTTCTGCTCCTATAACTTATGAACAGAAACAGTTTTTGTTACGTGCTAACCAGTCAGCGGAAAGACTATAATTGTTCTCATCCTGAAGAAGAGTCTCGACCCCGCAATGTCACCTATTCCTTTTCACCAGAGATGCTGCCTGACCCACTGAGTCCCTCCAGCATTTTGTATTTATCTTTGGTCTAAACCAGCACCTGCAGTTCCTTCCTCGCATGTCCCTTGTTCTATGTTCCTTGCTCAATGTTCTACAGTATGTTCCATGTTCCACGTGCCATGTTACATGTTACATATCCTACCTTCCATGTCCCACGTTTTCTGTTGTATGTTGTGTGTGTTGTACGTTCTATGTTACTGATGCTCTGCTGACTCTAAGCCGTGACTGTGGACTGCAAGAACTCTATGCACCAGAGATTCCTTCACGTTGTTATACACTCACTATAATGGAACTCCACAGAAATAAAAAATGTCAATAAAATGTAAAAGCCATTATGACGGCTGAAGATTTATGAGCATGTTAAAGCAGAGGACTCTATATTGGGTAGGTCTGGGAGCCGTTTCTGCTAACTGCTTAATACTTTTTTATCCTCACATACAGGCGATCATGTAATAATCTCCAGTGACTGTAGTCGTGCACATTTTTTAATTTGCTTCAAGGCATAATTTAACGAGCGGCTGTTTTTAGTAAAGCCGAAAGCTCAATCTAACAAATGACCAAGTGGTAACGAGAAGCAGTCGCAGTCGCGGGCGTGGGCCGTTGAACGAGAGCTCCCTCAATGTCTCATTAAGTAAGCCGTCCATCCACTCGGCGTGAACTTACATTGTGTCCCAAAATGAATTTCCAGCCGCCCGGCGCCGAGTTAGTTAATCTCGGGCAAGTAACATAATTGCTTTAAACTGGGTTGAGAAAGAGATAAATGAGGCAGCTGTGGAGAATTACCAATACCTCCGATGTATTCAACAATCTGAAAAATGCAAGTTGAATTAAATAACAGAAATGCATTTTTGTGCATGTATTTTTCGTAAAAATGCTTTCATTGACTAAATTCAAAGACAAGTTAACAGTAGCAATAAAACATATGTAATAAGTGGCTGGCACGGTGGCGCAGCGGGTAGAACTGCTGCCTCACAGCACCAGAGACATGGGTTCGATCCTGACTACAGGTGGTGTCTGCGTGGAATTTGCACGTTCTCTCTGTGACCACGTGTGCTTCCCCCCCCCCCCCCCCCCCCCCCCCGGGTGCTCCCGTTTCCTCCCACATTCCAAAAACTTGCAGGTTTGTAGGTTAAGTGTAGAAAGGAACTGCAGATGCTGGTCTAGACCGAAGATAGACACAAAATGGTGAAGTAACTCAGCGGGTTAGTCAGCATCTCTGGAGAAAAAGAATAGGTGATGCCTCAGGCCCTTCTTCAGACATAGAAACATAGAAAATAGGTGCAGGAGGAGGCCATTCGACCCTTCGAGCCAGCACCGCCATTCATTGTGGTCATGGCTGATCGTCCCCAATCACGAAGGGTTCTGACCTGAAAGGTCACCTATTCTTTTTCTGAAGAGATGCTGCCTGACCCACTGAGTTATTCTAGAATGTTGTGTCTCGTTTGTAGGCTGATTATCCCTGGTGTGTCGGATAGAACTAGTGTATGAGGTAATCGTTGGTCGGTGCAGACTTGGTGGGCCGAAGGGCCTGTTTCCACATTCTATCTCCAGACCAAACTGAACCAAATCAAACTAAAATAAACAAAGTACAGCAGAGGCTCATGCTCCTCAGCCCACAATGTCCATGCCGAACATGATGCCAAATTATACTAATCTCCTCTGCCACTTCGTTTTAAACACCTGAATGCAAGCAAGTGGATCCTGGCAAACAATACAATACAATACAATACCTTTTATTGTCATTTGAGCCTCAGTGAGGCTCAAACGAAATTCTGTTTCCACAGCCATACAAACAAAGACAATTCCTAGACATACACACAATTTAATTCACACAAACATCCATCACAGTGGACCCACTGTGATGGAAGGCAAAGTCTTTTCCCTCCCCTGTTCTCCATTTCTCTCCCGATGTCCAAGCCCCAGGCGGGCGATGATAAGTCCCACGGCCATTTTTGGCCGCGCCGGGCGATTTACGGCCCCGCTCCCGGTCTAAATGTCTCGAAGTTGGAGCCCCCGGCGGGCGCTGGAATGTCCCACGGCCATGAAGCCGTGCTGGGCGATGTACGTCCCCGCTCCAGGTCGTTCCAACCCCGCGACACGGGCTGGAGAAGTCGCGTTGCGGGAGCTCCGGGAAGCGGTCTCTCCCCCCGGACCCGCGAGCTCCCGATATCCTGGTCCACCGGACCTGCGGCTGCGTTGCTGGAGCCTCCGAGCCCCAGGAGTCGAGTCGCACCACCACGCTCCGAGGCCGGCCAGCCCCACGATGGTGAGTAGTCCGCAGCTCCGCAGTCTCCCGAGCCCCCGGGTCGTTCAGGCTGGAGGCCGCTCCACGGTGCTAGGCCCTAACGACAACGGAGACCCGACAGGGAAAAGGTCGGGTCTCCCGGACAGGGAAGAGATTTTAAACAGTTTCCCCCGCCCCCCACATATACACATTTAAAACCAGTATTAAAAAACACCAACACTACATTTAACTAGACAAAAAAAAAAAAAAGACAGACAGGCTGTAGGGGCCGCTGCAACGGGTGAGTCGCGCCACCAGTTGTGTCTTCCAGTAGAGTCATGGAGTCATACAGCATGGAAACAGGTCCTTCGACCCAACTTGCCTATCGGCATCAACATTGGTCCCACCTGCCTGCTTTTGCCCCATATCCCTCGAAACCTGCCCTATCTTGTAAACCTCCTCTGGACCCTCTCCAGAGCCAGCACATCCTTCCTCGGATATGGTGCCCAAAATTGCTCACAATACTTCAAATGTGGCCTGACCAGCACCTTATAGAGCCCCAGCATTACATCCCTGTTTTTGTATATATAAGCCCTCTTGAAATAAATGCTAGCAGAGATTTGACGGCACTGGGCCTGTACTCGCTGGAGTTTAGAAGAACGAGGGGGGACCTCATTAAAATGTACAGTACAGTGAGAGGCTTGGATAAAGTGGATGCAGAGAGGATGTTTCCACTAGTGGGAGAGTCTAGGACTGGAGGTCATAGCCTCAGAATTAAAGGGCGTTCTTTTAGGAAGGAGATGAGGATGAATTTCTTTAGTTAGAGGGTGGTGAATCTGTGGAATTCTTTGACACAGAAGGCTGTGGAGGTCAAGTCAGTGGATATATTTAAGGCAGAGATAGATAGATTCTTGATTAATACAGGTGCCAGAGGTTATGGGGGAGAAGGCAGGAGAATGGGGTTAGGAGGGAGGGACAGATCAGCCATGATTGAATGGTGGAGTGGACATGATGGGCCGAATGGCCTTATTCTGTGCCCATCACATGATCTTATGATCTTATCCATGTACCTGTCTAAATGTTTCTTAAACATCGCGATAGTACCTGCCTCAACTACCTCCTCCAGCAGCTTGTTCCATACACCCACCATGTAAAGATGTTACCCCCTCATGTTCCCATCAAATCTTTCCCTCCTCACCTTAAACTTATGTCCTCTGGTTCTCGATTCCCCTACTCTGGGCAAAAGATTCAGATGCATTTACCTGATCTCTTCTTCTCATGATTTTATACACCTCTGTAAGATCACCCCCTTATCCTCCTGCGCTTCAATGAGTAGAGCCCTAGCCTGCCCAACCTCTCAGTATAGCTCAGTCCCTCGAGTCCTGGTTACATCCTGGTAAATCTGGTGGGATATGTTGGTCGGTGAGGGCAAGTTGGGCCCAAGGGCCTCTTTGCATGTTGTATCACTCTGTGACTCTAACAAGCAACAATATTTATACCAATGCAATAACCAGCTCCCTGCTGTTCAATGTTAAACCTTCCAACTCCAGAAAGCCGATGAGAAATGAGACCGTGCAGAAGATACGACAACTGTAATTAATTAAACTTGTCTGTACCTGAATCAGCGCTGTTGGGTTTATACATTAAACTATTTTAAAACCTGGTGGTGCTGCGAATCACTTATTTTTCGAATCAATATCTTTTTTTTTTCTGAGATTCCGTACTTCTGTCGTGTTCTGTGTTGCTGTTACAAGTCTAACTATTGACCAGGTGTAACTATTGACACCAGTGTTACAGCCAATGTACTGGGAGCAGGCAGACAGTGTGACTGGCGCGCCTGAAAAACCTACTCCTAAAGCACGACTTGTCGCATTGCCCGCAAGGTAACTCCTCTGGAAGAATGGAGGAGAGGTGAATGTGGCCTCCTCACAGCGCCAGAGACCCCGGTTCGATCCTGACCTCGGGTGCTGTCTGTGTGTGGAGTTTGCACGTTCTCCCTGTGACTGCATGAATGGGTTCCCTCCGGATGCTCCGGTTTCCTCCCGCACGGATGGATATCCTCCCAATGGATATTTTCAAGATTGACCAATTCCTGATTAGTAAGGGTGTCAGGGGTTACGGGGAGAAGGCAGGAGAATGGGGGCGAGAGGGAAAGATAGATCAGCCATAATTGAATGGCAGAGTAGACTTGATGGGCCGAATGGCCTAATTCTGCTCCTGGAACTTATGAACTTATGAAAACACAAACATGTGGGATTGTAGTTTAATCGGCCTCTTGGTTACATAAGAGAACATAGAGGGACCCGGCATGGGGGGACTGTCGAGGGCAGGGGCCTGGCGTGACGGGGGGGGTGGGGGACACTGAGAAAACAATGAAGGACCAGGCATGGGGGGCCGCTGAGGACAGGGACCTGACGTGAGGGAGGGGGGGGTGGGGGAGGGTGGGGGAGGGGGACACTGAGAAAACAATGAAGGACCAGGCATGGGGGGGCCGCTGAGGACAGAGGGACCCGGTGTGGGTTGGGCCGCTGAGAGAACAAAGAGGGGCCCAGCGTGGGGTGCCATCAGGAGCAATATATTGGGGACTATAATGAACACTTTGTAACTGTGTTGGCGCTCTGTATACTTTGCCTACGACTCTTTCATGTTTCTTGTATGGGATGCAAAACAAAGAATTCCACTGTGTTTAAGAAGGAACTACAGATGCTGGAAAATCGAAGGTACACAGAAAAGCTGGAGAAACTCAGCGGGTGCAGCAGCTTCAATGGAGCGAAGGAAATAGGCAACGTTTCGGGACGAAACCCTTCTTCAGACTGATGGGGGGTGGGGGGGGACGGGGAGAAGAAAGGAAAAAGGAGGAGGAGGAGGAGCCCGAGGGCTGAGGAAAGGGAGGAGACAGCAAGGACTAACAAAATTGGGAGAATTCAATGTTCATGCCCCCAGGATGCAGACTCCCCAAGCGGAATATGAGGTGCTGTTCCTCCAATTTCCGGTGTTGCTCGCTCTGGCCATGGAGGAGACCCAGGACAGAGAGGTCGGATACGGAGTGGGAGGGGGAGTTGAAGTGCTGAGCCACCGGGAGGTCAGGTTGGTTATTGCGGACCGAGCGGAGGTGTTCGGCAAAACGATCGCCCAACCTCCGCTTGGTCTCACCGATGTAGATCAGCTGACATCTAGAGCAGCGGATGCAATAGATGAGGTTGGACAGATGAGAATTCCACTGTGACAGGTCACAAGTGATAATATAGTATCAATAAATCATTCAATCAAATTGCCCCCGGTCGGTGTGCAGGGAGTGGATGAGAAAGTGGGACAAGGTAGAACTGGCGGGTGAACCGGTGATCGATGGCCGGCATGGACTTGGTGGGCCGAAGGGCCTGTTTTAATGCTGTATCTCTAAAACTGACAGGACGTGTGTGCAAGCTGATGAGGTTGAAAGGTCACCTCTGAACGGAGACTACCAGAGTGACTTTACCTTTCATAGATGTACAGGAAAACAGTGGGAATGTGGAACTCACCTCCTGAGAATTCTGATCAGGCTGAGCCATTTGAAGCTTTCAGAACAGTGACTGATACTTTTCTTTGTTGGCTATAAGTATTCACTAGTAGTTTCAAACCTCACAGCAAAGCATTTGGTTGTGTAAGGGCAGGCGAGAGGTTAGAAAATTGGGTAGGATATATTTTTAAAAACGCAAACAATCGTTGCAATGCTGAACAAAATAGTAGCAGACAAAGCATAAAGGAAGATAGTTAGATTTGAGACAGGTATTAGAGAAGTGTTAACTACAGGATGTGAGCCGGGGGAATTCATAATGAAAAACCAGGAGATAGCGTATAAATTAAACAGTATTTTGCAGGAGGATTTACTGCAGAGAATACAAGCTCCAAGCCAGAAATAGCTGTAGCATTGGGAATTGGAAGGGAGGGAGGAAAATTAAACACACACACACACACACACACACACACACACACACACACACACACACGCACACACACGCACACACACACACACACACACACACACACACACACACACACACACACACACACACACTCACACACACACACACACACACACACACACACACACACACACACACACACACACACACACACACACACACACACACATACTCACACACACACATACATACACACACACACACACACATTCACACACACTCACACACATACACACACACACACACACACACACACACACTCACACACACACACACGCACACACACACGCACACACACACACACATACACACACACACACACACACACACACACATACACACTCACACACAAATACACACACATACACGTAAAAACATAGACAGGTGCAGGAGTAGGCCATTTGGCCCTTAAAGCTAGCACTGCCATTCAATCGCAGTCACGGTGGCACAGCGGTGGAGTTGCAGTGCCAGAGACCCGGGTTCGATCCCGAGTACGGGTGCTGTCTGTACGGAGTTTGTACATTCTCCCCGTGATCTGCGTGGGTTTTCTCCAAGATCTTCAGTTTCCTCCCACACTCCAAAGACGTACAGGTTTGTAGGTTAATTGGCTTGTTTAATTGGCTTGATAAAAATGTAAAATTGCCCACGTTGGCGATATGCAGAGTACTGTCCTGCCCACTACAAAATTCAGAATGTTCAGAAGGTTTAATATGATGATGGCTGATCATCTAAAATCAGTAACCCGTTCCTTCCCAATATCCCTTGATTCCATTAGCCCTAAAAGCTATATCCAACTCTCTCTTGAAAACACCCAGTGAATTGGCCTCCACTGCCTGTGGCAGAGAATTTCACAGATTCACAACTCTCTGGGTGAAAACGTTTTTCCTCATCTCAGTCCTAAATGGCCTCCCCCTTATTCATAAACTGTGACCCCTGGTTTGGACTCCCCCAACATCGGGAACATTTTTCCTGCATCTAGCCTGTCCAATCCCTTAAGAATTTTAGGATGAGAAGATCCCTTCTCATCCTCAATTCCAGTGAATGCAAGCCTAGTCGATCCATTCTTTCATCTGACACACACATACACACACCTGTACAGAAACACGCACTCATGCACACACACTCACACACCCACACATACAGAAACACACACACACAAACACAAACACACACACAGATACAGAGCACTGTCACAGTGTGTGTGCTGAGGTATAAACCTTGCTGGCCGAGATCCTTGTTGGAGAGTGGAGTGTTGCCCGCAGAACAATCGTGGGGTCAGCAGGATTGTAAATGCTGTAGTGGTGATGTAGTGGTGGTGATGTAGTGGTGATGTAGTGGTGGTGATGTAGTGGTGATGTAGTGGTGGTGATGTAGTGGTGATGTAGTGGTGATGATGTAGTGGTCATGTAGTGGTGATGTAGTGGTGATGTAGTGGTGATGTAGTGATGATGTAGTGGTCATGTAGTGATGATGTAATGATGTTGATGTAGTGGTGATGTAGTGGTGATGTAGTGGTGATGTAGTGATGATGTAGTGGTGATGCAGTGGTGATGTAGTGGTGATGCAGTGGTGATGTAGTGGTGATGTAGTGGTGATGTAGTGATGATGTAGTGGTGATGCAGTGGTGATGTAGTGGTGATGTGGTGGTGATGTGGTGGTGATGTGGTGGTGATGTAGTGGTGATGTAGTGGTGATGTGGTGGTGATGTAGTGATGAGTAGTGGTGATGTAGTGGTGATGTAGTGGTGATGCAGTGGTGATGTAGTGGTGATGTAGTGGTGATGTAGTGATGATGTAGTGGTGATGTAGTGGTGATGCAGTGGTGATGTAGTGGTGATGTAGTGGTGATGTAGTGATGATGTAGTGGTGATGTAGTGGTGATGTAGTGGTCATGTAGTGGTCATGTGGTGGTGATGTGGTGGTGATGTGGTGGTGATTCTGTGAGCCTTTGCAATGAGGGGGGCCGGTGTTCTAACTGACCTACAACAACAGGGTCAACAACTAATTGAAGGTAGCAGGCAGAGGATGATCCCACAAGCCCAGCTAGCGGTGGTGAACTCCCACTTCCCCTCACAATCCGCGCCAGTTAATTTTTAGTGCCTTGCAGTTGCCAGAAGTTATTTTCAATCTCCTCTTCTATTAAATACATGGAGTCATCGCCGTTCAAGTGACCCTGCCAGATGTGTGGAAGTATCAGTGCAGCACAGCTGGATTTTACCTTCCACCACGATCGATGTGGAGATCTTGAATGCGTCCCTGGGAGGGGGCATGGTGGCACAGCGGTAGAGTCGCTGCCTTACAGCGCCAGAGACGCAGGTTCGATCCAGACTATGGATGCTGACTGTATGGAGTTTGCACGTTCTTCCTGTGACCACACGGGGTTTTCTCCGGGTGCTCCAGTTCCTACCACATTCCGCAGACATACAGGTTTGTAGGTTAATTGACTTCCATAAATGTAAATTGTCCCTAAATTGTTAGTGTACAGGATGACCGCTGGCGGGTGCGGACTTGGCTGGTTGTCGGGTGGCATCATGGCTTGTGTAAAGGTATTTTAGACGTGGTCCTTAGTCCTTCACTAAGTCTTTATTAAGACACTACATCCACACGTCCCAGCACTGACCACAACTGGTCTACACACGTACTGGAACCAAGAGAGGGAGGGTGTATGCAGATACTACAGTTATACTACCTAAGGTGGGAGTGTCAAATGGTAATGAAGTAGCTACATATTTGGTTGCATGCATAACCACCTACATCCTTTCCCGTAGAATAAACAGCAGCAGGGTAATTATACAAGCCTGCAACATAGTAACAGTATCAATTAATCAAACAGCACAATATTAAGCAAAGTCGCCATACCGATCAGGGGGCCGGACAACTCTACCTGAGCGGGTCCGTACAGCGCCCTCACCCTCACTCCCCTCCCCCAAAGAGAAAGGCAGAGGCGGAGAACAACGTGGGGACTGCGGATCAGACAGAAAAACAGGAGACTGGCCAGAAACCGGTGGACTGCCAGATGGCGACTGCCGAGGCGGATAAGAAGAAGATGATGAAGAAGAAGAAGAATCAGTAGGCGAAAGACGTGGAGGAGACGTGCCAGCCGGGGAGGCGAAACTCGGAGGCACCGTTAGAGGCACGGTAGGGGCACGAACAACAACAGGACTAGGCGGCACAATCCGAGGAGGAGAGTCGAGCCACGGAGAGGGAGGCTCCGGGAATGGAAGCTGGGGCGCAGGCTCCCGGACAGCTAACAGATGTTGGCGACTGCGACGGTACACAATGCCCTCGTAGTCTACTAAATAGGAACGGGGTGAGTCCGCCACTCCTACTACAGTGGCAAGCTTGGAAAACCCGGTAGGTGACTGCAAACGGACAACCTGACCCGTCGTGAGGGGGCGGCAAGACTTGTCGTGGGACCGGCGCTGGATTTCGTGGCGTTGAGAAATACGGCGGTGGACCGCATCAGGGTGGCGTACCACCGGCACAAGCGACTGCTGAGCGATCGGCATTGGCGGCCGGAGGACACGGGACATGAGCCGCTGAGCAGGTGAACCCAAAACACCGTCTCTAGACACGTTTCGCAGATTTAACAGTCCCTGATAAAAATCGCAGTTTGACAAGCGAGACTGCTCCAGCAACGTCTTCGCGCTGCGCACAGCACGTTCAGCCAGCCCGTTACTCTGAGGGAATTCAGGGCTGCTAGTAAAGTGAGTAAAGTTCCATTTCGTAGCGAAGGCAGCAAATTCGGCGCTAGTAAATTGACGGCCGTTGTCAGTCTGGAGCTTGACCAGGGAACCAAAGACAGCAAAATGACGTCGCAGCTTGCCGATGACCATCTCCGATGTGATGGTGGGAAGAAGGTCCACTTCAAACCAGGATGAATATGAGTCCACCAACACCAGGTAGTGCTTCCCAAGCCACTCAAAAATATCTGCAGCCAGTGAAGACCAGGGCATGTCGGGGGCCGGCTGCTGCAACAGGGGCTGCCGCTGCTGGTGAGGGGCCATGGAGTTGCACTCTGAGCACGCCGCCACTCGAGCCTTGATATACTTGGCCATGGCAGGCCAATAGTACTGCCCTTGAGCATGAGCAATGGTAGCGTCAGCGCCCGGATGCCCCAAATGAGCAGCAGAGTAGTAAGCATCATAGAGTGAGGCAGGGATCACCACCTTGTGACCTTTCACGACGATGCCCTCCCGAACCAGGAAGAAGGGGCGCACGCCAGCAGGCAGAGAGGCAGGCTTGTGGGGCCACCCGCGCAGAATGACAGCAGACAGCTGTTGCAAGTCAGGGTCGGCAGCAGTGTGCTCGAGCAGGCACCGCAGCTGCTTTGAAGGAACAAAATTCACATTCAGCACGTGCAGGTCCTCCTGCTCGTATGGATGCTGCGCACAGGAGGACCGAGGTGCCCTCGACAGAGCATCGGCAACATACATCTCGGTACCCCTCCTATACACAATGTTGAAATCGAACCGCTGTAGCTGTAGCATCATCCGCTGCAGACGGGCCGGGGCAGCATGAATGGGTTTGTTTAATATCGTAACCAGCGGCTGGTGGTCTGTTTCCACCGTGAACCGAACCCCAAAGAGAAAGGCCCGGAACTTAGAGCACGCAAACACCACAGCAAGGAGCTCCTTCTCAATTTGGGCATACCTTTGCTCAGTGTCCGTCATGGTACGAGAGGCAAACGAGACAGGCTGCAGAGAATCTCCATCACTTAGTTGCATGCAGGCTGCACCGAGACCAAAACGAGAGGCATCGCAGGTCACCACAATTGGTAGTCGGAGATCGAAAAACCGGAGAACCGGAGTGCTGACCAGCATTTTTTTCAAAGTGTCAAACGACTGTTGGTGCTGCGGACTCCACGACCAGGCAACATCCTTCTTTGTCAGGAGGCGCAGCGGCGCACTGAGCTCACTTAGACGCGGAACAAATTTACCCAGATAATTTACCATACCGAGAAACCGCTGCAGGCCAGCGACATCAACAGGTGCAGGGAACTCGGAGATGGCAGCAGTTTTTGTTGGGTCAGGCTTCAGGCCACGAGAGGTAAAGATGTGGCCGACATACGACACTTCAGACAACCGGAACCTACACTTGGACGGGTTCAGCTTGAGGTTTATCTGGCGTTATTTCGGTCGTGTTCCGTGACATCCCGACCATACATGAGGATATCATCGACAATGATGGAACATGGCAGCCCGGCAAACAATTGCTCCATGGAGCGCTGGAAGACTTCGCTCGCCGAGCTTATCCCAAAAGGCATTCTTAAAAACTTGTACCTCCCAAATGGCGTTGCAAAAGCTGTCAAGTCAGTTGACTCCCTGTGCAGTGGAACCTGCCAAAAGGAACTCCTAGCATCGAGAACTGAGAATACGGTGGCTTGATTCTCGCGGTCATGGGAACGACAGACCGCCGCAAAGTGGTTCTGTTTTCTGCAATAGTTGCAGGCTTTTCCATAAGCAGGGCACAGAGACTGTGGCAAATGTCCATACCCACAATTGGGGCACTTCCTGGCACTCTGAGGGCGAGGGGCAGGAGCTGGGCGAGGCTGTGGTTTAAAACTGTTCGGTGGCCGCCGCGGCACAGACAGAGCAGCCACGCTAAAGGCACGGTTCCCAGATCCTCTCTCCCCTCGAAACGGAGTAACAACCTCAGCAATGCGACAAGCATGCACAGCTTCGTTCAACGTGAGGTCAGGCCTCCGTAATAAATCAGCCCGCAACTTCTGGTCTAACATGCCAGTAACTAACATGTCCCGCGTGAGCTGGTCACACAACTCACCAAAACGACAGCGCTGGGCTAGATAGCGGAGGTCGGCAATGAAACATTCCACAGGTTCCTCAGGCTGTTGCTTGAGAGAAAAAAACCGAGCCCGCTCCAAAATGCGGTTCGAGGGAAGGCCACAAATTTCAGTAAACTTCCTCAACAGACACACCGGGTCGTCAGGAGACTCGGCTGGCTCAGCAATCTGGTCATCTTCGCCCAGGACCGCTGGACTGTACACAAACGACTTAGCCCGCCTCATGGCATCAGGCCCAGCAAGGTTCAATAGCAGCGATGCTTTGACAGCAGCAGGGTCATTACGGTGTGCAATATTCACATAATGGGTGTAGTCCATGACGAACGTGTCCCATCGCTCCGCGATGTCGGCGTCAAAGACTAACGGGGAAGGCTTGCGACAAGACGAAGCCATCACTACACACACACTCAAAAAGCAAAATAAAACCCGATATACGAGAGGCGCAGATTAAACGCTTCTGACACCATGTAAAGGTTTTTTAGACGTGGTCCTTAGTCCTTCACTAAGTCTTTATTAAGACACTACATCCACACGTCCCAGCACTGACCACAACTGGTCTACACACGTACTGGAACCAAGAGGGGGAGGGTGTATGCAGATACTACAGTTATACTACCTAAGGTGGGAGTGTCAAATGGTAATGAGGTAGCTACATATTTGGTTGCATGCATAACCACCTACAGCTTGGTTTGAGAACAGCTCTGTCCAAGACTAGAAACGGGCCCTTCAGCCCAACTCATCCATGGCGACCAAGACACCCCGTCTAAGACAGTCCCATTTGCCCGCGATTGACCCAATGGGGATGAGGAAGCTGGAATGTCTGTTATGGGGTGTAGGAAAGAACTGCAGATGCTGCTTTAAATCGAAGATAGACACAAATTGTTGGAGTAACTCAGCGGGACAGGCAGCATCTCTGGAGAGAAGGAATGGGTGACGTTTCGGGTCGAGTCGACCCGAAACGTCACCCATTCCTTCTCTCCAGAGATGCTGCCTGTCCCGCTGAGTTACTCCAACAATTTGTGTCTATTATAGTACCTGCCTCAACTACCTCCTCTGGCAGTTCGATTCAAATACACCCCACCCTTTGTGTAAAAAAGTTACCCCTCAGGTCCCCATTAAATATTTCCCCCCCTCTCCTTAAACCTATGTCCTCTTGTTCTCGATTCCCTTCCTCTGGGCATAAGACTCTGTACATTTACTCAATCTAGTCCCCTCTGAATTATGTACACCTCTATAAGATCACCCTTCATCCTCCTAGTATACTCCAAGGAATAAAGTCTGAGCCTGCTCAACCTTTCCCTGTAACTCAGCCCCTCGAGTTTCCTCTCAGGTTCCTATTAAATCTTGCCCCTCTCACCTTAAATCTATGGCCTTTGGTAATATATAAAGATAAACACAAAATGCCTATTTTTACAACAAATATATATATTTTTAAAAGTTTTGTTTATGATTGTCACTTGTAACTAGGTACAATGAAAGCTTTTTTCGTGCATGCTATCCGTTCATCGTTAAGACGATACATGATGAAATCAAGCTGTCCATAAAAGGTATAACATTTAGTGCAATATAAAATCCAGTAAAGTCTGATTAAAGATAGTTCAAAGGTCTCGAATGAGGCAGATGGGAGGTCAGATACAAAATGCTGCAGTAACTCAGCAGGTCGGCAGCATCTCCGGGGAAAACGGATAGGTGATGTTTCGAGTCGAGCCTGCAGAAGGGTCCCGACCCGAAACACCATCTGTCCATTTTCTCCAGAGATGCTGCCTGGTCTGCTGAGTTACTCCAGCACTTTGTGCCTAACCATGTCCTGTGGGTCTTGATTCTCCTACCCTGGGTAATGGACTCTGAGCTAATTGTATAAACGATGATAAATACCGCAGCGTTGCAGTTCGGTAATGCATTCTGCACACAATGTATGGATGGTCGCTATGTAATAAATCAAACCAGAATGTTGCCTCTTCATTAACGTTTGCAGTTGCTCTGTGCTGACTAACCCACCTGCTTCCCTGGTAATATTCTTTGACTATTTTCGTGCAGATATACGTGAGAAAAGTCAAAAACCATGAATAATTCAAACGAGCAAGATTCTTCGGGACATAATTGAGCTTATTGTTTTTTTAAAAAGCTTGATGTTATGCATAGCCAACGCCAAATTTTGCTGCCTAGAGTTACTAAAGTGCATATTGTAAGGAAAGAGATGTGCTTGTGTGCATAAAATGCACCATTTCATTCAGGTGTTCATTGGCTCGACATTGTCCATTTTCTCAAGTTGTGGAGGGATGATTCAAGATGGCTGCCAAACCCGGCAACTCGTTGTGTGCTAGTCAAGGAAGTGGATCTGCAATCACACAAAATAATCACTCTACTCTTAAATCTCTACTCTGACACCAGATTCCCGTCGTTATTCCGTTTATCATGCATCTGCACACTGTGGACGGCTCGATTGTAATCATGTATTGTCTTTCCGCTGACTGGTTAGCACGCAGCAAAAAGCTTTTCACTGTACCTCGGTACAGTTGACAATAAACTAAACTCACCTCAACTCAATCCGTCAATACAGCACGGAAACAGGCCCTTCGGCCCACCAAGTTCATGGCAGCCATCAACTCTCTGCTGGTTTAGAAGGATGAGGTGGATTTCAATGAAACCTACTGAATAATGAAAGGCCTAGATGGAGTGGATGGGGAGAGGATGTTTCCAGTTGTGGGAGCATCTGGGACCAGAGGGCACAGCCTGAGAATAAAAGGATGTACCTTTAGATAAGGAGGAATTTCTTCAGCCTGAGGATGGTGAATCTGTGGATTTCATTGCCACAGACAGTGATGGAGGCCATCATTGGGTATATATAAAGCGGAGATTGATAGGTTCTTGAATAGCAAGGGCATCACGGTTATGTGGAGAAAGCAGGAGAACAGGGTGGAGGGAGAAAAATAGATCAGCCATGATCAAATAGCGGAGCAGACTCGATGGCTGCTCCTTTGTCTTATGATCCATTTACAGTCCATCGCTGATACTGACCTCCCCACCATTGAAGGGTTCTATAGGAGACACTGCCTCAAAAAGGACCCACACCACCCTGGCCACGCTCTCATTTCACTCCTGCCCCCGGGAAGAAGTGATAGGTTGGCACAGGTGAGGGGGGTGGATTGGCTGATGGGTGGAGTAAGCAGCAAAGGCTAGAAATGAGAAGGGGACAAAAAGATGTCGGACAAAGTGGGGAGAGGAGTGAAAGGTGAAACCTGAGGGTGGGATGTAGGTAAAAGGGGGCGGGGTAGGAATGGGCAGGGAGAAATGGGTATGCATCAGGGTCGGGGATTCAAGGGCTCAGGAAAGACAAGAGGGGGAAAAGAAGGGGGTAATACTTAAAATTGGAGAATTCAATGCTCATACCAAAGAGAGACACAAAATGCTGGAGGAATAAACTAAACTAAACTAACTCAGCGGGTCTGGCAGCATCTCTGGTGAAAAAGAATAGGTGGCATTTCTGGTTGGAACCCTTCTTCAGACTAATCACTAAAATCTAAACCAGCATCTGCAGTTTCTTCCTACATGTCAATGTTCATACCGCTGGGCTGCAAGCAAGCTACCCAAGCGGAATATGAAGTCACAAAGTGCTGGAGTAACTCAGCAAGTCCGGCAGATCTCTGGGGAACATGAATCAGTGACATTCCAGGTCGGTCCCTTCTTAAATCGTACTAAAATGTCACCTATCCATGTTCTCCAGCGATTCTACCTGGACCCGCAGAGTTAATCCAGCACTTTTGTGTCTTATTTTTGGAATATGAGGTGGTGTTCTTTCAGTTTCCCTCCCTCTGGCAATGGAGTTGGCCCAGGTTGCTATCGGAACAGGATGCAGAGTTAAAATGGCTGCCAAGGAACGAGGAGATCTCTGTATAACTCCAGCCTCCAGCCTCAGAGGTTTCCCTTGCATCTCCATATGATCTGTCCTATTAACAGGGCCGGATTTACGTATAAGCTTCACAAGCTTAAGCTTAGGGCCTCGAGATCCAAGGGAGCCTCGGCAGGGCCGGATTTACCTATAGGCTTCATAGGCTGATTGGGAGGGGCCTCACAAGTGGAATAGCCTAGGGCCTCGCTTCATCTAAATCCGGCCGACTATTAATTTGCCCCCCTACAATCAGTCGGAAGAAAAGTCTCAACCCAAAGCATCACCCATGAATGTCCTCCAGAGATGCTGCCTGACCCGTTGAGTTACTCCAGCACATTGTGTCCTTTTTTTTGTAAACCGTCATCAGCAGTTCCTTTTTACTACGGTATATGGGGAGCTGATCCTCCACTTTGCGTGTGGCCTCACTCTGGCAATGGAGGAGGCCCAGGACAGAAAGGTTGGTGAGGGAACGGGAAGGGGAGTTAGTGGTTAGCAAACGGGAAATTCAGCAAGGCAAATATTGGGCGAAATGGTCACCTAGTCTGCGCTTGGTCTCGCCGATGTAAAGGAGGCCATATCAGGGACATGGCAGTGGTGATTTTATTGTCACATGTGCGAAGTGCAAATGCACAGTGAAATTATTTTCTTCCAAACAGTCCAGTGGGATATTGCCATACCCAAGCACATCCCCGAGTAGCAGGTGTACAGAAATACTCCACTGACCCGGCATGCAAGGGCGGCCATGTTTTGCCGCCATTTTCACAATCCAGTCCGCCCTCTGTTATGAGCGGTGCCCATTCCAGGCGAGCCGCAGGCTGCTGCCGGGCCTCCAGCCATCGCCTTCCTTGGACCTCTGTATCGACCTGTGAACTAATGTCCCTCTCCTCGCCCGTCCACCTTTGTACCTTGAGGGTGCCTCCTGCAGCTGATCTTGAGGGCACGCTAGGCCAGACCCAGTTTCCTCTCCTCTCCAACCGGCCTCGGCCCTTGCCCGTCACATCCATCGTCTTCAGGGGATGAGCAGGGGCCGCCTCGGTGGCTCCCCCTGCAGGCCGCGGTCCGCCGGGCCTTGCGTTCGGCCGCGGAGGACCAACCTGCCTCAGGGCGTCGCGCTGAGATCAGGAGTCCTAACAACAAACTTCAGAGAGGGAGAAAGCACTGCGCTCTCGCACACAGAACAGAGATAAATCTGTTTAAACTTGAAATAATTTAATATCTATCCGTTAATCTACTGTGGAGAAGAATACTATTGCTTTCTGACAAATCCCTCATGGCCTCTCATAGTGAAAACCATTGCTTGTATAAATATTAGTTTCCAAATACTGTCAGTTTTGACAAATTTACCCCTTCTAATGCAAAATGAAAAAGGTGAAATGGTAAATGTAATCTTTAAATAGCTTTGACAATGGATTATGAAAGAAGACAGATTGGGAGCTTTGCATTCTGTGTACTGAAGTGTGTACACCTTCCATCTTCCTCTTCTCATTCAACACAATGTAAACTTGATATAACACCCTCCTTTGCTCTGTTTGTATTTGGCTGTGAAAAGGTACAATTCATTATGCAGAGGTAGAACCATCTCCTTGACTCTCTTTCCATTTCCCACACCGACCTTTCTGTCCTGAGCCTCCTCCACTGTCATACTGAGGCCACACTCAAATTTTAGTAACTGCACCTCACAGTTCACTTGGGCAGTTCACAACCCAGCGGTATGAATATTGATTTCTCTAACTTCAAATAACCTTTGTATCCCCTCTCCCCCCCCCCCCCCTCCCCCTCCACCCTAGGTGTCCATCTCGCTTCACTGTCATCCTGCTTAGTTTCACTGTTTGTATCCACTCTTTATCACCTTCTCTACAGCCAACAATGGACCATTGTGGGCTCCACCTTTTCTTTCTTGACTTTGATTTGTTCTTTGCATGTCTCTCATTCATTTGTTCTTTGTATATTTTCATATCTCTAGTTTCCCTCTCCCCTGACTGGAGAAGAGCCGAAATATCGCCTGTTCCTTTTCTCCAGAGATGCTGCCTGACCCGCTGAGTTACTCCAGCATTTTGTGTCTTGTACAGTATCAGTGTGGAGAAGGGTCCCAAACCAAAGCATCACCTATGCATGTTCTTCGGAGATGTTGCCTGACCCGCTGAGTTGCTCCAGCACTTTGCAGCTTTTCTTTTCCACCCATCACTTGCCAGGCTTTGTCCGGTCCCCTCCTCTCTTCCAGCTTTCTCCCCCCCCCCCCCCCCCCCCTGCAATCAGTCTGAAGAATAGTCTCGCCCTAAGATGCTACCTATCCATGTTCTCCAGAGATGCTGGCTGACTTCTTGAGTTTGAAGAAGGGTTTCGATCCAAAACGTTGCCTATCCATGTTCTCCAGAGATGCTGCCTGACCCGCTGAGTTATGCCCCTGTCCCACTTAGGAAACCTGAACGGAAACCTCTGGAGACTTTGCGCCCCACCCAAGGTTTCCGTGCGGTTCCTGGAGGTTTTTGTCAGTCTCCCTACCTGCTTCCACTACCTGCAATCTCCGGCAACCACCTGCAACCTCCGGGAACCGCACGGAAACCTTAGGTGGGGCGCAAAGTCTCCAGAGGTTTCCGTTCAGGATTCCTAAGTGGGACAGGGGCATAACTCCAGTGCTTTGTGCCTTTCTGCAGCAGACTGAAACTTTTGTCATTGATTCACGTAAACCTACAGAGTGTCCTGGTTGCGCAGTCTGATCAAAAATTCATCAATGGGTCATTAATGCTTTGGTAGCTGAAATGGATTATATGATTACAGACTTAATAAAGGAATAAATGATACAGGCTGACGCTACGGTGAACTTTGTGGAGAGGGAGGGCTCGGTATATTTTGCACTTTGTTTCGATCCAGCACAGTCTGATGTTTGTAAGCAAACTAATTATGATTTGATTTCAGCTCAGATCCATTCTAAAGAGGTTACCCGCAGGAATCATTAGTGATTTGACTAAATCGATTGAAGGTTTTGACTCTGACTGCAATAATGCTCCATTTCACCATTCCCACCGCAACTCCTGACAAGTATCGTCACCGCATCGAATCAAAAAACAAAATAGGCATGCAGTCCTTATAACGCAAATAGCTTTTTATCAATTGATAGCAGAATTGATGACATGATTAGAGTCTTAATATGAGAGAAAATTATAGGGAGGGAGTCGGCAATGGTCATAGGGTAGATGATGGAGCCAGGTTGGTGTTTATTCCACAGCCAACAGCCCGACATCCTTGCAGTAACAAGGAACTGCAGATGCTGGTTTATAACAAAGATAGACACAAAGTGCTGGAGTAACTCAGGCAGCATATCTGGAGAACATGGATGGGAGACGTTTTGGGTCGAGACCCTTCCCCAGGTGGGGGGGGGGGGAGTGGGGGATCGATTCTGGGAGAGAGAAGGGCTCGGACAAATCACAACCAGCAAAGGATGATCTCTGGAGAGGGGGTTCCCCGATAGGCAGATTGTTGAACAAAGGTTAGAGATAGAAACAGATGTGAGCCCATAAGAAATACATAATTGTGAACTGTGAAGCTAGTCAAAGGACATATAGTGGAGGTGAGGGGATGGTGGTGGGGGGGAAGAAAAGGTGCAAGGTCACCCAGGGTTCAGGACAAGGGAATGGGGGGCGGAAATAAATGCCCATCCAAACTAGTTCAATTGTGCCACACATTGGTGAGGCCGCATTTGTAGTATAGCATGCAGTTTTGGTCATCCTGCTGTAGGAACGATGTCATTAAAGCCCCTGTCCCACTTAGGAGACTTAAACAGCAACCTCTGGTGACCTTGCCCACCACCCAAAAGAAATCAAGGTCGAGGTGACCTGCAACCTCCTACCACCTCCCACACATATGTTGAAAACCTTCCTCGACTATGAAGATAACCGGCTTCGACTAGACGTGCGACTAATAAATTATCAATTTTTAAAACAGCAACCTATTTTTAATCATGATGAAAAAATAGCAGCAACTTAGATGCAGCCTCGACCATGTGGAAACCACTTTCGACCATTGGGGAGAGTGACCAAAACCTCCAGTGACCTCATGGAAACCTTGGGTGGCGGACAAGGTCACCAGAAGTTGCTGTTTAGGTCTCCTAAGTGGGACAGGGGCTTAAGTTGAAAAGAGTGCAGAACTGATTTACAAGGATGTTGCCAGGACTCGAGGGCCTGAACTGCAGGAAGTGGTTGGGCAGGTGAGGACTTTATTCCTTGGAGCACAGGAGGATGAGAGGGGTGATCTTATCGAGCTGTATAAAGTCATGAGCGGAATAGACAGGGTGAATTCACAGCTTTTACCCAGGGGAGGGGAATCAGGAACCAAAGGTTTAAAGTGAGAGGTGCAAGATTTAAAAGGAAACTGAGGGGCAACTTTTCCCACTCAGAGGGTGGTAGGCATATGGAACGAGCTGCCTGAGGAGTTAGTTAAGGCAGGTACTATAATAGTAAGATTAAACGAGAACTTACCAGTTTGAAGTTTGATCTGTATTTTATGAGGAGTTACGATGAGGGATTACGTGAAGAACCCGCTCAGCGCGCATGCGCGGCATACTTCCAAGCAGCGGTGTGGAATCACAGATAGACATAGTTATTTGAAGTAAACATAGTAAAGAAAAAGAGACATCAGTTATTAGTTTGATCCATACAATGAGGGTGGGAGCGGAGGGCACGTAATCCCTCATCGTAACTCCTCATAAAATACAGATCAAACTTCAAACTGGTAAGTTCTCGTTTAATCTTACTATTTTACTTCGGAGTCACGTGAGTGACTACGTGAAGACTTCAAAGCTCTGTGATTTCAAACCGTGTAACAGTTTTATTTCACTCACTGCCGAAGTTCTTGAGGGAGGAAGTGTTATCGCAATCAACCAATGAATCTGTTTTTCGAGAAACAAAAAAGGTATTTTTTTAACAATAACAAAATAAATTACTCCTCCGGGCTTAAATTAAATATTTGCAGCTTGTAATATTTTCTCTGCAAATAAATCAGGTTTCGTCAACGGCTTGTTATAAAAGTTCTGAATGTCGTTTCCCTCGACCATCCTGCTGTATTCAGAATATGGTCAACCGGTACGTCCATTCTCTCGGCCGTTGATGTAGATGCTGCCCTAGTGGAATGAGATTTTAAATGTATTAGTATCTATTCCGGCAGCCTTCAGTACCTGTTTGAGCCATCTTGAAATGGTTTGGCTCGTTACCCGGCCATGAGGTTTCTTGTGGCTGACCCATAAGGCTTTTTCACTCCCTCTGATATTGTGGGTTGTGTCTATGTAATGTTGTAGATGGGTCACGACACACAACCGTGGCTCTGGTGGGTAGGCCCGGAATACCACTACTGGATTAGCTGTTCCTGGCCTGCTTTGTTTCACCAGACACTGTATGATGAATGTGATCTGATCTGGGGTGGTCACCATGTTGTCCAGCCTCAACTAGTGTAGTGACTGGACCCTCTGAGCGGATACAAGTGTCATCAACATGAGCGTCTTTAGTGTAGCTTGCTCGAGGCCGAGGGATCTGGCTGGTGGCCATTCCCTGAGGTATGTCAGGACCACACTGATATCCCAAATATGGGTATACCTGGGCTTAGGGGGCTTGATATTGTAAATGCCCTTCATCAGTTTTACCACCAGTGGATGGGATCCCATCGCCTGTTGTCCTGGCGCTGGTTGTTGCGTACGTTGTCCCTGTTTCCTGGCAGTACTTCTCCCATTTTTTGATGCTGGTTAAGTACTGCCTCTTGTTGGATGTTCGAAGGAATGCCAACATGGTGGTGATGGTTTGTTCGGACAATCCTAGTTCCAGGTAAGGTCTGTTCAAAACCTGCAACCCAGGAGTTTAATTTTCTCATGGCATGGGTGTTTAACTTACCTGGTAGGTAAGTAGCTGATAGCCAAATATGTCTTTCGACACACCCTTGCCAAATCATGTTGACCAATTTGTCGCATGATAATGATTTTATGCCGCCCATATGGTTAATATAAGCCACCACCATAGTATTATCAATTTGTAACCGAACATGCAAGTGCTGCATATTAGATACATATGCTTTTAAACCACAAAAGGGGCCCAACATCTCTAGATAGTTAATGCCCAGTGTAAGTAGTAATGATGACTCTAGGTTAGTCCATCTACCACCTGTGCTGGATATGGAGTTAGTCGCTCCCCAGCCTTGAGCACTGGCATCTGTTTGAATAACTAAAGTAGGGTTAGTGATGATGATAGGGCTGAAACTATGCCAAACGTTTTCTGCCCACCACTGTAGCTCTGATATTGCTTCAGTGGGTAATTTCATGACACGATCATAGTGACCTGTATGCCGTTTTAGTGCCTGTACCTTTGCTCTCTGTAAATGTTGATAGTGCAAAGGTCCGAATTGTGTAGCCGGAAATGCTGCTACCATTTCCCCAATTACTCTTGCTACTTGTCGAATAGTTGGTCGCTCGTTGACCATTAAATTGTTGCATGATTGTGCTAATTCAACCATTTTTGCCTTTGGCAAGGTAACAGTCATATGGACTGAGTTAATTGTGAAGCCCAGGTAGTCCATGATAGTGGATGGCTTCAACTTAGATTTATCTGGATGTAGGACGAACCCCAGAGTTTCGAGGAACTGTTTTGTAGCTGATACTGCTGCCACAGCCAATTCCATCGTTTTCCCCTACTATCAGAATATCATCCAGATATGCCATGACAATATGTTTTTGTTTTCTTAGTATTACCATGGCTGGTTTCAATATTTTGGTGAATAATCTTTGGGCTGAAGTTAGGCCATTGGGTAATTCTTTGTACTGCCATAGCTGTCCCATCCAGATAAATTTTAGGTATCTGCGATGATCCTTGTGTATGGGTACTAGAGAGTAGGCATCTTTGAGATCAATGCTTGCCATGAAGTATCCTTTGGAAATCAGTTGTTTGGCAGTAACAAATGCCTCCATTTTGAAATGTATATACTTAACAAACTTATTTAGTGATGTTAAATCAATGATGATGCGACATCCACCATCTTTTTTGGTTTTAGTAAATATATTCGATACAAATCCCAAAGGTTCATGTTTGGTCTTTCCGATGACCCCCTTTGTGATAAGTCTCACCAGTTCAGCTGGTTCGGTTCCAGCAGTCTTCCAGCACGTGGGGTTGCTACATAGCGGTCCATCACACCCAGCAGCTCTTCCTGCTCCTGCACCCCTTGCATACTCCCGATCTTGTCCGCCAGCCCCTGTTCCAGACCAGCCCAGCCCTAGCCTCCAGTAATGAGGGAGCAGAGGGCAGTGCACAAGACACTGTGGAGGGGGTGCCTGATCTCCCTCCGCGAGAGCGCTCTTTCTGCGCATCCCGCTGGAGCTGCTCCAAGAGCCGTTGGATGCAGCTCAGGCGGCTGTCTCTCCTCCGTTTAGGTGGAGACATGTCCCCGTCCGACGAATCGGGAAACACCGGCCGGTTGGTTTTCCTGGTGGATTTTTTCCCCCCAGTCCGCTGTTCAGGCGTTTAGCGGGACTGGGCTTGGCTCGGTGTCGGGGATGGTGGAGCGCTCTATGAGCGGTCCTGCCGCCTGCCGCTCCAGCGGCTCAGGCGGCTGTCTCTCTCCCATGCGGGTGGAGAGACGTCCCCTCCGATAAGTCGGATGCCTCTTCGGCTGGCTATGCATCCAGCCCGCTGCTCAGGTACTAGCAGGCTGGGCTCGGCACGGTGTCGGGGAATAGCGGAACACCGGCCCGGTAATTCCTACCGCCTGTTGCTGCCCCCCCTGCAATGGAACGCTCCTCCGCTGGAGTCGAGCGGGGGACAGGTTCTTCTAGAGCTTTTGTGCCTTGTAGAAGCGAGAGCGCCCCTCAAGCAGCGCGTCTCGCAGGCACCTGCTCCGAGAGCCGCTCCAGCGGCTCAGGCGGCTCTCTCTCCCCCAGTGCGGGTGGAGAGACGTCCCGTCCGAATTCGGGAAAACACCTGCCTCGAACGGGGTACAGTTTTGTTCCAGAGCCTTTTTCTCTGCCTGTAAAACACATGCAGAAAAGGCTCCCCTGTAATCGAAACCCGACCTCAGGGTACTCACCTGACGGTCCGTTTCATTCTGTAGCGGGAGCGCCTAAATCCCGCTGCAGCCGCTGTTGCACTGCTGGCGTTAATGCCGCGCATGCGCGCTGAGCGGGTTCTTCACGTAGTCACTCACGTGACTCCGAAGTAAAACAGCATTTAAAAGGCACAAAGTGCTGGAGTAACTCAGCGGGTCAGGCAGCATCCCCGGAGAACATGGATAGGTGACGTTTCAGGTTGGGACCTGATTGTGTGGAGAGGTGGGGGAGGGGGTGGGGGCAGAAACTGAGAGAGTGGATTTTAAAACATTTGGAGAGGTACATGGATAGGAAATGTTTAGAGGGATATGTGCCATGCGGGGTGGTACAACACTCCCAGGGCCCTACCATCCACTGTGAAGAAGTTGAATTTTCTCTACAATTGAATGAATTCCCAAATATTTCCATTACATTTGCCCCCAGTTCATGTTTTACACTGGCTGCTGCATTGCTCTTGCTGCTCTGCTTTCTATGCTTTTGTGTGTTTTTGCTTTGAAAACCACCCCTAGAGAGGCAATGCACCAATTAAGCCAAATGACTGCCAAATACATTCTTCATTAAATAGTGAGATTAATTGCAGAGAAGCAAAAAAAACATAAGTGATGATTGGGAAATTATTCACAGAACGAGCATATAGACAATATATTATATGGCACAGCGGGTGGAGCTGCTGCCTCACAGCATCGGAGACCCGGGTTCGATCCTGACCTCGGGTGCTGCCTGTATGGAGTTTGTACGTTCTCCCTGTGACCGCATGGGTTTTCTCCAGGCGCTCTGGTTTCCTCCCACACTCCAAAGATGTACAGGTTTGCTTTAACATTGAAGAGTATAAAACTGCAACATTTAAATAGGCTGATCGTCCCCTATCAATAACCCGTGCCTGCCTTCTCATATGTTCTACAGCTGATAATTTAACATGGTAGAGTATTAAAAATAAAATTCTACAGATATGAAGATCTCGTTTTTAACATTTCAGAGGTGCCGGCACACCGTACAGGGACGAACCATTTCAAAAAAAAGGAACTCGTGTTCAGTCTGTCAATGCAACAAGAGAAAGGATATTGTTCCTCTCAAAATCCGGACAACATCCAAGTGGAATCTTTTCTCCCAATTGTCTCACCGACAAAATGTTTGAAAAACGACGTGATTTGTGGTCAGTGTTTTCACAAACGAGAGAGTACTAAGTCCCTTTCAGGATGGCAGAGAAACAGTTGTGGGCTGGAGATTGCTGAGATCATTATATCTGTCCCTTAATGTGCTTTTAAATTATTCATTGGAAATGCTCTAGTCAAAAGCTGCCGGGGACCAGAGAGTTTGTTTCATCATCCCAACAGCGCACTCGTTCATTATTCAACAGGGCTGAATCCCAGATTCCTAAACCGCGCAGTGATCACAGCAGGTGGAGTGATCGCTGCTAACCCATTGCGAATGGTCTTTCAATGGTTCACTTGTTCACTAATCATTTGTTTGTCACCTGAGCAACTGCACAGTGAAATTCTTTTTGCATATATTACCACATGCGGGCACCGCCATGTTTTGGCGCCATTTCCAAACTCCAGTCCGGTCGGCCCAAGCTCTCGATGTACTGGAGCAGTTCCTGCGGACCTTAGTTTAGAAGTACAGCATGGAAACAGGCCCTTCGGCCCGCCTAGTCCGTGTTGACCAACAGTCACCCATAACCTAGTTCTATCCTACACACTAGGGACAATTTATAGAAGCCAATTAATCGGTCTGAAGAAGGGTCTCCACCCGAAATGTCATTGATCCATGTTCTTCAGAGATACTGCCTGACCTGCTTGTTTACTCCTGCACTTTGTGTCCTTTTGTGTATTAACCAGCATCTGCAGTTCTTTGTTTCTGCATAACCTACAAACCTGCACGTCTTTGGTGTGTGGGAGGAAACCAGAGCACCTGGAGGAAACCCGCATGGTCACAGAGAGAACGTACACACTCCGTGCAGTCAGCGCTCATAGTCAGGATCGAATTTAGATCTGTAATCTGTAAAGGGCCTGTCCTACTTGGGTGTAATTTGCGTGTCATGCAGATGGCACGAGGAGATTTTGCACATCCCAAAATCCTGGGGCGCCGCGCGTCACTGCCTACATCACCACGCACCATGCGCGCATCACGTCGTGCGTCGTAACGCGTACATGATATCGCATAAATGACGCGCAAATTACACCCAAGTTGGACAAGCCCTTAAGGCAGCAACTCTCCCACTATTCTATTCTACTCTATCAATAGTCCCTAGTGTGTTGGATAGTGTTAGTGTATGGGGTCATTGCTGGTCAGCGCAGGCTCCGTGGCCGAAGGGCCTGCATCCGTGCTGTATCTACAACATCTCTAATACAAAATCACCAGAGAAAACAGTTGATCTCATTCAACAGACCAGCCAATTTGCTGCTGCTGGCTTGAGTTTCAAACTAATGTGATTATCTACTAATAGAAATGGGCTCCAGTTCCTGTAACGGAACTAAACCAAGGCTGACAGGTCGAAGGATTCCACAAACCTCATTACTGAGACACGTCCCCAAGCTGCACCAATCTCCCACGATTGGGAATAGGCTCAAAGTGCTGGAGTCACTCAGCGGCTCAGGCAGCTTCTCTAGAGAAAAGGAATAGGTGATGTTTCGGGTTGGAGCCCTTCTTTAGACTGTGTCACCCATTCCTTCTCTCCAGAGATGCTGCCTGACCCGCTGAGGTACTCCTGAAGATTTTGTGTCTATCTTCGGTATAAACCAGTATCTGCAGTTCCTTCCTGCATGTTTTGTCCTGCTATTGGAAAATCTGTAATCTTGCCAAGACAGCAGAATCTAAGTGCATCATTTCAATGGTTCAAAGGTATCCTATTGTCACATGCACCGAGGTACAGGGGAATTCATTTTTGTATATAGTTCAGTATGTGTCACTATACATCTTAGATAACCATCCTGGATACAGTACAAATGTATAATAGTGGCACACTGCGGTAGGGCAGCACAGTGGTGCAGCGGTAGAGTTGGTTTTACAGCGCCAGAGACCCGGGTTCGATCCTGACTACGGATCCTGTCTGTACGGAGTTTGTACCATCTCGCGGTGACTGCGTGGGTTTTCTCCAGGTGCCCCGGTTTCCTCCGACCCTCCAAAGATGTACAGGTTTGTAGGTTAATTGGCTTAGGTAAAATTGTAAATTGTTCTTAGTGTGTAGGATAGTGCTAGTGTCCGGGCTGATCGCTGGTCGGCACGGACTCGGTGGGCCGAAGGGCCTGTTTCTGCGCCGTAGCTTGAGAGTCTAAAGTCTAAAGTCACTGAGACAGTACTTGGCGCCATTTTGAAATCCCAGTTGTTATAGGTGTAGAGTTCTTACCCTGACCATTGAGGCACGTTGTCCTGGCGACGCTGCAAGCCAAGTGTGGACATCCGTGTCCTCCACCACTGCTCCACCGCTCCGTGCCACTGCAGGTCACGTCCCGTCCGCGTGCCCGGCCTCTTGGCGCCGCGCGCTTGCAAAATTTGTTCTCCATTTCCCAATTTCAATGTAATGTGCAATGGTTCAATGGTTCACTAGTACTTCAGTGAGACAGTAACTCAGTGGATTAGGCAGCATTTATAGGGTGGCACAACTGGTAGAGGTGCTGCCTTACACCCGGATTCCATCCTGACCATGGCGCTCTCAGTAAGGAGTTTGCACGTTCTGCCTGTGGGTTTCCTCCGGGTGCTCTGGCTTCCTCCCACATCCCAAAAACGTCTGGTTTTGTTGGTTCATTACCCTCTGAAACCCCCCCCCCCCCCCAAATGTCTAGTGAATGGATGAGAAAGTGAGATAACAGAACTAGTGTGAATGGCTGATTGATGGTCGGCATGGGCTCGGTGGGCCGAATGGCCTGTTTCCATGCTGTATCTCTTAAACATCTGTGGAGGGAATGGATTGCTGAAATTACTGGTCAGGCCCCTTCTTCGGACTCACAAGGGAACTGCAGATGCTGGAATCTTGAGCAAAGCACAAAGTGCTGAAGGATCTCGGGGGGTCAGGCAGCATCTGGGGTCATGGAAAGAGCATTCACGTCGCAGCCCAGTTTCCACCAATATTTCCGCCACTACGCACAAGAAGCACAAGAAGCGCAAGACGCCATTGTATACAGATGCCGAGAAGTGTGTTCAACTCCGGCTGAACAAGTTCTGATCTTGTGATGTGGACTCGAGAACAAGAAGGCAGCATCTGGGGAGGGAATGGACAGGCAACGTGTCATGTTGGGACACTTTCCCTTTTTTTCTCTCGAATAGTGAAAGCCCTGGATAGAGCGGATGTGGAGAGGATGTTTCCACTAGTGGGAGAGTCTAGGACCAGAGGACACAGCCTCAGAATAAAAGGACGTACCTTTAGAAAGGAGATGAGGAGGAATTTCTTTAGTGAGAGGGTGCTGGTGAATCTGTGGAATTCATTGCCACAAACGGCTGTGGAGGCCAAGTCAATGGATATTTTTAAGGCTGAGTTTGACAAATGGTGTCAACGGTTATGGGGAGAAGTGGAATGAAGAGAGGACTGGGCGGCCCAGCGGCATGGTGGGTAGAACTGCTATTATTAGGCAGGGATTGACAGATTTTTGATTAGTAAGGATGTCAGGGGTTACGGGGAGAAGGCAGGATAATGGGGGCT
Organism: Amblyraja radiata; assembly: GCF_010909765.2. Taxonomy (NCBI): domain Eukaryota; kingdom Metazoa; phylum Chordata; class Chondrichthyes; order Rajiformes; family Rajidae; genus Amblyraja; species Amblyraja radiata. Next base: position 20,548,645 of record NC_045977.1, read on the forward strand.
GAGAGGGAGAGATAGATCAGCCATGATTGAATGGCGTAGTAGACTCCATAGGCCTAATGGTCTAATTCTGCTCCTAGAATTTATGAAGATGAACTTTTTCTGATGACTCTATCCCCTGTCTCAATCTCTCTGTCTCCATCACAGGGGATTAGACTATCGGCTGGTGATCATTTTGATCTCCTTTATCTTTATGTTTTGTTCAAGACGGCAGCATCTTGCGGTTGCATGTGTCTCCAGCCCTCCTTGTATCACTCGTAGCCTTTCTTCCTCTTTCAGCTCACAGCCCGACAATAGATTTTATTTATGAATTATAGATAAGAAAGCACACATGCAATATTTACTCACGTTGGCCTCCCCCGGGGGGGCTTAAACCTTTACCTGCAGACAGCGGCGTGTAAAATTGACCCGTTGACCTTCTGATATTTTATCTCGGTACATTATCATCAGACCATGCATCAATCTCCCGGGACATAACACCTTGGAAAAAGCTCATCCTGAAAATAGGCAAAGGATAAAGGCTCACCCCAAAAATAGGTAGATGTTGTCAAGCTGGAAAGGGTGCAGAGAAGATTTAGGATGTTGCCAGAACTCGAGGGCCTGAGGTACAGGGAGAGGCTGAACGGGTTAGAACTCTATTTCTTGGGCCCTCAGGAACATGAGGGGTGATCTTACAGAGGTGTACAAAATCATGAGAGGAATAGATAGGGCGAATGCACAGAGTCTCGTGCCCAGAGTAGGAGAATTGAGATTCAGAGGATAAAGGTTTAAGGTGAGGGGGCGAAAGATTTAAAAAGAACCAGAGGGGCAACTTTTTCACATAGAACCTTCTTCAGAGGTAATCTATTCATTTTATCCAGAGATGTTGCCTGGCACACTGAGTTACTCCAGCACTTTGTGTCTTTTTTGTCAACTATATGGTGGTTATATGGAATGAACTGCCAGTACTATGTTGAGCCGGGTACAATAACAACATTTATAAGACATTTCGTCAGGTACATGGATAGGTTAGAGGGATATGGGCAAATGTGGGCAGGTGGGACTAGTGTAGACGGGGCTGTGGGCTGGCATGGGCAAGTTGGGCCAAATGGTCTGTTTCCGTACTGTATGACTCTATGGCTCCACGACTGTAATTAAACGTTGTATATGAACGTCATTACTCTGAAAGTTCAGTGTTGTTCTCCATCTCTGGTGATTAATATAGCCCCTGCTGTAAACAAAAGGGCTACATAGACCTCTGAACTTCTCCATAACCCAATAGTATTGCCATATAAACCTTTAACACAATCATACAGTGTAGGTATGGTCGCCCCCGAACAAAGAGGGCTTTGGAGAGGGTGCACAAGAGATTTGCCAGATTGTTCATACTAGGAACTGGAGATGCTAGTTGACAAAAAAGACACAAAGTGCTGGAGTAACTCAGTGTGTCAGGCAGCATCTCTGGATAAGATGAATAGATTACCTCTGAAGAAGGTTGTGAATGTGCCACATTTTTAATAGGCCCTTCGGTCGACACCGACCATCGATCACCCAGCCACATTAGCTGTACCACTGCGCCACTGTGCCATCCAATGGAGAGGTAGAAGTGGGCGGCACAGTGGTGCAGCGGGTAGAGCTGCTGCCTTGCAGTGCCAGAGACCCGGGTTCGATCCTGACCCTCGGGTGCTGTCTGAACAGAGTTTGTACGTTCTCCCTGTGACCACGTGGGTTTTCTCTGGGTGCTCCGGTTTCCCCCCACACTCCAAAGACGTGCAGGGTTGTAAGTTTAATTGACTTCAGTAAATTGTCCCTAGTGTGTAGGATTGGTGTTAGTTTTCGCGGTGATCGCTGGTCGGCGGAGACTCAATGGGCCGAAGGGCCTGTTTACACACTGTATCTCTGAAGCCCAGTCTACAGGATGAAACACAGGACATGACTCAGTAAGGGGCCAGACAAAATCGCCTATCCATGTTCTCCAGAGGTGCTGCCTGACCCGCTGAGTTATTCCAGCGCTTTGTGTCCTTTTGCGAACAGGCTGACGTGACTGAATAAAGTGAGGGCCAGATACAGATCCAAGCACCATCCCAAGTTTCAAAAGTACATTAGGATTTCCAAAGCACATTTAGAAACAGATATGAAATGCTTTACTCAACACTGCGATGACTGCCTGTCACATGTATAATTGATGGGACTGGAGGTGTCTTGTTAGACAGAGAATACATTAACACGCAAAGTAACACCAAAAACCATTTTGTGTAATATTTTGTTTTATTATTAATTCACGATGTGTGGGCGTCGGTGTCAAGGCCGGCATCTATCTCCTGCCTCCTGAGAAAATGATGGGAGCTTTCTTCTCGAGAGTCTGGGGTTGGACTGGAGAAGAGGGGGCAGCACAGTGGTGCAGCGGTAGAGTTGCTGCCTTACAGCGCCAGAGAACCGCGTTCGAACATGACTAATGGCCGGTTCTCACGGTGCGACCTGACGCAAGATGTCACCAGAGTGAAGTGGTCGTGGTCCAGCACGAGTTCCGCACGATATAACGGGGGGGTAGATAAAGAGTTCCCACGGTACTCGGCAATTCTGTCATTTGTGCGAGTGACTTGTCCGTCTCCCGATCTTTCCCGTTAATCGTGAATGAACATCGTGGACTGTAGTGTAGTTAATCACGTGGCACAAATGATGTCACTTTTTTTCACACACTATATAAATATCCTCCGTTCGTAGAATTGGCTCATTTGCAGACATGCCTATACAAAGTTGGTTCGAGTAGAGGCTGGTTGTTATTTTCATTGACGCGCTGTATGCATTAAAGGTAACTGCAAAAACAGCACTTTTACATCTGTAGCATTGTATGTTTTTAAATCATGGATAACATTAAATTGTTCTCCTGTACATAAACGAATATATTGTTATAGATACTCACATGAGCACCCGGGATACTCCGCAGCCTTCGTCTCCAGCAGGTTGCGCTTTCTCTCCCTATTTCTATAATCCTCTCTGGATTTGTCATAGAGAATCTCATTGCATTGGTACCACTCCACCAGTTCCCCCTCTTGTTCCCTGTTGAAGTTATATGGCCTTACCTTCTGCCATCTTCCCTTTATGTTATCGTCTGCTGAGGCTATTGGGGAGGCAACAGCTACTGGGGAGGCAATCTCAAATCCACCTTGATCACCCTCTCCCTGCTCCAAGGAGCCCACAGGCAGTGGTATCTCTGGCATCTCCTCTTGCCTCTCCACCTGTCTCTCTTGCTGAGTCTCCTCCTCATTTACCTGCATGGCTAAAAACTTTCTGACTTTCTTTGACCCCATTCTTTGCGCTTTTCTGAGAGGCATCTCTGCAAGTCTTACTGTGAAAAAGATTCTCAAACAATGACAATTAGGTGGGACGTCCTCGATGGACACATGGTCCATTGGCGATATTGAGACCACCTTTTTTACTCACCTTATGTCCCCTCTGTCAAGCTTCCGGGTTTACCGTTCGCAGGAGTTCCCACGGTACCCGCAAGAGTCATTACGGATATCGCACGGATATCGCACTGGCATCTGCGTTCATACAATGTTGCAACGCTCACCAAAAAGTGCTCAAGTCACTCTTGGAGAAATTCAAAAATGTTTGAATTTTCTCCCGACCTTACAAAGTTACACGACTACCTGCCGTTAGCGCCACGGAGGTCCTCGGTGGTCCACGAATGCCGTACTGTTATCGCAGGAGGTTCCCACGATGTTAAACTCTTGTTAAGTCTTGCGTCAGGTCGCACCGTGAGAAAGCCCTTTAAGGGTGCTGTCTGTTCGAGTTTGTACCTTCTCCCTGTGAACGCGTGGGTTTCCTCCGGGTGCTCCGGTTTCCTCAAACACTCTAAAGACGTACAGGTTTGAAGATTCATTGGCTACGGTAAAATTAGTAAATTGTCCCTTGTGTGCAGGATAGTCCTGGTGTACAAGGTGGTCGTTGGTCAGCTCGGACTTGGTGAGCAGAAGGGCCTGTTTCCGTGCTGTGTCTCTAAACTAAACTGAACTGAACAGAACTAAACTAAACTAAACTAAGCTGAACTAAACTACACTAAACTACACTAAACTACACTAAACCACACTAGACTAGACTAGACTAAACTAAGCTACACTACACTGAGCTAAACTGAACGAACTAACGATGATTGGGAGTTTTCTCGAGGGTTGGATTAAGGAAGGCTGCCACTGTGCCATTGGGAGGGATTAGGTGTGAAGCTGAGGAGAGGTTTCAAGGGTTCGATGCGGCGACAATGAAGGTGCGAATGACCGATGTCCACGATGAGGTGCTGTACACAATGGGTATAAACACCTTCATAAGGCATAGGAGCAGAATTAGGTCATTCGGCCCATCGAGTCTGCTCTGCCATTCAATCTATCTTTCCCTCTCAACCCCATCCTCCTGCCTTCTCCCCACAAGACCCTGCATTAATCAAGAATGACACCCGCAATAATCAAGAATCTGTCAAGCTCAACTTCAAAAATACCCAATGACTTGTCCTCCACTGCCGTCTATGGCAATGAATTCCACAGATTCACCACCCTCTGACTGAAGAAATTTTTGCTAGATATGATCAAATGAACTTCTGCCATTGAATCCACACTGACCACCGATCACCCATTCACACAACAGTAGTTCTGTAATCCCATTGTTCTATAGTTTCACTGTACTTGTAACTCACCAGACCTGTGCATCTGCGAATACACTCAACTTGACTTGACTTTTAGTTTAGTTTCGTTAAGTTTAGTTTAGTTTAGTTTAGAGCGCAAACTGTGTTAAGTGTTGGTCTTGGGTTTTTTTGTAATGTAAAAAACTGTAGAAATGAAATTTCGTTCAAACCTAGGTTTGAATGACAATAAATAGCATTCCGTTCCATTCCATTCCATTCCATTCCAAAAACAGGTCCTTCGGCCCACCGAGTCTGCACTCACCCAATACTCTAGCAATCTTTACTGAAGCCAATTAACCTGCAGACCTGCACGTCTTTGCAGTGTCAGCGGAACCTGGAGCACCTGGAGAAAACCCACGCGGTCACAGGGAGAACATGCGCACTCCGTACAGACAGCACCCGTAGTCAGGATCGATCCCGGGTCTCTGGCGCTATAAGGCAGCTACTCCACCGCTGCACCAGCCCCTTGATTTTGACTTGACTGGACTTGATATGACCTGACTTGAAAGGGGGTGGCCATAACCACAGTTTTATATCGAGCTGCTCCTTCACCATCTGTGAGAGGATTCTCAATGGTGCAACAATGCCCATCGGTGCATGAAAATCTGACTGCCAGCGACTCCAACAGTTCCTTAACAGCATGTGTATGCTGCTCATTCCAATGCTACAAGGACTGGAAAAGCATTAGCTAACAGATGGTTTGATTTGGAAATGAAGCAACTTTGAACAAACTTTCCACACATCAGTAAGAATCGCATCGCAAGTGTAACACAAGATCAATGGCATATCTAGCTTAGTGGTCAGTGTGGAATCAGGCCTTTCAGCACAACTTGCCCACGATGTCCCAACATGTCCCATCTACACCTGCCTGCGTTTGGCCCATATCCCTCTAAACCTGTCCTGTCCACGTATCTGTCCAAATGTCGTTTAAAACATAGTGATAGTATCTGCCTCAATTACCTCCTCTGGCAGCTGGTTTCATACACCCACCACCCTTTGTGTGAAAAAGTTGCCCCTCAGGTTCCTGTTAAATCTTTCTAATCTCACCTAAAATCTATGTCCTCCGGCTCTTGATTCCTCTACTCTGGGTATAAAGTGCCAAGCACTCACCCTTTCCGTTCCTCTCCTGACCAAGATGTACAGCCACTCCAGCCCCTAATACTCATAGGTTTCAGTTCAGATTTCTTGGCTTACTTAATCAAACACTTTGTCGAACTGCATCAATATCGAGCAGATATTGGAGCCATCTCCGGGAGGCCCAGAGATCATCTTACAGCACCTGAGACCCAGGTTCAATTCTGACCATGGGGTGCTGCTGTCTGTACGGAGTTTGCACGTTCTTGCTGTGACCACATGGGTTTCCTCCCACACTCCGAAAATGTACAGGTGTGTAGGCTTAATTGGCTTCAGTAAATCGTCCCTGGATAGAACTAGTGTACAGGGTGACCGCTGGTCGGCGCAGATTCAGTGGGCCAGAGGTTTCCGCACCGTATAACTAAACTAAACTAAACCAAACTAATACTCACGGGTTTGAGCTCAAATTCAACTAATCAAATAATCAAATACTTTGCCGAACTGTGTCAATATCCATGAGATATCGGAAATGCGTTCCAGAGACCTGGAGATCGTTCAAAGAGGTGGGGGTTGGGTGGGGGGGGGGGGGGTTGGAAGATTTAACGAGCATATTAATTAAAATACAAGAGAGGAGTTTCAAAAGCAGCGTTAATGGTCATTTGATACAAAGCTGGCACTCCCTCACTGTGCAGAGCCTGACCAGACTTGCTCGCTGCTGAGGAGAATAAAAGGATTGAATTCCTGATGCAACGTGTACTTTATTTCAACTTCCTTGAAAATAAGGGTATAATTCATCACTGAGGAAACTTGATCAGGAATGCAGAAGAGGGAGAGGTACGGGTCAAACCGTGAGCAGAACGATAAATTAGGAGGATGAAGAAGTATCCCATTGTAGCAAACTCTCCAAGCGAGACAACTCTCAGAATCTTCTTTCACATAAAGTATGCATTCCCTCCTGAACCTGTTAATGTCTCAGACCTGCGAATACTAAGTTACAGGCAAGAACTGAGACATTGTTAAGTGGGGGTAGACAACGGCTAAGGAGAATGGATACTCAAACCGGGCGCCACATTGGCGAAGCGGGTAGAGTTGCCGGCTCATCGGGGACCTGCGCCAGGGGCCTGGCTTTGATTCTGTCCTCATTTGCTCTCTGGGTGGAGTTTAGACTTTAGCCTTTAGAGATACAGCGCGGAAACAGGCCTTTTGGCCCACCTAGTCCACGCCATCCAGCGATCACCCCGTACGCTAACACTATCCTACGCACTAGGGACATTTTTATCGCTTACCGTTGCCGATTAACTTACAATCCTGCACGCCTTTAGAGTATGGGAGGAAACCAGAGCACCCGGTGAAAACCCACGGGGAGAACGTGCAAACTCCGTACATACAGCGCCCGTAGTTGGGATCAAATCTGGGTCTCTGGCGCTGTAGGGCAGCAACTCTACCGCTGCGCCACCGAGCTGCCATCAATCCCACATCCCAAAGACCTGCGAGTTTGTAGGCTGATTAGCCCCTCGTGTGTCGGGAGTGGATACAAAAGTGCGATAACAAAAAACTGATGTGAACGGGTGATCGATGGTAGGCTGGACTCTGTGGGCCGAAGGGCCTGCTTCCATGCTGTATCTTTCACTCATTTCAATCAATGAATCAGACACAAAAACATACGGATCTGACCCAAAACGTCACCTATTCCTTTTCTCCAGAGATGCTGCCTGACCCGCTGTTACTCCGGCACTTTGTGTCCACCACAGAAGCACAATCTGATTTACTGTAACACCCGAAACCGTGAAAAGTGCTATATTAATTAAACATAATGCTGCTGCCTTTAAACATCAGTGGAAGCGAGCGACAACATTTTACGCCTTTCTTGACCCATAAAAAAAGTATCAGTTAATAGCAGAATGCATCATTTTACCAGCTATAAGAATCCAGGACTGAGCACTGCTGCACATTACAATCCCTTAATAACTTCCAATCTACAGCAGTAAATGCCACGATCTTACGATAAAAAGATTAATGAAGTTGGAATCCTTGAACTGATATGGAGCGGTGATCCCAGGAGATGGATTGCTGAGCAATCAAAAATTCATTTTTCAATTTCAAATTAAATCACAATGGTACACATCTTGACCTATTTATAAAAATCTCAAAATCAACACTCCAACATGTAATGTTGCGTTGATAGAAGCACAAGCAGCTGGATAGTTAGCTCCATTTAGTGTCACGTGTACAATGGCACAGTGAAAAGCATTTTGTTGTGTGCTAACCAGTCAGTGGAAAATTATACATGATTACAATCAAGCCATCCTCAGTGTACAGATACATGATAAAGGGAATAATTTTGGAGCAAGATAAAGTCCAGTAAAGTCTGATTAAATATAGTCCGAGGGTCTCCAATGAGGAAGGTGGTAGCTCAGGATTGCTCTCTAGGATGGGTCAGTTGCCTGAACCCGTTCCAGCGGCAGCGGCAGCGGCGACACGACCTCGGAGCTGTGGCGTTCTGGCGGCAGCGGCGACCCGACCTCGGAGGATCGGCCACGGGCCCGGTGGACGGCATCGTCGGGAGCTCGCAGGTCACAGGTTGGTGACCTGTTTTTCCGGAGCTCCCACGACATCGGCTCCGTCCGCTGGACTGTAGGGCCGCAGCTTCGGCGGCTTCGACCACCCCGGGCCGCGGAGTTTGAACCGGCCCGTTCGCGGCGCTTGGATTCAGCCGCGGGACTGACATTACTTACCATCGCCCGGCGGGGTCACAACATCCGAAGCCTGGATCGCCTCGGCGCAGAGGGAGAACAAGGAGGGAAGAGACAAGGACTTTAAGACTTTTGCCTTCCATCCCAGTGAGGAGGTGCCTGGTGAACTCACTGTGGTGGATGTTAAATTTGTGTTTATTGTGTGTTTTTGTCATTTTTATTGTATGTATGACTGCAAGGCAACGAAATTTCGTTCAGACCTAAAGATCTGAATGACAATAAAGATACTTTGACTTTGACTTTGACTTTGAAGAGCTGGGAAGAAACTGTCCCTAAATCTGGAGACGTTTGTTTTCACACTTCTGTACCTCTTGCCTGATGGGAAAGAAGAGAGGAAGGAGCGACCAGGGTGAGACTGGTCCTTGATGATGCTGCTGGCCTTGCCGAGGCTGCGTGAAGTGTAGATGGAGTCAGTGGTATAGAGTCCGGTCTGTGTGATGGACTGGGCCACATCCACACCTCTCTGCAATTTCTTGCAGCCTTGGGCAGAGCTGCTCCCAAACCAAGCTGCGATGCGACCTGACTGCCTGCTTTCTACGATGCATCTGTAGAAGTTTGGAGACATGCCCGAACTTCCTCAGTCTCTTCAGGGAACTTAAGGCGTTGTTGTGTTTGGTTCAAACCAGATGAAATTAAAACAAATCTAACAGTAAAGTTATAATTCTTTTTTAAAAAGCGCAGAGAGGAGTCGAGCAGTCGTTCAGACAAAAGAGTTAGAAAATGTATCTTTGTAAAAAGAAATTTGAAAGGCAGAAATAATGATTCATAGCACTGAGCAACACCAGTGTAGCGATTTACTTGTTATTTTGATAGATAGTCATCCCCAGGAAATGCATTTGAAGAGAAAGTGATTGAATCTGAACTATTTAAAGATGCAGCTATACTGTATATAAAGCATAACTTTCACTGTCATAGAACATAGAACAGAATATAGAACATAGAATATACAACAGTACAGCATGGGAACAGGCCCTTCGCTCCACAATGTCCGTGCCGAACATGATGCCAAGTTGAACTTATCTCTGTCTGCACGTGATCCATTCTCTGCAAATCCACGTGCCTATGTTAAAGCCTCCTAAACGCCACGATCGTGTCCACCTCCACCACCACCACTGGCAGTGCATTCCAGGCACTCACCACCCTCTGTGTCAAAGGCTTCCCCCGCACATCTCCTTTAATGTTTCTCCCTCTCACTATAAAGCTATGCCCTCTAGTACATGACATTTCCACCCTGACTGACGAGTTTAACTTTGTTTTAACTCTCTTTCTTTCTCCACGGATGCTGCCTGACCCATTCAGTATTTCTGGCATTTATTTTTATATTTATTTTCTATCAAATGTCTATATTGCTTTGGGGTATTAGAAAGCAGATGGCACATCTGATGTGCAGAACGGAACTGCAGATGCTGGTTTATACCGAAGGCAGACACGAAGTGCTGGAGTAACACAGCGGGTCAGGCAGCATCTCTGGAGAAAAAGGATGGGCGACCTTTCAGCCCGGGATGTTTCCTATCCGATGGTTGGCACGGCAGGAAGTGCAGCATTCCCTCCATGCCAACACCGGGAAAATCAGCACCGGATTAGATTCTGGAGTGGGACTGGACTACATGACTTCCTGGCATAGGTCTGGGAATGAGAGGAAGGAAGAGAGAGATGGAGAGGGAGAGATAGAGAGAGGAGAGAGAGGGAGAGAGAGGGGGGGAAGGAGAGAGAGCGAGAGGGAGGGGGAGAGAGAGACAGTATAAGAGAGATGGTGGGGCAGGGAGAGAGAGGGGGAGCGAGAGGGTGGGGGGAGGGAGGGAGGGAGAGAGGGAGTGAGAGAGAGAGAGAAAGGTAGAGATAGGGAGGGAGAGAGCAGGAGGGAGAGAGAGCGAAGAGAGAGAGAGCGAGAGAGGGAGAGAGAAAGAGAGAGAGATGGAGATACAGAGAGAGAGGGAGAGGGAGAGAGGGGGGGAGGGGGAAGAGAGGGAGAGCAGGAGAGAGAGAGACAGACAGAGAGAAAGAGAGAGGGAGGGAGGGAGAGAGAGAGAGAGAGAGAGATGCAGAGAGAGAGGGAGAGATGGAGAGGCAGGGAGAGAGAGAGAGAGAGAGAGAGAAAGTGAGAGAGAGAGAAGGAGAAGGAGAGAGGAGGGGGGAGAGGGAGCAGGAGAGAGAGAGAGAGAGAGAGAGAGGGGGGGGAGAGTGGGAGAGAGAGAGGGAGGGAGAGAGATAGGTACAGCTAACCACAGTACAAAGCAAACATACGATCTTTGGTACAAACACAGCTAAGCTGAGAACACCACCATTAATGGTGGGGGAGGGACGGACATGTGTGACTTCTCTGCATCAAATGGTTTAAGAGCAGAGCTGTGTGGGTCAGTGGGTGTTGGATTGAAGGCTGTCGTGTGCTGTGGGTTAATGGGTGTTGAGTAATAGAGTGAGACAGGTTGCAGTCATTTCACAGAGGCCCATTAAACAGTGTCACGGTTGGGAGAGGGAGCCCCTTCATCTTTGCCTGGGCTGCATCCACACCCAGCTGCTGCAGCTTGAAGCAAATGTTCCAGCCCACTGCACCAGCCAATTCCCTTCAAGGGGCAAGTATTTAAAAGCTTCCTTTCCAAACAAGCTTCTCCACCAATGATGGACACAAAATGCTGGAGTAACTCAGCGGGACAGGCAGCATCTCTGGAGAAAAGGAATGGGTGACGTTTCAGGTCGAGACCCTTCTTCAGACTCCAGACTCCAGACTCTCACTCTCTCTCGACCCTATTCCTTTTTTTCCAGAGATGCTGCCTGTCCCGCTGAGTTACTCCAGCATTTTGTGTCTATCTTCGGTGTAAAGCGGCATCTGCAGTTCCTTCCTGCACACACGCATCTCCTCCAGTCCTTCGAGTCAAACAGTAACCTGCATTTAATAAGTAGCTTCAAGCCGGGGGGCACAGTGGTGCAGCTGGTAGTGCTGCTGCCTCACGGCGCCAGGGACCCGGGTTCGAACCTGACCTCGGATGCTGTCCGTGTGGAGTTTGCACGTTCATCCGGTGACCGCGTGGGTGCTCCGGTTGCCTCCCACGTCCCACGTTAGTTGGCCCCCATGCTTTGACAGCATCGATTGCCCATTCACACTAGTCTCCATGTTATTCCACTTTCACATCCACTCCCTGTTCGCAAGTGTCACCATGTTTCTGAACTAAGTCCACCGCCCACCGCACATCCCTGTCTACTGACTGCCGTCGCACGTGGCAGAAGCCCACCCCCCTACCAACCCTCCCCTATCATGTCTCCCTTCATTCTCAGCATCCCCCTCCCTCTCCCCCCCATACCCACCCCCCCCTCCCCATCCCCCACTGGGTCCCCTTCTTTCCCTCCCCCCCCCCCCCTCCTCATTTCCCCTTTCATGGTAACATGCAGGCACAAGACACGACTCGTTAAAAGAAAATCATTAGACAATAGGTGCAGGAGGAGGCCATTCGGCCCTTCGATCCAGCACCACCATTCAATGTGATCATGGCTGATCATCCCCAATCAGTACCCGGTTCCTGCCTTCTCCCCATATCCCCTGACTCCGCTATTTTTAAGAGCCCTATCCAACTCTCCCTTGAAAGCATCCAGAGAACCTGCCTCCACCACCCTCTGAGGCAGAGAAGTCAGACAAAGCCTCGTGGTTGTACGTCCCCACTCTGAGACGGTTCATGGGTGACTAACGGGGATGAGGTTGAAGAGACTAGTGTCGTTCCCACTACAGTAGTCCAGTTGGTGCTGCTGCCTGTGCCTGGCCTGCTGGAATGTCAGAGTTGGCACGGAACCAAACCCCAGCTTTTGATATTAAACAAACATGGTTGTTAATTGCAAGTTGCCTGCATGCTTGCTTTGTTTCCTCAGGAGGACGCGAGATATTATTTCCAATCTTTACCAAGCGGCGATGAAAGGAATTTTGATCAACAACTTCACAAAGACAACAGATGGCTGCCAGTGGAAGTGAATCTGCGCCCTGATGAATCCCGGCCTTGGTTCGTGGTGAAGGCTCGGCCCATCTGTGTCCTCTCAATAGCTCCTGTGATGCTCTGATGATCTCCCCCCTCAATATCGGGACAGGACGGCACGGCGCAAGGGTCCCGGGTTCGATCCCGACTACTGTACTGTCCCGTGCTGTCTGTACGGAGTTTGTACGTTCTGCCCGTGATCGCGTCGTTTTTCCCCGGGATCTCCGGTTTCCTCCCACACTCCAAACACACACACGTTTGGAGGTTAATTGGCTTCGGTAAAAATTGCCAATGGTCTCTAGTGTGTAGAGTAGTGCTAGTGTACGGGGTGACCACTGGTCGGCGCAGACTCTGTGGGCCGTAGGGCCTCATTTCCGCGCTGTATCTCTAAACTAAACTAAACTAAATTATGGAAGGATGTTAGCAACATCTTTCCTCAGCATTGTTCCTGCAACTCTACCACTGTGCTGCCTTTCACCAAGGACTAAATGTGTTTTGGTGCATAGCTGCTGAGGCTGCTGCAACAGGAATGGCAAAATGTTACAATGTGGCTCTGGAGAAAAGAGGCACCATGTCGGATGGCTATCTCCCTGCACCCTCTCTCCCTCCCTCCCTCCCTGTACGCTCCTAAACATCTGCAGGTGTACACTAGCGAGCAAATTGACAGGTTGCATCACGGCCTGGTTGGGCAACTTGAACACCCGGGAACGAAGAAGATTGCATGAAGTGGTGATCACAGTGGTGACCATCACTGGGTACTGACTGACCTCCCCACCATCTACAGGAGTCGCTGCCTCAAAGATGCAGCCAGCATCAGAGACCCACACACCCTGGCCACGCTCTCATTTCACTCCTGCCATCGGGAAGAAAGTACAGGAGCCTGAAAACTGTAACGTCCAGGTTCAGGGGCAGCTTCTTCCCTACAACCATCAGGCTATTAAACACTACAACCTCCAAACAAGCTTTGTGCACACATATTGAGTCTTCTTAATTAATGATTTTTTTTGTTTATTGTGTTATCTATGATTTACTGTGTTTACACACCTGTTATGCTGCTGAATACGAATTTCATTATTCTGGTACATTTGACAATTAAACTCTCGCTTGCTTTTTCTCTCTCTCTCTCTCTCTCTTTCTTTCTTTCTTTCTCTCTCTCCCTCTCTCTCCCTCTCTCCCTCTATCTCACTCTCTCCCTCTCTCTCACTAACTCTATATCAATCTCCCCCTTTCTCGCTCATCCTCACTCTCTCTAGCACATTCTCTCATTTTCTCTCTCTCTCTCTCTCTCTCTCTCTCCTCTCTCGCTCCATTTCTCTCACCCACTCCCTCTCTTCCTCTCTCTCGCCCTCCCATTCTCACTCTATCTCTCTCTCTCTCACTATCACTATCCTCCTCTCTCCTCCTCAGACTCTCTCACTCTCTCTCGCTCCATCTCTCCCTCTCTCTCTCTCTCATTCCCTCTCTCTCCCCCTCTCACTCTCTCTCTCTCTCTCTCTCTCTTTCTCTCTCTCACTCACTCTCCCTCTCAATTCAATTCAATTTCAATTCAATTGAAAAACTTTATTGGCATGATAAAAAATACATTGTTATATTGCCAAAGTATAAAACATGACATACATATTTAAGATGCTTAAGTATAAATACAAGTCTACAGTGCATGGATAGATATGTCCCTGTACATAAACTCACAATAGGCCTCTAGCCCTTTATTGATTGCTACATGTTTGCTACCACTCACACTCTATCATTTTAGTTTAGTTTAGTTTAGTTTAGAGATATACAGAGTGGAGACAGGCCCTTCGGCCCACCGAGTCTACACTGACCAGCGATCCCCGCTCATTAACACTATCCTACACACACATTAGGTACAATTTACATTTACCAAGCCAATTAACCTACAAACCTGTACGTCTTTGGAGTGTGGGGGGAAATCGAAGATCTGGGAGAAAACCCACGCAGGTCACGGGGAGAGTGTACAGACTCGGTACATACATCACCTGTGGTCGGGTATGACCCCAGGTCTCCGGCCCTGCAAGGCAGCAACTCTACCGCTGCGCCACATTGCTGGCTCGTTGTTGCCAGACCCTCTGTCCCCATGTTCTCTCCTGTTCTCTCCTATCAGAGAAGAGGTAGACCATTCATGACTCAATTGGACATCAAACAGCCCAATGAACATGATATTTAATAAACAAAAGTGCTGAACAACATTTCTTTTAGCCAGGATTCCATATTTTTTGTGCCAGATGGGAAAAGGATCAGAGATGAATCTTACACTTCACACACGTCTCCTCCAAACTACTCGTTGTCTACAATAAAGCAAACTTCTTTGACGGCCTCAACCCAGAACGTCACCTATCCATGTTCTCCAGGGATGCTGCCTGACCCGCTGTTACTCCAGTACAGCGCATTTTTATTTTGCAAACCAGCATCTGTAGCCCCTTGTGTGTCAAACTTCTTATCTATCCTATCTCCTTCTTCCAAAGTTTTTTTTTAACTTTAGTTCATTATTATTGTCTGAGGTACAGTGAATATCTATATATATATATGTACCAGGATACAGTGAATAGCTATATCTTGCTCTCCAAGCAAATCACACCATCCATTATCAGGTAAGGAGGAGATACTCCCCATAAAGTGTGCAGTGGAGACCTGATAGAAATACATATACAAGTTATGAGAGGCATAGATAGGGAAGACAGTCAGAACCCTTTTCCAAGGATGGAGATATCAAATACTAGAGGACATAGCTTCAAAGAGAGAGGAGTTGTGCAGGCCAGGTTTTTACACAGATGGTAGTCAGTGCCAGGGGTGGTGGTGGAGGTAGATATGATAGTGGGATTTAAGAAGCTTTTGATGAGGTGCGTGGATATGCAGGGAATGGAGGGATATGGACCACGTGCAGGCAGATAAGAGTTTACCTTGGCATTGACAACGTGGGCCAAAGGGCCTGTTCTCCTGCTTTTCTGTTCTTCACTTTAGATTTTAGAGATACAGCTCGGAAACGGGCCCTTCGGCCCACCGAGCCCCACTCCAACCAGAGGTCACCCCGTACACTAGCACTATCCTACACACTAGGGGCAATTTACAATTTTACGTTGCCTAATTAACCTACAGATCTGTAGGTCTTTGGAGTGCGGGAGGAAACCGGAGCACCCGGAGAAAACCCACGCGGTCACAGGGAAAACGTACAAATTCCCTATAGACAGCATTCGTAGTCAGGATCAAACCCAGGTCTCTGGCACTGACTGCTGTACCACCCTGTGCCACCCTGTTCTATGCTCTATATTTGAATAAACACCAGCCTCTCTACGCTAACAAATTAAATAAAGAAAATCTATACAAAACAATTGGAAATTTTGCTCAGCCCAGAGCTATTTTTCATTTCAGTTGAGTTTAAATATTGTGTATGTGTGTCTGCATCTGTGAGTGTGTGTGTGTGTGTGTGTGTGTGTGTGTGTGTGTGTGTGTGCGGGAAGAAGGCAGAATAAATAACTATATTTTCTTTCATGCTTCGAGGATGTAGCAGATTTTATCCCACTAATTGATTTTTTAATGATGACTCTGAGCCTGCCACTGGAGAGCTGTGCATCACTGCTTTGCAACGGATCAGGTGACGGAGGTTCGTATCTGAATGTAGAACAAAGCCTAGAGCTTTCTTCAAGCAGAACGGGCTATATCATTAAGTTGATGATGAAAAGACATCGCAAATTAAAGTCACTGTCGACACAGCACCGGGGAGGCTGTTGATAGCAGGGGTGAGGAGAATTAACAACAAACACCACCAGGGATTTGCTCCCTCACTGAGTTCCCTTTGCAGTTGCAAGAGTCTAATGCCCCTGTCCCACTTAGGAAACCTGAACGGAAACCTCGGGAGACTATGCGCCCCACCCAAGGTTTCCGTGCGGTTCCCGGAGGTTTTTGTCAGTCTCCCTACCTGCTTCCACTACCTGCAACCTCCGGCAACCACCTGCAACCTCCGGGAACCGCACGGAAACCTTGGGTGGGGCGCGAAGTCTCCAGAGGTTTCCGTTCAGGTTTCCTAAGTGGGACAGGGGCATCAGAGTCATACAGCATGGAAACAGGCCCTTCGGCCCAACTTGCTCATTCCGACCATCTACACTAGTCCCACTTGCCTACTCTGCCCAAGACATGAAACAGGAAACAGGTCCTTCGGCCCAACATTCATGCAAACCAAGACACCCCACTTGCCCACATTTAATTAGACTTTACTGGAGTTTATCTTGCAATAAACATTATTCCCTTTATCTGGTACCACCACACTGTGGACGGCTCGACTGTAATCATGTATAGTCTTTCTGCTGACTGGATAGCACCCCACAAAAAGCTGTTCACTGTACCTCGGTACACATGACAATAAACAAAACTGAACTGAATATGAATGCGACAAACAAGAAGTCGCACTAACGCATCTACTGAGGAAATGCGGCATGTTTCCTGTTACTCTTACAAACTTCTACAGATGCACCATTGAAAGCTGACTGTCGAGAGGCATCATGTGTTGGTTTGGGAACGGACTGGAAACGGGCCCTTCAGCCCAACTCGCCCATGGTGACCAAGGCACCCCGTCTACGACAGTCCCATTTGCCCGCGTTTGACCCATATCCCTCTAAACCTTTCCTATCCATGTACCTGTCTAAATGTCAGTTATAGTAAAATAAAAGACACGAAGTACTGGAGTAACAGTGGGTCAGGCAGCATCTCTAGAGAACATGGATAGGTGACATTTTGGATCGGGGCCCTTCTCCAGAAAGATTGTAGGGAGTAGGGGATGAGGAAGCTGTAAGGTCTGTTTCAACTACCTCCTCTGGCAGCTCGTTCCATCTACCCATCCATCTGGGTGAAAATGTTGCCCCTCAGGTTCCTATAACCTTCCCCCCCCAACCTACTTAACTTCAACCTATGTCCTCTGGTTCTTGATTCCCCTTGTCAGGCTAAAAAAGAGACCGAGGTTTGATCTTGACCTCGGGTGCTGTCGGGTGAAGTTTGCACGCAGTGGGACCACGTGGGTTTACTCCGGGTGTTCTGGTTTCCTCCCACATCCTAAAGACATGCGAGTTTCTAGGGTAATGGGCCTTTGTAAATTGCTCCCAGTGTGTAGGAAGTTGATGTGAAATCAGGATAACAGAATGAATGTGAATGGGTACTGGCTGCGTGCAGTTTGCACGTTCTCCCTGAGATCGAATGGGATTTCTCCGGGTGCTCCTGTTTCCTCCCACACTCCAAATACGTACAGGCTCATAGGTTAATTGGCTTTGGTATATTTGTAAATTTTCCTTAGTGTGTAAGATGACCGCTGGGTGGTGCGGACTCAGTGGGCTGCAGGACCTGTTTTCGTGTTGCATCTTTAGACTTTAGGCTTTACTTTAGAGTTAGAGTGCAGAAACAGACCCTTCGGCCAACCGAGTCCGCATCGGCCCACGGTCCCCTTACACACACACTAGGACAATTTACAATTTTACCAAAGCCAATTAACCCACAAACCTGTACTTCTTTGGAGTGTAGGAGGAGACCCATGTGGACACTGGGAAAATGTACAAACTCCGTACAGACAGCACCCATGGTCACGATTGGACCGGAGACATTGTGGCACCCTAAATTCTAACGTCAGTGTCCAAAGGGTGGCCTATTCAGGACTGTCGTTTATTCAAAGACTCTTTAAGGGATGAACAGGGCAGATCACAGCGTGGAATATTAGAGAGGACTGCCATCCAATTTCACACATTTCTTACCCAGATGAGCATGAAAAAAATGGAAATCATCACATACGATCCATTATTCATAAAAAGCCATGGCCATGAATTTAATTTTAAAGTGTGACTTTAATCCATTCTCTTTCTGCATCACCACACACAGACTTATTTCAAGAAACTTTTGTTAACTTAAGAAGCACTAAAAATCGCCAGGTTTCTCCTCTCCTTGGGACTGCTAGCAAGTCCCAGGGCCCAGGGATGGAGTAGTGTGTTGCAAGCACTTGGTATGTCGGGCAGTTTGGGCCCCTATACCTGAGGGAGGATGTGCTGGCGCTGGAGAGTGTATGGAGGAGGTTTACGGAGGAGAATGATCCCAGGAATGATTGGGTTAACATATGGTGAGCGTTTGACGGCGCTGGGCTTGTACTCGCTGGAGTTTAGAAGGATGAGGAGGGACCCCATTGAAACTTACCGAATAGTGAAAGACCTGGATAGAGTGGATGTGGAGAGGATGTTTCCACTAGTGGGGGAGTCTAGGACCAGAGGGCACAGCCTCAGAATAAAAGGACGTACCTTTAGAAAGGAGATAAGGAGGAATTACTTTAGTCAGAGGGTGGTGAATCTGTGGAATTCATTTCCACAGACGGCTGTGGATGCCAAGTCAATGGATATTTTTAAGGCAGAGATTGACAAATGGTGTTACTGGTTATGGGAACAAGTGGAGTGGAGTGAGGACTGAGCCCCACGGTGGCATAGTGGCTAGGTCTGCTGCCTCGTAGAACCCGAGTTCCATTCTGACCTCGGGGGCTGCCTGTGACCATGTGGGTTTCCTCCACGTGCTCCAGTTTCCTCCCACATCCCAAAGACGTGCGGGTTTGTAGGTTAATTGGCCTGTGTGAATTGCCCCTAGTGTGTAGGGAGTGGATGAAATACATAGAACAAGTGTGAACCGATGATCGATGGTCAACGTGGATTCGGTGGGCCAAAGGGTCTGTATCTCTAAACAATAGACAATAGGCGCAGGAGGAGGCCATTCGGCCCTTCGAGCCAGCACCGCCATTCACTGTGATCATGGCTGATCATCCACAATCAGTACCCCGTTCCTGCCTTCTCCCCATATCCGTTGACTCCACTATCTTTAAGAGCTCTATCTAACTCTCTCTTGAAAGCACCCAGAGAATTTGCCTCCACTGCTTTCTGCGGCAGAGAATTCCATAGATTCACAACTCTCTGGGTGAAAAATGTTTTTTCTCATCTTCGTTCTAAATGGCCTACTGTGGCCCCTGTTCTGGACTCCCCCAACATTGGGAACATGTTTCATGCCTCTAGCGTGTCCAATCCTTTAATAATCTTATATGTTTCAATAAGATACCCTCTCATCCTTCTATATTCCAGAATATACAAGCCCAGTCGCTCCATTCTATCAACATATGACAGTCCAACAATCCTGGGAATTAACCTGGTGAACCTACGCTGCACTCCCTCAATTGCAAGAATGTCCTTCCTCAAATTTGGAGACCAAAACTGCACACAATACTCCAGGCGTGGTGTCACTAGGGCCCTGTACAACTGCAGAAGGTCCTCTTTGCTCCTATGACTCAACTCCTCTTGTTATGAAGGCCAACATGCCATTAGCTTTCTTCCTCTCAACCCCAACTAAACTAAAGTGCTAGCATTTCAAGGCTGTGACAATACTGAGGAACAGAGGGATCTATGGGGTCCAGCTCACCAGCAGATGGAGGGACATGGTACACTTGCCTTCATCAGTCGGGGCTTTGAGCAGAAGTCAGGAAGTCATGTTGCAGCTTTATAAAGCTTTTAGTAAGGCTGCATTTGGAATATTGTGTGCAGTTCTGGGTGCCCCTTTACAGGAACAATGTGAAATCTTTGGAGTGGATGCAGATGAGGTTTACCAGAATACTGCCTGGATTCGAGGGTATTGGCTATACGGAGAAATTGGACATAAGGAGTTATAAGGAGAGAAATTGGACATAAGGAGTTATAAGGAGAGAATTATCTTCTCTGGAGTGTTGGTGATTGAGGGGAGACTTGACCTAAAATGATGATAGGCTAGACAGTCAGAATCTTTTTCTCAAGGTGGAAATGTGAAAGAGTAGAGTGCATAGCTTGAAGGTCGGATGTTTAAAAGAGGTTGTTTTCACAGAGTGTTCAGAGATATGGTATGGCGTTGGACATTCCCACACTGGGAGACAGGTTCTAACTTTAAAGGTTCTACCCTATCTCTCAGAATTTTATACATCTCTATCAATTCTCCCCTCAACCTTTGACGTTCCAGACAAAACAATTCAAGTTTGTCCAACCTCGCCCCACAGCTGAAACCCTCTAAACCTCCTCTGCACCCTCTACAAAGCCCACAGGTCTTTCCTCTAATGGGGTGACCAGAACTGCACACTATACTCCAAATGCAGCCGAACAAAGTCCTATAGAGCTGTACCATGGCTTCCAATGCTGGAGATGCGTTCATAGGTTATTGGGGCAGAATTAGGCCATTCGGCCCATCATGTCTACTCCGCCATTGAATCATGGCTGATCTATGTCTCCCTCTCAACTCCATTCTCCTGCCTCTCCCCATAACTCCTGACATACTTACAAATCAAGAACCTGTCAATCTCTGCCGAAGAAGATTTACGAGGATGTTGCCAGGACTCGGGGCACTGGGCTGCAGGGATAGGACTTAATTCCTTGGAGCATGGGAGGATGAGGGGCGATGTTATAGAGGTGCCTAAAATCATGAGGGAAATAGATAGGGTGAAAACACAGAGTATGTTTTTAATCCCGATTGGGGGAGTCAAGAAGCAAAGGACCTCGCCCGCAGGAACCTGTCCGAAGGCCAGTTGGAGTCCGCACGAAGGCTTGCGGTCGGTCAGTGGGACCTCACCCGAAGGTTCATCAGTCGACGAGACCTAGAGCCCGCACAGAGGCTCGGCAGATGGCGTAACTGGGGGGGGGGGGCTGGAGAATTTGGACGCGAGGAGCAAGGACCGGGTAGGAGGGTGAACCAGGGTCATGCCTCCAGCACCTTCACATAGACTGCAGGAGGCGCCCTCGAGGCACAAAGATGGCGAGGAGAGGAGAGGAGGGGGACGCAGGAACTGACCCAGTACACCGAGCGCGTGGGTCGACCCAACCTTGCACTGTGAATAACAGCACCCAAAATGGTGTTGCCAGCATGTGTAATATGTGCAGTTTGAATTTCACTGTGCCCTTGCATAAGTGACAAATAAAGCACTGTCTATCTCTGCCTTCAAAATATCCATTGCCGGCCTCCACAGCCATCAGTGGCAATGAATCCCACTGATCCACCAGCCTCTGGTTAAAGAAGTTCCTCCTCATCTCTTTTCTAACGGTACGTCCTTTTATTCTGAGGCTATGCCCTCTGTTTCCTGGACTCTCCCACTAGTAGAAACATCCCTATTACTGGGCACTGCCGGGCCTAGCGTGAGAGAAATATTTTATCCGTCTCTGCTCGATCAGTGCAGCTCACCGATGGATGTATTCCTCAAGCATGTAATTGGATTCAGTCACATGGAATCAGCACTGCAAAGGCAAAAGATGACTATGATAGGAGAGTCTGGCTCATTGCTCAGAACGCCTCGTTAGTTCCCGATCCACCCCTGCCTCTGATTTGGTGTGAGCTGGAAAATCCATTCATTTACAAAGCAGTGATTAAGAGTTCCCTGTCGAGATTACTGGGCTGGTGAAGAAATCATTTGTGTCGCCTGTGAGCAGCTCCCAGACTCTGCACCAGTAACAAGATGGAACATACAACATACTAATGTAGCACAGTACAGCATGGGCGGCACGGTGGCGCAGCGGTAGAGTTGCTGCCTAAAGGGCCTGTCCCACGAGCATGCGACTCCATGCGGCAACCGCGACCTAACGTGACCGCTTGAGCCGTACGGCCTCGCGGGGCCGGTCTCACTTCGATCGCCGGAACCGTATGGAGTTGTGCGGAACTGGTCCCGACATCGCGCTGGGCTCCTAAAAACTGACCGTGTTCAAAAATTCCACGCGGCAACGGCCTGCCGGCCCGCAGCCGCCTCAACGTCGTACGCACCGCCTCGACGGGCGTGCGCAGCGTCTCGACGCCGTACGCGGCGTCTTGACGTCGTACGTCACGCGCGAACTTCCCGTGGACTTCACTCGAACTTCACGTCACTCACTCGACCTCCGCGCAGCCCCCACTTCCGGTTTGGTCGCGCTTGCCGCATGCAGGTCGCATGCTCGTGGGACAGGCCCTTTACAGTGCCAGAGACCCGGGTTCGATCCCAACTACGGGTGCTGGCTGTCCGGAGTTTTTTTTACATTCTCCCCGTGATCTGCGTGGGTTTTCTCCAGGATCTCCAGTTTCTTCCCACACTCCAAAGACGCATAGGTTTGTAAGTTAATTGGCTTGGTAAAAATTGTAAATTGTCCCTAGTGTGTGTAGAATAGCCTTTGTGTGCGGGGTGATTACTGGTCGGCGTGGACTCGGTGGGCCGAAGGGCCTGTTTCCACACTGTATTCCTAAACTAAACTAAAGCACAGGAACACATTGGCTGTGTTGAACATGATGCCAAGACAGAGAGATGCAGGCAAAAGGAACTGCAGATGATGATTTACAAAGAAAGACACAAAGTGCTGGAGTAACTCAGCAGGTCAGGCAGCATCCTTCGACGTTACATTTTTGACATAAAGCGCGGAAATAGGCCTTCAGCCCACTGAGTTTGCGTCGACCAGCAATAGCCCAATCCACTAACATTATCCTGCACACTAGGGACAATTTACCATTTACAGAATTAAATTAACCTACAAATCTGTACGTTTTTGGAGTGTAGAAGGAAAGCAGAGCACCCGGAGAAAACCCATGCCATCACATGGAGAACGTACAAACACCATACAGACAGCACCCGTAGTCAGGATCGAACCCAGGTCTCTGGCGCTGTAAGGCAGAAACTCTATCGCTGCGCCACCGTGCCGCCCTTCGCAACAAGACATCTTTGGATGACACAAATCAGTCTGAAGAACGATCCTGACCCAAATCGTCATCTATCCGTTTCCTCCAGAGATGCTGCCTGACCTGCTGAGTTACTCCAGTACTCTGTGTCTTTTTTTATGATGTCAAGACCAACTCTTATCAGCCTGCACATGATCCATATCCCTCCATTCCCTGCATATCCACGTTGCCTATTCAAAAGCCTCTTTTATCTGCCACTATTGTACCTGCCACCACTACTGGAGCAGTTTCCAGGCACCCACCACCCACTGTGCAAAAAGCAGGCCCTTTAAACTGTGTCACTCTCACCTTAACGCTCTGCCCTCTAGTATTTGTTATTTCCATCCTGGGTAAAAGTTCTGACTGTCTACCCTGTCTATGCCTCTCCTAATGTTATATACTTCTATCAAGTCTCCCCGCAAAAACTATACTGCCATAAAACCATGCAACTATACATCACCATAACATCTTTGTAACATTATTGAAATTAAACTTAGTTAGAGTTGCCTACTTTATTAGACATACAGTTATACAGCAAAGAAACAGGCACCTTATAAAGAATAGGCGGCACAGTGGCGAGGCTGGTAGAGCTGCTGCCTCACAGCGCCAATCTCAACCTCAGGTGCTGTCCATGTGGAGTTTGCATGTTCTCCCTGAGACCACCTGGGTTTTCTCCAAGTGTCCCGGTTTCCTCCCACATCCCAAAGAGATGCGGGCATGTGGGTTAATTGGCCCCCTATAAGTTGCCCCTGGTGTGCAGGGAGCGGATGAGAAAGTGGAATAACTGGAGTGATCGATGGTCAGCGTTGACGTAGGAGTTGAAGGTAGGCACAAAAGTGTATGTTTAATATTTTATGTCTCATTCCTAACTGTCACTGCATGTCATGTCGTCACTTGCGGGCGGAGCAACAAGGCAAATTCCTTGTATGTGAATACTTGGCCAATAAACGTATTCATTCATTCAAAAAGCTGGAGTTACTCAGTGGGGCCAGGCAGCATCTCTGGAGAAAAAGAGTAGGTGACGTTTGGGGTCGAGACCCTCTTCAGACTGAGAGTCAGTGGCGAGGGAAACAAAGGATATGAAAAAGTACATTGAACAAACGAAGGGAGAGCATGCAAAAGGACAAATCACAGCTAGCAACGGCAATCAAGGGAAGGTGGAGTTCACGATAGTTGAAGGGCCTGTTTCCATGCTGTATCTTTCCATCCAAAAGAAAAACCACATAGTCAATCTTCTTCGCATAACTGTATCCACTTCCATAGCTTCCCCTGGCTGCTCATTTAAAAATACGGGCTGCCTTCTGAGTGAAAAAGTTGCCCCGAAGGTCCCTCTTAAATCTCTCCCCTCTCATCGTAAACCTATGCACTCTAGTTTTGGAATCCTCTACCACCGGAGGAGCGGGAGGCTTCGTTACAATAATAGGCTCGTTGATTATTTAACATGTGTAACATTTATAACCCATGAAAGGCATTTGGTGTTGTTGCTTAGTGTTCTCTATTTCAAAGGTACAATTCTCTGCCTGAATGCACTTGCAGATTTGGAGAGAATCAGTGACCATCTACAGAAGCTGTCAGTCTATCTGCAGCGTGGAACAGGTACACTGTGTTCTAATAGATCACGCACGTCAACTCAATGAACAGGGAGCCCTTCTATTGAACTTTGAACAGCCTTGTCTAAGTTTTTAAAAGCAATGTTACTGTGTCAGTGTTTAGAATGATTTGAATAAGCTTGGACTATCAAAGGTAAAGCATTCGTGTTAGAATAAACTGTATTAGTTTGGAATATCAAATGTTAAAAAATTCCCTTTTAAAATCCTCCTTTGATAATCATTTTCACAGACATAATAAGGAAAAACCTGATTTCGACTTTACTTTAGAGATACAGCATTCGAACAGTCCACGCTGAGCAGCGATCACCCGCACTTTCCTACACACTGGGGGCTATTTACAAGTTTTACCGAAGCCAATTCACCTACAGACCTGTAGACATGAAATGCTGGGGTAACTCGGCGGGTCAGGCAGCATCTCTGGAAAAAAAGGGGTAAGTGACGTTTTGAATCGAGACCCTTCTTCAGACTTCTGAAGAAGTGTCTCGACCCGAAACGTCACCTATTCCTTTTCTCCAGAGATGCTGCCTGACCCGCCGAGTTACTCCAGCATTTTATGTCTATCTTCGGTGTAAACCAGCATCTGCAGTTCCTTCCTACACGACCTACAAACCTGTACGTCTTTGGAGTGTGGGAGGAAACCGGAGCACCCGGAGAAAACCTACGCTGTCACGGGGAGAGCGTACAAACTCCATACAGACAGCGCCTGGAGTCAGGATAAAACCCTGGTCTCTCGCACTAAGGCAGGAACTCTCCTGCTGTGCCACTGTGCCGCCCCTGATTGTGAACCAGGTAAGCCTCAGAGATCCCAATGACATTTTAAATGAGATGTGTGGGGCATGTTTTTTTACACAGAGGGTGGTGAGTGCCTGGAACATGCTGCCGGGGGCTGGTGGTGAATGCAGATACGAAAGAGGCGTTTAAGAGGCTTTCAGATATAAAAAAGATTGCTCCTCAGGTTCCTATTAAATCATTCCACCTTCATCTTAAACCAATGTCCACTGGTTCTTGCATTTAAGCGGCTTTTAGATAGATATGCAAGGAATGGAGGGATATGAATCATGTGCAAAGGAGATTAGTTTAAGTTGGCATGATGTTCAATAGACATTGTGGGCTGAAGGGCCAGTTCCCATGCTGTACTGTTCTATGTTTTATGTTCTATGTTCTAAGCAACCACGTGGTATCTTTCACTCTTTATAGCCGCTAGCAGTGAAGTAGTGACAGCTGGATGATATGTTTAAACATATCACTCTGAATCAGTTTGAAGAATCCATGTTCTCCACAGATACTGCCTGACCCGCTGAGTGACTCCAGCACTGTGGATGATGCGTTTGTTGGCTATGTCGATAGATGGAGTCAATGTCAACAGACAGACTTGAATCGGGTGCTGTCTGTACGGAGTTTGTACGTTCTCCCTGTGACCGCGTGGGCTTTCTCCGGGTGCTCTGGTTTCCTCCTACATCCCAAAGACTTGCGGGTTTGTAGGTTAATTGGCTTATGTAAATTGTCCCAAGTGTGTAAGGTAGAACTAGTGTACGGGTGATTGTTGGTTGGCATGGACTCGGAGAGCCAATGGTCTTATTTCCACGCTGTATCTCTAAATTAAACTCAACTGGTGTATAGGCATTCGCTGGTTAGCGTGGACTTGGTGGGTTGAAGGCCCTGTTTCTATGCTGTATCTCTAGACTAAAGTAGTTTACAGTTGATCACTGGTCGGCACGGACACGGTGGGCCAAAGGATCGGTTTCTAGTGTCGTATCTCTAAAACAAAGTGAGCAACCTCACAATTGTACCTTGACAAACGCTCACTAGTTTAGGCGCTGCCAACTGTTTGAAGTCTCTACTTGCTTCTTTAGCAAGGTAATGATTGCCACCTGCTGTGTTTCATGTAAAGTCACTTGGTGTTTACACATTCAGAGGCGAGGTTTATTACGCACTGGATGTTTGCCTTCTCTTCCTGAGAAAAGCCATCGCTGAAACGCCTGTGCTCAGTTAGCCATGAATAACTCGATACTTGGCACAGTGTTTCATCGCAAGCCAGTGCCTTCAGAGCAGGTTGCTCCCCTGTGGCTAATTAGCTTCAGATTCAAGCAAGAAACACAAGCGCTGGAGGGAAGTCAGCGGGTCAGGCAGCATGTGTGGAGAGAAATGCTTAGATGACGTCTCGGGTCGATAAAAGGACACAGAGTGCTGGAGTAACTCAGCAGGTCAGGTCAGCAACTCTGGGGAACATAGATTGGTGACGATTCGGGTCAGGACCCTTCTTTAGACTCAGCAGGTCAGGTCAGCATCTCTGGGGAACATGGATAAGTGACGTTTCAGTTCTAAGACCCTTCTTCAGACTCTGAAGAATGATTATGATCTGGTGTAATGGCATCCTGTTTGCTGCCTTGTCGATGACTAAGATTCAGTTCGGTAATAAGACAATGCTCGGTAATTTCCATGTTAACATCTGTTTAATTGTCTGTGCACAATAATCTCCAAAAGATGAAGGCACGATTTGCAATGTCCTCCATAACGATTTTGTCCTGTCACTCTGCTGGCTAAAAGCCTGGAGAATTCACAGCTGATAATCCCCAATCAGTAATAGCATTAGTGTTTTGTATTCTGCCTGCCAACTTTCACCAATATTGCCAGAAATTCCACCAGTCAATCTACGATTCTGCTCATAATTCAGAGTCAGTAGATTTCAATGACGAGAAAGATCAACATTTACAAGTTGTGAATAATGCTGCAAATCTGATCATGTTTTTATAACAGAACGTATCCACGCTACAATTCAAATCAGAGGCGCAGTGATTTTGTATTTCATTGTCTTATGGGTGTTTTTATACAGCACTAATGTCAGCTCTCTGCTCGTTAGTATCCTGATTGGTGTTTAATAGTTCAGTCAGAACCATTCAAAGACTAGATGGCAGAACTTTAAAGTGAGAGGTTATACAGAGTGGGTGCCTGGAACACACTGCCAGGGTTAGTGGTGGAGGCAGATACGATAGTAGGTTTTGGATATGCACATGGATAGGCAGGGAATGGAGGCATACAGATCACATGTAGGCAGAGGAGATTAGTTGAACTTGGCATCATGTTCAGCACAGACATTGTGGGCCAAAGAGTGTTGTGTTCCTGAGCTGTGCTGTTCCATGCAGAAACAATGAACTGCAGGCAGAATGTGTAGGAAGGAACTGCAGATGCTGGTTTACACCAAAGATAGACACAAAAAGCTGAAGTAACTCAGCGGGTCAGGCAGCATCTCTGGAGTAAAGGAATGGGTGATGTTTCGGGTCGAGACCCTTCTTCCAACTGCAGATGCTGGTTTAGATAAATTCTATGTTCGATGTTCTAATACAGGCTTCATCTGTGTGGAATGAAACAGGGCTAACGTCTCAGGTCGAAGATCCTTCATCAGAACTGGATCATTGTAGATTAACCCTTATTGATCCATGCCATTTATAATCTCCACTACACATATATGCATGCCACCCATTACATGGTATTACGGTACTACACGGTACTACACTAACAAGGTCAGCCAGCTCTCAGAAGCCACGCCAAGCTGGGTATGAATGGCTGGCAGTTTAAATGTTCTGGATTACTTATGGAATAAAGATTAATCTTTCACCATGTATGTTGTGGTGGATCATTCACAAACAGTCATGTGAGGTGAGATGAGTTTATTCTGGCATTGTGTTCAGCATGGACATTGTGGACCAAAGGGCCTGTTCCTGGTCTGTGCTGTTCTATGTTCTATACCTTAGATCGAGGGAGTCAGTAAGTTACTCCAAGATGGAAGAGACTATTTGAGCCCATGAGAAACACAAAGTGCTGGAGTAACTCAGCGGGTCAGGTAGCATCTCAGGAGAACATGGATAGGTGACGTTTTGGGTCGGGACACGTCTTCAGATTTCTAGGGTGGGGAGGGGGAGGGAAGCTGGAAGAGAGGCAGGACAAAGCCTGGCAACAAAGGCCAACACAGGTGAGGAGGGTTATTTGATGGTTGGACAAAATCCAGAGATGACAAGACAGAAAGTGTCTCCATGTTCTCCAGAGTTGCTGCCTGACCCCCTGAGTTACTCCAGCACTTTGTGTCATTTTTTGTAAACCAGCATCAGCAATTTATCGTTTCTCCTTTCGGTGTAGGTTTATTATTGCTGTGTGTACTGAGGTACAGTAAAAAGCTTTGTTGTGCATGCTATCCAATCTAATCAGATAATACCATACATGAATATAATCAAGCCAAGCAGTTAGAGTGAAGAGCAAAATACCAGAGGGCAGAATAATTTCTCAGCATTATAGAGTAACAGTTCCAGAGGAAAAGTCCAACACCTGCAATGAGGTAGGTTGGAAGATCTGGACAGGACCCTAGCTTAGGGAAGGTCCATTCAGAAGCCTGATCACAGAAGGAAAAAGCTGCTTCTGACAGTCCATACCAATTTGGCATATGGAACTTGACTAATTTGCCTGCATTTGGTCATTAGCTCTCTAAACCCTTCCTTTACATATTTCTGTCCAAATGCCTTTTAAAAGTCATAATAGTATCCGCATCTATACCATCCTCGGGCAGCTTATTCTAGATTGGGAGAACACTCTGAATAAAATCTTGAGCACTTAAATCACCAATGAGGAGGAAGATATATACAGCGGCATGGTGGCACAGCAGTAGTGTTACTGCCTTACAGCGCCAGAGACCTGGGTTCGATACTGACTATGGGTGCTGTCTGTACGGAATTCGTACGTTCTCTCTGTGACCGCGTGGGTTTTCTCCGGGTGCTCTGGCTTCCTCCCACATTCCAAGGACAACAGGTTTGTAGGTTAATTGGCTTTGGTAAGAATTGTATATTTTCCCTAACATGTAGGATAGTACGAGCGAACTGGTCGGCGTGGGCTCGGTGAGCTGAAGAGTCTGTTTCCGCACTGTATCTCTAAACTAAACTAATGTGGCCCAAATGGTGGTAAACAGGATTAGCGCGGAGGGTTTCTTAATGGTCAGCATGGACATGATGGAGCGAAGGGCCTGTTCTTGCACTGTATGATCCTACATTCCCCTCCCAGTTGTTAGGGTCTAGGTCTCTTCAGACCTCGAACCTTCTTTATTTCCCTTTGCCGACAACTTTTCAACCCTCTATCGCTCTTTGTAATCTGTTTCCATGGCAACCCAATCCATAACCTGCCACATACAATTACAAAAAACATCAACTAAATCGTGATGAAATCTGGCACTCGACATGTACAAAGGAATTAATTGCAACTAACACAAATCTATGCGAGAAAACTTGAAAAAGCCAAAAGCAATCCCACTATCAACAACGTCAGACCAAATCATTAACTCCACCTTTTCAATTTTTATTTCCAATACATTTATTGTCTTGCTTCAGTCTTTCTGCTTTTATCAAATGTTCAGTAAACAGATTTATTTGGGAGAAGGCTATGTCATACAGATCAGAATTCAGCCCCTGCGATCGTTCAGTTTAGTTTAGTGATACAGCACAGAAACAGATTACGCAAATATCTGACCCGAAACATGTCTGTCCATTCCCTCCCATCGGCTCACTGGATTGTCTGTCCATCCCTCCGCCCCACTGAGTACATGCCGACCAGCGATCACCCCGTACGCTAGTTCTATACTACACACAAGGGACAAGTTTACAATTTTTCTGAAGCCGGTTAACTTATAAGCCTAGGAGACAAAATGTGTAGGAAAGAACTGCAGATACTAGTTTAAATCGAAGATAGACACAAAATGCTGGAGTAACTCAGCGGGACAGGCAGCATCTCTGGAGATAAAGAACGGGTGATGTTTCAGGTCGAGACCCTTCTTCAGAGTTGAGACTTGAATCTGAAGATGGGTCTCGACCCGAAACGTCACCCATTCCTTCTCTCCAGAGATGCTGCCTGTCCTGCTGAGTTACTCCAGCATTTTGTGCCTATCTTCAACATGCCCCTGTCCCACTTAGGAAACCTGAACGGAAACCTCTGGAGACTTTGCGCCCCACCCAAGGTTTCCGTGCGGTTCCCGGAGGTTGCAGGTGGTTGCCGGAGGTTGCAGGTAGTGGAAGCAGGTAGGGAGGCAAGGCAAGGCAAGGCAACTTTATTTATATAGCACATTTCATACACGAGGCAGACTCAAAGTGCTTCACATAAAAACATGTCATACAATAAAATGAAATAATAAAATGAAATCAAATAGAAGAACTAAAAGAAAAGAAAAGCAAAATTAAAAATGCATTATAAAAAGTGCAAAAGTTAAAAGTGCAATGTAGTTAAGATTTAGCTGAAAGCTAAAGTAAACATAAAAGTTTTCAGTCTTATTTTAAAAGTGGTCAAAGTTGAGGCAAGTCTTAAATCTTCAGAAAGTTTATTCCAGCTATTTGTTGCATAGTAACTAAATCCTGCTTTCCCATGTTTTGTATTTACTCTGGGAATCACTAACAGATTGGTTTCAGAAGATCTTAGCGGTCTAGAAGGCTTATATAGTGGAAGCATGTCAGTGATATACTTTGGTCCTAAACCATGTAGTGATTTATAGGTGAGCAGCAGGATTTTGAAATTAATTCTCTGACATACAGGGAGCCAATGTAAGGATTTAAGAATTGGTGTAATGTGTTCAAATTTTTTGGTCTTTGTTAGAACTCTAGCAACAGCGTTCTGAACAAGCTGTAGCTGCCTGACAGTTTTTTTCGGAAGACCTGCAAGGAGACCGTTACAATAATCTAGCCTACTAGTAATAAAGGCACGTACAAGTTTTTCTAAGTCTTGAGCTGACATGAGTCCTCTTAATCTTGCTACGTTTTTGAGGTGATAGTAGGCCGATTTTGTTACTGATTTGATGTGACTGTCGAAATGTAAATCTGAATCCATAATGACCCCAAGATTTCTGGCTTTGTTTGAAGTTTTCAGGGACAGAGAGTGAAGGTGTTGGGTTACTTTAAGCCTTTCTTTTTTAGCACCAAAAACAATTATCTCCGTTTTGTCCTTATTTAGTTGGAGAAAATGTTGGCACATCCAGTCTTTGACTTGCTCAATGCACTGGCACAGCAGATCTATGGGGCGATAGTCATTTGGTGATAGCGCTACATAGATTTGAGTGTCATCGGCATAGCAGTGGTGGTCAATATTATTATATCGCATGATTTGCCCTAGTGGGAGCATGTAGATGTTGAATAAAGAGGGCCCTAAGATCGAACCTTGCGGGACTCCACACGTCACGTTGGTTGGTTCTGATACAAAGTCGCCAATGGAAACAAAATAGTTCCTATCTTGTAGATATGACCTGAACCAACTTAAGACTGTGCCTGAGAGCCCCACCCATTTTTCCAACCTGTCCAGGGAGACTGACAAAAACCTCCGGGAACCGCACGGAAACCTTGGGTGGGGCGCAAAGTCTCCAGAGGTTTCCGTTCAGGTTTCCTAAGTGGGACAGGGGCATTATAAGCCTATACATCTTTGGAATGTGGGAGGGAAGTGGATACTTCTTTAACTATCGAGCTCTTTAAAAACCTTTGCACAATCTCGACAAATTCTTCGCTTGCTCCAACTTCTTCTTTCCCTGTCACCCTCACGAGCCGTACTGGTGTGCGACCTGCCTGTTGCAATTAAAAAGGAACAGTTCTATGCAGCCGAGATTTAAAGACCTGTCTAATCGTTCCTGCGGTTGTCCACCACAGTCCTCCGAGTCCTCGTTTCTTAAAGTGTGCCGGAGACACAGATTGATAGTGATGGATTAATTGAGTTTTTGGGGACGTGAGCTCATTAAAGTGACAAGCAGCAATGATGGAGAAAAGCGTTCTTTCCTTGCACAATTGGATTTGGAAAGGTCAATTTACAGTGAAGCTTCGCTAAAGCATTAATGTGTCGAGCTGGCAGCCCAGCGCCTTGCTTGCCTGTTGAGTCGCTGAAGCAGGTGTCAATGCAGGAGAGCCTGGACCATTCAAAAAAAGATTCACTCCAAGTTCAAAAGTATCAGACATCCCATCTAAACGCTATCCATTGACCCAAACTCTTGCCCATATTTTAATGGCTGCTCTCTCTCTCTAGACTTTTAGAGATACACACGCAGATACAGGCTCTTCGACCCACCGAGTCCGTGCCGACTAACGATCACATGATTCATACACTCGTGCTATCCTACACACTAGGGACAATTTACAATTTACTAAAGCCAATCAAGCTGCAAACCTGCATGTCTTTGGAGTGTGGGGGGAAACTGGTGCACCTGGAGAAAACCCACGTGGTCCCAGGGAGAACGTACAAACTCGTACAGACAGCACCTGAGGTCAGGATCAAACCCGGGTCTCTGGAGCTGTAAGGCAGCAACTCTAACGCCGTGCCAATCCTATTATTTTGCAGCTTTGGAGTTTGCTCGTAATAATCGACTCTTCGGTGACACAAGGAACTGCAGATGTTGGGATCCCTGAGCAAAAGACAAAGTGGTGGAGGAACTCAGCAGGTCAGGCAGCATCTGTGGAGGTAAATGGATAAGCGACAATTCGGGTCAGGATCTTCAGACTCACAATGAACTGCAGATGCGGGTATCTTGAGCAAAAGAGGAAGTGCTGGAGCAATTCTGCAGGTCGGGCAGCATCAGCGGAGGGAATGGATAGGAAACGTTTTGGATCTGAAGAAGGATCTGTCCATTCCCTCTACAATTGCTGCCTGACACACTGAGTTACTCCAGCACTTCATGTTTTTAACAACAACTCCTCCCTGCCCTACTGACTGATGGAAGAGATGAACATGCAGAGAAGAGCAGAGGATTGTGGGAATGCCCTACAAAAGCCCAGCATGGTCGCAATGGGCCGAGCGATCCCCACTTGAGCACTTGCGATCCCATGACGACAGAATCTTTGCCTGATCTTCATTATTTCTCCTTTCACTTTGGCAGAACCTCCAGGCCCAGAACCTCCAGGCCCAGAACCTCCAGGCCCAGAATCCACAGTGTACAGATACAGGATAAAGGGAATGATGTTAGTGTGAGATAAAGTCCAGTGAAGTCTGATTAAAGACAGATGGGAAGTCAGGGTCTCTCTCTAGCTGGTGAGAGGACAGTTCAGTTGCCTGATAATAGCTGGGACGAAACTGCCCCTGAATCTAGAGGTGTGTTTTTTCAATATCGGTCTATTAATGTCACGTGTACTGGGACACAGTGATAAACTTTAGAACATAGAACAGTACAGTACAGGAACAGGCCCTTCGGCCCACAATAGCATGACCCCAAGTTTAACTAATCTCCTCTGTCTTCACATGATCCATATCCCTCCATATCTATCTAAAACCCTCTTAAACACCATTCTTGTATCTGCCCACCACCCCTGGAAATGCATTCCAGGCCCCCACCACTCTCTGTAGAAAAAAACCTGCCCCAAACATCCTCTTTAAACTTTCCCCCTCTCACCTTAAAACTATGCCTTCTAGCCTTTGACATTTCCAACTTGGGTGAAAAAGATTCTGACTGTCTACTCTGCCGATGCCCCTCATCATTTTACAAACTTCCATCAGGTTTCCACTCAACTGTCGGCGTTCCTGCCTACCCGACCTCTCCCGTGACTGAAGTCCTCTACATCCTGATGCAACATTGTTTGCGTGCTATCCAGTCAGATCATACCATACAGAGTGCAATCAAAATGCACACGTACAACAGGTGGTACAAAAGAGTGCACGATATGGAGTTGAAGCTACAAAGAAAGTGCAGGTTTTTAAAAAAAGTGCAAAGGCCACAACGAGGTAGACAGGAAGATAGGGAATACACTCTTAGCTTATATTTTTTAGATACAGCGCAGAAATCCATTCAGCCGGCCATGTCCGCGCCGATCGCAGGATCCCTATACACTAGTTCTATCCTACACGCTAGGGATCATTTACAGGGATAATTTACACGGTCACAGAGAGAATGTAAAAACTCTGTGTAGAGAGCACCCGAAGTCAGGATAGAACCCGGATCTCTGGCGCTGTGAGGCGCTGGCCTTATGAGGGCCTGTTCAAGAATCTGATAACAGCGGGGAAGATGCTGTTCCTAAATCTGATGGTGTGTACTTTCAAGTTTTTATATCTTCTGCCCGGAAGACAGGAGGTGGCTTTGCGTGAGATTTTTTAACACTGGGAGGTCATCAAACAGAAGTTCCCACTGAGCGAAATCTTTGCACAATCTAACGGCATCCCAAATGACTGGAGATCACACTCTCTGCGGCTCTTTTTCATCTTGAGAGCTTTCAAGGTTTCAAGAATACTCAGCTCCCATCTCAATCAATGCACATCTCCGCCATTGATAAGGTTTCAACCAGGGCACCAGACAGCCCTCTGAGTTTGGTTTAGTTTATAGCTTAGTTTAGAGATACAGCATGGAAACAGGCCCTTCAGCCCACGCCAGCCATTGATCACCCGTTAGGGCCCTTCAGCCCACGCCAGCCATTGATCACCCGTTCACACTAGCTATCCCACTACACACGAGGGCCAATTAACCTATAAACCCCGCACGTCTTTGGGATGTGGGAGAAACCCGGAGCACCCAGAGGAAACCCACGGGAGAACGTGCTAACTCCATACAGACAGCACCTGAGGTCGGGATCAAACCCAGGCCTTTGGCGCTGTGCGGCTGCAACTCTATCATCTGTGCTACTGTGCCAGGGGTTAGAGAGAGGTTAGAAATGAGTGAATTACGGAGGGATTCCACTGTTTAGATTTAGTTTAGTTCGGAGATATAGCATGGAAGTGGGCCTTTCAGGTCACCGGCTCCACACCGACCAGCGATCACCCATTCACATTGGGTTCTATGTTCTCCCACGTTCGCATCCAACAAGACCCTGTACACTGGGGGGGGTACAGTTTATCGCTGGGTTGTGACCTACACTTCTACGCTCAGTACATCACGGACAACACTTCCAAACACTTTGAGATGATCAGGAGGAGGATTTGCTTCTGGCTTCAATGCTGAGCCTGTTATAATTAAGTTTACATTTTAGTTTGGTTAATTATGGTCACATGTCCCGAGGTACAGTGTAATACAGTGTCACATGTCCCGCGGTTGCGTGCTATCCAGTCAGTGGAAAGGCTATACGTTGTCACAATCGAGCCGTCCACAGTGGACAGGTACAGAATGAAGGGGATAATGTTTAGTCCAGTAGTGTCTGATTAAAGAATATCCGAGGGTCTCCACTGACATAAATAGTAGCTCAGGACCACTCTCTAGTTGGTGATAACGTTTCAAGCAAAGAAGGGGGTTAGAAACATAGAAAATAGGTGCAGGAGTAGGCCATTCGGCCCTTCGAGCCTGCACCGCCATTCAATATGATCATGGCTGATCATCCAACGCAGTATCCTGTACCTGCCTTCTCTCCATACCCCCTGATCCCTTTAGCCACAAGGGCCACATCTAACTCTCTCTTAAATATAGCCAATGAACTGGCCTCAACTACCTTCTGTGGCAGAGAGTTCCAGAGATTCACCACTCTCTGTGTGAAAAATGTTTTCCTCATCTCGGTCCTAAAAGATTTCCCCCTTATCCTTAAACTGTGACCCCTTGTTCTGGACTTCCCCAACATCGGGAACAATCTTCCTGCATCTAGCCTGTCCAACCCCTTAAGAATTTTGTAAGTTTCTATAAGATCCCCCCACAATCTTCTAAATTCTAGTGGGTACAAGCCGAGTCTATCCAGTCTTTCTTCATATGAAAGTCCTGACATCCCAGGAATCAGTCTGGTGAACCTTCTCTGTACTCCCTCTACGGCAAGAATGTCTCTCCTCAGATTAGGAGACCAAAACTGTACGCAATACTCCAGGTGGGGTTAAGGCTCCATGGTTCCTACACTCACCTGGATAAGCCAGGAGCATTGTGAGAGTCTTGGATTTTGACTTCTCCAGCGACTTTATCACCATCAGCCTGCACTGCTAGGGATGAAGCTGACGATGATGAGGGTGGATACTCCATTGGTGTCCTGGGTCTCAAACTACCCGACTGGACGACCACAATTTGTCAGGCTGCACAACTGTGTCTCGGACATGGTGGTGAGCAACACAGGGGCCCCACAGTGGACGGTCCTCTCTCCCTTCCTGTTCACCATCCACACCTTGGACTTCAGATACAACTCGGACTCCTGCCACCTGCAGATGTTTTCAGATGAGTCTGCAATTGTGGGCTGCATCAGTGAGGGGAGGGAAGCTGAATACAGAGGTGTAGTCAATGACTTTGTCATGTGGTGTGGGCTGAATCACCTGCAGCTCAACACCGACAAGACTAAGGAATTAATGGTGGACTTTAGGAGGGGAGGAACATCCCTGTCCCCATCAATGGTGTGGATGTGTAGTTTACCAGTGAGTACAAAATCCTTGTAGAGTACCTGGACAGTAAACTGGGCTGGTCCAGGAGGCCGAGGCCCTGAACAAGGGACAGAGCCGGCTGTACGTTTAGAGAAGGCTCCGCTCCTTCAACATCCGCAGTAAGATGCTGCAGATGTTCTACCAATCGGTGGTAGCCAGTGCCATCTTCTTTGCTGCCGTGTGCCGGGGCAGCAGGGTGAAGGCCGCGGACACCAATAGGATCAACAAACTCATCAGGAAGGCTGACAACAGACAATAGGTGCAGGAGTAGGCCATTCGGCCCTACGAGCCAGCACCGCCATTCAATGTGATCATGGTTGATCGTCCCCAATCAGTACCCCTGGGGGCGGAGTTGGATTCATGGGACGTGGTCTTGGATGGGAGGATGCTCCTCAAACTGCAGAGTTTACAGTTCACCCCCTCCATGACACACTGGTCAACCTGAGGAGCACCTTCAGCAACAGACTGGTTCCACCAAGATGCAGGACAGAACGCCACAGGAGATCCTTCCTCCCTGTGGCTATCAAACTGTCCAACTCCTCCCCCTTCTGTTGTGGAGTAGACTGAGACTGACACTCCCCCCCCCCCTCCCCCATCCCCAATCTTTGCACATCCCCTTCCTTTCCACTCGTTACTTTAATTTCATGTTCCATGTATTGTGTATTTTTTATGACTGTTGGCAGATCAATTTCCCTCCTAGGATAAATAAAGGTGTATCGTATTATATTGTATTGTATTGTGATAGGATGGTTCAGTTGCCTGATAACAGCTGTGAAGAAACTGACCCTGAATCTGGAGGTGTTGGTTTTCACACTTCTGTACCTCTTGCCTGATGGGAGAGGGGTGAAGAAGCATCAAATATGTCCCTAGTATAGATGCAGCCTCACCAATACCCTGTGCTATTAAAGCAATTAGTTTCCATTTTAATACTCAAGCCCCTGGCAGTAATGACCAACGCACCGTTTAACATCCTGACTTCTTGCTGCACCTTCCTGTCGTTTCATGTGGCACAGCTGGTAGAGCCACTGTCTGACAGCTAGAGATGCAGGTTCAATTCCGACCTCGGGTGCTGTCTGTGTGTGGAGTTTGACACGTTCGGGTGCAAACCCACGCGGTCACAGGGAGAACATAGAAACTCCGTACAGCCAGCACCCATAGTCAGGATCGATCCCAGGCCTCTAGCGCTGTGAGGTGGCAACTCTGCCGCTTAGGGAGCCTTAACGTGGGCAGTGGTGGAGCCTCGACGGCCACGGAAGCCTCGGCAGCAGTGGGACCTCGCGATCAGTGGTCGATGAGCGTGAGGGGGGGAGGGGAAGACAATGGGGAACTGGCGTGGGGTGACCGCAGTGAGGGACGGTGGGTGAACAAAGGGAGACCTGGCGTAGGGGAGGAGGGGGCACTCTAGTTTTAGAATCCTCTGCCCAGGGGAGAAGCCTGCATTAGTTATTTCATTTGTTTGTATGTTGGTTCCGGTGAAGGCGCTGGGCACATGGCAGCCCGCCAACAGTTGCTTGTGTTTTCTTTTCCACTTTTAATTTAATTTTAAATTCAAGTTTTCCTGTACCTTGTGTGTTATGACTGTTGGCAGACCAATTCCCCTCCAGGGATGAATAAAGTTCTATCGTACCATATCGTTGCCTGACATATTTCCTCCGGCACTCACTCCGTCTGTGTGATATGGTTGCACCTCAGATTCCTATTAAATATTTCCCCTCTCACCTTAAACCTATATTCTCTGGTTCTTGATTCCCGTACTCTGGGTAAAAGACTTTATCTACACTTCACACTGCCTCGAAACACAATACTACAAATATGGCCTCTCCAAAAAATCTTATAGAGGTACATCATAAATTCATCTTCTAAGGCATGGGAGCAGAGGTAGGCCATTTGGCCCATCGAGTCTCCTCCACCTTTCAATCCTGGCTGATCTATCTTTCCCTCTCAACCCCATTCTCCTGCCTTCTCCCCATAGCCCCTGATACCTGTGTTAATCAAGAATCTGTCAATCTCCACCTTAAAAATACCCATTGGCGTGTCCTCCACAGTTGTCTGTGGTAATGAGTTCCACAGATTCACCACCCTCTGACTGAAGACATTTCTCCTCATCTCCTTTCTTAAGGTGCGTCCTTTTATTCTGAGGCTGTGCCCTCTGGTCCTAGTCTCTCCCACTAGTGGAAACATCCTCTCCACATCTCACTCCTGACCGGAAAATGTTGTCAGTCCAATACCTCCTCCCCGATGCAGCCTGACCCACTGCATTCCTCCAATGCTTTGTTTTCCTGCTCTGCATTTTTTTAATAAACAGAGAAAAAGGCAAAAAGGTTGGGGAATCTGCAATGACGATCACTCGCTGAGTTCAAGAACGTTAGAAGTGCAATTAAACCAATTACATCTTGACCTTTACAAGTTCTGCCTGAGCTACTTTGACAAGTATTCAGAGTTTCAAAAATCCCTGTGGTCTCACCTTAAAAGTCCCATTGAACATGTAACTAATTAAAGATAATGAACACAGACTTCTCCCTTCTAAAACAAAGCTTCATGAAAAACCCTTGGTAACTGGCTGTTGGTTCCGATTAAAGCATTTCATGTCACTTGAAAATTAATTTTGGCTGGAGACCTCACAATCTCTGGCCCCCTCTCTGTCTTTCCCCTCTACCTGTGACCTTGCATTACAGTAATTAGTTTGCAATTCAAATTGGACTTAGCATTAACCCAGAGTCGACAGCAACCAATGTTCAGGCTTTTAAGTCAATCGTTACTAATTAAATTGCTCTTCATTGGAGCGTTCTTTATCAGGGTGGCAGCCATTTTGATTGCCATGAGTGTCAGAGTGAGATTTTGAAAATAGCTACATTCCCAACAAACAATTCAACATATCTTTACAGAGTAACTGTGGGGCATTGTAGAAATAGTTTAGTATAGTATATCTTTGTATAGTATAGTATAGTATAGTATAGTATAGTATAGTATAGTATAGTATAGTATAGCATAGTACAGTTTAGTTTAGTTTAGTTTAGTTTGGTTTGTTTAGTACCAAGATAAGGTGAAAAGATTTTGTTTACGTGCTATACCACAAAAAAAAGACTATACCTGAATATAATCAAGCTGTCCACAGTGCAAAGATAAAGGATAATCTTAGTACAAAGATATAGAATTGAAGTCCAATAAAATCCAATTAAAGATAGTCCGAGGGTCTCCAATGAGGTAGACGGGAGATCAGGACCGCTCTCTAGTTGGTGTGAGGATGGTTCAGTTGCCTGATAAGAGCTGGGAAGAAACTGTCCCTGAATCTGGAGGTGTGCGTTTTCACACTTCTGTATCTCTTGCCCGATGGGAGAGGAGAAGAGAATGCTGGTGGCCTTGCCTAGGCTGTGTGAAGTGTAGATGGAGTCAATGGAAGGGAGGTTGACTTGTGTGATGTTATGGGAGTGCAATATAAAGCCCAGTGAAGTTTAATTGAAGATATTTCAACAGTCTCGACGAAGTAGATGGAATAAACAGCGTGACGGGGTCAGGATTGGCAGTGACGGTGAGATTGGATGGCTGTGTGTGTGACATCGGACAGAGCCCCGAACATTTGAGCCTGACATTTTATTAATTCACGCCTGCTTTATCTCATCAGAGTCACAGTCCAGCTACATCCTTATCTATACAAGGCTGACATTTTAGGGAAAGGTCAACATTAACGTCGCTGCTTCTAAATGTATCTAATTAAAATCAATAGATATGTGGACCAGAACTGGGAATTAGAACCACTCTCTTTCCCCACCTCCCTCTAGCCAACATAACCAAAGACTTGTCTCACCCCGGTCATTCCTTCTGCTCCCCGCTCCCATCAGAAGGTGTAGAAGCTTGAAAGGGTGCACCACCAGACACAGGAACAGCTTTGTCCCCTCTGTTATCAGGATTCTGAGCGGTCCGTCCATAATCTAGGGTAGTGTCCGATTCCTCCTTCTCCCCGCTCCCCGCTCCCGTCCAGCAGAAGGTACAGAAGCTTGAAAACGTGCACGACCAGACTCAGGAACAGCTACCATCAGATCAGATAATACTGTACATAAATACAATCAAGTCAAACTCAAGTATGGGGTGGAAAATTGCAACCTTCACGTGGTCCGCCTTGTTTCGACGAATGCAATCAACCCGGCGTGCACAATCAAATAGAACAAGTTGTCCAACAACTTTAGACTGTGCACGCCATACGCAAGAAGAAGAAACTCAAGTATAATAGGTAGAGTGATGGGGGAGATACAGAGTGCACCATTGCCAGTTACATAGACAAGGTCCAATGTCCACAGTGAGGTAGAGGTGAATCAGACACAGTAACCCCCACAGCAAACACTGAAACACAATTCCAAGGCACACACACACACACACACACACATGCGTAGAATTGCAGTCTCACACATTCATACCCACACCCTTACAGCACCAGAGACCCGGGTTCGATGCTAACTACGGCTGTCTGTACGGAGTTTGCACGTTCGCCCTTTTTTTCGTATTCTCAGGTATCCTCCCACATTCCAAAGACGTGCAGGTTTGTAGATTCATTGGGTTTTATAAAATTGTAAATTGTCCCTAGTGTGTGTAGGATAGTGCTAGTGTACGGGGTGATCACTGGTCAGTACGGACATGGTGGGCCGAAGGGCCTGTTTCTGCGCTGTATCTCTAAAGTCACACACACATAGACACACAGTGGTGTAGGGACATGAACACACACATGGACACACAGTGGTGTAGGGACATGAACACACACATGGACACACAGTGGTGTAGGGACATGAACACACACATAGACACACAGTGGTGTAGGGACATGAACACACACATAGACACACAGTGGTGTAGGGACATGAACACACACATGGCCACTTGCGCAAACACTCAGACACACACAGTCACACACACACATATATGCAGACACACACACATACAAAGACACACTTACATGCACAGCCACACACAGTAATACACCCTCACGAAACTGCATACATATCTCACAGACGTGCCTATAATCAAACACACACACAAAGGCATAGACACATGAATATACATAACTACTGGCACACACATATACACATACACACACATATACGCACACACAGACACACTGGCACAAAAACGCATGCACACACACATGCACAAGCATACACTCAGTAATTAACTTTAGCCCATGCAATGCTGCTGGTCTAATTCACCTGCCAGCTGCCACAGCCTGGTCCTTGGTCCCGAGGTAGTGATTTGAAATTCAATGAAGATACAAAGTGGCGGTGTGCGTGCGCGCGCGCGTGTGCGTGTTTGTACGTGTTTGTGCGTGTGTGTGTGCGTGTGCGTGTGCTTTCGTGTGTGACGGGCCCACCCCGGGGGTCGTGGGAATGCAGGGAAAGAGAGCTTAGAATTCAGCTCCTTGCGCTGGGCCCACCGGTTCCTGCTTAAACCGTGCTGATCTGGTCAGAGGTCAGGACACACCACCGTAGAGTCCCACTAATAGCAGCTCCCGCACATCATACGGCCTGAGACAGGCAGCCACAGAGGCACAGCTCCATGCTCCAGTTTGCAGACGCACTTTGAAAAATAATTATTTCCAATAACACTGTGCAGGATAATACAGACACAGAGAAGAGACCGTTTCTCTGTCCGGCACATAACGTACATACCACAACACACACCGTGTAGGAAGCAACTGCAGATGCTGGTTCATACTGAAGTTGAGTTCAGTTGAGATACAGCGCGGAAACAGGGCCTTGGGCCTACCAAGTCCATGCCAACCAGCGATCGCACTCTATATGGTTCAAGGTGAGAGGGGCAAGATTTAATAGGAACCGGAGGGGCAGTTTTTTTAACTTAGGTATATGGAATGAGCTGCCAGAGGAGGTACTTTCTTCCCACCTTGCTTATCTCGAGTACACTTCTTCCCAACCTGCTTCCTGCAAGGACTCTATCCTCCCAATTCCTCCATCTACTCCAAGATGAGGTGTTCGATACCAGGCCTAATTCTTTAGGGAACAGGGGTTGCCCTCTCCCATCATAGATGAGGCCCACACTCGTGTCTCCTCGGTACCCCGCAGCTCCGCCCTTGCTCCCGCTTGTCGCAACTGAGACAGTCCCCCTAGTCCTTACCTTTCACCCCAACAGCTGTCGCAGACAACACATAATCCGCAAACATTTTCGTCGCCTCCAACAGGATCGTAACATTAGTCACATCTTCACCCCTTTCCGCCTTCCACAGAGACCGTTCACTCCGCAACTCCCAGGTTAACGTCCCTTCCCACCCAAACCATCCCCTCCCCAGGTACCCTCCCCTGCAACCGCAGAAGATGCAACACCTGTCCCTATATCTCTTCCCTCAACTCTGTCCTTGGGACCCTGACAGTCCTTTCAGGTTAGGCAGAGGTTCACTTGCACCTCCTCCAACCACATCTACTGTATCTGTTGTTCAACATGTAG
Organism: Amblyraja radiata; assembly: GCF_010909765.2. Classification (NCBI taxonomy): domain Eukaryota; kingdom Metazoa; phylum Chordata; class Chondrichthyes; order Rajiformes; family Rajidae; genus Amblyraja; species Amblyraja radiata. Next base: position 20,592,149 of record NC_045977.1, read on the forward strand.
ACTCTTATACATCGGCGAGACCAAACGTGGATTGGGCGATTGTTTCTCAGAACACCTTCGCTCAGTCTGCCTGAGCCAACCTGATCGCCCGGTTGCTAAACACTTAAATCTCCTTCCCATTCCTACACAGACCTTTCTGTCCAAGGTCTCCTCCATTGTCAGAGTGAGGTTGAATGCAAATTGGAGGAAAAGCATCTCATATTATGTTTGGGCAGCTTACAGCCTAGCGGTATGAATATTGATTTCTCTAATTTCAAGTATTGAATTGAATTAAATTTATTTGTCATTCAGACCTTTCGGTCTGAACAAAATGTTGTTTCCCTGCAGTCATACATATAATAAAAAATGACAAAAACACACAATCAACACAAATGTAACATCCACCACAGTGAGTTCACCAAACACCTCCTCACTGTGGTGGAAGGCAAAATCTTAAAGTCTCTGTCTCTTCCCTCTTCGTTCTCCCTCTGCGCTGAGGCGATCCAGGCTGGCATTCCTTCTCTTTCTATCACTCCCCCACCCAAGTCGCACCAGCTTCTCGATTTCACCCAAACAACAGCTAACAATGGCCTGCTAACTTCATCATCGTTACTTTTTTGCAAATCTTTCATTGTTTGTTCTCTCCACATCATCATCTATCTCTCATTTCCCTTATTCCTAACTAGTCTGAAGAAGGGTCTCGACCCGAAACATCACCCATTCCTTCTCTCCAGGGATGCTGCCTGTCCCGCAGAGTTACTCCAGCTTTTTGTGCCTATCTTTGGTTTAAACCAGCATCTGCGGTTCCTTCTTACACATTTAGTTTAGTTCAGTTTAAAGATACAGCGTGGAGACAGGCCCTTCGACCCATCAAGTCCGCGCTGACCGCGATCACCCGTATACTAGTTCTATCCTGCACATTAGGGACAATCTACAGAGGCCGATTAAACTACGATCCTGCAAGTCTTTGCAGTGTGGGAGGAAACCGGAGCACCCGGAGGAAACCCACGTGGTCACGGGAAGAACGTACAGACAGCACCCGCAGTCAGGATCGAACCAGGGTCTCTGGCGCTATGAGGCAGCAATTCTACCGCTGCGCCACCGTGCTTTTATAAAGCTAAAGGGGAATTTAAAAGAACAATTCTGAGGACGTGTCAGAGATTTTCACAAGCTACAAGGTATCGTTCTCACGGTGTAGATTCAGGGCACAGGCCAATCATCTAGCCGAGAGCTCATAGTATTATCAGTGCAGATTAAAATTCAACCATTAAATATGCAGCGGCACAGTTAATTAATGGCAAATCTGGTGCTAATGATGTGTCTATCAGCACTTACTGAACTGATACTCCTAATCAACCTCAATCAAAAATAAAACACTTCTGATTTATAATTGACTGCACCAAGAGGCAGTAAAATATTCTGGAGGAAGATTGTATTGTTTAATGCAGAGGCAATATATATTCCCAAAGTACATCTCTTTGTTAAATGGAGATGGGGTTATGGGGAGGAAATTATACCAAGCCAATTAACCTACAAATCTGTACGTCTTTGGAGTGTGGGAGGAAATCGGACACCCCGGAGAAAACCCACCCGGGTCACAGGGAGAACGTGCAAACTCTGCGCAGACAGCGCCTGTCAACTTAACTGAAAGCACGTACCACCATCTATATTACTAAATCTCCGATCTTGACCGCTTTTGGCCGACTGTGCTGCGATTTCCGAGAGAACGCCGCCACCTACGGCCGTCATTTTTGGCCACCTCGCTCAGAGCCCCCCTCCGCCGTATGAGTGCGGAGGATTTTTTCCGTCGATGAAAAATGAGAGATGTTAATGTTTTTACAAAATTCCCCATTCTCTCCGCTGCCCCTGCTGGCGGCAGGGGGAGGGACTATAAAACTAGGAAGTGTCATGCCTCACTCATTCTCTGCCAGACCCAGGAAGCGAGAGCGTCACGGCTCTCTGAGCTGCGAATAACACTGAACGCACATCTACTCCACGATGAGTCCCCTCGATGCGGCTGTAAAGTGGCTGCAGCCCTTTTTAAAAAGTTTGTGTTCACAAAATGAATTTTGGTTGTCGGGTGTCTGCAGCCCAATTGTTTGCATCGCCTTTTTTTAACTAGTTTGTGTTCACAAAATGAATTTTGGTTGTCGGGTGGCTGCAGCCCAATTGTTTGCCTTGACTTGGCTTTTAAAATCGTTGCAACAGTTGGATGCCTGCCCAAGCATCCATACGGCCCACAATGTCTATACTAGCCCTCTGGAAACCAGTACCTTCGGCCCGCAACACCTATACTAGCGCAACAGACAGCTCCCCCCCCCACTGGCAAGCAGTATTGTAATTGGTGGAGAGGTGGAATAATTGCGTTGGTGGCCAGCCCTCCCGTGTGATGCTGGGACCCGACGGGTCCCACTTAGTCTAGTATTCAAGAAAAGCTTCTTCCCCGCTGTTACCAGACTTTGAACAAACTTCTCACATGCTTAGAATATATTCCTGATCTGTCTGCATTCACCGTGGTGATTTTATCCACCTTTAAACTTCAGATTTTAGAGCTACAGCGGGGAAACAAGCTCTTCGGCCTAGTGGGTAAGTGCCGACCAGCGATAGCCCTGACAATTGGTTCTATCCTACATGCTAGGAACAATTTACAGAAACCAATCAACCTACAAACCGGCACATCTATGGGAAGTGGGAGGAAACCGGAGCATCCATGCGGTCACAGGGAAAAACGCACAAACTCCGGCACCCGTTGTCAGGATCGGTCTCTGGCGCTATAAGGCAGCAACTCTACTGCTGCGCCACCGTGCCATCCTTATTCAGTGATAGGTGATAACTAAGGGATACAAGGATGCGAACAGTGGAATTAGTAGCACGACTAGAGTGGGGGAAAGGGGGGGGGGGGGGGGGGGGGGGAAGAGAGGGAATGCAGGAGTTACTTGAAATTAGAGAAATCAACGTTCATACCGCTGGGCTGTAAGCTGCCCAAGCGTAATATAAGGTGTACTCATCCCACCTGCCCATAGGCCTCTAAACATGTCCTATCCATCTGCGGAGGGAAATGGACAGAGTCTGAAGGTAGGTCCTGACCCGAGACGTCGTCTATCCGTTTTCCACCACAGATGCTGCCTGACCCGCTGAGTTCTACCAGCATTTTGTGCCTGTAACCGAAACACAATCTGATTTGCGCAATCTGTTATCACCACTTATCAAGAATTCCAGCACCTGCTAAATATTGGATTATAAGCTATGAGGAATTCTGCCCCAGAGCAGAGGTTCCCATGGAGACTGACTTTGAAGTATATTCTTGGTATGGAATTTCAGACGAGCTATGACAGGTTGGAGCCACTGAGAGGGGCTCTGGAGGATGTTTTGTCGTTGTTAAAGTTGATGGAGGATGAAGGATTGATACGAGGCCTGGCTCTCCAATGGGGAGCTTCTGAGGCATGTGTGTGACCCATGTCACATCTAGGCTTATTGTTTCAGACAAGATTTGTTCAATTAAAAATAAAACCATATGTAGACAAGACACGGGGGGGGGGGGGGGGGAAACACACTGCCAAGGTTGGATCTGATCAGACATACGAATGATTAGTTTAGATTAGTTTAGTTTAGAGATACAGCGTGGAAACAGGCCCTTCTGCCCATCGAGCCCACGTTGACCAACGCCCACCCGTACACCAGGTCTATCCTACACACTAAGTTTTAATACAAACCTGAGAGGCAGCATTTTCAATCAGAGAGTCCATTACAATGTTACTGAAGCCAATTAACCTACAAACCTGTACGTCTTTGGAGTGTGGGAGGAAATCGAAGCACCCAGAGAAAACTCATGTGATTATAGGGGGAACGTGCAAACGTGGAAAATCGGTGGTGGACCTGCACAGCGCAGAAACAGGCCCTTCGGCCCACCATGTCCGCGCCGACCATCGATCACCCGTACACTAGTTCAATCCTACACTTTAGGGACAATTTACAGAAGCCAATTAACCAACGAACCCGCACGTCTGGAGTGTGGGAGGACACTGGAGCACCCAGCGAAAACCCACGTGGCCGCAGGGAGAACGTGCAAACTCCGTACAGACAGCACCCGAGGTCAGGATCAAACCAGGGTCACTGGCGTTGTAAAGCAACAACTCTGTGCCGCCCCGTGTCGTTGGCTGTTTTGGGCCCCGGGACCGGAAGGCAGCTCACAAACGCGCCTTCCTTTTGCTTCCCGGGTGTTTAGGCACTGGGAGGGAAGATTCACACTCGGGTCTTGCCATGTTTGATAGAGCACGGGCCCAGTCTATATGCTGGGGCCTCTGCTGTCTGTCCGTCTGCCACTCCCACATAACGATGCCAATGAACCGTGACGGCCTGCAGTAATCAATATTAAATGAATCTCCAAACAGTGACAGCTCGAGAGAGAGAGCTGGTGGAAATGAAGACGGCAAAGTTGAATGCAATCATCTTTCTGTCACCAAAATAAATCAGGCCACATCTTGTGGAGCGAGCAAACAGGTCTGGAGCTAAGGGGCAGTGGGACAAGTTGGGAGCATTATTGCCTCTGCTTCAGTCCCAAAGCTCCGAGGAACGTCAGATAGGCAGCAAAGGGAGGGACAGGGATCCCATGCAGGCAGAGCAGATCAGTTTAACGGCATCATTTTTTGGCACCATCGTTTCAAAATGGTGAGAGGAATGGATCGGGTAGTCGCACAGTTTCTCTTGCCCAGATTTGGGGGAATCGAGAACCGAGGCTGGTCTCCTGCTCGACCACGAAGACTGGGAACCGGGGAGGAGGGTGGAGGGAGTCGGCAACGGTGGCGGGCGCTGGGCAAAGGGCAGATTTCAAGAGGAGAGGAGCGATCCTCTGTATCTTTAAGATGAGTGGCGTGCCCTTGTTATGCAGCTGCAAGTAAAGCCCCTGTCCCACTGTATGATGTAATTCACGAGTTCTCCCGGGTTTTCCCCTGATTCAAACTCGGAGAATGTCCGTAGCGGGTCTGTGGGAGTACGTGGATGTAGCGACTCGTAATGCTAACGGTAGGTAGTCGGGACATCCGGTAAACTCGTGACGTTTTTTCATCCCTGCAAGAAATGTCCACGAGTAAAAAAATACTCGTGATGAAAAAAATCGTTACTTTTCATACCTACCGTTAGCATTACGAGCCGCTACGAGACATCCACAAACTCCTACGGATCCGCTACGCACATTATCTGAGTTTGAATCATGGGAAAACTCTGGAGAACTCGTGAATTACCTCCTACAGTGGGACAGGGGCTTAAGAATTTCATTGTTCAGCTTTCGGTACAGATGACAATTAAACACTTGGGTCTTAACTATTTACCCAGCGATCCTTTGGAAAACACATAAATCAGTCCAAGCATCTTTCATTACAAAAGGGTTTATTTTATTCCAAAAAGATCTGTACAGAAATGCAATTCTCTTAAACATCATGGAAGATTTTCAAAGCATTGGTTGAAAAAGCATCCAATATTTTGTTTTAAAAAGTCGAAATAAAAATTCATAAATTACAAAAGAATGGTCAGACTGAGCTACAAATATTACACGTGTTACGGGACTGACAGTGACCTCCGTCAGTGAGCGCACATTCCTTATGAAGATATCTCCACCCGCCTGCTAACCCTCCCACACAAACACTTGCTGGAGGTTTATTAAACAGTGGGACGGGGAGTCTGAAAAATACTCAAATATTTTGCCGTCCACGCTGATAATCCCGACAGAAATGCAGGTGCTGGAACCTTGAGCAAAACACTAAGTGCTGGAGGAACTCAGTGGATCAGGCAGTATTTTAGTTTAGATACGGGTCCACCGCTGGCTATTTCTGGCAACTGGTGGTCCGGCACCTCCAGCCGATGTCCACCTCATCGGGAATTCCGCGGCCGATCGAATTTGCCCCACGTGGCCGGGACTCTGGAACTCCGGCCCGGCCGGAGCCAGCAGATCCATTCCCACTTTGCAGGCCGGCATCTTGACCCCTTCGAGGTTGTGACCTCTGTTGGTCCGGAAAAACGGATAATCCAGAAAGGCTCTGGATCCCAAGGGTTCAGGAAAATCGGTGGTGGGCCTGCACAGCGCAGAAACAGGCCCTTCGGCCCACCGAGTCCGTGACGACCATTGATCCCCCCCGTACACTAGTTCTATCCTACACTTTAGGGACAATTTACAGAAGCCAATTGACCAACAAACCTGGAGTGTGGGAGGAAACCGGAGAGCCTGGAGAAAACCCACGTGGTCACAGGGAGAACGTGCAAACTCTGTGCCGGCAGCACCCGGGGTCAGGATCGAACCTGGGTCTGTAGCGCTGTGAGGCAGCGGATCCACTGTTGCGTCACCATGCCACCCACATCTGCGGAGGGAATGTTTTGGGTCGGGACCTCTCTTCAGGCTGATTCAATGTCGCCTGTTCATTCCCTCCACAGATGCTGCCTGAGACGCTGAGTTCCTCCAGCACTTTGTGTTTTACGCTGATAATCCCCACGACCGTTCCCACTCGGGAATGAATGAACGAACGACGCACCCTCTCTTTCTACAGAATGCTACAAGGAGGAAAATTAAAATAAAAGCAGCCAACTCCAACATTCAGCTGCCGGTCTGTAGCAGACAGGCCCACTGGCCGCTGGTCCTCCCACGGCAGTCCTCCCACGGCAGTCCTCCCACGGCAGTCCTCCCACGGCAGTCCTCCCAAGCTGCAACGCCTCCTCTCAGCGTTAGTACGCTACTGTAAAAAAGCACCTTGACTCTGGAACCAGGGAGTTAGCTGCCTGCATTTTACACACTGCTTCTTCTACAGCTCTGTCCCTCTGTTCATTCAAATTCTCCTTGAAACTTACAGACCATGGAAGAATACTGTGGACATGACAAGTGGCACCGACTTCAAGCTCCAGTGATTTGGACCCTGTGATTCACCCCCTCTCTCTCTCTCTCTCTCTCTCTCTCTCTTTCTCACTCTCTGTCTCACTTTCGCTCACTCACTCTTTCTCTAACCCTACCCCAGTTTGTTCCCATTTGTGTGCCAGCTTTGAAGTAAACCTGTTTGCTTTACTCCCTCTCACCTCCCCCCCACTCCTCTTTGCTTTCAATACCTGCCTGGCATTTAAGCCGACATTCGAAGGGGTAACTGTTCCCTCTGCCGCTCATGTGCTTGTCTTTCCTCTCCTCTCCACTCCCTTTCCCTGCCCCTCTCCCTTCTCCTTCCTCCCGGAGAGAGGAGGGGCAAGGAAGGGGTGGGGTGAGAGGGGGGGTCTAGAGCCAGGGGTGCCAGGCTGGGTCCACGGAGGCCAGTGGGCACGGGGTGGGGTAAGAGGGGAGGGTCTTGATCCGGGGTGCCAGGCTGGGTGTTGCAGGGCAATGGGCACAGGGTGGGGTGAGGGGGGGTGGTCTAGAGCCAGGGGTGCCAGGCTGGGTCCATGCGGCACAGATTGTCCAGGCTGTTGGCAGCAGCCACCAGCGTGCTGACCTTGCTCTCTCCGCCCTCAAACAGGGCCAGGCTGTGTAGGCGGGTGACGATGGCGGTCACTGCCTTCTGCACCAGTGACACCAGCTGCTGGCTGTCCATGTTCTCGGGCTGCCCGGCTGCCGACAGTGGTGACGACGTGTCCTCCTGCGTCTTCTTGTGCCAGGCGATGATCTCGTCACGCAGCACCGCCTTCAGGATGCCGTCCACCTGCGGCCCAGGGGAGACAGTGTGTTACACGGGGAGACAGTGTGTTACACGGGGAGACAGTGTGTTACATGGGGAGACAGTGTGTTACATGGGGAGACAGTGTGTTACACGGGGAGAGGGGGTTACATGGTTAGACTCGGTGTTGCACGAGGGTCTGTGGCTAGTGAAGAGGGGGGGGGGGGGCACTGCGAGCGATTCTGACAACCCTAGCATCCCACCAACAACGCAGAAAGCTTCAGCAAAGAGAAGATTAAATGTGGCGGGTTGCTAAGCAGAAACGTTGGCCATCTGACTGCCCCGACACACCACAGATTTGTTTCAGTTGGGGTAATGGAGGATGGGGAGAGAGAGAGAGAGAGAGAGACAAGAGGGGGAGAGAGAAGGGGGAAAAGAGAGAGGGGAGGGGGGACGAGAGGGGGGTTGATGGAGAGGGGGAAGAGAGGGGAGGAAGGAAGGGGGGGAGGAAGAGAGGGGGAAGGAAGAGAGGGGGGTAGGAAGTGAGGGGGGGAAGGAAGTGAGGGGGGGAAGGAAGTGAGGGGGGGAAGGAAGTGAGGGGGGAAGGAAGTGAGGGGGGGAAGGAAGTAAGGGGGGAAGGAAGTGAGGGGGAAGGAAGAGAGGGGGAAGCAAGTGAGGGGGGAAGCAAGTGAGGAGGGCACGAGGCTTACCTTGAAGTTGGGTTGAGCAAAGCACCTAGCGACGGCGATCATGGAGGCGGTGAGGGGGCCGGAGACACCGATGGTGGTGAGGAACTCGGAGATGTTTGGCGTGAGCCGGAAGGGCACGGGGCGATTGGCATCTAGATCACCCGTGGAGTCGTTGATGTCAAACCTGAAGTAGGCAACGTTCAGCTTCCCCGTGTCCTGCAACACATCAATACGTCAGAACCCGCACATGCACACGCATACAGACACGGACACCCACACACACACACACACACACAGCAAAAACAGCAAATACTGTACAGGTCCAACACCGATTCTCTGGCACCCTTGGATTCACAGCCTTGCCGGATTTTTCGTTTTGCCGGACCAAGATCATGGCCTCCGAGAGGGGACCAACGGTACCGGAATGGTCTGACTAGGCTGCCAGAGGGCCGAGATACCGGCTCGCAAAGTTAGCCTTGGACGTCAGCTATGGTGACAGTTGTGGATATGGGTCACGTGAAGGGTAGATTAGTTGAAGTTGGTATCATGTTTGGCACGGACATTGTGGGCAGAAGGGCCTGCTCCTGTGCTGTACTGTTCTCTGTTCAATTTTCTTCACATAATGCTGCGTTCCTCTTTCAAACAAATACCTCACGTCGGTGCGGCACGGTGGCGCAGCGGTAGAGTTGCTGCCTTACAGCTCCAGAGACACGGGGTTCAATCCTGACTACGGGTGCTGTCTGTACGGAGTTTGTACGTTCTCCCCGTGACCGCGTGGGCTTTCTCCTGGTGCTCCACTTTCCTCCCACACAGGACGTACAGGTTTGTGGATTATTAATTAGTTTCTGTAAATTGTCCCTGGTGTGTGGGATAATGCTAATGTACGGGGTGATCGCTTGTCAGCAGGACTCAGTGGGCCGAAGGGCCTGTGTCCACGCTGTATCTCTAAAGTCTAAAGACAATGGAAGGAACTGTTCCGTAACCCTGAGCATCCTAGAAGTCCGAAACCATCTTTTGGCTGATCGATTCGTTGTAAGTGTTTAATCGGTGGGATTCAGTGGATTAAGAGCGATGAAGCTGGATCACAACTGCGATTTGAAATAAAGACACCAGCTCACATTGATCACTGGAGATTTCCATCAGTTTAGTTACTTCTTATAAAATGAAAATTATTGACATTTCTGTTACAAGGAGAGGAGCGGGCAGCTAACCATTTAGTGCACTGATCCTCCTCGATTGGATAAGCAGTGCCTTGCACTGTATTGATTAAAAACTCGTCTGTGGTGGACTTTCAGTGTAGACTGGCAGCTACTGTAGAACAGGTGGCAGTGAATGCAGGGAGGAGTGGGATTCGGGGGCTGTGCTAATGCAGGTTCACCGTCGTTGTTATGGCACCCCTTGGTTCCGGAGCCTTTCTGGATTATCCGTTTTGCCGGACAGACGGAGATCACGGCCTCCAACAGGAGTCCAGTGGAACCGGAACGGTCCACCTCGGCCGCCGGGGCGGGGGTGGGGGCGCGCGATAACGGCGGCAAAGTTGACCATGAGAACGGACCTGCCGGCTCTGGCCGGGCAAGAGTTCCAGAACCCCGGCCACAGGGGGCAAAATCGACGCGCCGATTGGCCGCGGAAGTCCCGATGAGGTTGAGATCTGTCGCCTCACCCGGCCTAGGTGCCACATTTCCGGGGGAACTCCTGGGGGGGGGGGGGGGGTTCTAGTGCGCTCTCGTAATTTTGACCAGATTAAAGGACCAGATTAAAGGACGTGTTGTGGGAAAATCAGTGGAGGACCTGTACAATGAAACAGCCTGTGATGATAGACATACAGCTCCTTTCAACTTTCCCCCTCTCACCTTCAATATATTTCTATTCTGGGAAAAAGGTCTGACTGTCTACCCTATCTCTGCTATGGTTTCATCCCACATCCCAAAGATAGTTTAGTTTAGTTTATTGTCACGTGTACCAAGGTACAGTGTTGCGTGCTAACCGGTCAGAGGAAAGACATGATTACAATCGAGCCGTCCACAGTGTAGAGAACAACGTTTAGTGCAAGATAAGGTCCAGTATAGTCAGTCTAATTAAAGATTGTTCGAGGGTCTCCAATGATGTAGATAGTAAATCAGGACCACTCTCCACTTGTTGATAGGATGGTTCGGGTTAATAGGCCTCTAAAGTGCCCCTAGTATATAGGATGTGGATGCGAAAGCGGGTTAAATAGAGTTGGCGTGAATAGGTGATCGATGGTCAGCACGGCGGGCCGAAGGTCCTCTTTCCATGCTGAAAAATGTTCTGACTGTCTACCCAGATTGGGACGACAGATGGCACAATGGGCTAAGTGTTCGGCTGACAACCGGAAGGTAGCTGGTTCGAATCCCGCTTGGAGTGCATACTGTCGTTGTGTCCTTGGGCAAGACACTTCACCCACCTTTGCCTGTGTGTGAATGTGTGTGAGTGATTGGTGGTGGTCGGAGGGGCCGTAGGCGCAGATTGGCAGCCACGCTTCCGTCAGTCTGTCCCAGGGCAGCTGTGGCTACAGAAGTGGCTCACCACCACCGAGTGTGACTGAGGAGTGAATGAATAATGCGATGTAAAGCGCCTTGAGTATTAGAAAGGCGCTATATAAATCCCATCCATTATTATTATTATTATCCTATCTGTGCCAGTAAAATCATACTAAACATCAGCACAATCGTAGAAACATAGACATAGAATATAGGTGCAGGAGTAGGCCATTCGGCCTTCGATCATGGGTGATCATCCAAGATCAGTGCCCCCTCCCCCGTTCCTGCTTTTCCCCCCCATATTCCTTGATTACATAGGTTGATGCCTAGGTACGAGTGCCACAACTGTAGTGTAAGAATAGTCAATTCGTGTTTAGTTTAGTTTAGAGATATAGCATGGAAACAGGCCCGTCTGCCCATCCGAGTCCGGGCTGACCATCGATCACCTGCACTGTTCTACGGTCTTTGTATTGAACTGTAGGCAAGAATAAGAATTGCACTGTATCGAGGTACGTGACAATACAGACACATCGCACCATTGACAAGGTGCACAAAAGTGCTGGAGAAACTCAGCGGGTGCGGCAGCATCTAAGGAGCGAAGGAAATAGGCAACGTTTCGGGCCGAAACCCAAGGGTTTCGGCCCGAAACGTTGCCTATTTCCTTCGCTCCTTAGATGCTGCCGCACCCGCAGAGTTTCTCCAGCACTTTTGTCTACCTTCAATTTTCCAGCATCTGCAGTTCCTTCTTAAAGCACCATTGACAAGGCAGTGGATATAGCAAGGAGGGACAGAAGGAACTGCAGATGCTGGACTACCAAAAAGGACACAATGTGCTGGAGTAACTCAGCGGCAGCATCTCTAGAGAACATTGATAGGTGACATTTTGGGTCGGGACCCCTCGTTGGGGGCGGCATAGTGGCACAGTGGTCGAGTTGCTGCCGTACAGTGCGAGAGACCCAGGTTCGATCCTGACTACGGAGTTTGTATATCTCCCTGTGACCGTGTGGGTTTTCTCCGGGTGCTCCGGTTTCCTCCCACACTCCAAAGACGTGCAGGTTTGTACGTTAATTGGCTTTGGTAAAAGTTGTAAATTGGCCCTAGTGTGTGGGATAGTGCTAGTGTACGGGGTGATCACTAGTTGGCAGGGACTCGGTGGGACGAAGGGCCTGTTTCTGCGCTATTAAACCAAACCAAACTAAATCAAACTAAGCCAAAGCAAGGTGCCATCTCGGGTGGGGGGACCCCTCATACCTGTGCAATCTGCAGCATCTCCGGGTTAAGGCGATTCAGGTGGAGGACAAACTCCGCGAAGCCGATGAGGGCCAGCTGAATGGTGAACATCTTGCGAAAGGTCCAGTAGTCGGTGGCGTTGGGGAATGTGTGCAGCGCCCATTCCTTCAGCATGCTCCGAGGCACCATGTTACCCTGCACCTCCTTCAGGATGTCACGCAGAACCTGCAGGCAAGACAGCGGGACATGTCGTTCAGTGCGGTGGCCCCTCACGCACAAGCAACGGACACAGAGAGACACCAGCAACTACAGATCCTAGACTCCTGAACAAAACACCGAGTGCTGGAGGAACTCAGCGGGTCAGGCAACGTCTGGGGAGGGAACGGCAGACAACCTATACAATTAATTTACATCATTAACCTATTTCAGGTGTTTTGGGGAGAAGGCAGGGGAATGGGGTTTAGATGGCAAGATAGATCAGCCATGATGGAATGGCAGAGTAGACGATGGGCCGAATGGCCTAATTCTACTCCGAGGACTTATGAATTTAGTGAAGTTTAGTTTGTTGTCACGTGAACCGAAGTACAGTGAAAAGCGTTTTTGTGGCGTGCTATCCGTCAGTCAGGACATGCAGTCAGCGGAAAGACAGTACATGATTACAATCGAGCCGTCCACAGTGTACAGATACAGGATAAAGGGAATAACGTTTACTGCAAGATAAAGTCCAGTAAAGTCCGATTAAAGATAGTCCGTTGGTCTCCAGTGAGGGAGATAGTAGCTCTGGACCACTCTCTAGTTGGTGATAGGATGGTTTGCTAAATAACCTTTCGGACCATCCGTTCCTTTCTATGGAGATAGTATATTACTGGTTTCCCCAGTGTATACTCCGGTTTGCTTTTTTTGTAGTTTAAATTATTTTTCCACACTGGTTACCCCTCCCGCCCCAAACCAACTCCCCACCGATGAAGCACAAACCCCCACTCCCCGCAAAGGCACATGCACACTGGAAATGCTCGCACACAGCTCTGGTTTAACGACAGCGCTAAATGCCACACCGCACGCAGTGAGACAGATGTGCAATTGTACATGGGGCTTCAAGAGGCACTTTGTCCAAACCTCAAATCAGGAAAAAAACACACAAGAAAAACTTAAAAAGGCACAACATTTTTGTTTTAACAGTATAGAACGCAGTTCCACTCTAAAACATATATGATCAACAGTCCAGTGATTCAAGTTTAGTTTTTATTTTAAAGATACAACATGGAAACATGCCCTTTGGCCCATCGAGTCCAGGCCGACCATCGATCACTCGTTCACGTTAATTGTATGTTATTTCACTTTCTCACCCACTCCTGACACACTGGGGGCAATTTTATCAAAGGCCAATTAACCTAGAAACCTACATGACAACATTGGCCTGATTGGGGGCAGCACTGTGGCGCAGCGGGTAGTGCGGGCGCCTGACAGCGCCAGACACCCGGGCTCGATCCTGACCACAGGTGCTGCCCATATGGAGTTTGTATGTTCACCCTGTGGCCACGTGGGTTATCCCCGGGTGCTCCGATCTCCTCCACACTCCAGGTTTGCAGGTTAACTGGCTTCAGTAAAAGTGTAAATTGTCCCTAGCGTGTAGGATAGTGCGAGGGTGATCTCTGGTCAGCACCGGCTCAGTGGGTCGAAGGGCCTGTTTCCATGCTCTATCGCCAAAGTATGATTCTCAAAGAGCAGGGAGAACTAAATGAAACGAAACTAAACCATCACTCACTGTTCCCTGCTCCGCTGTACATGAAGGTCTTCAGCCTGTGATCTACAGCATCTCCCACACCGTTGATGCAGATCACAGTGATCATTGTTTTGTTTAGCATTCGCAGAGGATCGTGACTCCAAGACTCCTGAACTCCTTGAAGTATGCTGTTAGATTGAACCTTGCTGCTCTTTGAGAATCATACTTTAGACTAGAGACACAGCAGGGAAACAGGCCCTTCGGCCCACTGAGCCCACGCCGTCTATCGATCACCCATTCACACTAGTTCTATGTTATCCCACTTTCGCATCCACTCCCTGCACACTGGGGGCAATTTACAGAGGGCCGATTAACTCGAAAACCCACGCATGTTTGAGACGTGGGAGGAAACGGGAGCACCCGGAGGAAACACAAGGTGTCACTGGGGGAACGTGCAAACTCCACACACACACACACACACACACACACCTACACACACACAGCCCCGGAGGTCAGGATTGAACCCGGGTCTCCAGCGTGGTGAGGCAGTGGCTCTGCCAGCTGTGCCACAGTGCCGATTCAATTTAGTTTAGAGATACAGCACCCAGAGGAGACTAACGCGGTCTCAGGGAGAGCGTGCAAACCAAACACACCTGCAAACTCCACACACACACACACACACACAGCCCCCGAGGTCAGGATTGAACCCGGGTCCCCGGCGTGGCGAGGCAGCAGCTCTACCAGCTGTGCCACAGTGCCGGCCTTCGGCGGGTGGAGAATGAACCGAGGGGGAAAGAAAGGCAGTGAAATACCACCGGCACTCACTGCTGGGGGACCTGTGACTTTGAAACCAGGGCCAGTGCTGAACACTGTGATTCATTGCCGAATATCACGAGGAATGTAATTGATGGGCTGCAAGCTACAGTCTCTCTCCACCAGGAGGAGAGGGTAATATTTCAATCAACCCATAATCTTATCACACAATTGCCAGGCATTCACTCCTCTCTGAAGGTCACTGATCAGGGCACTCCTTAATCAAGTGTGGTCCTTTGCAGTCTGATATCACGCCTGTCGTTATATTACCCCCCACTCCCTCCCCTTCCCTCCCCTCCTCCCGCCCCTCCTTTACAATCTGGTCCCATCAACATCTAACTCCAAATGCCTTACAACGCCTGGATTATGCATCTATGGTTTATTATTTTTCTCATTATAGCCGTCCTTGCTCCCTGCCCCGTTGACAGACCAAGGTCCCACATTAATCAATCTGGTTGAATCATCACTTTTCAACGTGCAAGCGTAGCAATGCAACTCAAAACCTTCCATTATTCTTATTTCCATATTCAAGGTCCATTTCCCCTTCATTCAAAGTTGCTCATTCCAACTTTGATATAACCAACTTCTCCAACAGGTCGCCTGCACGGCAGCATAATAACAGAATCCTAATATCAAATAATTAGTCAGACAGCATGGAAACAGGCCCTTCGGCCCTACTTGCCCACATGCCCCATCTAAACTAGTCCCACCTGCCTGTTTTTTTGGCCCATATCCCACTAAACTTATCCTATCCACGCACCTGTTCAAATGTTTCTTAAACATTGCAATAGTTCCCGCAATTCTTTCACAATTCCTATCCAAGTCTTTCTTTCATCACCTTAGGCTGTTAAACACAATCCAATCTTTAGCTGTAACTGTATCTACCATCGGGACGACAGATGGCACAATGGGCTAAGTGTTCGGCTGGCAACCGGAAGGTAGCCGGTTCGAATCCCGCTTGGAGTGCATACTGTCGTTGTGTCCTTGGACAAGACACTTCACCCACCTTTGCCTGTGTGTGAATGTGTGTGAGTGTGTGTGAGTGATTGGTGGTGGTCGGAGGGGCCGTAGGTGCAGATTGGCAGCCACGCTTCCGTCAGTCTGCCCCAGGGCAGCTGTGGCTACAGAAGTAGCTTACCACCACCGAGTGTGACTGAGGAGTGAATGAATAATGCGATGTAAAGCGCCTTGAGTATTAGAAAGGCGCTATATAAATCCCATCCATTATTATTATTATTACCAACTCGATATTCAGACTATTCACCTTCATTTAGACTCAGAGAGTCATACAGCACAGGAACAGCACCTTCGGCCCAACTTGGCCACACCAACCAACATGTCCCATCTATACTAGTCCCACCTGCCCGTGCTTGGCCCATATCACAGTGAATGGCGGTGCTGGCTCGAAGGACCGAATGTCCTACTCCTGCACCTATTGGCTATTGTGTATGTAAGTGAATTAACAATGACTTCTCTGTGAATTAACAATGACTTCTCTGACAAGACTAGCCCCTGTGATGAATGTGGTACCTGATGACTGGCTTGGGTCCCTCTGGCCTGTACGGTGGCCAGCCGGTCGTAGTAGCGGGATATTGGGTTGTCATGCTCAATGCCCTTCTTGGCGCAGCGCTGCTTGTAGATCTCCACGAGGGAAAGCGAAGAAGGATTGTCTTCAACCAGCCGCATCTGAGGGGAGACTGCGACCACACGTGGCACTGGGTGAGAAAACAGACAGCAGTCACAGGCTGGACACCAGGCCAAAGCAACTATGAGCAGCACTCACCACACTATACACATGCACACAGCTCCACACACAGGCCCACACAGCCACACAGGCCCACACACCCAGACACACACACCCAGGCCCAGGCCCACACACACACACACACACACACAGGCACACACACACACACACACACACACACACACACACACACACACAGGCCCACCCAGACACACACACACACACACACTAAGAATCTCACTTAATGTAAAAATGCTGCTCAATAAATAATAGCAATCAACATCACCAAACCATTATCTCATAGTTACTAGCTGCATCTCATTATAAGGTCATCCCCAGAATACAAATATGACAAGGTTCCTGAGATACATCATGGAAACAGGCCCTTCTGCCCACCAAGTCCATGCTGACCATCGATCACCCGTTCACATTAGTTCTTCTAATCTCACATTCTCATCCATTCCCTAGGCGCTGGGGGAATTTGCCGAGGTCAGTCAACCTACAGGGGCAGTAATGACACTGCAGGCTGCAGTACCTGTGAAGAAGAGGTGTCGCTTTGTGGTCTCCTTTCTCTTCTCCAGACAGGGGTTCAGCAGCCGCAGCAGCTGCAGAACGCGCTCCTCCCGCCGAGACTCGGTCAGGCAGGCGTCGTTCATCACCAGGTAGGGGTAGATCTTGCCGTTGTGACCGCGGATGTAGAGCCGGCGGGCCGCTGTGTTGTGCTTCTGTACAATCTCCACTCTCGGCATGAACCTGGTGCAAACAAATAGGCGATATTCAGACCAGAACATAAAGACACATTACTGTGGCAAGAAACATTTCACTGTACCTAGTTACATGTGAAAATAACGCACTATTGAACCATTGAGTTCTACAGCCATCCTGTAACATTGACCAGACATTGAACATTGTGTTGGAAGGAACAGCAGATGCTGGTTTATACCGAAGATACATACAAAATGCTGGGGTAAGTCCATGAGTTCTCAGAGCAGAATTAGGCCATTCAGCCCATCAAGTCTATTCTGCCATTCAATCGTGGCTGATCTATCTTTCCCTCTCAACCCTATTCTCCTGCCCTTGCCCTAGAACCCCTGACATCTTTACTAATCAAGAATCTGTCAATCTCCGCCTTAACAATATCCATTGACTTGGACATGAATTCCACAGATTCACCATCCACTGACTAAAGAAATTCCTCCTCATCTCCTTTCTAAAGGTACATCCTTTCGTTCTGAGGCTGTGGCCTCTGGTCCTAGACTCTTGGTCACTCAGCGGGTCAAGCCGCATCTCTGGGTCTGAAGAAGGGCTCCAACCCGAAATGTCACCTATCCATGTTCTCCAGAGATGCTGCCTGACCCGCTGAGTTGCTCCAGCATTTTGTGTCGATCTTCGAGCTGTAATGTGCTGTATTTTCTTTTTGGCGATACAATACCGAAACAGGCCCTTCGGCCCACGGGGTCCACGCAGACCATCGATCACCCGTGCACGCTAGTTCTGTGTCATCTCACTTTCTCACCCTCTCCCTACACGCTAGAAAATTGTTGTTTTTTTTTTAAAAACACGGATGAAAAGAAAGTTTTGTAAATGTAAAACGCGACAGCAAATGTTGCAAGCATTCTGTCGTCCACTCACCGTGCGATCTTAATGTAATAATGCGTCGGCTTGGGCATGAGGAACTCTCCCGGGATCTCCACGTCTGCCGTCTGTGCCGAGAAGTTACTGAGAAACCGACACTTCTCCTCAATCAGGAAGAATTTAGGGAGCTGCTTGGTTTTTGCTTCCAGGATCTTTATCCATTTCTTCAGCTTGGAGATGAGATTGTGAAGCTTCATCGAACCCGGCACACTGAAGTCAAAATCTGGACAATGGAAAGGACAAGCATCAGACAGCAGCCAGATATAGCTTTAGTTTATGTTGCAAGAGCAGTATTAGGCCATTCGGCTCATCACGTCTACTCCGCCATTCAATCATGGCTGATCTATCTCTCCCTCGCAACCCCATTTTCCGGCCTTCTCCCCATAACTCACGACACCCGTACTAATCAAGAATCTGTCAATCTCTGCCATAAAAATATCCACTGACTTGGCCTCCACAGCCGTTTGCGGTCATGTTTAGTTTAGTTTAGTAGGGAAACCCACGCGGTCGCAGGGAGAACGTGCAAACTCCACACACAGAGCACCCGAGGTCAGGATCGAACCCGGGTTTAGTTCACTTTAGAGTTACAGCAGAGAAACAGGTTCTTCAGCCCAGTGAGTCTACGCCGACCATCGATCATCTGTTCATATCAGTTCCATGCCATCCCACTCGCATCCATTCCCGACACACCAGAGGCAATTTTACTGAAGACAGTTAAGCTACAAACCCGCACACCTTCGGGATGTGGGAAACCGGAGTATCCGGAGAGGGCCCATGGGGTCGCGGGGAGTACGTGCAAACTCCACACACAGACAGCATCCGGGTTTATTTTAGTTTAGAGATACAGCATGGAAACAGGCCCTTCGGCCCACAAGGTCTATGCCGACCATCGATCACCCATTCGCACCAGTTCTACATTATCCCACTTTTGCATCCACTCCCAACACACCAGGGGAAACTTACAGACGGCCACTGCACATCTTTAATTCTCTGGGTGGAGACATTTTTCCTCATCTCAGTCCTGTATGGCCTACCCCTTATTCAACCCCCCGGTTCTGGACTCCCCAAACATCAGGAACATTTTTCCTGCATCGAACCTGTCCAATCCTTCAAGAAATTTATATGTTTCTATAAGATTCCCCCTCATCCTTCTAAGTTCCAGTGAATACAAGCCCAGTCGACCCATTCTTTCATCATATGTCATGTTAATGTGCGGGACCGCTGATCAGCACAGTGGGCCGAAGGGCCTGTTTCCGCACTAAACTAAACTGGTCTAACTGCAAAGCAGGAGGGTGAAGGGTGATCTTATAGAGGTGTACAAAATCATGAAGGGAATACATCAGCTAGACACATAATCTCTTGCCCAGAGTAGGGGAATCGAGAACCAGAGGTTTAAGGTGAGGGGGAAAAGATTCTATGGGAACCTGAGGGTTAACTTTTCCACACATAGGGTGGCGGGTGGTGGGTGGGATGGTATGTAAGGAGCTGCTGGAGGAGGTAGTGGAGGCAGGTACTACAATAAGATTTAAAATAATTTGGAAAGGTACATGGATGGGAAAGTTGTGGAGGATATGGGCCAACCATGGGCAGGTGGGACGTGTAGATGGGGCATCTTTGTCGGTATGGACAAGTTGGGCCGAAGGGCCTGGTTCCATGCTGTATGACTCTATATCCCCCTCCCTCACACTTTATATTTCACTTCTCTTCTCATCTAACGCCCGTTTGTCTCCTTTTCATCTCTAGCCTTTGTTACTTACTCCATCCATGTGACAATCAAACCTCCCTCACGTATCCACCTATCACTTCCCAGTCTTTGTCCCGCTCCCAGACATTTTTTCCAGCTGTCTCCCACCTACTCCAGTGAGTCTGAAGAAGGGTCCCGACCCAAAATGGTCGCCTGTCCATTCCCCCCACAGATGCTGCCTGACCCGCTAAATTCCTCCAGCAGTATACACCGTTGCCCAAGATTCCAGCTTCTGCAGTTTCTTGAGTCTTCGTTAATGAATCAGTGTGTTCTTGGCGTGAAGCCACATTCCTTCGATTCAACGGTCTGGCAAGATAATTAAAGCATGGATTTGCTGAACTGGAGTCCAAGGGAGGAGACGGCTGGAGGCCCCGCAGCAGCCTGGGGTTTGTCTGGAACGGGCACCGCTCATAAGAACTGGAGCGTTGACTTTGAAAATGGCTCCAGAACACGGCGCCTCTTGCATGCGGGCTCAGCAGACTATTTCTGTACACTTGCTAATCGAGGATCGGGGGTATGGCACTACTCTGCTGGACAGGTCACAGGAAGAACGTGCAAAACTGCACACACAGACAGCACCCGAGGTCGCGATCGAACTGGGTTCTCTGGCGCTGCGAGGCAGATCTGGCCTTTGCATTTATGAGCACTAAGTACAGAAATTAAATGACCCTAAACTAGAAGGTTGACTGGTTGAAGTGTTTAGACAATGTCCTGCAGAGCTGCACGGTCACTCATCTCCTTTTTGCCAAGTCCCCTATTTCAATGTTATCTCACTTTCTCCCTGTCCAATTCATCTGCATCCCTCCCTCTGGCTTTACATTTCACTTTTCCTCTTCTCTCCCTATCAAACACCTTTTTTTGTCTGAAGAAGGATCCTGACCTAAAACGTCACCGATCAGTTTGATTCAAATCAAGAGCGGACAAAAGGTCGGGCAATAAAATCCCCTAAAAGCGAACTGTGTACAGAAACAAAAGGGCAGCCCAGGCAAGTGCAGGAATTTCACAGCAAGTCGAGCAAATATTCTAACGTTAGCAAACTGTCTCCTGAATGAGATGGAGGAGGGGGGGGGACAAAACATCACGATTATTTATAGTTGAAGCCCGTGTGATTTCTGAACAATCACCTCACGTGCAAACCACTTTGCCATTATTTCTCTGCTGGATTGGCCAGCGTTCATTACATTCAATCACATGGCTCAAAACCCGCTGTCATGCCATTGTTGTGCCTCGGAGAGTGCATCACGGAAAATGTGCACCGGCTATGTAGGTCAACGTCACGGTTCCTGGCTCCCCTCCAGAGAGTGCGCTCAGCTCCTCTGTTTGCTCAGTCCCTGGGGTGGGAAGGGCCCCCACTCCTAGCTGCCAAGCAGCAGACTGAGAGCATGGCAGCACACTGATTGGGGGAAGTTTCAGTTTCAAGCTACGCTCCCAGCTACGCTTGTGCTTCTAATTGCTTTTCCTCATTTTCTAGCTGTCATTTTTCATTTCTGTGCTCGTTCCTGACACTTAGGAGAAGCGTCGGCTGATAACGCACCAAGTATTACGTCTGGTACGGCTGCACACACCACCCACTGGCTCCAGTGGAAAGACAGTTCAAACAGAAACACTAACTGCGTTTTCGTTTTAGTATTAGAGATAAAGCACGGATACAGATACAGCACCGAGTCCACACTGCCCGCCCATTCACACTGGCTCTACATCATCCTATTTTCCTCTCTACTCCCAACAACGAGGGGCAGTTTACAGAGGCCAATTACTCTACAAAGGGCAGCACGGTGGCACAGCGAGAGAGTTGCTGGATTACAGCGCCGGAGACACGGGTTTGATCCGGACCGTGGGTCTGTCTGTACTCATGGAGTTTGTACGTTTTCCCCGTGACCTGCGTGGGTTCTCCTTGGATGCTCCGGTTTCCACCCACGCTCCAAAGATGTGCAGCATTAGAGGTTAACTGGCTGCTGTAAATTGTCCCCAGCGTGTAGGATAGTATATGGGCGATCATTGGTTGGTGCTGACTCAGTGGGCCGAATGGCCTGTATCCACACTGTATCTCAAAAGTCTAAAGTTCAGGTTTGTAAGTTAATTGTAAATTGTCTCTAGTGTGTAGGATAGTGCTAGTGTACAGGCAAACATCAGTCGATGCGGACATGGTGGGCCGAAGGGCCTTTTGCCAGGCTTTGTCTCTAAACAAAATTATTTTTAATTTTTTGTCATTATAAAGAATAAAGTCTCGATATAATAAAGTATCACAAGCAAAATCTGCTTCTCTATAGAACAATAAAGCCCCATCACCGGGTTATTATTAAACCCTCCCTCTCACTTCAAGGGGTTGCTGAAGATTTACGCAGCAGATTGGCAGAGAGTTTCTCCTGGATTCCAAAGCCTTTCATCGTGCTTTCTTTGTCGGCACTGTAAACTTAAAATGATGAGGCCGTTTCATTTAAAAATTACACGGCATGGGAATAGCATTTGGAACTGGCAATTAATACTTCATCAAAGCAGCGGAGATATTACGCAAGAGACAGGAACAGAAGGGTAAGTGGATGGGATGGGATTGAGCCAGTGGTTCGTGAACTGCATCAGTAAGGCAGAGATTCACACAGCATAGAATAGCACAGGAATAACCCCTTGAACCCACAATGTTCCTTTGCTGAACTGTCCAATGTTCTTTCTTTAAGGTACGGCACAGTGGCGCAGCGGTAGAGTTGCTGCCCCACACGCCAAAGACACAGATTCGATCCTGACTACGGGTGCTGTCTGCATGGAGTTTATACGTTCTCCCTGTGATTCCCACGTGGGCTTTCTCCAGGTGCTCCGGTTTCCTCCCACGCCCCAAAGACGTACAGGTTTGTTGGTTAATTGGCTCTGTAAATTGTCCCTCGAGTGTAGGATAGTGCTAATGTACGGGGGTGATTGCTGGTTGGCGCGGACTAGGTGGGCCGAAAAGCCTGTTTCCACGCTGTATCTCCAAAGCGAAGTAAAGGTAATGAAGCTGAAACGCAAATCCTCTCGTTCCCCACCGGCAACTGGTCCTGTTCAGTATTTCCACCTATTTCTGAGCCAGATATTCAGCACCTGCACTTGTTTTGCTGCTGAATAAGACCGCTGAGTGCCAGGGCTGTCGAGGCAGCCAGTGTTGATCACCATCCAGTGATCCCGACTGGAAACCTTGCAATGTTTCATTGTCAGTGAGACATCTGATCACTTGCCAGGCTTGGTTGCGAAAGATGTCCACAGCTGGGCAGCAAAACTTCTGGACTCATGCACAAGGAATGTTCCGGGCAAGAGGAAGGAGAGCACACGCTGAACTGTAGCAGACGTGTGCTGGAGGATGAAAACAAGTGGTCACGTCTGAACAAGGGTCTGAAGAGTCTGACTCGACCCGAAATGTCGCCTATCCCTTCTCTCCATAGATCCTACCTCACCCGCTGAGTTTCTCCAGCATTTTTTGTCTAGAGCAATTTTCGATTGTCGATTGTTCCAGCATCGGCAGTTCTTTCTTAAACATGTCTGAACAAATGTCAGAGCCTAAAATACAACAGACTTTACTATAGAGATATAGCGTGGAAACAGGCCCTTCGGCCCACCGAGTCCATACTGACCAGCGATCACTGTACACTAGCACTATCCTACAGACTAGGGACAATTTACGCAAGCCTATTAACCTACAAACCCGCATGTCTTTGGACTGTGGGAGGAAGCTGGAGCACCCGGTGAAAACCCACGTGGTCACTGGGAGAATATACAAACTCCGTACAGACAGCACCCATAGTCAGGATCGAACTTGGTTCTCTGGAGCTGTAAAGCAGCGACTCTATCTCTGCACCACTGTGTTCCCCAGCTTCCCTGTGATTTGGCCAAGTCTGACGCACCATTTTAAATGGACAGAACTGTGACAGGAAAGGACACAATGTACTGGAGTAACTCAGCGGGTCAGGCAGTTCTGGTTGCGCCATTACTGGGAAAATATGAAGGCTTTGGAGAGGGTGCAGAAGGCGTTTACCAGAATGATGCCTGAGTTAGACGGTACTATCTATAAGTAGTGGATGGACAAACTGAATAATGTTTTCTCTGGAACGCTGCAAGTTGAATGGAGACCTGAGACATATTTGAAATTAGAGATACAGATAGGGTAGACAGTCAGAATCTTTCCAACGAAGGTGGAAATGTCAAAGACTTCAGTGCATAGCTTTATGGTGTTTAGTTTAGGGATACGGCACGGAAACAGGCCCTTCGGCCTACTGAGTGTGTGCCGACCAGCGATCCCCGTACAAGAACACTGTCCTACACTAGGGACAATTTACAAAGTTCACGGGCAGAACGTTCCTGTGCTGGACTGTGCCATGGTCTATGTCTTGAGATGTAATGAATAAACAGTGCTAACAAACAAACAGTTTGGATCATTGGACAGAATTAGTCTTTCAATTGCCATCTGCTTTTTGCAGAACTCGGAAAGTAACTCTATGCAATTCTAATTAGCTAATTTGCCACTTCATCAAATTAAAGCTTTCATTAAAAGAGAGGGGAGATTAGATGAAACTTCCTCACATAAAGGGCAGAGATGGTTGCTGGAGATAAGAGTGGAAGACTAGTAAAACAGCAGGCCTACCCACTGCTTTTTACACAGAGAGTGGTGAATCTGTGGAAGGTAGTTGAGGCCAGTTCATTGGCTATATTTAAGAGGGAGTTAGATGTGGCCCTTGTGGCTAAAGGGATCAGGGGGTATAGGGACAAGGCAGGTATGGGATACTGAGTTGGATGATCAGCCATGATCATATTGAATGGCAGTGCAGGCTCAAAGGGCCGAATGGCCTACTGCACCTATTTTCTATGTTTCTATGCGCCAAACACTGATGCCAAGATCAACTACTTGTCCTGGACCCAGCCACATCACAGCAATGGCCAAGAAATGACACCAATGCCTCTGTCCTTAGGAGGCTTGGCATGTCCCCAACTCTCACCAACTTCTACAGATGCACCATAAAAAGCATTTTATCGGGGTGCATCACAGCTTAGTTTGGCACCATCCAAAACCCCAAGAAATTGCAGAGACTTGTAGACACAGCCCAGACAAACTACCATCCATTCCACTGACTCCATCTACATGTCATGCTGCCTCGGCAAGGCCACCAGCATAATCAAGGACCTACCCGGTCATTCCCTCCTCTCCCCTCTCCCATCAGGCAGGAGGTACAGAATTGTGAAATCGCACACCTCCACATTCAGGGACAGTTGCTTGTCAGCTGTTATCAACAAATAGAGAGCGGTCCTGAACTGCCATATACCTCGTTGGAGTCCCTTAGACTATCTTTGATCGGACTTTACTGGCTTTATCTTGCACTAAATATTATTCACAATATTCTCTTGATCGTGTACCTGTACACTGTGGACGGTTCGATTGTAATCATGCATTGTCCTTCCACTGGGTAGCACGCAACAAAAGCTTTTCACTGTGCCTCAGTGCACGTGACAATAAACTATACTGACCAATAAAGTAGAAACAAAGAACTGCAGATGCTGGTTTATACCAAAGATAGGCTCGAAGTACTGGAGTAACTCAGTGAGTCAGGCAGCATCTCTGGGGAGGAAGGATAGGTCATGTTTCCGATTGGGATCCTTCTTTGGTCCTGTCCCAAAACGTGACCTATCCTTTTTTCTTCGGAGATGCAGTCAGACCCTGATTTACTCCAGCACTTTGGGTCTATCTATAGACCAGTAAACATAGGCAGGTACATTGCAAAGAAATCTAGTGCAAAGAACTGCAATTTTGTTTGGAAAATGTTCAGTGGTGGAGGATAGTGCAACAGTGGTGCAGCGGGTGGAACTGCTGTGTCACATCGCCAGAGACCCCAGTTCGATCCTGACCTTGGGTGCTGTCTGCGTGGAGTTTGCATGTTCTCTTGGTACACGTGATAAGAAAGAAAGCATTGAGATGATGCCTGGCCCATTGACTTCCTCCCCTTGCTCTCCTTTTGTAAGCTAAAGTTTCAAGAGCTTGGATTCCGTTGCTGTTCAGATTGGTTGTACGCCATGACTTATACAAAGAAAAAATGATTAGCGCTTGGAAACGAGAATCTGGGGGTGAAGGCGAATAGCAATGGATGAGGGATAGCTCAGAGGAGATGGGTCAAATGGCAGCTTCTACAGCTGTAACCTAACTAGGCATGCTCAATGCTGACAGCAGGCTTTAAGTGGGGGGGGGGGGGGGGGGGGGGGGGGGGGGGGAGCATTACAGACTTGTCAGGTTAGCTAGCATTAATATTTGGCCATCTCCAGCATCACACTGCAGGCTGAGGGTTGCTCTAATTTTGTTTTAATAATCCCATTTAAGTTAAAGCATGCAACAGTAACAAGGCAGTGAAAAGAAAAAGCTGAGCTACAAAAACAATCCAGGCTAATAGCTTTGAAACATGCGAGTGGACGTTTATAATCAAGGAGAGCTGGCTTCTGGGGGGAACTAATGACTAAGTGGAGTTGCTGGAGCAGAGAGAGACGGTGGTTGTTAATTGTTATTGTGTTTGCTGCTGCAGTCTGTGTACTGAGTTATTTTCAGAGGTAGTGTTGAGGTTCTCCTCTTTCACATCCACTCCCTACACACTTGGGGCAATTTTACCGAGGGCCAATTAACCTGCAAACCCCAACGTCTTTGGAGATGTGGGAGAGAAGGCCTACGACGGGCCGCGGAGAACAGAGATGGACCTGGCGGCGGGGAGGATCCGAGATCGAAGGGGGACCAGGCGGGACGGGGGGAGGGCAGCGAGAATGAAGAGCGACCAGCATGACTCCGATGAGTCCTTTTGTAACTATGTCGGCTCCAGATGAAGCTGTCACCTTGTTTATTGGATGCAGAACAAAGAATTTTACTGTACCCAGGTACACGTGATGAAACCGGAGCACCCGGATGAAATCCACGCGGTAAAAGACGAACGTGCCAACTCCACACAGACAGCAGCCAAAGTCAAAATTAAACCGGGGTCTCTGGTGCTGTGAGGCAGCAGCTCTACCCGCTGCACTATTGTGCCGCCCCAATATGGGATAATTACAACAGTAGAATAATTCACTACAATACAAAACTGTACCTAGGTACGTGTGACAATACGTCACCACTGATGGGCAGCTCTGTGGCACAGTGGTAGAGTTGCTGCCCCACACAGCATCACACACTTTCACTACAGAGGACCCTGACTGTCAGCGCCACAGACTGGTCACCAGTAGGACGTGGGCTCGAATGCTATCCTCCTGTGAACAGGTCCAGCGGATAATGACTGCAGGGCAAACCCAGGCCCGCAAAAACGCAAACAGGAGTAACAGCATCTCACAGTCTGTACGGATTTTGTACTTTCCCCCCATGACCGCGTGGGCTTTCTCCTGGTGCTCGGGTTTCCTCCCACGCTCCAAAGACGTACAGGTTTGTAGATGAATTGGCTTCGGTAAAGACTGTAAATTGTCCCTGGTGTGTAGGACAGTGCTAGTGTGTGATTGCAGGTTCCACAGCAATTTAGTTTCCCTCCGCTGTCTCTCAATCGGAATAAGGGTCTCGACCTGAAATGTCACCTGTACCTTTTTCTCCAGAGATGCTCCTGACCCTCTGTGTTGCTCCAGCATTTTGTGTCTATCTTCAGTATAAACCAGCATCTGCAGTTCCTTCCTACACCTATCCATGTTGTCTGGAGATGCTGCCTGACCCGCTGAGTTACTCCAGCCCTTTGTGTGTCCATCTCAGGAAGACATTGCCGGCCCCACATGCATACCAGCGCTCTGCCAAAACACGGCACATACACTGGTCAACGCGGCAAGCAGACGCGTAGTCCTCACCTGTCGTGAACTGTCCCTTCAGCTTCTGGAAGACGGGGTCTTGGGCAGTGGCCTGGGCCCTCCTGGCCAGCGACTCCGATGCTGCGCTCGAGAACATGGTGGACACGTTGGAGACGTTCTCCAGGCCCACCCCAAACGTGCTCACCAGCTTCTTGACGAAGTTCAAGGTGTGCGGCGTGATCTTGGCGTCGGACACGGCTCCGCTCTTCTCGAAAGCCACGGAGTAGCACTTGGCCAGTCCTTGCTGGAGCTGCCTCAGCACCTACGCACAGAAAACACGTGGACATTCAGGCAGAATATCAGCGGCATCTTTCCTCAGCAACCTGTGCGGCGCGGTGGCGCAGCGGTAGAGTTGCTGCCTTACAGTGCCAAAGACCAGGGTTCAATCCTGACTATGGGTGTTGTCCTTAGTGTGCAGGATAGAGTTAGTGTGTGGGTCTCTGGCGCAGTGAGGCAGCGACTCTACCACTGCGCCACCCAGTGAAACTCAGCAGTACGACAGTGAAACTAGTACGACGACAAGTGTGGGGGAGGGTCGGAGAGAGTGAGAGTGGGAGAGAGAGTTGGGGAGAGAGAGCGAGAGAAAGAATGAGACAGATATATATTATATAATATAGGACAGACCTCTTCGTGCCAGTTTTCGCGGAACCACACCATCTGATCGACGATGCCCTCGAGGGATGAGAGGAGGGTGGGGTGCAGCTCCCGCTGCATGTGCATGATGCGACTGCAGCGCCACATGGGCGCCGTGGCCCGGATCGGCCCCGGGTCCGAGGCCGAGTGCGACTGGGTGCCCACCGAGCCCGGCTGCTGCTGGCCCGAGTCTGCAACACACAGAGAGACACGACATGTGGCACAGTACAACACGGGAACAGGACATTCAATGGTTCTTCACAAGTTTATGTTCATAAGACATTGCAGCAGAATTAGGCCATTCGGCCCAGCAAGTCTGCCATTCAATCACTGCTCATCCATCTCTCCCTCTCAACCCCAGTATCCTGCCTTTGCCCCATAACCCCTGACACCCGTACTAATCAAGAATCTGTCAATTTCTACCTTAAAAATATCCAATGACTTGGCCTCCACAGCCGTCTGTGGCAATGAATTCCACAGATTCACTACCCTCTGACTAAATAAATTATTCCTCACCTCCTTTCTAAAGTTACATCCTTTTATTCTGAGGCTGTGCCCTCTGGTCCTGGACTCTCCCACTCGTGGAAACACCCTCTCCACATCCACTCTCTCCAGGCCTTTCACTAATCGGTAAGTTTGCCTCCCTCATCCTGCTAAATTGTCTTCTTTATCATCACGCATGCACAGCCCAGCGAAAGCCTTTTGCACGACCCACAAATGTACAGTCGCCACAATTTTGGAAACGTTTAAAATAACAGAAAACACAAACTGTCCAAAGTCCAGTCCTAGGAGTGTCCACAATCCAGGAATCCGAGCATGTCTAGGTCCACAATGCTGAACGTGATGCCAAGATCTGTCTGCACATAATCCAAATCCCTCCATGTCCATGTGCCTATCTAAAAGCCTCTTAAACACCACCATCGCATCTGCCTCCACCCCTGGCAGTGCGTTCCACTACCCTCTGCATAATAAAACTTGCCCCACACGTCTCCTTTGAACTTTGCCCCTCTCAGCTGAAAGTTATTCCCTCTCGTATTTGATTTGTCCAATGTGGGGATAAAGGTTCCGTCTACCATATGCATGTCGAAAATAGGTTCTGAATGTCTACCCTATCTACGTCAAACAAAGGTTCTGACAGGAAAAATGTGCACGTCTCCAGGATGTAGCAGGAAGCTGGACCACTGGAGGAAACCCACGCAGTCACAGGGAAGACCAGCAAACTCCACACAGACAGCATCCGAGTTCAGGATCAAACCCGAGTCTCTGTCGCTATGAGGCCGCAACACTACTGCTGTGCCACTGTGTCATCCTACGCCTGTTTCAATGCCTCTTAAATATAGTGATTGCATCTGTTTCCCCCACCCTCTGTGTAATAAAAAAAAACGTTCTCCTGAGATCTCATCTGAGCAACAGATGTGCAGTGGTAGAGTTGCTGCCTCACAGTGCCAGAGACCCGGCATCAATCCCGACTATGGGTGCTGCCTGTGTGGAGTTTGTACGGAGTCCCTAGTGTGTAGGATGCGAAACTGGGAATAACATAGAACTAGTGTAAATGGTCGATCGATGGTCGGCGTGGACTCGATGGGCTGATGGGCCTGTCTCCATGCTGTAATAGTAAATTAAACTGAACTCAACGCTCAAGATAGACACAAAATGCTGGAGTAATTCAGCTGGTCAGGCAGCATCTCCGGAGAAAAGGAATAGATGACGTTTTGGGTCGAGACCCTTCTTCAGATTGAGGCGGGGGGGGAAGTAGAGGCATGAAAAGACACAGAACAAATCAGAGCCGGCACTGATGGTCAAGACTCCTTCCTCCCATCTTAAAACTAAACTGATCAGTAAGTATTATAGAGCACTTATCAGTAGATTTAATGTTCCTTCAATCTGGCTGTTTTTTTCTCCCAGAAAGACATCAGCCTTCCCTCCCTGCAAAGCAGACCGTTCTCTATTGCTGACCTATTTAGCTCCATTGACACGAGAGCAACTTGCTCTCATTGCCCACTACGCCTCACTGACAATAAAGGGCAACGCCGATTATACAAAGGAATTATTAAAAGACTTCTCTGCTTTCAGAATCCAGCTGTAGTCACTTAAGTAAGTTAATCTCCAGAAGATAAAAGGGTGCTGAAGATCTATCTTCGGCATGTGGAGGATTAAAGTAGGGAGACACACCTCGGGCTAAACTGTCAATTGCTCTGTGTGAATGTATAAACCAGACACAAAATATAATTTATTAACCACTTGAACTCTAGCCCAGGAAAACCACGAATCAGTCATACATTTAGAGACACAAGGAATCTCCAATGATGGAATCTTGCGTTGAATACTAAATGTTGGAGTAACTCAGCAGGCCAGGCTGCATCTCTGGAGGACATGGGTCGGTGACGTTTTGGGTTGGTACACCTCTTCTTATCCGGACTGAAACGTCACCTATGCATGTTCTCAAGAGATGCTGCTCGACTCACTCAACATGGACGAAGGAATCCACGTAGAGCACAACGGTCTGGAGTAACTCAGCAGGTCAGGCAGCAGAGCTGCTTGAACATGGGTAGGAGGAACGCCTCTTTACATCCAACCTGAAATGTCACTTATGCATGTTCTCCAGATGCTGCTTGACTCGTTGAGTTACTCCAGTATTTTAGTGTGAACCAGCATCTGCAGTTTTCTGCTCCATTACTCAGGTCCGGACCATTCTTCACGTTGATTGAACTAGGGGAGGGGAGAGAAAGCCAGAATAGCTGTCTTCTCTCTCTCCCCCGTTACGATCAGTCTGAAGAAAGGGCCCGATCCAAAACGTCGACTATCCACATTCTCCAGAGATGTCCGGTTCTCCAGACCTGCTGAATTACTCCAGCATTGTGTGTCTTTTTTGGAAAACCAGCATGTGCAGTTCCTCATGTCTAAAACTTGGACCTGATCCTGTCAGTGTACTAAAGGGAAGAGCAATTATGGCGCTGAATGGGGATAGTGATTGCCAGGAAGGAAAAGACAAAGGGAAAGGAAAGGGGATACCCCGCGGCAGTCGGAGGATCTTTCCCAATCGGATCAAATCCGGTGGGTTGGAGACCCAGGAAGAGCATATGAAGAATGACTGTGTAGGAAGGAACTGCAGATGCTGGTTTACACTGAAGATGCTGGAGTAACTGAGCAGGGACAGGCAGCATCTCTGGATAGAGGGAGTGGGTGATGTGTCGGGTCGAGACCCTTCTTGAGTCAGAGGAAGGATCTCGACCCGAAACGTCACCCATTCCTTCTATCCAGAGATGTTGCCTGTCCCCGCTCAGTTACTCCAGCTTTTTATGGGTAAGAACGATTGTGGGGTGAGTGAGAGTTTTATGTGTGAGTGCGAGTGGCTGCGTGAGTGAAGTGAAAGCGTAAATGGGGGGGGGGAGTGTGTAAAAAGGAATTGTCCTGGACCCACCAAGGGACGGCGGTTGCTTATATGTTTATACATTATGCTTGCATCGAAAATATCTCAGTGGGGAAAAAAAAATACATCGCACCTGAATCACATTGAGATCTGCTTACATTTTCTTTTGGCTTACTTGTGAATACAGAGAGCATCTGCACCAACGCTGGAAACTGATCAAATAATCATTAACCCGGCATCACAGCCTGTTTCAAACGTTTCCAGAGATGAATGCCATTAATTATCAAGTTGTTGTTTCAATACGAGACCAAAGCTTTGAGACAAAAGCTGGAATTAGAATGAGCATTAGCACTGCGGGGTATATATACGATGTGATTAGACAGGCCTGAAAATGCAGCTGAAACATATTCTTCACACCTAAATCCAGAAAATTGAATTACTGTGTTGAATTTTCCAAAGGATGTAATGCAAAGGGGGAATTGAAAGACCCTGAAGGCATGGAGGTTGGGAGTAGATAGAGTGGGACTATTTCTGCTGCTGTGACCTTCATTTATACATCTCCTCCGCTCAAGAGCAATGTTGGCTGTTGGGGAGATGGGGGGGGAGGAATAAAGACCCCTATCCTAAATGCCCAAAGGCTGTGATAGTACTCGCTCTGGAAACAACAGCGAAGAGATTAAGGCAGCTCACGTTAGCAAAAATCTTACCACTTTTGTATCGCTCACGCTGTTCGATCTTCAGGGTCAAGTAGAGCGTCCTGATTGGGAAGTAGACAGCCTGGGGAAACACTCTTCCCACCTGAGGAGATTAAAAAAACCCACGGCGCTGCAATTAAATCAACTAGTTCGCCACCTTCCGTGGAAATATCTTCAATATTTTCAGCGACAAGGGCGCGCTGAATTGTAACATTTCATGCACCACGTGATCGCAAAATGAGGCAAACCAAGCGGGATTACCGGAGAGAATAAGTCCAAAGGTCACCTACAATCACATTGATCATTCACAGGGTACAATGACAATGGGAACTGTCGGCCGATAAGTGACATCCTAGCAAACCCAGAGGGCCATCCATCACCAATTTCAAGAGATGGCTTGTCATTACGCTGTTTGAAGGCGGCACGGCGGCGCAGCGGTAGATCTTGGGTGAATGCACGAGGAAAATGTCCCAACGACTAGTACAATATAGGCATGGCACTGTGGCGGCAGTGGTAGAGTTGCTGCCTCACAGTGCCAGAGACCTGACTACGGGTGCTGTCTGCACGGAGTTTGTACGTTCTCCCCGTGACCCCGTGGGTTTTCCCCGGCTGCTCCGGTTTCCTCCCACACTCCAAAGACCGTGCTGGTTTATAGGTTAATTGGCCTCTGTAAACTGTCCTGTCAATAGTGTGTAGGATAGAACTAGTGTGTGGGTGATTGTTGGTCAGCGCCGACTCAAACTCTTTCTGTCCACAATTCATTCCAACCCCGTTAGATTCACACAGCCAGGAAACAGGCCGTTGGCCCAGCTTGCCTACACCGACCAACATGCCCCATCTGCACCTGCCTGCATTTGGCCCATAGCTCTCTAAACCCATCCTATCCATGAGCCTGTCTAAATATTTCTTAAGTGTTACTAAAACTGTTTCTTAGACTGGGTGGGCCGAAGGGCCTGCTTCCACACTGTGTCTCTAAAACTAAAAACTAAAACTAAATCTTTCATGTGGAAGTTATGCCTTCGATAAAAACATTACAAAACTGTACAAAAACTGTCAGCTATTAATTGGTGAAATCGAGCCATCATATTTCTGCACAATTTACTACTTGTGTGATATCAGTACCAACACAGCAGTCATGCAGATAATTGTGAAGGAAAAACAGAAAGCCATAATGACATCAAGCAGTCCTTAAATTAGGCCACAATTCCCTGTGGACCCAACATTATGCTCTGGTTTTTACCTATTACAGAACAATCCCATACACTGCAAACACTGGAACCACAGCGCAAAATGGCCACTTAAGGTATATAAGAAAAATAACAGGCAATAATGGAGGATTTGCAATTGCTGACGAAATGCTGAATTTTGCTGATAATTTTTTTTTCATCTTTCATCCCTAGCTTCCCAGAGTGAACACAAATGAATTGAAAGCTGCAGCATGGAAACAGCCCCACCGAGTCCACGCTGACCACCGATCACCCGTTCATGTTAGTTCTACATCATCCTACTTCCGCATCCACTCCCTACACACGAGGGGCAATTTACAGAGGCCGATTAACCTACAAACCCACGCGTCTTTGGGACGTGGGAGGAAACCCATGCGGTCACAGGGAGAATGTGGAAACTTCACAGATCAGAAACAAGATCTGGTCTCGGGCGCTACCAGGTAGCTGCTCTGCCAGCTACGCCACTGTAATGACTGTACATACCTGCCAGAGGAAGAAAGTATTCATCTACTTGATCCTGCTCTGCCGTTCAACAAAGTAATATCTCATCTCGATAACCACATCTACCCTCCATAAACTGTAATAACAGTCTATCTATCTCAGTTCACAAATGCCCATTTATCTTTTCTAAATGGGGGCTGGGGAAAGATGTTTTGCCTGGATTAGAGTGTATTAGCAACAAGGAGAGTGGACACAACGAACTGCAGATACTGGTTTGTACCAAAGAAAGACACAAAGTGCAGGAGTATCTCAGCAGGCCAGGCAGCATGTCTGGGGAAAAAAGGATGAGTGACGTTTCGGGTTCGGACTCTTCTTTCTGACCCCATCCTTTTTGTCGAGAGTTGCTACCTGTCCCCCTGAATTACTCCAGCACTTGCACAGTGCCTGAATTACTCCAGCATTTGCACAGTGCCTGAATTACTCCAGCACAGTGTCTATCTTAATTGCAAGGAGAGGTCGGACAAACCTGCGTTATTTCTCTCGAGCATCAGAGGTTGAGGGAAATGTGTATAAAATTATGAGAGGCAAAGAAAGAATAGACAGTCAGAACCTCCCCCCCGGGTAGAAATGTCCAAGACTAGAGGGCATAGCTTAATGGTGAGAGGGGCAAAGTTTAAAGGAGATGTGCAGAGCAAGTTTTTTATTAAGCAGAGAGGATGGTGGATGCCTGGAACGTGCTGCCAGGGTTGGTGGTGGAGGCAGATACGATAGGGATGTTTACAAGGCTTTCAGATAGCCACATGGATATGCAGGGAATGGTGAGATATGGATCATGTGCAGGCAGATACGATTAGTTTGTCTTTGTATCATGTTCTGAACGGACATTGAGGGCCGAAGGGCCTGTTCCCATGCTGTATTGTTCCACGTTCCACATCCTAGGCTTACGTCACCCTGCGTGTGAGACGTTTTCTGCTGAGGCAGCTCCGTGCTACAGCCACGAGAGCTGCTGCCACA
The DNA here is from genome assembly GCF_010909765.2 of Amblyraja radiata. NCBI lineage: Eukaryota > Metazoa > Chordata > Chondrichthyes > Rajiformes > Rajidae > Amblyraja > Amblyraja radiata. The sequence continues at coordinate 20,627,020 of NC_045977.1, forward strand.
CCAAACCCAGGCTCGATCACCACCTCGGATGCTGCCTTTGTGGAGTTTGCACGTTCTCCCTGTGACTGGATCGGTTTCTTCCAGGAGTTTAATCATCCAATAACCCTCACCAACCTCTACAGATGCTCGGTAGAAAGCACTTTATCGGGATGCATCACAGCATGGTTTGGGAACAGCTCAGCCCATGAAAGGCAAGAAATTGCAGCGAATGGTGGTCGCAGCCCAAACCATCACACTAAACCAACCTCCCATTCCATTGACTCCTTCTACACTTCACGCTGCCTCGGCAAGGCCGCCAGCATAATCGAGGACTCGTCTCACCCCAGTCACTCCTTCTCTTCTCTCCCATCAGGTAGAGGTACAGAAGTGTGAAATCGCTCACCCCCAGTTTCAGGGACAGATTCTTCCCAGCTGTTATCAGGCAACTGAACCATCCTATCACCAACTAGAGAGCCGTCCTCAGCTACTATCCACCTCATTAGAGACCCACGGACTATCTTGAATTGGGCTTTACTGGACTTTACCTTGCACGAAACATTATTCCCTTTATCCTGGTTTCTGTTCACTGTGGACGGTTTGACTGTAATCATGTTTAGTTTTTCCACTGATTGGATAGCACTCAACAAAAAAGCTTTTCACTGTACCTCGGTACACCTGGCAGTTATAAACTAAACCTCCCAAAGACGTGCGGGTTGGTAGGTTTACTGTACTCAGTGCACTGGTGTTGGGAAGAATCAGGGGGGGGGAAATGAGTTGCTGACAATGTAGGAGGAACGGGTGAGGCGAGGATTAGTATTTGATCACGGCAGGCACTGGGAGGGCCTGTTTTCATGCTCTCATCTCTCTATGAACAATTTGGCTCTGAGGTTATGCTCCTTATTTTTATGGACAGTCCCGACGGAGAAAGTACTTCAAGCAATGAATCCTTTAATCACCTTAAATGTAATTAGACAACTGTTTAATCTTTTACATTAAAGGGAATTTAAACCTAATCTAAGCTGCACAGTAGGCCAGTCAATGCAGAAAAATGGGTTCTTGGGTAGCTCCCATCTCACCAATTATTCATACAGACATCAGCACAGATGCCTATTTTGTACATTAGCCCTGTTCAAACACTCCTGTTCCTTTTTATCCCTCAAATTCACGAAAGGCTAAAATGGAAAGGAATAAATATGACTCTTTTTCTCCAATTTCTTTTCAGTAACTTGCAGCATGTTGAGCAAATAGACTTGAATTGTAATAATGTTCATCCCCAAAACAGCAAAGCTTTCTTTGGACTTTAGAGGTACAGCGCGGAAACAGGCCCTTCGGCCCACCGAGTCCGCACCCACCATCACTATCCTTCACACACTAGGGACAATTGGCAATTTTTACCAAATCCAATTAAGCTACAAACCTGTTTGATTTGTGGGGGGAAATCGGAACACCCGGAGAAAACCCACGCGACCACCAGGAGAACGCACTAACTCTGTACAGACAGCACCCGTGGTCAGGATTGAACCGAGGTCTCTGGCGCTGTGAGGCAGCAACAGTACCGATGCGCCACCATGCCCCCCCCCCCTTTATTGGGCAAGTCGTTGGGATGTTTTCCTCGTACATTCACTGCGAACTAATGCACCCATTTACAAACATGTACGTACTTGGCTGATGAGGTTGAGGAGCAGTTTGCCTTCTGAGCCGACCAGACAAGTCAAGAGTTGAGGGATCCATGCCAGCCACTGGATGGGAGGCACACCGATACAGTACTTGTCCACAGCGTCTGCCAACGTGTTCTTTTCATCATCAAAGCTCAGCAGCCAAAGGACCTGGGAAATGTAGGCATTAGTTAGAGGTTGGTGAAGGGTCCCGGCCCCAAACGCCACCTATTCCTTTTCTCCAGAGATGTTGCCTGACCCGCTGAGTTACTCCAGCACTTTATGTCCATCTTCTGTACAAACCGGAGTCCGCAGTCCCTTTCTACACACTTTCTAAAGATATAATTAGTTTAGTTTAGAGATACAGCATGGACCAAGTCCACATCAACCATCGATCGCCCGCTCGCACTAGATCTGTCTTATCCCACTTTCTCATCCACTGCCTACACACTGTAGGCAATATTACAGAGGCCAATGAACCTGCACGTCTTTTGGATGTGGCAGGAAACAGGAGCACCCGGTGGAAACTCACACGATCACAGGGAGAACGTGCAAACTCCACACAGACAGCACCCGAGGTCAGCATCAAACCCGGGTCGCTGGTGGTATGAGGCAGCGGATCTACCAAAAATCTTCCTACAGTTTGAAGCTGAGATCTGGAGAGAGGGTTTCCAGCCAGGTTAAGCCACATGATCAGAAGATATGGCTTGTAGTATTTAAACAAAAACTGGTTTATAGCATAGACACAAATTGCTGGAGTAACTCAGTGGGTCAGGCAGCTTCTGCGGAGACGTTTCGGAAGTAGTCTGAAGAAGAGCCCCGACCCAAAATGTAACCAATGCACGTTCTCCAGAGATGCTGCCTGACCTGCTCAGTTACTCCTGTGTCTGGCATGGTTTGTGTCTGGCATGGTTTATAGCGCTGAGGTTACTGGGCTTTCCATGGTCTCACCTTAGCCAGGTACTTCCTCGATTTGCTCTCGTTCTGATGGCGGCAGGCGTGCAGGTAGCAGGTGATGGCAGAGACACCGAGGTGGAGCTGCCTTTCTTTCACAAAGATGTTCTCCAGGTAATCTCCCCACATGGCCCAAGCCTTAACCAGGACATCGTGCATCTGCACAGCTGCAGAGAACGCTTTGTTGGCCTCCTCCGACCTGCGCGACAAAAACACAAGGAAAAGGAATGTTTGTAGGCAAAAACAACTCAGGACACATCATACGTTTAGTTTATGTCACAGAAGGCTGTGGAGGCCAAGTCAATTGATATTTTTAAGTCAATGGAGATTAATAGATTCTAAATTTGTTTGGGTGTCAGGGGATATGGGAAGAAGGCAGGAAAATTGGGGTTGCGAGGGAAAGATAGATCAGCCATAATTGAATGGGGGGGGGGGTAAGACTTGATGGGCCGAATGGCCTAATTCTGCTCCTACAACTTAACATATGAACTTATGAGTAGAAAGGAACAACAGATGCTACTTTATACCGAAGATACTCAAATTGCTGCTGTAACTCAGCGGGTCAGGCAGCATCGCTGGACAAAAAGGATGGGTGACGTTTTGGGTCAGGGCACTTCTTCAAACCGTTTAGTTCAGTATTATTGTCACGTGTACCGAGATACTGTGAAATCCTTTTGCTTGTGTGCTATTGAGTCATAAGGAAAGGACTATACATGAATACAATCAAGTCGACCACAGTGCACGGATACAGGATAAATGCTGCAACATTTAGAGCAAGAATATAACATTGAAGTCCGATTAAAGATTGTTCAAAGGTCTCCAGTGGGTTTCGGCCCGAAACTTTGCCTATTTCCTTTGCTCCATAGATGCTGCTGCACCTGCTGAATTTCTCCAGCACTTTTGTCTATCTCCAGTGAGGGAGATGGGAGGTCCAGACTGCACTCTTATTGAGGACGGTTCAGCTGCCCGATAACAGCTGAGAAGAAACTGTCCTTGAATCTGGAGTCATATATTTTCACACTTCTGTATCTCTTGACTGATGGGAGAGGGGAGAAGAGGGAGTGGTCCGTTATTATGCTGCTGGCCTTGCTGAGGCAGCGTGATGTGTAGATGGAGTCAATGGAAGGAAGGCTGGCTTGTATGATGGTCTGGGCTATGTCCACAACTCTCTACAATTTCTTTGCTTAGTTTAGTTTGGAGATACGGAGCGGAAACAGGCCCTTCGGCCCACCGAGTCTGCGCCGACCATACGCTTGCACTATCCAACACACTTGGGGACAATTTACAATCTTCGCCAATCGAAGCCAATTCACCTATAAATCTATACATCTTTGGAATGTGGGAGGAAACCGGAGCAACCGGGGGAAAATCCATGCGGTCACTGGGAGAACACACAGCACAAACTCTGCAGAGACAGCACCTGTAGTCAGGATCACACCTCTGGTGCAGTAAGGCAGCAACTCTACCACTGCCCCACCGTGCCACACACTTTCCTTGCGGACAGTGAATTCATTGTACTCGCTGGAAGAGAATGCCAGCATACCTAGAGTCACTGAGTTTAGCAATACCTCCCCTGTGTAGGGCTGTATTTAAGTGCAGCAAGGGAAAAACATAAGCTTTAATTATTACTTAGCATTTTTGCCTTTGACAACATATGAGGTACATTTGAACACCAAGTTCCACCCCTCGCTGTGAGGGTGAATGAGTATTTAACGATGCAAAACTACGGAGTCTCTGCTCTGCTGAAAATAGCCACAAAACAGCCTTCATATTACAGGTCTGCACTTTCAAATCAACACCTCCAATTAAGGATAAGTGCTACTCAGAAAATTGGCAACAGATCATTCTCCTCCGCGATACTGTATCATGTAGCGGCCATTTTGAATTACATACATACATAGACAATAGGTGCAGGAGTAGACCATTCGATCCTTCGAGCCAGCACCGCCATTCAATGTGATCATGGCTGATCATCCACAATCAGTACCCCGTTCCTACCTTCTCCCCATACCCCTTGATTCCGCCAGCCCTAAGAGCTCTATCTAACTCTCTTTTGAATGCATCCAGTGTATCGGCCTCCATTGCCTTCTGAGGCAGAGAATTCCACAAATTCACAACTCTCTGTGTGAAAAAGGTTTTCCTCATCTCCATTCAAAATGGCCTACCCCTTATTCTTAAACTGTGGCCCCTAGTTCTGGACTCCCCCAACATCGGGAACATATTTCCTGCATCTGGCGTGTCCAATTCCACAATAATTTTATATGTTTCTATAAGATCCCCTCCCTTCTAAATTCCAGTGAATACAAGCCCAGTTTTTCATCATACGACTGTCCCGCCACCCCGGAAATTAACCTCGTGAACCTAAGCTGCACTCCCTCAATAGCAAGAATGTCCTTCCTCAAATTAGGGAGTATGCTAGCGTGCATCAGGCAGGGAATGGGGAGTTGGGGGATGACTGTTTGGGATGTATATATAAATGACTTGGACACCAATGTGATAACAAGGAACTGCAGATGCTGGTTCCCCAAAGAAAGGTACAAAATGCTGGAGTAACCAAGTGGGTCAGGCAGCTGTGGAGAAGGACGTTGTTGAGCTGGAAAGAGTGCAGAGAAGATACACAAGGATGCTGATTTACGAGGATGTTGCTAGGATTCGAGGGCCTGAGCCATAGGGAGTGGTTGAGCAGGCTAGGACTCTATTCCTTGGAGTGCAGGAGGATGTGGGGGTGATCTTATAGAGGTGTATAAAATCATGAGGAATAGATTGAGTAAATGCACAGTCTTTTGCCTAGAGTAGGGGAATCGAGGACCAGAGGACACAGGTTTACGGTAGTGGGGGGGGGGGGAATTTAATGGGAACCTGAGAGGTGACTTTTTTTTACACAAATGGTGGTGGGTGTTTGGAACGAGCTGCCGGAAGCGGTAGTTGAGGCAGGTACTAATAAACATTTAAGAAACATTTGGACAGGTACATGGATACAATAGATTTATAGGGATATGGACCAAGTGCGGGCAGGGGGCATGTTGGTCAGTGTGGGCAAGTTGGGCTGAAGGGTCTGATTCCACCCATTTGCAGTTCTGACAGTATTGTGCCTTGGTTTTGCCTGCAAATTGTCAACATTTAAAACAAATGTACTTAATACAGCTTTCACAAAGAATTATGGAGCGTGAAGGGGTGGGAGGAAAAAACAAAAGATAGTGAGCAACCTTTTGCACATACAAAGTGCGAAGAGCATCAACAAAGAACAGAGGCCACATTGTAATTTCTCCTTGATAGCTTGCAACTATTCACACGTAAAGGACAGCCAAAGACAAGGAAGTGCATTCCAAGCTTGGCACATCAAAGAGTTGACAGCTCGACTCCCAAGCAAGGCCAGGAATCTGAGCTGGTCGTCAAAGTGAGCTCGCTTCAGTTGGCCGAGCTTTTGTCAGCACTCAGCTAGAGTGCACAAGATGAAGGAGAGTTATAGATGCAAGTCCTCACAGTGGGGGAGCACGAGGGAGAGGCGAGAGAAAGGATGGATGGCCCTCAACCTCTCTGCTGAGGCAGCACTCCCGTCAGAGAGCGGGGAGGGCCGTCGGCAAGCGAGGAGGGGGCCGGCCGAGAGAACAGAGGGACCCAGAGTGGGGGGCCGCCAAGAACAAAGAGGGACTCGGGAGGAAGAGGGACCATCGGGACTACATTGAATACTTTTCTAACTTTGTCCTATACGTGGCGACTCTTTGCAAACTGATGCAGTGTATGCAAAACAAGGAATTTCACTGTACCAAGTACACGTGACAATAAAGTGTCGATCGATAAATCGAAGGTGGAACATCACTACTGGGGGAAGGGCTTACAACTCATGTTCCTCACAGGATATGGGAAAGATGTGAAGCAAACTCTTGCTCCCACACTCAAGATTAACCAACAGACCTGTAGAAACAAGGAACTGCAGATGCTGGTTTATACCACAGCTACACACAAAGTCCTGCAGTAACCTCTCTGTCCTGGGTCTCCTCCACGGCCAGAGCGAGCACCACTGGAAATTGGAGGAACAGCAATTCCGCTTGGAGAGTCTGCATCCTGGTGGCATGAACATTGAATTCTCCCAATTTTGTTAGCCCTTACTGTCTCCTCCCCTTCCTATCTCTCCCTCAGCCCTCGGGCTCCTCCTCCTCCTTTTTCCTTTCTTCTCCCCGCCCCATCCCTCATCAGTCTGAAGAAGGGTTTCGGCCCGAAACGTTGCCTATTTCCTTCGCTTCATAGATGCTGCTGCACCCGCTGAGTTTCTCCAGCATTTTTGTGTACCTGCAGTAACTCAACAGGTCGGGCAGCATCCTCTGGAGAAAAGTGTGGTAGGTGATGTTTCGGGTTGGAACCCTTCTTCAGACATATAGAAACATAGAAAATCGGTGCAGGTAGAGGCCATTCGGCCCTTCGAGCCAGCACCGCCATTCAATATGATCATGGCTGATCATCCAGAATCTAAATCGAACTGTCAAGAAAACATCCCGTGGTTTGGCCTCCAATTAGTTTAGTTTATTATTGTCACGTATATCAAGATACAGTGAAAAGTTTCCCTAGGTACAGCAACCCTGTCAAAAATATGGATGATAAATTATATTGTGGTTATTAATTTATTGAATTTTTGTTTATGATCTATTATCCATGTGTATTATGTTTACAGTCTGTAATGCTGCTGCAAGTAAGAATTTCATTGTTCCATTGTCAGTATATATGACAATTAAATACTCTTGAAGTCCCAAATACTTTATAAACAAACACTAAACAATGGAATTCTTGCCCGTGACAATATAAACTATATAGATTAAGTTGTGGCATGTTTTTTTTTTACTTACTTATTAATCTGAGCCAGGAACATCCCTTTCAATGCATAGAATTCTGCCGTCATCTCCTTGGTGAAATATTTCAGGTTTGTCGATTCAATCACTTCCAAACCCTGCGGAAAACAAAATTGAAGTCTGAGTGAATGATGGTAGACAAAAGTGCTGGAGAAACTCAGCGGGTCAGGCAGCATCTATGGAGCGAAGGAAATAGGCAACGTTTCGGGCCGAAACCCTTCTGAATGATATTTAGTTTTGAATTTTGGAGATAAAGCACAGAAATAGGCCCTTAGGCCCATCGAGTCCATGCCGACCAGCAATCACCCGCACACAGGTGTGACACTAGGGATGATTTACGGAACCCAACTAACCTACAAACCTGCATGTCTTTGGGATGTGGGAAGAACATTTTGGGAGCACCCAGGAAAAAACCCACACGGTCACAGGGAGAACGTAACGGTACAGACAGCAACCGTAGTCGGGATCGAACCCCGACGCTGTGAGGCGGCAACGCTACATCTGTGTCACTATGATCACGTGAAGAGTTCAATCCTCTCCAACTACGTGAAGTACATTTCCACCCACTTCACCCAAGGATGTGGCATTTCCTGATGGATTGATGCAATGATTGGATTAACATATGATGGGCGTTCGACGGCACTGGGCTTGTACTCGCTGGAGTTTAGAAGCATGAAGGGGCACCTCATTGAAACTTACCGAATAGTGAAAGGCCTAGATAGAGTAGATGTGGAGAGGATGTTTTCACTAGTGGGTGAGTCTAGGACCAGAGGCCATAGCCTCAGAATAAAAGGACATACCTTTAGAAAGTAGATGAGGAGGAATTTATTTGAGGGTGGTGAATCTGTAGAATTCATTGCCACAGAAGGCTGTGGAGCCCAAGTCAATGGATATTTTCAAGGTGGAGATTGACAGATTCTTAATTAGTACTGGTGTCAGGGGTTATGGGGAGAAGGCAGGAGAATGGGGTTGAGAGGGAAATTATAGATCAGCCATGATTGAATGGTGGAGTAGATGATGGGCCGAATGGCCTAATTCTGCTCCTAGAACTTATGAGCGTTTCCTGGGACGTTAAACAAGACTTCATGGTTCAACTCCAAACTGGAGAACAATGGCAGCGAGACGAAGGAGCCAATTATCACTCCGGCCTTTGGCCGCCCAATGCCCACCTGCATGCACTCGTTCTTGCCCATCACTCCAGCCTGCTGGAGGTAGCACTTGACTTGTTGCCGGATCTTCTGGAAGCAGTCGACGATGGGCACGGTGGGGATGGTGTGGATGCGGCTGAGGATGTCCAGGGCCACGTTGACCAGGCCCTGCTTACGGGCAATCTTGCCGTACTGGATGATGGCGGAGGCTGAGGCGTGCACCCCCAGCATGGCATTGTTGGAGTTGGGGTCGTGCTGAGAGCTGTTCTCGTAAGCTGCCACGATCGCTTGGGAAAGAGAGAGAGAAAGAGAATTCATACTGTCCATTACTTCCAAATTTGAGGTGGCAGGCTTTTTGAAATCCATTTTGAAACAAACAAACTCGACCCGAAATGTCACCCATTCCTTCTCTACAGAGATGCTGCCTGTCCCGCTGAATCACTCCAGCTTTTTGCGTCTATCTCATGCTACAGTAGGGATTGGGAGTAGTTGGTGTGCATTTAGAACTTGTATTTGATTGAATTTTTAGTTTTAGGTTAGTTTAGAGATGCTTTGTGGAAACGGGCCCTTTTGGCCCACTGAGCAATCACCCGTTCACACTAGTTCTATGTTAACTCACTTTGTTGTCCATTCATCGAGTCATAGTCGTACAGCGTGGAAACGGGCCCTTCAGCCCACGCTGACCAGCGTTCATGCTAGTTCTATCTTATCCCAGTTTTGCATCCTACCCACTAGGGGCAATTTACAGAAGCCAATTTGCCTGTAGAAACAAGGAACTGCAGATGCTGGTTTATACCACAGATTGCTCCACAAAGTGCTGGAGTAACTAAGTGGATCAGGAAACATCTCTGGAGAAAAAGGATGGGAGATGTTTCGGGTCGGGACCCTTCTTCAGACTGAAGGTAGGGGATGGGCGGTGGGGGGGGGAAGAGCTGCAGGTGAGAAAAGACCCGGGCTGGCCACAACTGACCTTGAGCTGGGTGGTGCCCTGGTAGGCCCACTGTTGGCTGGGGGAGGTGTGATCTCAAGAGGAAAACAGACCCACATATCTTTGGAACGTGGGGGGAAAGCGGAGCAATATGATACACAGTTCTACTGATCTGAAACCATCTAGAACTGGTAAGTAGAACGATGAGTGTGAGGACAATTTGCCCGTCCAACCAGTTCTATTGCTAACTTAGATCACAGCCAATCTCCACCTTCCCACTTTGGATTCATAATCATAGAGTCATATATAGCATGGAAACAGTCCCTTCGGCCCAACTTGCTCATGCCAACCAAGATGCCCCATCTACGCTAGTCCCACCTGTTCGCGTTTGGCCCATATCCCTCTAAATCTTTCCTATCCATGGACCTGTCCAAATGTCTTTTAAATGCAGTTATAGTGCCTGCCTCAACTACCTCCTCTTGCAGCTCGTTCCACACTCCTTAATATTTTGCCTGAAATAGGTCAGGCAGCATCTGTGGAGAGCCTCTTTCTCATCTTCTCCTTGCATTCGACCCACTCTTCTCCCATTTTCTTTTCTTTGTACAGAGGTACAATAGACTCCTTACAGAAAAGAATCTTTATCGTTTAGTTTAGTTCAGAGATGCAGCATGGAAACAGGCCCTTCGGCCCACCGAGTCCAAGCTAACCAAGTTACGTTCTATGTTATCCCACTTTCTCATCCATTCCCTGCACACTAGGGCTAATTTACAGAGGGCCAATTAACCTACAAACCTGTACGTCTTTAGTAAGAGTGGGGGGGATACCAGAACACCCGGAGAAAACCCACGCGGTCACAGGGAGAACGTGCAAACTCCGTACAGACGGCACCCGAGATCAGAGTCGAAGCCGGGTCTCCGGCACTGTGAGACAGTGGCTCTATCAGCGGCGATTTTATTTATTCATAGACAAGATGTACGTTTATCTCACCACAGGGGCGGCACGGTGGCACAGCTGTAGAGTTGCTGCCTCACAGCGCCAGCGACCCAGGTTCGATCCTGACTACAGGTGCTGTCTGTACGGAGTCAGTACGTTCTCCCTGTGACCGCGTGGACTTTCTCCTGGTGCTCTGGTTTCCTCCCACACTCCAAAAACGTACAGGTTTCTAGGTTAATTGGCTTTGGTAAAGATTGTAAATTGTCCCAAGTGTACGGGGATCATTGGTTGGCGCAGATCCGGTAGGCCGAAGGGCCTGGTTCCACACTGTATCTCTAAACTAAACTAAACTAAACACAAGGAACTGTAGATACAGGTGAAAAATAAAGACACAAAGTGCTGGAGTAACTCAGCGGGCCAGACAGCATCTCTGGAGAGCATTCGTTAGAGACGCTGCCTGGCCCGCTGAGTTACTCCAACACTATGTGGCCATACAATGAGTTAAACACCCCGTTTCAAAGCTCCGTTGGCAGACACACTAATTACCGAACAGTTTGATCTTCTAACATATGAGCAAGGAGGAATGTTTTCACACATGGAATCATTTTAAACAGGAGCCAAGTTTTTCTTTGAAGCTGGAGCGAGTTCTGATGGTTTACGCAAACATTTCAACGATACACAAGTTCACACCCAAAGTCGCTTTGATTTTTACGAACTCATTCGTTCCCTACCTGGTTTCAGTTTTGTATCTGCTGTGGTCCGTCCCACTGCAATGAATGGAAATGCGAAAAGTAGCAAGTTTCCTGGAGTGTGCCGTGGTCAAACTCTATTCAGTTATAGCTTCTAATCTTATTGCTTTTCTAAAACAAAATCCTTTTCTATTTTTATTGCGTTAACTTCCCTCCAAAAGCTCAACTTGCAAAGTACATGTGAACATGAGAACAGGAAGATGCCATTCATTCAATCCCTCAGGAATGGTCTACATTTCCATTTGATCGAGTATTGATCTGCATCCACATGCCTTGCCCAACATTTAACCCGTTCAATCCCATTTTTGAGCAGGAAAAAGGAAGTGCAGGTGCTGGTTTACCAAGGAAAGATCAAAATACTGGAGTAACTCAGCAAGTCAGGCAGCATCCCTGTAGAACAAGGATAGGTAATGTTTCAGGTTAAGACCCATCTTCAGACTCAGCAGGACAGGCAGCATTTCTGGAGAACATGGGATAGATGACGTTTCGGGTTGGGACCCAACAATCAGTCTAAAGAAGGATCCTAGCCCGAAATGTCCCCTATCCATGTTCTCCAGGTATGTTGCCTGACCTGCTGAGTTACTCCAGTATTTTAGTGTCAATATTTGACATTTTCAATTGACGCACATCTTGAACATTCTATCATGGATTCCCATCACCTTGTGTGAAGGAGGAAGTCTGTGGATCAAGTTACAATAGAACATTTGACCCTTTCCTACACCTTCTCCCACACCTCTCTGGTTCTTGTTCCTGACCTGTCTCTTAACCCTCAAAATGGCCGCCCTGCTCCCAAACAGCACCCCCATTGGTTTAGGTTTAGTTTTATTCCTGTCAGGTGTACTGAGGTACACACGACAACTAGCTGGAAGCAAGCTGTTAAACTGGAACGGCTGCATGGAAGATTTACGATGATATTGCCAGGACTCGAGGGCCAGAGCTCTCGGGAGAGGTCGGGCAGGCTAGGACGTTATTTTATTGGGGCACGGGAGGCTGAGGAGTGATCTTAGAGGTGTACAAAATCATGAGAGGAATGGATAGGGGGAATGCACAGTCTTATACTCAGGGTAGGGTGAATTGAGTACCAGAGGACATAGGAAGAGTAAGGCCAGAATTGATGTAGGAATTAAGAACTGACATTTTTTAACCAATTGAAGCACAGAAACAGTCCCTTCGGCCCAACTTGTCCATGCCAACCAAGATGCTAGCACCATTTGCCCGCACTTGGACCATATTCCTCAAAATCTTTCCTGTCAATGTATCTGTACAAGTGTCTTTTAAAAGTTGTTATTGTGCCTGCTTCAACTACCTCCTCTCCCAACTCGTTCCATGTACCTGCCACCCTTTGAGTGAAAACGTTGCCCCTCGATTAACTCTTTCCCCTACCTCGGGTAAAATACTCTGAGCATTCAACATATCAACTCTCCTCATGATTTTATACACTTAAATAAGATCACTACTCAGCCACCTGCGCTCCTAGGAATGAAGTCCTATCTTGCCCAATTTCTCCCTGTAGCTCAGGCCCTGGCAGTATCCTTGCAAATTTAGTTTTCAGCTTCTGTTTAATCTGTCGGAGGGAGATGAGGTCTTTAGACTTTAGAGATACAGCATGGAAACAGGCCCTTCGGCCCACTGAGTCCGGGCCGACCAGCGATCACTCATACACTAGCACTATCCTACACACTAGGGGCAATTTATAATTTTTACCAAAGCCAATTACCTACAAACGTGCACATTTGTGGAGTGCGAGAGGAAACCGGAGAACACGTGCACACGGTCACGAAGGGAACGTGCAAACTCCATACAGGCAGCACCCACAGTCAGGATCGAACCCGGGTCTCTGGAGCTCTGTGGCAGCAATTCTACTGGTGGGCCCCCAAGTCTTCTTTGTTCTGCACTCAGGTTTAAAAATAGGGAGTGAACTGACCCAAATGACAAAACAGCAGTCAGCTACGCCTGACTTTCTCTGAGGCTTGCATTTGTACAATGCTTTTTATGACCTCCTGACGTTTCCAAGTGCTCTGTGCCGGCAGAATGCTTCGAAAGGGTGGTCTCCATTGTGTTGGAGGAAGTGCACAAAATGAATACTGCTGCAGCTATTTGTTTTGCTGGGGGGCATAACTTTTCTGGCAAGCAGCACTGTACCTTGTATATTGATTTATGTGTGCTGGAACCTTGAATAACCTCCGCTCCCAACCCCTACTGCAAAGGACTTGGGCAGCTTCTGGATTGGAAAAGAGGAAGGTCTAGGTTTAAAATAGCTTTATTAATGGCACGTGGTAAGGATAGCCCAACTATTGGGCCAAGCAGATGATGGATACAGTCTGGTTCACCTAATTGTTCAGTTTAGTTTAGTTAGACAGCATGAAAACATGCCCTTTGGCCCACCGAGTGTGCCAATCAGCAATCACCCATATACTAGTTCTATCCTACACACTAGGGACAATTTATAGAAGCTAATTAACCTACAAACCTGCTATGTTTTTAAAATGTGGGAGGAAACCAGAGAACCTGGCGAAAACCCATGCGGCCACAGGGAGAACATGGAAACTCCACATGGACAGTACCCGTGGGTAGGATCGAACCCCGATTCTGGCGCTGCAAGGCAGCAACTCCACCTCTACGCAATTATGAACAATGGACTTTCTCTGTGGAACTGATGCGCTGCAATACAGTGAACTGTATTCTGCACTCTGTATTTTTCCCTTTGTTCCATCTATTGTACTTGAGTTTGGTTTGATTGTATTTATGTATATTATTATCTGATCTGTTTGGAGCAAAACAAAGCTATTCACTGTGGAGTCATACAGTATGGAAACTGGCCCCTCAGCCCAACCTGCCCATGCTGAACACGATGCCCCATCTACACTGTCCCCTCTGCCCGCATTTGGCCCATATCCCTCTAAATCTTTCCTATTCATGTACCTGTCCAAATGCCAGGTGTTATAGTACCTGCCTCAAGCGGTTGGTTGGCAGGGGCGAGTTGGGCCGAAGGGCCACTTCCATGCTGCCTGACTCCATGACCTCCTCTGACAGATCCTTCCATACACCCACCCTCTATTTTAATCCTTCCTCTCACTTTCCCTCTCACTTTCAATTCCCTTGGACATTCCAACTGATAAGAGCTAGATTACTCAGTGTGGACATGATCAATCACCTTCCTAGCCAGCCCCATTCTTTGTTGGCAAAAACACAAAGTGCTGGAGGAACTCAGTGGGCCAGGCGGCATCTGTGGAGGGATATGGACAGGCAACGTTTCAGTTCGGGACCCTTCTTCAGACTCGTTGATGGGTGGGGTAATCTTTCCGCCCTCTCCTCTCTGGGACGGAATGTTTCCTGGCATAAACAGAGTATGTCGGTTCTATTTTACCCCATATTTACATAAAACGTTTTCCCACAATGCAGAGGCCATTCAGCCCATCGAGACGGTGCCAGCTCTCATCGCAATACCATTGCTCCCATTCCTCACCAGGCACCGCCCTGCCTGAAGTCATTTGTGGCCAGCCCTGATTGGTCCTGGTCTTTTCTTGCCTCCAGCTCTTCACATCCCACCCCCTACTTCAAGTCTGAAGAAGGGTCCCGAACTGAAATGCCACCCTTCCTTTCTCTCCAGAGATTCAGCCTGATCTCACTGAGTAACTCCAGCACTTTGTGTCTATCCTGCATACATCACCCTTTCACCTAGCACAGAGTCATACAGCAATGATACAGGCCGTTCGGCCCATCTTGTCCATGCCGACCAAGATGCTCCCATTTGTCTATGTTGGCCCGTATGCTTCTAAACCTTTACCTGTCCAAGTGGCTTCTAAATGCTATTCTAGTACTTGCTTCAACTACCTCCTCCAGCTGCTCATTCCATATACCCACCACCCTCTGTGCGAAAACGTTGCCCCTCAGGTTCTTATTAAATCTTTCCCCCTCTCATCTTAAACTTATGTTCTCTAGTTCTTGTTTCTCCTACCCTGAGTGAATATCCAGTTCATGCAACCCACCCTCATTTGGCCTCAGGGGAGAAAAAAAAATCAAATCAATTAACATTCCACATGACAGAACAACTGCGAATGTAAATATAATCTAACATTTTTACACTTCCACACAATCCACATGTTTCCTTCATCGTGGAACATTACGGACACCCATATTACCATGAAGCACCCAAGAAATAACTGAGCGCCATACGCTAAACGCTGCAGATCCTAAAATTCTGAAATTTAAAAAATTCTGGCAGGTCAGGCAGCGGCAGTGGAGGGAGAAACCGAGTCAATGTTCCTCACTGATCCAAAATGTTATTTCTGCAGCCCCATCGCCAAGTATTGCCAGCCTACTCTGCTTGTGTGATAAGTGAGATCCTCACTGCACTAATGGCATTCAACCTGGGAAAATGCAATTTACCGGGATTTTGATTGAATTGATTGAAAGATACAGCATGGAAACAGGCCCTTCGGCCCACCAAGTCCACGCTGACAATCGATCACCCCCATTCACACGAGTTCCGCTTTATCCCACTCTATCATCCAAGCCCGACATACTAGAGGCCGTTTACGGAGGTTGATTAACCTGCAAACCCACACGTCCTTTGGGATGTGGGAGGAAACCGGAGCATCCGGAGGAAACCCACAGAGTCCGAGGGAGAACGTGCCAATCAGGTTGCTGCATCGGGCCATTAGGAAGCCATCTAGCACTGCCATTTTGATCCTTCATTCAATGAGGACTGAAGTGACCAACGTCACATACCTGACCCCCATTCATCTCATGCAGCTTGACAATATCTTTCCTAGAACATGGTGCCCAAAACTGAACACAATACTCTGGATGGTGCTTCACCAACGTCTTATATAACTGCAACATGACCTCCCAACTTCTATACTCAGCCTCTGTCCTGTTTGTGCCTAAAACATTAGGATTTAATATTTACACTGATACCTCCCCCAACCCGTGGAAACAAGTTTTGCTCTCTCTGAATCCTGTCTGCTTTCCCCTCAACATCCCGAAAACCTCAATCAGATTATGCCTGAAGGTCCAAAATATTGGGAGATACCTTGGTAATGATGCTGCCTCCACATGAAGATGCTGCTCCAGTGAGACAGGTCGTCAGACACGATGGGCAGGCGGTTCCTCCAAGTCTTCACCACAGTCTTCATGTCGTGCAGGCTGGTGTTCCTCCCCAGATTAGCCGGCTGCAAACCGGCGTTTATTTGCGCTGCTTCCTGCAGCTCGATAATTTGCTGGGCTGCCTGCAAGATGCGCAAAATGCCACGAACGTTACGAAAGGATAAGTCACTCTGCGGGCAAGGCAGCTCACAGACACAGAGTGCCAGTGTCACTCAGCGGGTCTGGCGGCATCTCTGGAGAACATGGATTGGTGACGTTTCGGGTCAAACTAAAGAAGGGTCCCGACCCGAAACATCACCTGCCCATGTTCTTCAAAGATGCTGCCCGACTCGCTGAGTTACTCCAGCAGTTTGTGTCTTTCCTTTCATCAGCAGCCTTGTGGTTACCAAGAGCCAGAATCCACTGGACTCCATGTGGAGTTTCTCCAGCTGCTCCGGGTTCCTCCCACATCCCAAAGAAATGCACGTTTGTTGGTTAATTGGGTCTGTAAATTGGCAGGTAGACAAAAGTGCTGGAGAAACTCAGCGGGTGCAGCAGCGTCTATGGAGCGAAGGAAATAGGCGACGTTTCAGGCTGAAACCCTTCTTCAGACTGTAAATTGCCACTAGTGTGTAGGATAGAACTAGCGTGAATGGAAGATCGCTGGTGAGCGTGGGCTCAGTGGGCCTTTGTAAATTGCCCCTAATGTGTCGGGAGTGGATGAGAAAGTGGGATAACATAGGGTTGAAGGAAACTAGCGTTTTGTGTCTTTTATTTGCACTGGAGGGTACCAGATAGAGCGGGTCAGGCAACATCTCTGGAGAATATGGATAGGTAGATGTTTCGGTCGGGACCCTTCTCAGACTCAGAGTTATTTTGGGCAGGGGTTGGGGACGGTGATTCCAACTTGTGCACAATCTAACAAGTAACTGTTCATGGAACGTAGCCCTTAGGTAAGTTGAGGACTGCCTGACCATTTACAGAAGCCAATTAGCCTACGAACATTCTTTGCACCTCTTTTGAGTGTGAGAGGAAACCGGAGCAGTCAGAGGAAACCCACGCGGTTATGGGGAGAGCGTAGTAAACTCCATCCAGACGGCACCCGTAGTCAGGATCGAACCCGGGTCTCCGGGGCAGTAAGGCAGCAGCTCTACCTGCTGCACCACCGTGCGGCAGAGGGCTCTCACCTGAAGCAGCGGCGTGTGCACGTGCGAGACGATGTGCGGGAGTCTCCGCCACTCTCGGATCGCCAGGCTGCTCGCCATCTCCACCAGGCGCTCGATGAAGTTGAGCTGCTGCTCCTCGGGGTGGCAAATGGCCAGGTACCCTCGGTACATGTTTACCTTCCACGCCATCTCCTTAGGGCAACTCAGCTCCACCTAAACGGCACGGAAACAGAGCAGTCACACACCACCTCTCTAAATTCTCATCGTGGCGACACTTAACACCATTGCTGTACGCTGGGATCTTGGGATCCAAGTCCATAACTCTCTGAAAGTGTCAACGCAAGCAGTTAGTGTTGTAAAGAAGAAATGTGGGGTGCTTGCCTTCATCGGCTGGAGCATTGAAATATAAGAGTCAGGAAGTCAGGCTGCAACCGTGTAGGACTTTGGTTCAGCCGCATTTGGACGATTGTGTGTGGTTCTAGTAGCTTGCAATATAGAAATGATGTAGAGGCTTTGCAGAGACTGCAGGTTTATCAGGAAGCTGCCTGGTTTAGTGGGTGTTAGGTATGGAGAGAATATGTAGGAAGGAACTGCAAATACTGGTTTACACTGAAGATAGACGCAAAAATCTGGAACTCCGAGGCTGCAACTGGAGAGAAGGAATAAGTGACGTTTCAGGTCGAGACCCTTCTTCAGACTGAAGCAGGGGAGTGGGAGGCATAGAGGGATGGAAGGGTAAGGTGTGATCGTCTCCCTCTCTCCTAACTCTCAGTCTGAAGAAGGGCCATGACCTGAAACGTCACCTCTTCCTTCTCTTCAGAGATGCTGCCTGACCCGCTGAGTTACCCCAGCATTTTGTGTCTATATACGGTGTAAACCAGCACCTGCAGTTCTTTCCTGCACATAACTGAAGTTAAAGGGCTGTGGGAAATACTGATCAGACAGCTGGCTCACACTGAAAATCCTTGAGGGAGATTCCACCACAGTCTCTTCTCGAGGAGACAGGTCAGGTTTACTAATTCTCCCCAAACAAAGAAACAGAAGAGGCATTACTGGGGCTAAAGTGCCATCATATTACAGATTTTAAATTACACCTCAGGAGAGTTTTAAATGGAAGAGAGCAGAGATAGAAAGGAAAACATAGTAAGTAGGTGCAGGAGTTGGCCATTCGGCTCTTCGAGCCTGCACCACCTTTCAATATGATCATGGCTGATCATCTAAAATCAGTGCCCCGCTTTTACTCCCAGAAATGTCCATGGGCCGAGGCAGAGTTGCCTCTGAACGAGTGTCACGGAGAAAGAAGCTTCCTCGCAGTAAGTATTTAATTTTCACCAGCACCGGCACCTCGTCACAAACAAATTAGTAACGAACAGATGTTCATGCAATTATTCAAGAGCCTTCACATACATACAATCAACTCTCGGATGAGAAACTCAGTGTCAGGGAACACAATCTTCCCTCGAACTGTCTATCTCTATGTCCAGGGGAGCAGGAAAACAAACACATTGGCAGCAGGGTGTGGAGTGGTTCAGAAGGGGCCAACGGTGTTCACCACTAAAGAAAAGCAATCAATGGCAGCTCCCCAATCCAAACTCAGCTCACAACTTGGTGAGGCTGCACGTGGAGTATCCTGTTCAGTGTTGCTCACCCTGCATTAGGAAAGATGCCATTTAGCAGCAAAGCGTACGGTCTCCATCTTCACTTCACGCTGCCTCGGCAAAGCCACCAGCACAATCAAGGAGCAGTCTCACCCCGGTCACACCCTCTTCTCGCCTCTACCATCAGGCAAGAGGTGGAGAAGCATGAAAATGCACACCTCCAGATTCAGGGAGATTCTTCCCAGTTGTGACCAGGCAACTGAACCATCCTATCACCAACTGGAGAGTGGTTCCGAGCTACTATCCACCTCATTGGAGACCATCGGACTATCTTTGATCGGACCTTACTGGACTTTATCTTGCACTCCACGTTATTCCCTTCATCATGTATTTCTACACTGCGGCTGGCTGGATTGTAATCACAAATTGTCTCCCTGCTGACTGGTTTAGCACGCAACAAAAGCTTTTCTCTGTACCTCGGTAGGTATGACAATAAACTGGACTCAAACTCGAAAGACTATTCAAATATAAATGAGCTTTGGAATGGAACAGGTGCCCTGATGTAGAACCATACAGCAATTCACGACGGAAACAGGCCCTTCGGCCCACCTTGCTCATGCTGCACCGTGGAGAGCTTACCTGCACCAATGCTTCTTTCATGGCAGTCCAGTTAGACACTCTCCAGGCACACTCCAGCACTAGGTATGGATTGACGTGACCTTTGGACTGGCCATATTCCGTCAGCGCCTCCCACTGGTTTAGTTCCTTTGAGCAGCTGATCGTGACGGGAAAGGATAAAGTCAGCACCAATAAACACACCCATCTCACAAATGGTTCAAGAATAATCCCCAGATTCCCCAAATCACAAGTTTTAGAGATACAGCATGGAAACAGGCCCTTCGGCCCACCAACACACTGACCAGCGACCACACGCCAGTTCTATGTTATCCCACTATCCCGTCCACACCTTGCAGGCCGGCGGCAATTTACAGAGGACCGATTGACCTACAAACCCGCACGTGTTTGGGGTGGGGGAGGAAACCCAGGCAGTCACAGGGAGAACGTGCAAACTCAACACACAGACAGCAACCGAGGTCAGGATCAAATCGGGGTCTCTGGCACCGTGAGATGGCAGCTCGACCAACTGCGCCACTGTGCCGCCTTTAAAACATGAACGAGATCTCAGAGGGAGCCAGGGAGTAACCGAGACACCTACCGATTCCAATGGTCTTCCCACAGCTGATACTCCGGGAATATGGCGGGCGAGGCATTGTTTCGTTCGTTCTCTTTCCTTGCCTTGTCCATGGCCTTCTCGTAGGTTTCCTGCGCCTTTCCAGATGCATGAAAAACATCCTTGGTTACAAAGGTGCCACGGATGGAACACAACATTCACAAAATCTAACCGCGTGCCACTCGGGTTGAGCTGTTCCTCCCACACAGTTCACATGCAAAGTCATCCAGGCCCTTCGGCCCCACTAATCCATGCTGACCAAGATGGCCCAACTAAGCTAGCAGCCATCTTCAGACTGAGGAAGGGACCCAAACCAAAGCATCACCTATCCAAGTTCTCCAGAGATGCTGCCGGACCCGCTGAGTTACTCCAGCACTTTGTGATTTTCACTATCGTTCTTGATTCCCCTACCCCGGGTAAAAGACTCTGTGCATTCACCCTATCTATCTCCTTCACGATTTAAAGATACTCCTCTATAAGATGTCCCTTCAGCCTCCGGCACATTGCCGGGTAAGTAGGCACGAGGTCAGTGTGGACAGCTGTGTTTCAGACAAGCCGACTGCTACATTCTTCTGCCAGCTGTCAGAACAAAACATTGCCTCCTTTCTCCACATGTTAAACTAGATTCATCCGTTTTTCAAGGTGTGGACTCTTGTACGTTGGTGAAACCAAACATAGACCTGGAAATCGTTTTGTTAAACACCTTCGCTCAATCCGCATGGACCTACCTGATCTCCCGGCTGCCAAACACTTAAACTCCCCTTCCCACTCCCACGCCAACCTTTCTGTCCTGCAACCCAGCGGCCAGATCAGTCGTGCTGAAGCTTGCAAACTATTAATTGAGTTTACAGATACAGCATGGAAACAGGCCCTTTGGCTCTCTGTGTCCATGCCGATCACCCCTTCACAAAGTGGGATAACACTGAACTGGTGTTAACGGGTGAGCGATGGTCAGCATGGACTCGGTGGGCCTAAAGGTCTGCTTCCACGCTGTATTTCTAAACTAAAATAAACCACACCAACCAACTCTTACCTGCCTGCACGTGGTCCACCTCCCGCCATTCCCAATGTAAAGAGAGCAAGGCAGCAATGGTTCAGTGGTGCATTATTGTCACATGTGCAAAGTGCAAGCGCACAGTGACATTATTTTCTTGCAAACAGTCCAGTAGAGCATTGCTATACCTAAGCACATTGCCAATGAGCAAATTGTACAGAAATTGTTCATCAGGTCATAAGTGATAGGAGCAGAATTAGGCCATTCGGCCCATCAAGTCTCCTCCGCCATTCAATCATGGCTGATCTATCTCTCCCTGCTAACCCTATTCTCCTGCCTTCTCCCCATAACCCCTGACACCCGAACTATTCAACAGTCTGTTTATCATCTACATCAATGATTTGGATGAGAACATGCAGGGCAAGATTAGCAGGTTTGCTGATGATACAAAAGTGGGTGGTTCTGCCAATAGTGAAGATGGTCGTGAAAGATTGCAGCAGGATGTGGATCGATTGGCCAGGTGGGCTGAGGAATGGTTGATAGAATTTAATACGGAGAAATGTGAGGTGTTGCATTTTGGGACGTTGAACAAGGGCAGGGCCTACACAATGGATGGTAGGCCTCTGGGGAGTGTTGTAGAGCAGAGGGATCTAGGAGTACAGGTGCATGGTTCCTTGAAGGTCAAGTCCATCCTGCATTTTAAATTCATCTCCCACCCATCCAGGAAACCTGGCATCCTGCCTGCCAGCAGCTTCCCAAAGCACTGAGGGAAAAATGGTGGTAAAATGGCACGAAGGAATCCAAGCGTTCTATCGTTCTCAAGCAGTACTGATAAGACGTGCCTGCCTTCTGACTGATTTTCCACTTTTCTTTTGGCTGTGAAACAAACTTTCCACTACAACATTGCAATCCTAATCTGAACGCTTGATATGAAAAAAAAAGTTGTTAATATGCATTGAGCAGGGTGTGGGAAGCATTGACTGTGAAATGAAGGCAGACTGGTAAATTGAAGCACTTGCTGCAGGTTGAATCTCAAGGCCCGTGAACGGGTTTGGAGGAGGTACCTGCTCAAAGAAGCCGTGCTGCTCGTAGGCGATCGCTGTCGCTGTCTCTGGAAACTTGCACCGCTTTTGCCAGAGTCCAGCCCACATGTCCTCCTCTTGCAGCAACGAGTAGAGTTCTGCCAGCGAATCCAGAATTTCCTGAAAACAGAATTGTCGTCACTGACTCCAGCTCTGTGTAATTTTGTCCCGACCCCAAGCGCCCTTTAATCGCGTAACGGTGCCCGTGCTGACCATCGAACGCCCGTTTGCACCAGCTCGGTCTTATCCCATTGTGTGAAGGGCTGATCGAAGGTCGGCGTGGACTCGGTGAGCCGAAGGGCCTGTTTCCATGCTGTCTTTGTAAACTAAACTAATAGCTTGCAAGCTTCAGTAGGATTGATCTGGCCAATAAGAGCTTCATCGCATTTACCACTTAAAGCATTTAATCGGGATGCATCACAGCCTGGTTTGGGAACAGCTCCACCCAAGACTGCAAGAAATCACTCAGAGTTGTGGACGTAGCCCAGACCATCACCCAAACCAACCTCCCTTCCACTGACTCTACACCTCACGCTGCCACGGCAAGGCCACCCGGTGGTGGCACAGTGGTAGAATTGCTGTTTTACAGCGCCAGAGACCCAGGTTCGATCCTGACTACGGGTGCTGAATTTGTACCTCCCTGTGACGACGTGTGTTTTCTTTAGGTGCTCTGGTTTCCTTCCTCACTCCAAAGACGTACAGGTTTGTAGGTTAATTGGCTCAGATCAAAATTGTAAATTGTCCCTGGTACACAAAAATGCTGGAGAAACTCAGCGGGTGCAGCAGCATCTATGGAGCGAAGGAAATGGGCGACGTTTCGGGTCGAAACCCTTCTTCAGACTGATGGGGGGTGGGGGGGGGAGGGGAGAAGGAAGGAAAAAGGGAGGAGGAGGAGCCCGAGGGCAGGGGGATGGGAGGAGACAGCTCGAGGGTTAAGGAAGGGGAGGAGACAGCAAGGGCTAGCAAAACTGGGAGAATTCAACGTTCATGCCATCGGGACGCAAACAACCCAGGCGGAATATGAGGTGCTGTTCCTCCAATTTCCGGTGTTGCTCACTCTGGCAATGGAGGAGACCCAGGACAGAGAGGTCGGATTGGGAATGGGAGGGGGAGTTGAAGTGCTGAGCCACCGGGAGTTCAGGTAGGTTATTGCGGACTGAGCGGAGGTGTTCGGCGAAACGATCGCCCAACCTCCGCTTAGTCTCCCCAATGTAAATCAGCTGACATCTAGAGCAGCGGATGCAGTAGATGAGGTTGGAGGAGATGCAGGATTGTAAATTGTCCCTAGTGTGTAAGATTGTGTTGGTGTACGGGGTGATCGCTGGTTAGTACGGACTCGGTGGGCCGAAGGGCCTGTTTGCATGCTGTATCGTTAAAGTCTAAACCTCTAAAGTGAGTTTGAGTCAATGGAAGGGAGGTCGGCTTGCATGATGGTCTGTGTTACGTCCACAACTCTTTGCAATTCCTAAGAACGACACAAAATGCTGGCGTAACTCAGCGGGAAGGCAGCATCTCTGGAGAAAAGGAATAGATGACTTTTCGGGTCGAAACCCTTCTTCAGACAGATAATTTTCTCCAGAGATGCTACCTGACCGGCTGGGCTACTCCAGCATATTATGTCTATCTGTGGCATAAACCAGCATCTGCAGTTCCATCCTACACATTTCCTCTGCAATTTCTTGCAGGTCTTGGATGGAGCCGTTCCCAAAGCGGGCTGTGATGCATCCCGATAAAATGCTTTCTAGGGCACATCTGTGTCGCGAGTGGAAGGGGGAGAGTGCATCTGCTGCTCACTGATATCGCTGTCCACAGTCTCACCACAAAGGAAGCGAAAGGGCAGAATGGAGTTAAATTTTCCAGCGCGTTATGACTGAGCACTTGCTGATAACCACAAGATCTTCATGATATTATACAGCAGGAGAAACAAACGACAGCTTTTCTCCAGACTCTGTCAAGCGAAGAATAAAGTGTGCACTTGGGACTGACATCAACAGAAGGACCCACAGTGAAACGAGTCAGTTGGCAGAAACTAGCAAAGCCCCGCTGTGTTTTCAGACATAAATATCCTTCCGGAGGTGCAGAACCAGCTCCTTATTTCCAGTTGCATTTTAAACAACTGAAAGAAGTGTTGAACACAAAGACGTGCAGATGCTGGAATCTGATGCATAACAATGCTTGACTCTGCATCTTCCACTTTGCTTTATCTATTGCACTTGAGTTTGGCTTGATTGTGTTTACCTGATCTTTATCTGATCTGTTCAGATAACATTCAAAACAAAGCTTTGGAAAAAATTAGATATGTCTTAATTGACAAACCAGAATTATTCATTCGAATATGGTCTCCATTTATAGATTACTTGAAGGGGTAGATTGGACCGGCACGGAGGCCGGACTGAAGCCTGAACCCAGGACTAGATGACTAGATGATTAGTTATGTTCTCTGACCTACGGACCTATAACCCAAGTTGTACAGTTTATCCTATTTTTCTAATTTCTTTCTTTCTTTCTTTCTTTATTTTCTATCTATAAATATAAATAAATAATTAGAGGCAATGTTAATAGGTAACCGATAAAGGAGGATCCCAGCTACTTTGGTAACTGGGTCCCTGGAAACCTGGATATTTAATATGTAACCGTTAAACAAAGTCTGTACTGGTTTGGATTATGATATGCAGTTGCCTCTAATAAATATTTATTAAAAAAACAAAGCTTTTCACTGTACCTCGGTTTCCTCCGGGTGCTCCGGTTTCCCCCATAACCCACATTCGTGCGGGTTTGTAGGTTGATTAGCCCTCTGTAATATTGCCCCTCGTGTGTAGGGACTACACTGGTTTTAAGTTATCCCATTTTCACTTCCACTCTCGACACACGAGAGGCAATTTACACAGGGCCCATTAAATCTACAAACCTGCACGTCTTTGGGATCTGGGAGGAAACCGTAGCATCTGGAGGAAACCCACGTGGTCTCGGGGAGAACGTGCAAACTCCACACACAGCAGGGAACCTGGATCTCTGGCGCTGTGAGGCAGCGGCTCTGCCCACTGCGTCACATCGCACGTATAAGACGACTAGAAGCGCTTACCTGTGGCGGTGGAGTTATGCTCTCTTGCTCATAGAACTCCGAGGTCTGGCGTGGTTTGATCTGAAGACTCAAGCCTTTTTCAAAGGCCTGGTGTTCCAGCATGAGTGTGGAGCGGAACCACAGGTTGTGGGTCTTGCCCAGGTACTTCAGTACACACGGCCGGATGGAAATGTGGGGAACGCACTGCGACATTGACTCCACAAAACAGTTCAGGGCACTTGGCTGGCAGTCCCTCTGTACCTGGTGGCTCCCGCTGCACAGGAAGGGGCTGATCTCTCCCGCCAGTGCCTGCAAAATTAAAATAAACACACATTTACAAAAGGACACAGAGTGCTGGAGTAACTCAGCGGGTCAGGCAGCATCTCTGGAGAACATGGTTAGGTGACACTTCAGGTCGGGAGCTTTCTTCAGTCTGAATATATCTCCTTATCTCACAGCCATTTGTCTTTTCATTTTTGGCCTTTGTCCACCCATCTACTAATCAAACCCTTACCTGTATCCACCTATCACTTATAGACACAAAATACTGAAGTAATTCAGCAGGTCAGGCAGCATCTCAGGGTAAAAAAATGAATAAGTGCCTTTCGGGTCGGGACCTAGCCCATCAAGTCTACGCCGTCGTTCAAGTATAGCTGAACTATTTTTCCTTTTCAACCCCATTCTCCTGCCTACTCCCCGTAAGCTTTGAAGCCCTTACAAATCAAGAAACTATCAATTTCTACCTGAAAAATTACCCAATGACGGCCTCCACAGGCATCTTCCACAGATTCACCACCCTCTGGCCAAAGAATTCCTCCTCATCTCCATTTTGAAGGTATGTCCTCAGAAAACGAGAAGTGCCAACAAAACAGGCACTGATGCAAGGATTGCATCCCATCTCTGACGTTCGACCATACGAAAAAATTTCCAACCAAGGTTGCTTCTACGAGCAAGTGGCTTGTTGGATTAGCAAGCTCCTCTTAATTTAGTTTAGTTTATTCAGTTTAGAGATACAGTGCGGAAACAGGTCCTTCGGCCGACCAGCGGTCACCCCCATACACTAGCACTATCCTGTACACGAGGCCAATTAATCTACAAACCGGCGCAAACTTTGGAGTGTGGGAGGAAACCGGAGCAGCCGGAGAAAACCTACGTGGTTACGGTGAGAACATACAAACTCCATACAGACAGCACCCGTAGTCAGGATCGAACACGGGTCAGAATCTTTAACCCCCTGGGTGAAAATACCAAAGACGAGGGCATAGCTTTAAGGTAAGAGGGACAAAGTTTAAAAGAGATATACGGGGCAAGTTTTTTTGTTACACAGAAGGCGGTGGGTGCCTGGAAGGCACTGCCGGGGGTGGTGGTTGAGGAGGATACAATAGTGTTGTTAAAGATGAATGTGCAGGGAATGGAGGGATACGGATCACGAGCAGGCAGAAGAGATTCATTGATCCTGGCATTCATGTTTGGCACGGACTTTGGGGCCAAAGGGCCTGTTCCTGTGCTGTGCTTTTCTGTGCAAGAATGAACCACATGATGGTTAGCTTTGGCAGCGGTGGGGAATAGTTTTGGCAAAGGTGGGGGAGAGAAGGTTGGTGGGGGGGGGGGGGAGCACGGGAGCATCACTGATGCCTCGACAAACTGTAAGATCTTGCAAGATGTAAGATGAATGCACAGGGTCTTTAACCCAGGGTACGGAAATGAAGAACCAGGGCATAGAGGTTTAAGGTGGGATCAGAAAGGAATAGGAAACCTTTTCACTCAGAGGTTGGCGGGTATACGGAACAAACTGCCAGAGGAGGTAGTTGAGGAAGGTACTATACCAGCATGTAAAGGACGGGTAAATGGATACGAAAGCTTTAGAGGGTGAGGGGCCAAACACAGGTAATTTGGACTAGTTTAGATGGGGCATCTTGGTCGGCATGGACGAGTTGGGCTGAAGGGCCTGTTTCTATGTGTGCGACTATGAATTTGAGCGAGAAGATGTTTCTTTGCAACACAAACTACCAGCAAGGATTTCTGGTGGAGTTGCTGCCTTATAGTGCCAGAGACGCGGGTTCTGAATTGAATTGAATTGAATTGAATACCTTTATTGTCATTCAGACCTTACGGTCTGAACAAAATTTCGTGCCTGCAGTCATACATACAATCATACAATAATAAACAACAATAAACACAAATTAACACCACCACAGTGTATCCTCCAAGCACCTCCTCACTGTGGTGGAGGCAAAAATCTTAGGGTTACTGTCTCTTCCCTCCTCTTCTCCCTCTGCGCTCTCCCTATTCAGACTATGGAGTTTGTACATTCTGTGTCTGCGCGGGTTTTCTCCGGGTGCTCCGGTTTCTTCCCACACTCCAAAGACATACAGGTTTGTACATTATTTGGCGACAGGAAATTGTAAATTGTCCCTTGTGTGTAGGATAGTGCTAGTGTACGGGGCGATCGCTGGTCGGCGTGGACTGGGTGGGCCGAAGTGCCTGTTTCAGCGCTGAAAGTCTAAAGTCTAAAGACTCCAAAGACTGTTAAAGATTAAACAGAAGATGAAAACAAAATATACAGATTAAGACTAGGTGGGCCGACTGGCCTTATTTTGTGCTGATGAGCTTGAGAGGCACCGTGGAACAGATTTGACCTGGGCTCCACCTGCCCTGATCAGTGAACCGGTTAGCATTTTGGATCGTCTCACGATTTAATTCCCATCGATCTGCCCGCACACAACTATGAAAAGCAATGCATTCAGAAGAACAAGTGAAAACCCTGATTGCGATTCGTAACACAACTGCCTTCTTCAACAGAAAGAAAAATCAAATGCAGAATGCTTTTCAAAGAAACACTTGCACAAAATCTGTTCACTTAGAAGGCGTTTCAACTTGTCCCCAGAGCGGCCAAGTTAGCAGCATCAGTGACAAAACCCCACAACATTGATCTTGAGAGACATCTCTCTGTGGAACCGATTGCCATTGTTCAGCTTTTTCTTCCACGTACTCTCTGATGTTGTATTTGGGAACAACTTGATATCGAAGGACAAATGCAAAATCTTTCCACTACTGGGACGAGCTGCTGAAGCAAGTTGCCCTTGAAGCCGTGGCTATTGTGATCCGGGCCCAAGGAGGCTGAGAGAAGCCCTTCTTGTGACAATGCTTCTCTACAACAGGCCCTTCAGCCCAGCTTACCCGTGCCAACCAAGGTTCCCCCGTCTACACTCGTCCCACCTGCCCGCATTTGGCCCACTTCCCTCTAAACCCTTCCTATCCAACTTGTTGCGACCTTGGAGTTAAGGAAAGCTGGAAAGTGTTTTGACTTGATTGTATTTCAGTATTAACATAGAAAATAGGTGCAGGAGGAGGCCGTTTGGCCCTTCAAGGTACAGGTCCACCAAAGATTTTCCAGCAACTGTGTGCCGGAAAATCAGTGGCGGACCTATAATAGACAACTGTACATGGGCTTTAATTCCTTAACACAAAGGCAGATATTCAAAACTACCTAAGAAATTCCCTGCCATGTACCTATCTAAAAGCCTCTTAAACGCCACTATCGTATCTGCCTCCACCATCGTCCATGGCAATGCATTCCAGGCACCCACCACTCTCTGTGCAAAAATAAATCTGCCACGCAAAGTCATAGAGTCATTCATAGATTCATAGAAAATAAGTGCAGGAGTAGGCCATTCGGCCCTTCGAGCCTGCACCGCCATTCAATATGATCATGGCTGATCATCCAACTCAGTATCCTGTACCTGCCTTCTCTCCATACCCCCTGATCCCTTTAGCCACAAGGGCCACATCTAACTCCCTCTTAAATATAGCCAATGAACTGGCCTCAACTACCTTCTGTGGCAGAGAGTTCCAGAGATTCACCACTCTCTGTGTGAAAAATGCTTTTCTCATCTCGGTCCCAAAGGATTTCCCCTTTATCCTTAAACTGTGACCCTTTGTCCTGGACTTCCCCAACATCGGGAACAATCTTCCTGCATCTAGCCTGTCCAACCCCTTAAGAAATTTGTAAGTTTCTGTAAGATCCCCCCTCAATCTCCTAAATTCTAGCGAGTACAAGCCGAGTCTATCCAGTCTTTCTTCATATGAAAGTCCTGACATCCCAGGAATCAGTCTGGTGAACCTTCTCTGTACTCCCTCTATGGCAAGAATGTATTTCCTCAGATTTGGAGACCAAAACTGTACGCAATACTCCAGGTGTGGTCTCACCAAGACCCTGTACAACTGCAGTAGAACCTCCCTGCGTGGAAACAGGCCCTTCGGCCCACCAAGTCCGTTCTGATCAGCGATCACCCCGCACACTAGCGCACACTAGGGACTGGGCCACCAATGATTTTCCGACAACTGATGGTCCAGCCCCCACTTTGATTTGGACAAATCCCTCGCAGGAAGTCACCCCGACTAGTACACACCAGGGACAGTTTTGGACATCTTTGAAATGTGGGAGAAAACCGGAGCAGCTAGGGAAAACCCACATGGTCACAGGGACTCCATACAGACAGCACAAACTCTCTACAGACAGCACCCGAGGTCAGGATCAAACCCTAGTCTCTGGCGCTGTAAGGAAGCTACGCTACCACTGTGCCACTGTGGGTCAGGCAGCAACTCTGGAGAACATGGATAGGTGACGTTTCGAGTCGGGTCAGACTTCTTTAGAAAGGCCCTGACCCGAAGTGTCACCTATCCATGCTCTCCAAATATGCTGCTTGACCCGCTGAGTTACTCCAGCACTTTGTGCCTTTTGTTTTGTAAACTAGCACCTGCTGTTCCTTACTTCTACCCTTTGTTCAAATGTTTCCTTGAGTTTACAGTCACAACACAACAGGTCTCCCTTACATATAAAACAATCATATTCACATCAATGCCATAACACAATTGTGGGGAGTGAGGTTTGATGACTGAAGACTCACGTGCTGTTGCCTGTCAGATAGAATCTTCCAGAGTCTGGGAAAGAGTTGAATCCAGGTCTTCTCTGCTAAAGCTGTGCTAATATGACACAGCTGTACATAGGCACTCAGCAGGGCTCCAGTCTATCAAAGGTGAAACAAGAAGAGGATGCTCAGAATTATAAAAACATGATTCCTCCCTCTCCTTTCTTAATTAAAAGCTCTATTTTCCGTAATAATCAGCCATGCAAATAAAAACAGGCCCACCACCACCGATCTTCCGTGCCAGGCCTTTGGAGCAGATCTAGTCTCTAACACGGGTCCACCACCAATTTTCCGGCAACTGATGGTCTGGCTCCCCCCTTCAAAATACCCACCCCCGGAAGCTCCCCCGAAAATGCGCCGTCTAGGCTGAATGAGGCGGCCGATCCCGACCTCTTTGGGACTTCCACGGCCGATCAGCGAGTCAAATTTCCCCACGGCAGCCGGGGCTCTGGAACCCCAGCCCAGCCGGAACCGACAAATCCGTTCCCCCAGCCAACCTTGCGGGCCAGTATCTCGGCTCCCCGAAGGCCGTGACCTCTGCTGGTTCTGGAACCAGGGGTGCTGGAAAATCGGTGGTGGACATGTAATTGGAAAACTGCACCCGGCCTTTAATCCCTGAAATCAAAGGCAGATATTTAAAACTATTTGCAGTCTGGTTAAGGAATTGAAAGGCCTGGATAGGAGAGGAATGTGGCGAGGGTGGATGTGGAGAGGAAGTTTCCAGCGGTGGGAGAGTCTAGGACCAGAGGGCACAGCCTCGGAATAAAAGGACGTACCTTTTGAAAGGAGATGGGGAGGAATTTCTTCAGCCAAAGGGTGGTGAATCTGTGGAGGAAGAAACTGCAGATGCTGGTTTATACCAAGGATAGACACAAATTGCTGGATTAACTCAGCGAGTCAGGCAGCATTTCTGGGGAAAAAGAACAGGTGACGTCTCAGGTCTGAATTGAGTCTGAAGAAGGGTTTCGACCCGAAATGTCACCTATTCTTTTTCTCCAGAGATGCTGCCTGACCTGCTGGGTTACTCCAGCATTTAGTTGTTTATCTTCGGTGAACCTGTGGAATTCATTGCCACGGATAGCCTGTGGAGGCCAAGTCATTGAGTATTTGTAAAGTGGAGATTGACAGGTTCTTTATTCGTCAGGGTGTCAAAGGTTATGGGGAGAAGGCAGGAGAATGGGTTTGAGAGGAAAAGGTCAATCATCCATGATTGGATGGCGGAGTAGACTGGGTGGACCGAATGGTTTAATTCTGCAGCCATGACTAATAAATATAGTGAAATTCTGACAAGATGGGGAATGCAGTACAGAACGCCACAGGATATCCTTCTTCCCTGTGGCTAGCAAACTGTACAGCTCCTACCCCTTCAGTCATGGGTTAGATTGACCCCTCCCCCTTCAGTCATGGGGTAGACTGACTCCCCTTCCCCCCCCCCCCCCCCCCCGCCCCAATCTTTGCACATCCCAAATCCTTTCCACTCGTCACTTTAACTTCATGTTTCATGTATCTTGTGTTTTATGACTGTGGGCAGATCAATTTCACCTCCTGGGATAAATGACGTCCTATCGTATCGTATTGTATTGTATCCCTTTGTTTTTAATAATACAAAATGCTTTTATTCAAAACAAACAAAAATACAGGGTAGTAATACGAACAGAGAGGGCCTATATTGGCAGTTTGCAAACAAACAGTTAATAAATTAAAATATCGCCAACTTTATCAACAATACACGCGACCTCGCGCGCTGAATTGTATCCCCGCGTGTCTTGCAGCATTTCAACTCTGCTGTAACACGCCACAATCAGCGATTGGTGATACAAGCATCAACAATGCTCACTCATCATATCTACAGCTGAAAAATATGTTGTTTCTGCTTTTTAAATTTAGATCTGAATAGGCACCTGAGGGGGAATAATTTGCAGGGCTACAGGGAAAGGATGGGCTTCTGCGCAGAGCTAGCATGGGCACGACGGGCAGAATGGCCATCCTTTGTTACAAACAACATATGATGCTATGTCTCGGATAAGGTGGATTTTTATTATCAAAGTGATAGACGTTACAACAATGCCTCACGGCGCCAGAGACCTGGGTTCGATCCTGACTACGAGTGTTGTCCGTGTGTGGAGTTTGCACGTTCTCCCTGTGACTGCGTGGGTTTCCTCCCACATCCCAAAAACATGCGGGTTTGTGGGTTAATTGGCCCTCTGTAAATTGCCCCTCGTGTGCAGGGAGTGGATGAGAAAGTGGGATAACATTGAACTGGTGTGAGCGATGGTCGGCGTAGACCACTAGATGGGGCAACTCACAGATGGGGTTGGGCCGAAGGGCCTGGTTCCGTGCCCTATCTCTAAACTAAACGAAGGTGAACGGCAACCATCAACAAAGCGCTGAGTTTGCTGCTTTTGGCTTCTTCAAAATTGGTCCTCTTGCAACAACAATGTCTCGCAATTGCACCAAGTGCGGTGAAACCATGCAGGCAAAATAATCTCGAAACTCGTGATTAACTCATCAACCTTGGGTTGGGTAAAATGACACAATAAGGACCATGTAACTAAGTGAGACTGCTTCAACAGAAGCCATTAACACATCATTCATAGCCATTAATAGCTTTTATTTGCATAAGCAGGCCATCTGTGCCAATTTAATTAAGTGTACCTCTCAAATATCACTACACATGCACACATCACACGTTACCTTTTCACTCTGCACACAACAGTGGGTTGGTAAATGGAGCCTGTTGTCATAAACTTCAAATCTGTGCCAGCTCTCGACAAAAAGCTATCAAATTAGTCCGGCCTCTCCATTATTTCTCTGCACACCTTCATTTTCCATTACCTATCCAATTTCCTTTTAAAAGTTGCTATTCTAACTGATTCTAATGCCCTTTCAATAACCCTGGCTTCAAATCAAAACCGTGTCAAAGCATAAAAGGTAAGGATAGACACAAAGTGCTGGAGTAACTCAGTGCATCAGGCAGCATCTCTGGAGAAAAATGACCTGGAACTTTAATTTATAAGTTCTCGGCCAGCATCATCAAAGACCCACACCATCCTGGCCACACAGGAGCCTGAAATCTGGTACATCCAGGTTCATGAATAGCTACTTCCCCACAGCCATCAGGCTATTAAACTCACCATCAAACAAACTCTGTAACAAATCTATAACAGCCTATTGCACTTTATCTGTTTATTTAAGTGCATATATGTGGTCTTTGCTATATAGGCACACAGAACTGTTCTGTATTTATGCTTACTATATTCTGTTGTGCTGCAGCAAGCAAGAGTTTCATTGTCCTATCTGGGACACATGACAATAAATTCTCTTGACTTGACTTGACTTGGAGCAGAGTTAGGACGTTCGGCCCATCAAGTCTACTCCGCCATTCAATCATGGCTGACCTATCTTTTTGCCTCTCAGCACCACTCTCGTGCCTTCTCTCCATAACCCCTGACACCCTTACTAATCAACATCACCCATTCCTTTTTCTCCAGAGATACTGCCTGACCCGCTGAGTTACTCCGACACTTTGTGTCTGTCTTTGGAATCAACCAGCATCCACAGTTCTTTGCTTCTACGTGAAAGGCAAAGAGTTGGGAACTTCATAAAACGTTGTCTCCTGATTCAGATTGGTGAAAAAATAAATAATTCACCCCATGTTGGAATTAGTTACCCCTGTTTCTTCGCATGAACATTGCTTTAAAACAACTACACTGTAAATCAAACTGCACGCCATCGGTACACTGCACACAGTGAATATCAGTGATACAGGGGGGGTTGTGGTTAATGTGCAGGAAGGAACTGCAGAAATTGGTTTAAACTGTAGATAGGCATAAAAAGCTGGAGTAACTCAATGGGTCAGACAGCATCTCCAGAGAAAAGGAATAGGTGACGTTTCAGGACGGGACCCTTCTTCAGGCTTGATGTTAATGTGCTGGTTGAGGCACGGGACTAGTGGTGAGAGTGCAGAACCACTGATCTACATCAGAATTTACAAGGTATTCTACAGATGCTGGTTTACAAAGAAAGACATCAGTCTGAAGAAGAGTCCCAATCCGAAACGTTGCCCATCCACATTCCCAGAGAATCTGTTTGACCCCCTGAGTTACTCCAGCACTTTTGTAAGCAGCATATGCAGTTCATTACATCTACAACAATGGACTGTCTTTGTTATTATAAGGACTTTGGGATTATTTGCTCTAGTATTGAGGTTATTAATTTATTGAATTTTATTTATTACACATTATCTATAATGATATCATGAAAGGTCTACACAGAATGGACGAGGAAAGGATGTTTCCAGTAATGGGAGTCTCGAATCAGAGGGTATAGCCTCAGAATACAGGGACACATCTTTAGAAAGGAGATGAGGAGGGATTTTTTTAGCTTGAGGGTGGTTACTCTGTGAAATCCATTGTCACAGACAGCAGTGGAGGCCAAGTTATTGGGTATTTTTAAAGTGCAGATTGATAGGTTCTTAGTAAGGGCATCAAAGGTTTTTGGAAGAATGCAGGAAAATGGGGTTGAGAGAAAAATAGA
Organism: Amblyraja radiata; assembly: GCF_010909765.2. Classification (NCBI taxonomy): domain Eukaryota; kingdom Metazoa; phylum Chordata; class Chondrichthyes; order Rajiformes; family Rajidae; genus Amblyraja; species Amblyraja radiata. The sequence continues at coordinate 20,661,897 of NC_045977.1, forward strand.
TCAGCCATGATTGGCTATCCTACCACAACTAGAGAGCAGTCCTGAACTGCCATCTACCTCATTGGAGACCCTCGGACTATCTTTGATCGGACTTTACTGGCTTTACCTGGCACTGAATGTTATTCCCATATCCTGTGACTATATACTGTAAATGGCTCGATTGTAATCATGTACAGCTGCTCTTCGACCTACGATGAGGTTACGTTCCGATAAACCCATCGTAAACCGAAAATATCGCAAGTCGAAAACGCATTGCAAAATATTGCGATAACGTGACCGGACGTGACGTGCGGCTCGCTGCCGTTGCCGAGTGTTTGCCGATCGTAAAGTCGAAATATCGCAAGTCGAAGCATCGTAAATTGGGGAGCACCTGTATTGTCTTTCCGCTGACAGGTTAGCATGCAAAAAAGCTTTTCACTGTACCTCGATACACGTGACAATATACTAAACTCAAACTGAATGGTGGAGCAAACTCAATGGGCCGAATGGCCTACCTTTGCTCATATGTCGTATGGTCTGTGTATTGTGTTTACAGGCCTGTTATGTTGCTGCAAATAAGAATGTCATTGTTCCGTTGTTGGTACTTAGGACAATGAGACACTCTTGCCACACTGTGCTCACCTTTACTTCCCTGAGCGAGTCGAGGAATTTATCATGCCTATTTGTCAGCATGTGCAGCTGGTTCCCTGCATCTTTCTCGGACTGCTCCTTGGTTTTTGGCGTGCTGCTCTGATCCCCAGGTGCCAACTCAATATCGATTTCCACATCCTAGATGAGAACCATTGAAGAATAGGTTAAAATTCACATTCCCACTGGAGACAAAACACCAACGCTGATTGTCACGGGTGACGTTTCACCAGGATCGGGATATCTGTGAGAACCGCTGAGCAATAATACCATTTCATATCGGAAACAATCTACCCGACGGTCTTGGATCTATGAAAAAAACATTTAGCAACAAATTGGAGGAGGGAATCCATCTATGTTTTAGGCTTTGTGCATCACCAATTCACTGTACCTTGTGACAATAAAGTACTACTGAACAACTGAATTGGTTCCCTCACTTCACCATTCACACCTTCATCTGTCTAGAACCCAAGCAATGTCTTATTGAGTATATTCTTTGCTTTAAAAAAATGGATCTCACGACAGGTCCATGCCCCTTGGCTCCAGAGCCTTTCTGGATGATCCATTTTCCCAGACCAGCAGAGGTCACGGCCTTTGGGGGGGGCCGAGCTACCGGCCCGCAAGTCGTCCTCGGATGCCGAGCTATGGGAAGGTATCTGCCGGCTGCAGTCCGGTCGGAGTTCCAGAGCCCCGGTCGCGGGGGGGAAATTCGACTTGCCGATTGGCGGGGAAGACCCACCCGATGAGGTCAAGATCAGAGAGATCGAGAAAGGGGAGACGGAAAGAATGTCAGTTGATTGTCTAAACAAAAAGATAGTTGATAGTCACAACATTTGGAGTCATAGTCATACAGTGTGGAAACAGGCCCTTCGGCCCAACTTGCCCATGCTGACCAACATGTCCCATCTCCACTAGTCCCACTTGCCAGCATTTGGCCCATATCCCTCTAAACCTGTCCTATCCATGTAGCTGTCAATAGACAATAGGTGCAGGAGTAGGCCATTCGGCCCTTCGAGCCAGCACTGCCATCATGGCTGATCATCCACAATCAGTATCCCGTTCCTGCCTTCTCACCATATCCCCTGACTCCACTATCTTGAAGAGCTTTATCTAACTCTCTCTTGAAACCATCCAGAGAATTGGCCTCCACTGCTTTCTGAGGCAGAGAATTCCACAGATGTTTCTTAAATGTTGTAATAGCACCTGCCTCAACTACTTCCTCCGGCAGCTCGTTCCATACACCCACCTGTGTAAAGGTTACCCCTCAGGTTCATATTAAACATTCCCCCCCTCACCTTAAACCCATGTTCTCTGGTTCTCGATTCCCCTAACTCTGGGCAAGAAACTCTGTGCGTTTGCCCCATCTATTCCCCTCATGACTTTGTACACCTCCATAAGATCACCCCCTCATCCTCCTGCGCTCCAAGGAATAGAGCCTGGGAGTTAATATCATACACGGAGTTTCCAACATTAAGCAACAAAAAGAAAAGATAGATTTTTTCACAAAGCCCACTCCAGTTAGGAAAGAGAAAAAGTAACTATTCAAACACTCAATTAATATGCACTGTTTAATTAAGATATATATAACTCTATGCCACAATATCTGTCCAACTGAATGCGGGGATGCATTTCATGTTTTGTGTGTGGTGTCCTAAGGCGTGGTGGACTGTTGATGGGTTATTTAATAAACTGGTTCTCTTAAAACAAAATCATGTTGTATTTCATTAATCAGTCTCATTTATCTCATTTAAAAAGGAAGAGACAGTGTTCACCTTCGAGAGCGCTCACGTTTCACAGCGCTCTCTCTCTCTCTCTCTCTCTCTCTCTGCTGCAGTGATGTGTAGTAGGCCAACCGTACGAGGTTCAATTTCATAATCATAAAATGATGTTGGCTTTTTAACAGAAATTTAGCCCAGGGCTGGGTGGTCACGTGGGTCTGAAGGTCCCAATTCACAACGGAAGACCTTATTACAAGAACTGTGGTGCGCCTGAAGGCAAATCAGATTTTTCTCACACTATAACATCCCCTTTCCTCTGTCACAAGGGACAGACTATCGATTGACTAGTTTTTTTCTCTCCTTCCTTTCTCGATCTCTCCGTCGCCATCACAGGGGACAGACTAGAGCTTAGACTTTAGAGATGCAGCTCGGAAACGGGCACTTCTGCCCACCGAGTCCACGCCGACCAGCAATCACCCCGTACACTCGTATGATCCTACATACTACGGATAATTTATAATGAACCTACAAATCTGTACACCTGGAGCATGGGAGGAAACTGGAACAACCGCAGAAAACCCACGTGGTCGCAGGGAGAACGTACAAACTCCATACAGACAGCGGCAGTAGTCAGGGTTGAAGCCGAGTCTCTGCCGCTGCAAGGCAGTTATTTTACCGCTGCGCCACCGTGCCGCCCTTAACCATCCTTTGAAAAAAATCTAACACGTTACTCAGTTGTGCTAAAGTGCTGTTATAAATTAAATCTATAATGCTGACTGATCACCTTGCACTGGCACAGAATGGACACACATCAGCAGGGATTTCCGAGAAGGAACAAGGTGTTAACTTCAACGTTAATTGTTGAACCAGAATCGGAGGGAAAGGCGTCAAATTCAGAGACAAATTACCTCCTCTTTGCTCTCGCTGTTCTCCCTCTCCCTGGGCTCCTGTTTCACGTGCGTTACCATGGCAAAGGCTGCGCGGTCATGGCTGTCGGCTAGGTTAATGACGTTGGTGATAGATGGCAGCATGGCACCTTGGCAATTGGTGCCAATGGTTGTGTTTTTCTCACACACCGCGAGCAGCAGCTGCAGGGTTGGGGTAGGAACACAATAATCAACAGACGGGGCACGTCAGCGCAACACATCATCATTAGCCGTTCCCCCACACGTAACGTTACTTTCAGACGTTGGAGATACAGGCGGAAACAGGCCCTTCGGCGCCGACCAGCAATCACCCATACACTAGTTTTATGTTTAGAGATACAGCGTGGAAACAGGCCCTTCGGCCCACCAAGTTCGCACCGACCAGCGATCACCCCGTATACTAGCACTAACCTACACACTAAGGGCAATTCACAATTTATAATGAAGCCAATTAACCTACAAACCTACACGTCTTTGGAGTGCGGGAGGAAATCGGAGCACCCAGAGAAAACCCACGCGGTCACGGGGAGAACGCGCAAACTCCGTACAGACAGCACCCGTTGTCAGAATCAAATCCGGATCTCAGCTGTCGTAAGGCTGCAACTCTCCCGCTAGGCCACTGTGCCGCCCACATACTTTCAAGCGGCCTTTTCACGGGGCGACTTGACGCAAGAGTTAACCAGAGTTTAACATCGTGGGAACCTCGTGCGATAACAGTACGGCATTCGTGGACCACCGTGGACCACCGTAGCGCTAACGGCAGGTAATCGTGTATCTTGGTCACTCGGGAGAAAATTCAAGAAAGTTTGAATTTCTCCAAGAGTGACTTGTACACTTGTGGTTGAGCATTGCAACATTGTATGAACATAGTGGCCAGTGCGATATCCGTAATAACTCTTGCGGTTACCGTGGGAACTCCTGCGAACGGTGAACCCGGAAGCTGGACAGAGGGGACAGAAGCGGAGTAAAAATTGTCTTCTGTGGGATTGAATTTAAAAAATAAATAAAAATAAAGATTTGCATCCGCATATGGACATCAACTTATTCATGAGTTATGTTAATGAGATTCAAGAAAATAACTATAATCTTTAAAAGGGACTTTAAAAGGGACTTTACTGAAAGGTTACGCATTTTTATGGTCCGTGAGAAATTTTTCACATGTACTTCTTTGAGAGATACAGGTCGGAGTCCTCGCCGACTAGCGATCGATGCCTTTCCGAAGCAGGGTCCGGAACGCTACCAATCAATGTTGTACAGAGACCCGTGTAAGGAGTGAACTGCACATGCTGGTTTAAACCGAGACAGACACAAAAAGCTGGAGTAACTCAGCGAGTCAAGCAGCATCTCTGGAGAAAAATAGCTGATGTTTCGGGACGAGACACATCTTCAGACTCAATTCCGATTAGGCTGTCTGAAGAAGGGTTCCGATTCGAATCGCCACCTATTCTTTTTCTCCAGAGATGCTGCCTGACCCGCTGACTTACTCCAGCTTTTTATGTTTTTCTTCCCAGATCTGACTTACCTGCTGAGTTACACCAACATTTTGTGTCCTTCTGTGCGTATTAACCAGCATTAACCAGCGTCTGCAGTTCCTTTAGACATTACCTAACTTCAGATTTTAGAGATATAGCGCGTGGGAACTCCTGCGAACGGTAAACCCGGAAGCTGGACAGAGGGGACAGAAGGTGAGTAAAAAAGGTGGTCTCAATGTCGACAAGGGAACATGTGTCCTTCGAGGACGTCCCACCTAATTGTCATTGTTGGATAATCTTTTTAACAGGAACACTTGCAGAGATGGCTCCCAGAAAATCTCAAAGAAAGGGGGTAAAGCGTGTCAGAGATGTTTTTGCCATGCAGGAGAATGAGGAGGAGACGCAGCAAGAGAGACAGGTGGAGAGGCAACAGGAGATGCCACAGATAACACTGCCTGTGGGCTCCTTGGAGCAGGGAGAGGGTGAGCAAGGTGGATTTCAGATTGCCTCCCCAGTAGCCGTTGTAGGAATAGCTTCTACAGACGCTTATGTAAAGGGAAGATGGCAGAAGGTAAGGCCATATGACTTCACCAGTGAACAAGAGGGGGAACTTGTAGAATGGTACCAATTTAACGAGATCCTCTACGATAAATCCAGAGAGGATTATAGAAACAGGGAGAGAAAAAGGAACCTGCTGGAGACGAAGGCTGCCGAGTTTCCCGAGTGCTCATGTGAGTTTATATAACGATATATAAGTTCATCAAGAGGAGAACCATTTAATGTTATCCAAGATTTAAAAACATACATTGCTATTGATGTAAAAGTGCTGTGTTTGCAGTTAACTTAAACTTCTCTTATAAGTCTGTCTGTGCCCTGCAGCTGCAAAGTAAAAAAGTCGCAGACAGCGCGTCAATGAAAAAAACCACCATCCTGTACTCGAAATTACTTAGTATAGGCATGTCTCCAAATGAGCCAATTCAACCAAGGGAGGATATTTATAGTGTGTGAAAAAAAAAGTTACATCATTTGTGTCACGTGTAGTTCACGATGTTCATTCAAGATTTAACGCGAAAGCTCGGGAGACGGACAAGTCACTCGCACAAATAACAGAAATGCCGAGTACCGTGGGAACTCTTTATCTACCCCCCGTTATATCGTGCGAGACTCGTGCTGGACCACGACCACTTCACTCAGGTGACATCTTGCGTCAACTCGCCCCGTGAAAAAGCCCCATAAAGCTGTAAACATAACAAAGACATGTGGATGTGGAGGGGCGCACTTACAGAAGCTAATGAAGCAACAGTGTGAGGGAACTGAACTAACAAACTCTGCTGAAGTGACTACTGGCCTCGAGGGCCTGAGCTGCAGGGAGCGGTCAGGCAGACTAGGACCTAATTCCTTGGAGAGCAGGAGGATAAGGGGTGATGCAATAGAGTTGAATAAGATCATGAGGCGAATAGATTGGGTAAATGCAGAGTTTTTTACCCAGAGTTCCCAAGATGGCACGGTGGCGTATCGGTAGAGTTGCTGCCTTATAGCGCCAGAGACCCGAGTTCGATCCTGACTATGCCTGCTGTCTGTGCGGAGTTTGTACGTTCCGCCCATGACCGCATGGGTTTTCCCCGGGTGCTCCAGTTTCCTCACACATTCCAAAGACGTACAGTTTTTTAGGTTAATTTGGCTTTGGTAAATTTGTAAATTATCCCTAGTGCGTAGGATCGTGTTAGTGTACGGGGATCACCGGTCAGCGCGGACTCCGCGCACGGCCTGTTTCCGCACTGTATCTCTAAACTAAACTAAGAAAGGTAGGGGAATCAAAAACGAGTGGACATAGTGTTAGGGTGAGGGGGGAAAGATTTAATAGGAACCCATGGAGCAACAATTTTTTTACACAAATGGTGGCATGTATATCGAACAAGGTAGAATGGAGGAGGTAGTTAAGGCAAGCACTATCACAACGTATAAGAAACATTTAGGCAGGTACATGGATAGGATAGGTTTGGAGGGATATGTGCCAAACACAGGCAGGGACTAGTGTAGATGGGACATGCTGGACAACATGGGCAAGTTGGGCCGAAAGGGCCGTTTCCACGCTGTATGACTATGATTAGATTCTAGGATGGAGAACATAGGTTAAGGTGAGAAGGGAAAGATTTAATGGGAACCCGAGGAGCAACTTTTTCACACAGGTGGTGCGTATATGGAACGAGCTGCCAGAGGAGGAAGTTGAGGCAGGTACGATCACAACATTTAAAAGACATTTGGACAGGAAAAGTTTAGAGGGATACGGGCCAAACGCAAGCATGTAGAACTAGTGTAGATGAGGCATCTTGGTCAGCATGAAAGAGTTGGGCTAAAGGGCCTGCTTCCCTGCTGCATAACTGCGGCATGTGCAGGGAGGAGCTGCAGATGCTGGCTTAAACTAAAGATAAACACAAAAAGCTGGAGTAACTCAGCGGGACAGGCAGCATCTCTGGAGAGAAGGAATGGGTGATGTTTCGGGTCAAGACCCTACTTCAGAATGAAGAAGTTTTATGATATTCAATAGACGAGGCAGAGAAAGAGATACCCAAAGGGCAAAAGAACATTCTGTACTGAGACTGCTGTGTCTGTAAACCCTCTGGAACATTAGAAGCTCTGCACAGACAGTGGTTTTTGAGCAGGCCTTGGGGCTCAGTGAAACTGGAGCGATCTGCAGCAGTTAAAGACGTCTCTCACACTGGGTAAAATCGGTGCCTCAACTACATACTGCTTTGGAAATGCCAGACAGCAACATTAAAGGCAGATTATACAAAACTAAATCTACTTCAAAAAGTACAAAACCTTAACCTGAAGCAGTCGTTTCGTCAATGTGCTTATTTCGACTTCAACTCAAAATTAAAATTGCACACCTTAACAACTTATTGTATTTGTTGTTCATTTGGTCATTAAATGTATCCCTGGGTTCTAATCTCAGTTCACACTTTGGAGCTAATGTGCGGAAACAGGTCTTTTAGCCCAGGGAGTCCGCACCAACCAGTGATCCCCTCGTACACTAGCACTATCCTGCACACGAGCGACAATTTCACCAAAGCCAATTAACCTACAAAGCTGTATGTCTTGGGATTGTGGCGTCTGTACAGAGTTTGTACGTTCTCCCCGTGACCTGGGTGGGTTTTCTCCAGGTACTCCGCTTTCCTCCCACATTCCAAAGACGTGCAGGTTTGTAGGTTAATTGGCTTTGGTGAAATTGTAAATTGTCCCCAGTGTGAAGATAGTGCTAGTGTACGGGGTGATCATTGGTCAGCGTAGTCTCAGTAGGCCAAAGGCCTGTTTCTGCACTGTATCTCTAGACTAAACTAAACTAAATCTCTGCAGTATTTTGTAATGCAAAATGACTGCGTAACTAAAAGTCTCAAACAAATCTGCAGTGAAAGGTAAAATAACAAGGTGATGGTGATGACTAAATAGACATTCGACTAAATAGGTTTCCGCTAAAGAGACACAAAAAGCTGGAGTAACTCAGCGGGACAGGCAAAGGACAAAGGACAAGGACAAAAGACATTTATTGTCACATACAATACAATACAATTCAATTTATTGTCATTTGGACCCCTTGAGGTCCAAACGAAATGTCGTTTCTGCAGCCATACATTACAAACAAATAGACCCAAGACACAACATAATTTACATAAACATCCATCACATTGCTGTGATGGAAGGCCAAAAAAACTTCTCTCTCCACTGCACTCTCCCCCCCGATATCAGAGTCAAAGTCAAAGCCCCCGGCGGGCGATGGCGAATTGTCCCGTGGCCATTAAAGCCACGCCGGGTGATGCAAGGTCGCACACCGGGTTCTTGATGTTAGAGCCCCCGGCGCGCGCTCGCAATCCCGCGGCCATTCCAAGCCGCGCGGGGCGGTGCTGTAAGGCCCCGCTCCAGGAGCTCTTCAACCCCGCAACTCGGGCGGGAGAAGTCGCCGTTGCGGAAGCCCCGAAAAGCGGTCTCCCTCCAGGGACCCGCGGGCTCCCGGTGTCACTGTCCGCCAAACCCGCAGTTGCAGCCTCCGAACCTCCGGGGGTCGGGTCGCAGCAGCGCTCCACCACCGCTCCACCCGCTCTGGACTCGGCCAGCTCCGCGACGGTGAGGTGAGTAGTCGGCACCACAGCCCCCGGTCTTCCTGTTGGAGGCCGCTCCTTGTTGCAGCCCCAACGACAACGGAGACCCGACAAAGAAAAGGTCGGGTCTCCCGTGCAGGGAGAGATTTAAAAGTTACCCCCTCCCCCCCACACACATACCCCAACAAAAAATAACAAAAACTACATAAAAACATAGACATAAAATAATAAAAACGCAGACGGACTGCAGAGTAGTCCCGCCGTGTAGTGAAATTTGAGTTGCCATTGCAGCATACAAATAAAATAAACACAACACTATAGAATTTAACATTAAACATAAAAATCATCCCCCCACAGCGGGATCAACTTTCCCACTGTGAGGGAAGGCAGCAAAGTTCAGTCCACATCCTCAATGTTCCCCCTTGGCCGGGGCCTATCGAGGCCTCCGCAGCCGCCGCATTTAAAGTCAGCGCCGCTGCAGCTTGAACCTCCGCAGACCACAGATGTTGAAGTCGGCAGGCCCAGAGCTCCACATGGCGATCCGGGTACCTCAGTGCTGCGCCGCCGCTGAAGCTGCAGCTCGAAGCTCTGGCCCATCTCCGGCAGGAAAGGCCGCGCCAATCCAGATGGTAGGCCGCGAGGAGGGGACGAAGATGCGGCTCAGAGGAAACACGTATCCTCGACCAGGTAGGGACGGGAAAAAACGGTTTTCCCCTTCGCCCCCCACCGCCCCGTCCCCCACATAAAAAAGACTAAAAGGCCTCCAGAACAAAACATTTTAACAAACTAAAAATGAAAAAAAGGGTGAAAAACGAACAGCTGCAGGCGAGGCTGCCACACTCTATTGGGCCACCCCTGGTTCATCTCGGCAGCATCTCTGGAGAGAAGCAATGGATGACCCGACTGGTTAGCAGACTACAAAAGCTTTTCACTGTACCTCAGTACACATGACAGTAAACTAAACTAAAGTCAGTTCGTTCCTCACCTCGATGCACTGCTTGATCCAGAAGTGACTGCCCATGGCCTCCCAGTTCTGGGAGCAGGTAATGTAGAGCAGCCGGTCGTACACCCGCCGCCTCATGGAGTTGTCGAAGACCTCGAAGAACTTGGCCCGAATGTGTGGCTGGCAACATCGCAATCCAGCCAAGAACGCCGGCTCCAGCTTCGCCGTCAGTTCACTGCCGAAGAGGTTCTCATCCCTGCATGAGACCACAAGTACAGAGGACTCAATGTGTATCAGCCGATTCACCTCTACCCCATTGCCAAGATTGAACTTTGTCTCTGGAACTGATGCGCTACAATGCTGACAACTGTATTCTGCACTCTGTATCATCCCTTTGCTCTACCTATTGTACTTGAGCTTGGCTTGAATGTATTTATGCTTGAAAGCAAATCCCGCCAGACTCAGGAAAAAGTTTCTTCCCCTCTTCCCCATCTTAGACTGCAGGAGAGGGGGGACAGGAGAGGGGGGGGGGCAGGAGAGGGGGGGGGGGGGGGGGCAGGACAGGGGGGGGGGGGGCAGGACATGGGGGGGCAGGACAGGGGGGGGCAGGACAGGGGGGGGGGGCAGGAGAGGGGAGGGCAGGAGAGGAGGGGGCAGGAGAGGAGGGGGCAGGAGAGGGGGGGGGCAGGAGAGGAGGGGGCAGATGTGTACGGGTCTAACGGCTGTTATAACTAAAGGGACAAAGTGTAGGAGGGAGGAGATATTAGAAAGATAAAGAAAAACAAGACATGTAGAACCTCTCTACAGTCAGAAAATGAAACTGGCTTTCTTTCATCACAGCATTATGTTCCGACATGTTTGATACCAGAGCACCTGGGACTTAAGAACCTTTCAAAGTTGATCAACTGATAATGTTTAAAGACATAAAACGCATCCTCCAGGAGATGTTGGGATACATTTATATTTTCTTCGGTGCCAATCTCTTTTAGTTTTTACTTTAGAAATACAGTGAGGAAACAGGCCCTTCGGCCCACTGAGATTTTTGCGTCGACTAATGATCACCCTGTACTCCAGTGTTATCCTACGCACTGAGAACGTTTTGTTTACATTTTACAGAAACCAATTAACCTACAACCCTGCACATCTTTGCAACGTGGGAGGAAACTGGAGAACGTTGAGAAAACCCACGCGGTCACAGGGAGAACGTACGAACTCCGTACAGACAGCACCTGTGGTCGGGATCGAATCCGGGTCTCTGGTGCTGTGAGGCAGCAGCTCTGCCACTGCGCCACTGTGCCGCCCAGTTGGCAGCAGAGGGCTCTCATCTGAAGCAACAGCGTGTGCCACTCATCCACTCCCGACACACTCGGGACAATTTACAACTTACAGAAGCCAATTTGCCTACAAACCTGCACATCATTTGCATGTGGGAGGAAGCCGGAGGACCCAGAGGAAACCCACACAGTCACAGGGAAAATGTGCAAACTCCACACAGACAGCACCCAGAGTCAGGATCGAACCCCGGCCCCTGGCGCTGCAAGGCAGAAACTCTACCGCTGCGCCGCCCATCTCGTTCAAAAGATGACGAGCAAACACGCAATCCAGTCTGCTCGCACTTGGGTAACCTTGAGATTTATTAAATAAGTTGCTTGCTTCTGAAATATGGACCATTGTGTTCGACACAATGAGTATAGAAAACCGCACAAACCGTATTGGTTTCTCAAATGGAATAAATCTGCATGGATCTCCCGGGAGGGTAGTGCAAAGACAGAAGTGTGCAAACTAATGAACTGTACATTTTGATTAATTACACCAATTACCTATAGACAAAGTTAACGAGGTCCAAGAATTGAGCATTTAACTCAAGGTCATCTGCAAAGCGTTTTTCAATGTAGGTCATCATTTTAACCAATAAAATGGACTTCTCCCTCAGTGTAGGTGTCTGCAGAGAAAAGAGAAATCATTCAGAGATTAGAGGAATTGCAAATGCTGGTTTACTAAATCAAAAGACACAAAGTTCACAAGAATTAGGCCATTGAGCCCATCAAATCTACTTTCAATCAAAGCTGATCTATTTCCCTCTCAACCCCATTCTCCTGCCTTCTCCCTGGCACCCATACCAATCAAGAATCTGTCAATCTTCACCTTAAAAATATCCATTGACTTGGCCTCCACAGCCGCCTGTGGAAATGAATTCCACAGATTCACCACCCTCTGACGGAATAAAATCCTCCTCATCTTTTTTAAAGGTATGTCCATTTATTCTGAGGCTGTGCCCTCTGGTCCTAGACTCTCCCACTAGTGCTGGAGCAACTCAGTGGGTCAGGCATCATCTCGGGGAGACATAGATAGGTAAAGATTTGGGTCGGGCCCATTCTTCAGACTGATTGAGGAGGTGGGGCGGGGAAGAAAGCTGAATCGGAGGACAGGCAGGACAATGCCTGGCAAGTGACAAGTAGAGATGCAAGGAACTGCAGACGCAAGTTGAGAAAAAAGTGCTGGAGTAACTCAGCTGATCAGGCAGCATCTCTGGAGAGCATGGATAAGCAAGGTTTTGGCTCGGGACTCTTCTTCTTTCAGGCAGGCTGATAAATCATTCAGCCAGCCAGTGTTTCTGCATCTCTCTCTCTCCTACTCCCCACCTTCAACTCCTTCCTCTCTCCCTCTCAAATAACATTAGCCCAGTGGCAACATAATCAAAGACTTGTCTCATCCCAATCATTCCCTCTTCTCCCTGCAGCCAGAAGGTACAGAAGCTTGAAACTGCACACCACCAGACTCAAGAACAGCTTCATCCCCTCTGTTATCAGGCTTCTGAATGGTCCTTCCATAAGCTAGGGTACTGTCCGATTCACCTCTACCCCATTTTGGACATTGGACTTTGTCTCTGTGACCAATGCGCTACAATGCTGAGAACTATGTTCTGCACTCTGTAACTTTTCCTGTGCTCTACCTGTTGTACTTGAGTTTGACATGATTGTATTTACGTATAGTATTAACTGAGCTGACTGGATAGCACGCAAAACAAAGTGTTTCCCTGTTCTGAAATACGACGGCACAGTGGTGCAGCTGGTAGAGTTGCTGCCTCACAGCATCAGAGGCCCGGGTTTGATCATGACCTCAGGTGCCGTCTCTGTGGAGTTTGCACGTTCTCCCTGTGACCGAATGGGTTTCCTCCTACATCCCAAAGACGTGCGGGTTTGTTGGTTAGTTGGCCTCTGTAAATTGTCCCTGGTATGTAGGGTCTGAAGGAGGGTCTCGACTCGAAACATCATCTATTCCTTTTCTCCAGAGATGCTGTATGACCCGCTGAGTAACGCCAGCTTTTTGTGTCTATCCTAGTATGTAGGGAGTGAATGGGAAAGTGGAATAACATAGAACTAGTATGAACGGGTGATCGACGGTCGGCATGGAATCGGTGGACCGAATGGACTGTTTCCGCACTGTATCTCTAAACTAAAGTTAGGTTTACTGTTGTCACATGTACTAAGGTCCAGTGAAAAGCTTGGTTTTCAAGTCAAACTCAACTACAATAAGTAGAGAAAAGGGGAAGATCCAGAGTGCAGAATATGGTTCTCAGCATGGTAGCGCATCAGTTCCATAGATTGCTTTCAAACCAGAAATTAATTGGTTATGTTTAACGAAAAGTTAAATCCTCGTGACCTCATCATCGCAATGCCAAGAGATAATTTCTGGATCGCAAACAATGACTTAATATCACACATTTTACTTCTGTCCAGTTAATTATTCATACTGGATCAGAATCCATTCTAAAATATTAATGCACAACATATGTTGTAACCGGCAATTTGCAAATGTTAATGATCCTACTCCATCCATTTCCCATGTGCTAAGTGAAGAGATTGGTGATCACTTCTGCTGAGGTCAGGAATACTGAGTGAGTGGGAATTCACTTAGTCTACTGTTACTCAACCATGGCACAGCGGTAGAGTTGCTGCCTTGATGGCCTTGCAGCGTCAGAGACCTGGGTTCAATCCTGACTATGGGTACTGTCTGTACGGAGTTTGTACATTCTCCCCGTGAACTGCGTGGGTTTTCTCCAGGTGCTCCGGTCTCCTGCCACACTCCAACGACGTACAGGTTTGTAGACTGATTGTAGGCTTGGTATAATTGTAAATTGTCCCTAGTCTGTAGGATAGTGCTAGCGTGTGGGGATCGCTGGTTGGCAAGGACTCGGTGGGCCGAAGGGCCTGGCGCCGTGCTGTATCTCTAAACTAAACTAAATGCAGTATAACGGGTTGAATATTCAATCATATGATGAGGTACTGGACAACTTGAGCAAGCAGGTTGGCTTCCAACCCAATAATATCAACACTGAATTCTCTAATTTCAATACTCCACAAACCCCTTTGTTTCCTGTTGCTCCCTCCCCCTTCCTGCCCTGGAGAACAAACAGTGGTTCTTCACTTTATCTACACCCCTCATAATTTTATAAACCTGCATAAGATCACCCCTCAGCCTCCTATACTCCAGTACAACCATTTCACCCACTATCCTGCCCCCTTCCACCCCACCTATCCCATCCTCATCGCCCCCCCCCCCCCCTCCATTTACACCCATATCACTCCCTCTGGCTTTGTTTCATCTCTCCTTATCAAGCACCCTTCTGTCTCCGTTTCACCTCTAGCCATTGCCACTTATTCCACCAGTCTACAAATCAAACCCCCCTCCCCCTTTACTTGTATCCACCCACATTCCTTCCTCTGGCTTCACATTTCACCTCTTCTATCCTTGTCCTTATCTCACAGCTTTAGTCTTCTCATCTCTGGTCCTTGTCCGTCCATCTGCAAAATCAACCCCTCTCCCCTCTCACCTGTATCCACCTATCACTCGCCAGGCTCGGCCCTGCCCCACCTCGATTCCAGCTTTCTCCCCCCTTTGCACTCAGTCTGAAGAAGGGTCACCTGTCCATTCCCTGCACAGATGCTGCCTAACCTGCTGAGTTCCTCCAGCATTTTGTGTTTTGCTCATGATTCTTGGCCTGTGCTGCACTCCAGAGTGTGGTGGACACTGCCCGGTCCATCACCGGTTCTGACCTCCCAGCCATCAATGGGATCTATATGAGTCGCTGCCTTAAAAAGGCAACCGGGATCATCAGAGGCCCACACCAGCCTGGCCACACTCTCATTTCACTCCTACCATCGGAAAGAAGGTACAGGAGTCTGAAAACCATGACCTCCAGCTTCAATAATAGCTTTTTTCCCGCAACTATCAGGCTCTTGAACACTAATGTGGGCCTTCACCTGGAGTACACGCTGACCTCCTGTTAATCGAACTTTATCGAACTTCAATGTTGTATCCTGCACTAAATGTTGTACCTTGTATCCTTTATCTGTGCAGTGTGAATGGCTTGATTGTATTCAAGTGTGAAAACACACCTCAAAATTCAATATGGGCAGTCTGCACCCTAGCGGCATAAACATTGAATCCTCCAATTTCCGGTAGCCCTTGCTGTCTCCTCCCCTTCTCAGCTCTCCCTCAGCCCTCGGGGTCCTCCTCTTCCTTTTTCCTTTCTTCTCCCCACCCTCCATCAGTCTGAAGAAGGGTTTCGGCCCGAAACGTTGCCTATTTCCTTTGCTGCATAGATGCTGCTGCACCCGCTGAATTTCTCCAGCACTTTTGTCTACCTTCAAGATTCAGGGACAGTTTCTCCCTGCCATTATCAGGAAACTGAACCGTCCTCTCACCAGCTAGAGAGCGGTCCTGACCTCCCATCCACCTCATTCGAGATCTTTGAACTACCTTTAATCTGATTTTCAATGTTATATGTTGCAGTCAATGGTGTGCCCTTTATCTGAACATTGTGGGTGGCTTGTAGGGTCTTTTCGTGTAATGTCTTTTCGGTGACTAGATAACACGCAAACAAAAGCTTTTCACTGTACCTTGGAACACGTGACAATAATAAACTAAACTAAACTAAACTAGTGCCTCTGTGCTGCCCATTGCTGAAGACTTGACATTCATAAGCTCTAGGAGCAGAATATAGGCCAATCGGCCCATCAAGTCTACTCCAGCATACAATCATGGCTGATCTATCTTTTCCTCTCAACCTCATTCTCCTGCCTTCTCCCCATAATCCCCAAAACCCTTACTGATCAAAAATCTGTCAATCTCCACCTTAAAAATGCCCATTGACTTGGCCTCCACAGCCGTCTGCAATGAATTCCACAGATTCACCACCCTCTGACAAAATAAATTCCTCCTCATCTCCCTTTTAAAGGTATGTCCTTTTATTCTGAGGCTGTGCCCTCCGGTCCTGGACTCTTCCACTAGTGGAAATTTAACAGTCAAATGTGGGTCAGTCAACCAAAAGGCACTGCGAGACCTTCCAGAAAACACGCAAATAAGCTGATGAATTAAACCAAGGTTGAGAAGGCTTTACCATCGCTAGGTTGGGGGAAATTACCATGCGTAGTTAATATTGCAGTAACTGAAGCAACAGTGATATTGTGAAACAGTGCCTGGAACATTAATAATGATTGGACCCGCCAGTGATTGTGGTCACAATGCATTAGCGGATGCAAGGGCCGCATACATTAGCACAACGCGGGCTCGGAGACACGTTCTGTTCTCTCATTTCCACCAGCATTATGGAACGAGTGTCCCTTTCAATAACCAGAAACCTGACTCAATTAAATATGGTCTTCTTCTTCAAGAAACATCACAAAATATAATCAAGATGTTGTGAATTATGAAACGTAACATCATCTTCCCCCAATTAAGTATTACAAAATGTGCACGAGTCATTTATAAAAAATAATTACTTAAAATTTAGGCTTCTATTTAATTATGCAGTTTTAATTAATTTTCTACACATAGACATGTAATATTTAATAAGTGTAAAGATTAATTTATATATAATCGTGCGCATTCTAGCAGAAAGTCATTTGGCGGCATTTATGTTAAAATTCCTTGACTCATTTACTTCCAAGACGTTGATAGCGAATTCTTAAAGCCCCTTCGGTCCACTGAATCCGTGCTAACCATTGTAAGAGCAGTGTAAATGGAGCTTGATGTTTGGCTAAAGATGTGTTTAGTTTAGAGATACCACATGAAAATAGGCCGTTCGGCTCACCGAGCCTGCGCTGACCAGCGCTCACCCAAAACACGACACACGCGGGACAATTTACAGTTTTGATTGCCTCAAAGCCATGTGGCGGGGCTAAAGGGTCAGTTTCCATGATGTACGACTCAAATATTTTTCCTGTGCACATTGGGATTAAATACAATTTATGACAGAAAATAAACTTTCTTAGAAGATTGAGTAAATTCTACGTTTTCAGTTGAGAACATATTGACTTCACGGCCTGGTTCGTCAACTTAAACACCCAGGAATGAAGAAGAATACAGAGGGTGGTGGTCACTGCCCAGTCCATCACAAGTACTGACCTCCCCACCATCAAAGCGATCTATAGGATATCAAAATGGCAGCCAATATCATCAAAGACCCTGGCCACGCACTCATTTAGCTCCTACCATCAGGAAGAAGGTATTGGAACCTGAAAACCTGATGAGCTTGTTCAAGAACAACTTCTTCCCAACAATCATCAGGCTCTTGAACCAATACCTAATACCAATCTCAGTAACTATGAAATTCCATGGACTGTCTTTAGTTGCACTAAGGATTTCCGTTTATGCACTAGTATTATGATTCTTAATTTATTGATTTAAAAAAAAATGTATCTGTCTGCATTGCGTTTAGGAGCCTGTTAAATTGCTGCAAGTAAGAATTCCAATATTCCATTGATGGTACATATTAAAGTTGAACTGTCGAGACTTCATCTAGAATCCATCTACACTTCACGCTGCCTCAACAAGGGCACCAGCATAATCATGGACCGTTCTTACCCCGGTCACTCCCTCTACTCCGCTCTCCCATCAGGCAAGAGGTACAGAAGCATGAAAACGCAAACCTCCACATTCAGGGACTGTTTTTCCCCCAGATTATCAGGCAACTGAAGCATCATCTCACCAACGAGAGAGCAGTCCTGACCTCCCATCCGCATCATTGGAAACCCTTAGACTGTTTTTAATCGGACGTTACTGGCCTTCATCTAAACATTATTCCCTATATCCTGCATTTGTGGACAGCTTGATTGTAATCGTGACTTGTTTTTCTGCTGACTGAATATCACACAACAACAATAAAGTTTTCACTTGTAGCTCGGTACACATGACATTAACTAGGCTTGGAAAAGTCTGTAAATGATTGTAGCCAAGCCACTCTGACTTTGACTGCAATTGTATGTAGCCCGTCTGTATTGTTCTCACCTGGTTTATTGCCATGGCAGAATTGTTCTTCACCCACTCCTCGACTATCTTCACCACAGCCCTCAAAATTTTGGCATCGGGTGACTTCTCAATGAGAGAGGTTAAGATGACTTGGATGAAGTTCTTCCGCATTTCCATGCTCATTACAGCAAGGCGGGTTTTCACCAGCTCCAGGCTTAGCATGATCAACTCAATCGTGACTGCGAGAGAGAAATACATTTCCCCGTGTTAATACCATGCAGGAAAAGTAGCACGATAGGTGTAGGAAGCCCTACTTCATGTGTGTTACCAAACGACAGGAAAATCATATAGATCGCAAAACAGTACCTTTATGGGTGCCAGTGAGCGGCACGGTGGCGCAGCGGTAGAGTTGCTGCCTTACAGTGCCAGAGACCCGGGTTCGATCCTGACTATGGGTGCTGTCTGTACGGAGTTTGTACGTTTTCCTTGTGACCGCATGGGATTTCTCCGGGACCTCCGGTTTCCTCACACGCTCAAGACGTTAATTGTAGGTTAATTGGCTTTGGTAAAATTGTCCCTACTGTGTAAGTCTTAGCGTAGACTCAGTCGGCCGAAGGGCCTGTTTCCAAGCTGTGTCTGTAAAGTTTTCATGTCAGAAATTCCGTGCCAAACATGATGGCAAGATAATCTCCTCGGCCTCCACATGCTCCATATCCCTCCATATCCATGTGCCGATCTAAAAGCCTCTTAAACACCACATTTGTATCTGCCTCCACCACCACCTTGTTCCAGGCTCCCACCATCCGCTGTATAAAAATACTTGCAGAAACAAGGAACTGCTTTGGCTGGTATACAAAACAAGACACAGAGTGCTGGATTAACTCACAGGGTCAGGCAGCATTTCAGGAGAACATGGTTAGGCGTTGTTTCGGGCTGGGACCCTTCTTCAGACTGAAGAAGGGTCCAAACCCGAAACGTCGCCTGTTCATGTTCTTCTGAGATGTTTAGTTTAGATATACAGCATGGAAACAAGCACGCCGACCAACGATCACTCACACACCAGAGACAATTTGCAGAAGCCAATTAACCTACAAATCCTTGGAATGTAGGAAGAAACCGGAGCACCCGGAGAAAACTCACGCACTCACAGAGAAATTGTGCAAACTCCATGCAGACAGCACCCGTAGCCAGGATAGAACCTGAGTCTCTGGCGCTGTGAGCAAGCAAGTCCATCGCAACACTGTGCTGCCCTGACCTGTTGAGCTACTCCAGCACTCTGTGTCCTGTTTTGTAAACCAGCAAAAATACTTGCCCTGCACATCTCCTTGAAGCTTTCAGCCTGAAGCTCTGCCCTCTAGCCTGACATTTCCACCCTGGGAGGGGAAAGATTCTGACTGTCTTCTCAAAGACATGTACACTTTTGACTATTGGAAATGGAACACAATATTCTGCTTGGAGCACCATCTAGTGGTGTCATGTTTAGTGTGTGGTCATTGCTTTTGTACAGCAACGGGACACAGGCGTTGCGAGCAAGGGCAGTGTTTATCGTCCATCCCTAATTTCTCCCAAAAAGGTGGCATTGAGCTGCCTTCTTGAAACACACAGTCCACAGCAGTCCAGTGGTGGATGTGCTCCAAACTAAAGTTGTAGTTAGACTGTTCAATGAGAGCAGCATAGAGATTGTGTCGTTTCTAGCTGAGTTTACTGTCACGTGTACTGAGGTACAGTGAAAGCTTCCAGCTATCACTAACCAGTCAGAGGAAAGACTACACATGATTACACTCATGTAATAGAGTCTTACCCAACTTGCCAACACCGGCCAACATGTCCCATCTACACTAGTCCCACCTGCCTGCAATTGGCCTATATCCCTCTAAACTTGTCCTATCCACGTACCTGTCTAAATGTTTCTTCACATTGTGATAGTACCTTCAACTACCTCCTCCAGCAGCTCGTTCCATATACACACCACCCATTGTGGGAAAAAGTTATCCCTCAGGTTCCTATTAAATCTTCTCCCCCCCCCCCTCCAACCCTCCAACCACTGTCCTCTGATTGATATTAACATATTAAAGAATCAATATAACTAGCTTAAAACGCAAGTGCTGGAGTAACTCAGCGGGTCAGACAGCCTCCGTGGAGGGAATAGACAAGCAACATTTTGGGTTAGGACCCAGAATGAGGATCCCTTCAGACTCTGAGATCTGAAGAAGGGTCCCGACCCAAATGGTCGCCCCACCAGTCCCATCACAGGTGCTGCCTCGCCTGCCGAGCTACTCCAGCACTTTGTGTCTTTTTTTAAAAGAAGTAGGTTGCAGTTAGACGGGTAATTTAACTCTCTGTGAAGGCAGTATCGAGAGTGTGTTAATATACTAACCAATCAATATTCAGTTAAACACAACGTACTGGAGTCACTCAGCGGGTCAGGAGACATCTGTGAAGGGAAGTTACAGGCAACGTTTCGGGTGGGAAGAAGGATCCCGATGCTGCCTAAGCCGTTGAGTTAGTCCGGCACCTTGAGTTTTGCTCAAGATTCCAGCTTCTTGTGTCCCGAATATAACTCAGTAACCAGGTGTGAAAGACAACTGCAGCTGCTATAAAACCAAAAGGTTCCAAAGCCTTTCGCCAAGAACCACGTTGCAACACAAGTTCAGGCTTATCGTGGAGCCCTGCGAACTTTATAGAGTTGAATGGAGTCTTTAAAAGCTACAATAGTGGCCAACCCAGACTACAGTGGAGCAGGCAGGATACAAAGAAGAATGACTTGGAATTTGAGACTGAGCATAATCAAGGACCAGTCTCACTCCGGTCATTCCCTCTTCTCCCCTCTCCCATCAGGCAAGAGTTTCAGTTCAGTTTAGTTTATTGTCACGTGTACTGAGGTACAGTGAAAAGCTTATTGTTGCGAGCTAACCAGTCAGCAGAAAGACAATACATGATTACAATCAATCCATTTACAGTGTACACAGTTTTAAGAGTGTGGAGCAATTATAATATGAGTTTGTAGGTCTGCTTCTGTGTCTAGCATGCAAATAGTCGCCTGTGTTGGGCACCATCTGGGACTCATGCCCGTTGGAAGAGGTACAGAAGTGTGAAAATAACACACCTCCAGATTCAGGGACAGTTCCTTCCCAGCTATCATCAGCAACTGAACTGCCAGAAATTGTACTCATGGATGGCAATAATCTTACTGATTCATATGCAAAAAATGAATTTCACTGTACCTTGATACATGCGAAAACACAGCATCATTAAACATGGATAGCATAGTCAGCAAGGACGAGTTGGGCTGAAGGGCCTGTTTATGTACTGTCTGACATGCAAAGGCACAGCTAGTAGAATGCAAAGCTTTCAGTGAGACTTTAGAGATGCAGTGCGGAAACAGACCCTTCGGCCCAACGAGTCCGTGCCCACCAGCCCGATCACCCCGTACACTAGCACTATCCTTCACACAAGGGATAATTTACTATTTTACCAAAGCCAATTAAGCTACAAACATGTACGTCTTTGGAATGTGGGAGGAAAACGGAGCACCCGGAGAAAACCCACGCGGTCACAGGGAGAACGTACAAACTCCGTATAGACAGCATCCTTAATCAGGATGAAACCTGGGTCTCTGGCGCAGTGAGGCAACAGCTCTACCGCTGCGCCACCGTGCACGCCCCTTTGAAGTCATGCATTTAGGCTTTGGCATGCCAGCATCTTTTAATTGCATCTTTTATTCCATTTCCCAGGCAATTAGCATGTAAAGACACAGCACAGGGGTCGTGACAGTAAATGTCACTACCAGGTAACTTTTTAAACATCTTCAAGGTCGGAGCTGCTTCGATAATTGCAATACATGGTGAAGAAACACAAAAGCAAATTAGCACTCCTGCAAATTAAATTCCTGCCTCACACTTCTGGCCAAGAAAACACAAATTAGTGAGGAGATGGAACTGCTTTCACTCCGTGGCACGAGTGTACCATGTTGAACAGCCGTTCTTCAGGCACGCCGAGCCAATTACAGAGATTGCCGCCGACCCTTAAAAAAGGATCCCGCGCTGCCTCTCATCCGTGAATGGAAGCTGCTGCCTCTCATCCACTCTTTAGACGTTAGGCACCTGGCTACTGAGCTATAATGGAGACACAAGGAGCTGCCGATGCTGGTGGCCTTGCTGAGACAGAGTGGAGTGTAGATGGGAGTCAATGGAAGGGAGATAGACTCAAAAAGCTGGAGTGACTCAGCGGGAAGTCTGAATAAACGTCACCCATTCCTTCTCTCCAGCGATGCTGCCTGTCCCGCTGAGTTACTCCAGCTTTTCGTGTCTATCTTCCGGTTTAAACCAGCATCTGCAGTTCTTTCCCACACAATGGAAGGGAGGTTGGTTTATTGTAGTTTAAAGATTCAACGCAGAAAAAGGCCCTTCGGCCCACCGAGTCTGCGTCGCCCAGTGATCCCCACACACTAGCACTATCCTGCACACCAGGGATCATTTACAATTTTACCAAGCCAATTAGTTTACAATCCTAGATGTCTTTGGAGAGTGGGAGGAAACCTAAGCACCCAGAGAAAACCCATGCAGGTCACGGGGAGAACGTACAAACTCCATACAGACATCACCCGTAGTCAGGATCGCACCGGGGTCTCTGACGCTGAAAGGCAGCAAGTCTACCGCTGTGCCACTGTGCCGCTCTTGTATATAAACTTCCTTCTGCCGTCATCCTCTGCTTCCCTCCAGGATGTCAGTTAGCACTCCCTGGATCCCATGCATTCTAACCATCCAGTGCAGCCCAGGTATAGAAACTTACAAATCTTATAGAAACTTACAAAATTCTTAAGGGGTTGGACAGGCTAGATGCAGGAAGATTATTCCTGATGTTGGGGAAGTCCAGAACTAGGGGTCACAGTTTAAGGATAAGAGTCTTTTAGGACCGAGATGAGAACATTTTTTACACAGAGAGTGGTGAATCTGTGGAATTCTCTGCCACAGAAGGTAGTTGAGGCCAGTTCATTGGCTATATTTAAGAGGGAGTTAGATGTGGCCCTTGTGGCTAAAGGATCAGGGGTGGTATGGACAGAAGGCAGGGATGGGATACTGAGTTGGATGATCAGCCATGATCATATTGAATGGCGGTGCAGGCTCGAAGGGCCGAATGGCCTACTCCTGCACCTATTTTCTATGTTTCTATAGTATTACGGCCCCCTCTTATTCTTTCTTAAGTATACTCCTGCATTCCCTCTGCTCCAGGGATTCATGTAATCCCAGCTGCCCATACCTGTCCCAAGCCTCTATTTTTTGACCAGAGCCTCAATTTAATTTCAGATTTTCAGAATTTCCAGTGTTCAGTTGTTCTGCTGTGGAAGAATGGCCTGGTGGGTTGGAACAGAGCAGAGAGTATGCAATGCATTAATAACACGAGGGTAGTGAGCTCCACCTGCTGGCCATTAAGAGCCCCGAGAGACTGCAGATGCTAGAATCGTGAGAAAGCACAGAGTGTTTCAGGAACGGAGAGGTGCAGCAGGTAGAGCCGCTGCCACACGGCGCCAGAGACTCGGGTTCGATCCTGACCACGGGCACTGTCTGTGTAGAATTTACACATTCTCCCTGTGACCACACGGGTTTTCTCCCTGTGCTCCGGTTTCATAAGTTCATAATTAGGGGGAGCAGAATTAGGCAATTTGGCCCATCACGTCTACTCTGCCATTCCATCATGGCTGATCTATCTTTCCCTCTCAGCCCCGTTCTCCTGCCTTCTCCACGTAACCTGACACCCTCACTAATCAAGTACGGGTTTCGTCCCACGTCCCAAAGACGTGTGGGTTTGTAGGTTAACTGGCCCTGTGTAAAACTGCCCCTAATGTGTAGGAGTGGATGCGAATGAGGGGATAACATAGAACTAATGTGAACTGGTGATCAATGGTCGGCACGGACTCGGTGGGCCGAAGGGCCTGCTTCCTTCCATGCTGCACCTTTCAATCAATCAACTCAGTTGATCAGGCAGTACTATGAAGGGAATGGCCAGAACTGGGTATATTCAAAGCAGAGTTTGAAAGATTTTTGATTAGTAAGGGTCTCAAAGGTTATGGGGAGAAGGCAGGCGAATGGGGTTGAGAGGATAAAGAGATCAGCCATGATCGAATGGCGGAGTATTCTTGATGGGCCAAATGGCTTACTTCTGCATCCAGGCTTTATGGTCTTATGACGTTTCGGGTCTAGACCTTTCTTCAAACCTGAAACATTAATCTCGATCATCTTTCCACAGATACCAGCGTGGGGAAGGGTCCATACTCCTAACACTAACATGAGCTCCTAGCTCATAGGTTTTCAACCTGATAACATAACAATGGAGTAACTCAGTGGGCCACGCGAACATGTATAGGCAATGTTTTGGGTCGCGACCCTTCTTCACACTCTTAAGACTGGTAGTTACTAAGATTTTTTTTTTAAGTGTGCTTGATGGCAGAGCCCTGACTAGCCTCATTTATTTAATCTTGTATCACAATTAATCCCTGTTTAATGTGGGTGGCGTGCTGAATCTTTGATTTTCAAGAATCCTTGACCTATCCTAGAATTCAATTGTAATTCATCACAGTGTCAGAGAATTAAAAAGGTCCTTCGGCCCAACTCGTCCATGCCGACCAAATTGGCCCATCTACGCAAATGTCCCATTTGCCCACGTTTGACCCCTATCCCCCTAAACCTTTCCTACCCATGAACCGATATGTCAATATGCCCGTGTTTTTAAAATGCTTTTAAAGTACCTGTCTCAACTATCTCATCTGGCAGCTTGTTCCATACACCCGCCTCCCTCCGAATCAAAAGGTTGCCTCCCAGGTTCCCATTAAATCTCTTCCCCTCTTCCTCTGTCCTCTGGTTCTTGATTCCCCTCGGATGCAATCACTTTATCCATTCTCCTCATGATTTTATACACCTCTCTTAAGATAACTACATTAATAATTCACTGTAATTTGCCTCTGCGCAAAAGATTTAACTTTAGCTGAATATTAATTACCACAGAGGAGATTTTACAACCAAAAATCTGGTGGGTTTTACATAGGTTTCTGAATCTCAGCAATGACTGAATAAAGCTCAAGGTAGCAGCAATGTTGAATCCTTGGGGCAGGGTATCTTTTGATTGCAGGGAAGGGGAAGAAATCTATGTAAAACGAGTTCTGAAGACAGCATTCGATTCAATTATTACAACACGAAATATAAATTTAAAAGCATGTTGAATTTTCACTATCTTTGTAACATGATAGAGTGTATTTGCAATAACTGCAATTTAATTAACACTTAGGGTTGATATATCACTTGAATTTGCTCCAGGCACATTAATCTTCTTGCAAACATGGTTGAAAATCTAAAATTTTACTTCGGAGTCACGTGAGTGACTACGTAAAGAACCCCGCCACGGCGCATGCGTGTCATATCGCTACACGCATTGCAACAAGTCACAGCAAGGGGGAACGATGTTCCCCTAGCGGCAAAATTTGAAAGCCAGGAACAGCAGGTAAGGAGACTCTGCGTTCCTTCCACTTACCTTTTAGGTGGAGACATGGACCGGATCCATGAAGGCTGCGGGAAAGCTGGCGGGGGAGAACCGCGGAGTAGCGGGCAGCCGGCAGCAGTAGCCAAAGGCACGCTAATCTCCAGTAATGGGAACAGCTGTGCCCGACTTTCGCTCCCTACTCGCTCCCGCACCGGGCCCGGCCGGGCGGGAGAGGGAAACAAAAACGAATGTTCCCCGCGCTGGGTTTTTCACAGGGGGGGGAAGCTGGACAAAATAGTGTCCACAAGTGCTGCTAGGAAGCTGGCTGGGGAGGACCGCGAAGTTGCGGGAGCCAGCAGCAGCTGAAGGCACAAGCCCCGTAAGGGATCAGCTGGGCCGACTTTTGGTCCCGCGCCAGCCAGAACACCACGGCCGGGCGGGAGACTATTTAAAGAGGGCCGTTGACTTTTGGACAAGTCAATAACGGCAGCAGACGGGGTGGAACGACGTTTACCCGTAGCGACAATTTCAACCTGGACCTGCAGGTAAGAGCTGCGGTCTTTTTGTGTTTTACCATGCTGATTTCAGGTGGAGAAACCAACGGGCTGTGACAAAGCTGGTGGGCTAGATGGGATCAGCTGTGCCCGATGTCGCCTCCACACCGGCCATATCCACTCCACGGAAGGGCAGTAAGAACAAAGCTGGAGAGGGAGGACCGCGGAGCAGCGGGCAGCCAGCAGCAGCCAGCGGCACTCGGATCACCGATAGTGGGATCAGCTGTGCCCGATGTCGCCTCCGCACTGGCCAGATCCACGCAGCCGGGCGGAAAGGCTAGACACAAAAACAAACAAGGTCGTGGACTCAGAGGAGTCCGACTTTGAACAACCGTGGGCGGCCAGCGCCTGAGAGCGCTGGAGCCGGATGGAGCGTTGTATGGAGCTTTGCTCCAACATGACAGACTCCGGGAGATGGAGTCGGGTCACTGTGGGCCCTATGATAAACCCACAGCAGTACCTCTTGAAGGGCTGTACAGTGCTTCTACCTCATCAGAGGGGAGCACTGCGGGTCAGTTCTGGGCTGACCTGGAAGAGGGGTCTGCAGAAGGAAAGACAAGTGTGCAGGGGGTGCAAGAACAAGAGAACCTACTGGAACCCACTACGGCCAAAGACAGCACCCCCACGCACCCACCAGCAGAACTGGTGAAAGCTCGAAGGTCCGGTACCCAAAACATGAGTCTTTTTAGGCCATGGCCCAGGCCGGCCTTCTTGGAAGATGCGGGGACCTCCAACGCCAACCAAACCGAAAATCCAGACCCCAGCGCGACAACAGCAGCAAAGAACCTACAAAAAGTAAACCTAACACTGGTAACTATGGAGGTAGGTGGGTCAGGTTCCCTACAATATACAGGGATCACGGAGGTTGGGTGGAGATTACACTCTTTCTGAATGCATGGAGCATGATAACAACCGATACTTACATCTTAAGCAGTATCCAGGGATATACAATAGAGTTTATACACAAGTACAGCCCTCCAGTTCAACATATACTGAACCAAATGTCCGTGCCTTCTGATAAAGGAATATCAAAAGCGCAAGCTCAACTGAAGATGCTTTACATAAAAGGTGTAATTGAGAAAACTCAACACGAGCCATTAGAATTCATGTCCAATATATTTATCAAAAACAAAAAAGATGGTGGTTGTCGCATCACCATAGATCTGACAAAATAGATACCTTTGTTACTCCTTAACAATTCATTTCCAAAGGTTACTTCAATGGCCAGCATCTATTTAAAAGATGCTTACTATTCAGTGCCTATACGAGGTGACCACAGATGTTACTTAAAATTCAACTGGATGGGACAACTCTGACAGTATAAAGCACTGCCAAATGGGTTATCATCAGCCCCAGGCTGTTCACAAAAATTTTGAAAACAGCCCTAGCGTTTCTACGGAAACGTACTCACATGGTCATGGCATATTTAGATGAAATACTCATTGTGGGCAAAACTTTGGAATTGGCCAAACAAACTGTAACAGCCACAAAAAAGTTATTGGAAAACTGGGATTCATTTTCCATCCAGTCAAATCTAAACTAACTCCTTCCACTACTATGGACTATCTGGGGTTTCACCATTGACTCAGTTCACATGTCGGTGACTCTGCCTAAGGGAAAGGCTAGAGATTTAATAGAGGCTTGCAATAACCTCACTGGCATCAGCAGACCATCCATCAGATTGGTAGCAAAGTAATTGGCATAATGATGGCTGCCTTTCCAGCCACACAATTTGGAGCTCTACATTACCAAAACTTACAGAGAGCAAAATACAAGCACTCTAAATTATGCAGGTCACTTTGACAGATCTATGAAACTACCAATCAAGCTAAAATGGAACTAAAATGGTGGATAGATAACATCTGGCTTTGTTCCAATCCAATCATTGTCAGTAACCCTTCCATGGTACTACAAACTGATGCCAGTGCAATTGGGTGGGGAGCCACCAATACCATCACCAGCTGTGGAGGTAGATGGACTGCTCAGGAGGCATCATTATTACTCACACTGGGCATAAACTACCTGGAAATGTTGGGGCATTACATGGCCTAAAGTCATATTGTACTGGGTCATATCACCAGCATGTTAGACACAGATAGACAATACCACTGTGGTAGCATACATTAACCACAGGGTGGAAACAAATCGACATCATGTGACAATCTGGCTATACAATTTGGCAATGGTGTATCCAGAGAGATATTTGGATATCAGCCACTTACCTACCAGGAAGGCTAAATTCAGTGGCAGACACCAGGTCACGCAAACTTAATGAAAACACCAAATGGATGTTGAATAAAATAGTATTTGCTGATATCACAGCAAAATATGGAACACCAGATATCGATTTATTCGCATCTAGACTTAACCACCAGTTATCAAATTATGTTTCATGGGAACCAGACCCTGGGGCAGCGGCGACAGATGCATTTACGCTGCATTGGGGGGGGGGGGGGGGGACTCTGCATCTGGTATTGGTAGTACCCGATTGGCCTACACAACCATGGTTCTTCTCAGTGGTATCAAACATGGTATTAGAACCATGTATCACCGTCCCTTATAGACCAGATTTATTGCTACAGTCTATATCAGGGAGTGGGCGATGCTCTGCCATAAAAACAACATCACCTACAGAGACATGAACATCCCGTCTGTTCTGGAATATCTGGCAGGCCTCCTCTATGATGAGGGGCTCAGTTACAGTGCCATCAACTGCGCCAGAAGTGCCCTATCAACTTACCTATGGCAGGGGACAGAGCATTACACTGCTGGGACTCACCCACTGGTACAAAACTTATGAGGGGAATTTTTAATACTATCCCCCAAGAACCAGATACTCCCAATTATGGGATGTAAGAATTATCCTGAAGATGCTCAAGAATTGGTCTCCAGCAACAGTTCTGTCCCTACACAGACTGACATTAAAACAGTCATGCTAATGGCATTGGTCACGGCACAGAGGATACAGTCACTGCAAAAACTAGACTGGACAACATGACTTCCTCAACAGAAAATATTACGTTTCATATTTATGAGTTAGTAAGCAGAACAGAAAGGGATCAGCAGGCCTCAATATACAATTAGGTCATACCCAACAGATGACCGTCTGTGTATAGTAAGACATCTGTCGTTATTCATGGAGAAAACGAAAATCCTAAGAGGCAATGAAAAGGCACATTTTGGTCAGCCACTAGCAACCACACAAAAGAGTGACAGTCCAGACCATCTCAAGATGGCTGAAACAGGTGCTAACACAGGCTGGGGTGGATACTAATATTTTAAAATCTCTTTCCACCAGGGCTGCAGCCACATCGGCAGCGATACAGTTGGATGTACCAATGGACCAAATCCTCAAGGCAGCAGGATGGTCTAGGGAAAACATTTTATAATAAACCAGTAATGAAACCTGGAACGTTTGCAGAAACAATTTTAAGTTCTGTAAATTAATTTAAACCCATAAAAAGGGGTTATAAATTTGTGTTAACAAATTTTATGATTTCAATGTCGAATTCATGTCCAAATTATGTTAACACAATTCCTCCTACAGTCAAGGCAGACGTGATGCATGGACTCGTTTCCACGGCATGAAATCAGAGCTTTAAAATCTTCACGTAGTCACTCACGTGACTCCGAAGTAAAATAGTAAGATTAAATGAGAACTTACCAGTTTGAAGTTTGATCTGTATTTTATGAGGAGTTACGATGAGGGATTACGTGCCCTCCGCTCCCACCCTTGATCATATACTTAACTAGTATCTCTTCTCTAATCTTACTATGTTTAGTCATTACAGTTATCTGTGATTTCACACCGCTGCTTTGAAGAATGACACGCATGCGCCGTGGCGGGGTTCTTCACGTAATCCCTCATCGTAACTCCTCATAAAATACAGATCAAACTTCAAACTGGTAAGTTCTCGTTTAATCTTACTATTAACTACCTTGTTTCAGAGCTGTTTGGGAAGTTTAAACGGTGTTCATCTACCCTTCATCTCCACAAACTTGAACTTTCCACAGCCATTCATTCCTCCAATATTCAATCTTCTCGCCGGACACGCGCTCAGTCCGCCCGCCAAGGCCTGGTGGATCTCCCGGTTGCTAACCATTTTAATCTTCTTCCTCTTCCCATGCCCTGGGCCTCCTCCATTGCCAGTGAGGCCACATACAAAATGGAGGATCAGCACCTCATATTCCCCTTGGTAGCTTACAACCCAACGTATGAACATTGAATTCTCCAGTTTTAAGCAATACTCCCCCAACCTCATTTTTAAAAACATTTTCCACGTCTCTCAATCCCCACCTCAATGTGCTCCCATTTCTCCCACCAGGGCAGCAAAGTGGCACAGCTGGTAGAGCTGCCACCACACCGCGCCAGAGAACAGCGTTCGCTCCAGACCTCGGGTGGTGGTTATGTGGAGTTTGCACGTTCTCCCTATGAACACGTGGATTTCCTCCGGGTGCTCCGGTTTCCTCCCACATCCCAAAGACGTGTGCGTTTGTTGGTTAATTGGCCCTCTGTAAAGTGCTTCAAGTGTGTTGGGAGTGGATGCGAAAGTGGGAGAACATAGAACTAGTGTGAATGGATGATTGATGGTCGGCGTGGACTCGATGGGCCGAAGGACACGTTTCCATGGTGTATCTCCAAACTAAACTAATTGTACTGTAAATGCGATGGGATCGCGGCCACCGTGCAGGCACAGTCACCTTTACCACGGTCAAAAGGACACGGTCACACTGCAACTCTGCTCCTCCACTAAACAATATTTTCACAGCAGGAAACCTCAACACTGGAAATTCTGAATTGAATCGAAATCAATTCAATCTCCCACTAATTCCCCTGCTCCTTCCTCCTCCTACACTCATCTTGTCACCGAGCTCCAGAAAGTCATGGAATGAACATGCCTGACTCCCCATCTATCTATTTGCCAATCTGCCAAGTCATCTTAAAAACAAGCCACACAGTACTGGAATAACTCAGCGTGTCAGGCAGGCAGCATCTCTGGAGAACATGGATAAGTGCAGTGGTGGAGTTGCTGCCTTGCAGCGCCTGCAGAGCCAGAGACCTGGGTGCGATCCCGACTACGGGTGCTGTCTGTACGGAGTTTTACGTTCTCCCCGTGACCGCGTGGGTTTGCTCCGAGATCTTCGGTTTCCTCCCACACACCAAAGACGGACAGGTTTGTAGGTTGATTGGCTTGGTATAAGTGTAAATTGTCCCTAGTGTGTGTAGGATAGTGTTAATGTGTGAGGATCACGGTGTGGACTCAATGGGCCGAAGGGCCTGTATCTGCGTTGTATCGCTAAACTAAACTAAAGTGACGTTTCGTTTCGAGACCCTTCTTCAGAAGAACCTTCTTCTTCTGGGAACCTCAATGGAAGCACACCATGTTCTTCACTCCACAAATATCACCCTGACATCAGAGAGATACACTTGCCGACTTGTATAATGAAAGTGTGGAGCGTGCTGGCTGAGATCTATTTCAGCACTGATGTTTGAGCATTTTTCAGACGTTTTTTTGAAGTAGTGCATTGATCCAATATCAAGCCCGTCATTCTTAAACATCAATGGAGAAAAGAAGTCTTGAAATATATATTTTGAAGGGCACCTTGAAGTCTGAAATGTTTATTATCTAACTCCTACATTTTTTTCCTTGACATCTTTCCACCTGTATAAAAAATATATTGGACCGCAAATCAAACTGTGCTGCTGTTAAAAGCAAGACTGGTTATTACCAACAGGGGCGCCGCACGATTGGCAGCCCCGCCAGTAGTCTGTTTTTTCGTCTTTTTTTTAATTTTTAGTGTGTGTTAAAAGTTTGTGTAAATGTTCTTCGGTTTGTTTTATGTGAGAGGAGGGGGAGGGGGAGGGGTCGGAGGAACATTTGTTTTCAGTTTCTTACCTTGCCGGAGATGCAATTAATTTTCAGATCGCATTCTCCGGTCGATCTGCGGCCTACCATCGATGGAGCTGGAGGCCTCCTCGGACTGACCTTGGGCCCCACCGCGAGGCGAGGACTTGCATTGTAGTCGATCCCTTGCCTGGGATGGGTCCGACGCCTGCGGACTTTACATCGGGAGCTCGCAGTCACGGGAGAGGCCGTGGATGTCGGGAGCTACAACGTCGCGGAAGGTTCGACCAGCCCCGACGCGGGGTCCGTTCGTCCGGCGCGGGGGAGCAGACATCCCCCCCGATGCAGGAGCTAATCACCTCGTCGCGGAGTGCCCGAACGCTGCCGGCTACGAGAATCACGATCATCCCGTCAACAGAGGCCTCGAGGCCCCCGACCGCGGGAGAACAAAGGGAAGAGATTGAACTTTTTGCGCCTTCCATCACAGAGAGGAATGTGGAGGAGTCACTGTGATGGATGTTTATGTTAAAATGTGTTTCGTGTGTTCCGTTGCTTTTTATGTGTATGATTGACTTGGCAAATGAAATTCCTCGTATGTTGCAAAACATACTTGGCTAATAAAATATTATTGTGATTGTGATTGATTGTTTAGTTCAGAGATACAGCGTGGAAACAGGCCCTTTGGCCTCCCGAGTTCACGCTGACCAGCAATCACCCTTACACTAGTTCTATCCTACACACTAGGGACAATTTACAAATGTCAATTAACCTACAAACCTGCACGTCTTTGGGATGTAGGAGGAAACCGAAGCAGCTGGAGAAAACCCACACGGTCACAGGGAGAACATGCAAACTCCGTATAGACAGCACCCGTTGGCAGAATCAAAACCTGGTTTCTGGCACTGAGGCAGCAGCTTTTACCCGTTCCGCCACCATGCCACTCTCTGCTGTAAGCTCAGGAGCTGAATGACATTTTGATCCCATTCTCTGTGGAATTGCATTCAATTTTATTCCAACAAAGTAGCAAGATTAAAATAAAAGTGAAATGTAGCAGCATTACCAATGATAGACACAAAAACCTGGATTAACTCGGCGGATCAGGCAGCATATCTGGAGAAAAGGGAATAGGTGACGTTTCGGGTCGAGACCCTACTTCAGACAGAGAGCCAGGTTTCTCTCCCTCTCTTATCACCTCTTCCACAGCCAACATCAGTGCCGGCTCCGATTTGTTCTGAATCTTTTCATACCTCCAGTTGCCCTCCCCACTGACTCTCAGTCTGAAGAAGGGTCTCGACCCGAAAAGTCACCTATTCCTTTTCTCCAGAGATGCCACCTGACCAGCGTTCTGTGCTTATCTTCGATGTAAACCAGCATCTGCAGTTCCTTCCAAAGCATTACCTGTGCTAGTTTCCGATGCCCCGGGAGTGGTCTGTGGGTTGAGATGATCTCTGACCATCTTCTGGAGGGAGCGCATGAAGACAGAGATGAGGCGGTCGATGTAGCTGGGGTTGTTGCTGCAAGCCGACTTCAGGATCATCAGTGTACCTACATGGTTTAAAGATAAAGATAAGAAGCCAAAACATTTCGGACAAGCTCAATAAAACAGGGTCCACCCACCTCACCTTCAATAGGATATGGCCCAGGGAAGCACAGTGGCGCAGCGGTAGAGTTGCTGCCTTACAGCGCAGGGACCCGGGTGCGATCCTGACTACGGCTGCTGACCGTACGGAGTTTGTACGTTCTCCCCGTGACCGCATGGGTTTTGACCGGGTGCTCTGGTTTCCGCCCACATTCCAAAGATGTGCAGGTTTGTAGGTTAATTGGCTACGATAAAATTGTAAATTGTCCCTAGTGTGTAGGATAGTGCTAGTGTACGGGGTGATCGCTGGTCAGCGCAGACTCGGTGGGCCGAAGGGCCTGTTTCTATGCTGCATATACTAAAGTATAAAGTTCCTAGTGTGTAGGATAGTGCTAGTGTCCAGGGGTGATTGTTGGTCGGCACAGATTCGGTGGGCCGAAGAGCCTCGTTCTGTGTTGTATCTCTAAAGTCTAAAATTAAAGAGTCCTTCAACCAGCCAGTAAACCCCCATTAATACTTTGCAAACGACAAAGGCTGCCTTTTGTTTGTGAACGCTGGCTCTTGTGAGGCTGCATTTGGAGCACTCTTTTCAGCTCTGGTCTCCCTGCTATAGGAAGGATGTCATTAAGCTGGAAGTGCAGGTGGAAAGATTTACAAGGATGTTTCCAGTACTCGCGGTCCTGAGCTATGGGGGTAGGTTAGGTGGGGCATTTTGGTCGGCACAGACAAGTTGAGCTGAAGGGCCTGTTCCACACCCCCACTGTACGACAATGACGTGCACTCCGCAAAAATTGCATCTCGCCTTAAAGCTTAATTAGGAGAAAGAAAGGGTTGCCGATTGCTCTGCACGACTCACCGAAGAGCTGATTGGGATTGGCATTGGTTGCTTTCTCATAGTTAGTGAGGCCTTCGTAAATGACTTTCCCCACGGCCGCGTAGAGGCATTCCAGCTCCTCGTACTTTGATGCCACGCTCGACGTGCCTGGGTGGGGTTAGCGAGGAAGGTGACACTAGCAACGTGTGGCATCAAGATGGCGCCCATCCTCTTAACCTCCCGAAGGCCCCACCCCGGCCACGCTCCTTCACTCCACCATCCATATCTGCCCCTCACTCCAGCACACCGATTATCTCACTCTTCCGGCCCTCTCTTCCCCGCCCCCCCCCCCCCCCCCCTCTCTTCCCGCCCACTCTCCCCTGGCCCTCTCTCCTTCGCCTCCTCTTCTCCCCGTCCGGCTCTCTGCCGCACACAACTGCCCCCGCCCCACCCCTTACACCTTCTGTCTCTCCCCTCCACACATCCAGCCATCCCACCGCGACTCTTTCTGCCCTCCAGCCCATTCTCTCCATCACTTCCAGTGCTCTCCCTCCAAACTCACCCAGCCCTCACTCCAACCTCCATTCTATCGCACCCCCTCCCCCCTCTCCACTCCCCGATCACCTCTCTCCCCCACACCACTGGCCTTCACACAAATACCACCCTCCAGCCCTCTCTCCCCCAGTCCTCTGTCTCCCCATTGTCGCAGCTCTCACCTCATCCCCACTACTCCAGCCCCCTCTCTCTCCTCTTCAGGTCCTGTCTCTCTCCCCACACTCCCCTGGCCCTCTCTCACCCCCCACATCCCCCGGCCCTCTCTCACCCCCCACATCCCCCACATCCCCCGGCCCTCTCTCACCCCCCACATCCCCCGGCCCTCTCACCCCCGGCCCTCTCTCACCCCCCACATTCCCCGGCCCTCTCTCACCCCCGTGCGACGTACTTGGCTCTGTGGGGAAGACGCTCATCAGTCGGGATAGCAGGGTGTGGACGGCCCGAAGGACTTTGTTGTTGCCGCAGGTCATGCAGGCCGCGATCCCCCGCTGCAGCGGCTTGAAGCTGCTGAGGATTGCCGGCGACTGGAGCACAGTGAGGAGGAAGCTCAGCACCTCCAGCCCCGTGCAGATGTTGGCCATGTTCGCCTGGTTGGGCTGCTCCTGAAACAGGCATGAAGTTGATTATTGTAGAAACAAAGAACTGCACATGCTGGTTCATACACAAAAAGGACACAAAGTGCTGGAGTAGCTCAGCGGGTCAGGCAGCATCTCTGGGGAACACGTGTCGGGTCGAAACCTTTCTTAAGGTAGCGCGTCTCCTGAGGATGTAGAGATGTTGGTGTGCCTTCATGATTGTCGCAACAATGTGGTTGGTCCACGAGAGATAATTGGTGATATCAGCACCAGGGAACAAAGCTCTCAGCCATTTCCACTTTACAGTTAACAGTAAATTGCAGTTACTTGTGTCTCCTTAAAACTAGGTGATTGCTGGTCGGCGCGGACTCGGTGGGTGAAAGGGCCCGTTTCCATGCTGTATCTCTGAGCTAAACTAAAATCATCAGGTCTGTGTAGATAGCAACTCTCTAAAAGGACTTCTCTCAAATTATTTCTTTTTTTTAAATTACATGCAATTTCACCTCATCAAATGTCAATTATATGGCACTAAATGTCCTGCAAAATCAAAGCCTTCCTCATCTAACCTACGTCTGAGTCTACACTCCGCATAAAAATGCATTGAATGTTCAGTCATTTCTGCCGTGTGCATCACGCCCCTTGATTACCGCGACCACTCATGCAGGACAACTATGCATTTCAAACTGAACTAATACCATTTAGGAAATTCACTGTGTACGGCGTTTATTTCATGGCTGAGCTGAGTAGAGGGGTTGACTTTAAGATTATAAAAATCAGAGCAAATCTGAAGGCAGTATCTTTATCCTGCCAGTCTGAAGAAGGCCCCAGACCCGAATCGTCACCCATCCTTTCTCTCCACAGATGCTGCCTGACCCGCTGGGTTACTCTAGCGTATTGTGTCTATCTTTTCCCTCAAGTTCTTTTGGTGCGGAGGCCACGTGATTGGGTATTTTCAAAGCAGAGATCAATAGGCTTGTGATTAGTAAGGGCGTCAAAGATTATGGGGCAAAGTCAGGGAGATGGGGTCGAGACTGTGCGGCACGGTGGCGCAGCGGTAGAGTTGCTGCCTTACAGTGCCAGAGACCCGGGTACGATCCTGACTACGGGTGCTGTCTGTACGGAATTTGTATGTTCTCCCTGTGACCGCGTGGGTTTCTTTGGTTGCTCCAGTTTCCTCCACACTCCAAAGATGTACAGGTTTGTAGGTCAACAGGCTTCTGTAAACTGTCCCTAGTGTGTACGATAACGCTAGTGTACGGGGTGATCGCTGGTCAGCGCGGACTCAGTGGGCTAAAGGGCCCGTTTCCACGCCCTATCTCTAAAATCATAACTCTAAAGGGAAAGATAGATTGGCCATGATCGAATGGTAGCACAGACACAGGGGGCCGAATGGCCTAATTCTGCTCCTCTGTCGTATGAAATATCCTGCTCTGAATAGCTCATGGTTTGTGTCAGAGGAGATCAGGTAGTATCAGAGGCACAACTGGTAGAGCTACTGCCTCATAGCTCCAACAATCCAGGTTCGATCCTCACCTCTGGTGCTGCCCGTGTGGAGTTTGAAAGTTCCTCCTGTGACCCTGTCAGTTTCCTTTGAGTTTCCTCCCACATCACAAAGAGGTGCAGGTTTGTAGATTAATTGGCTTTGGTGAAATTGTAAATTGTTCCTACTGTGTAGGATAGTGCTGGTGTACGGGGGCGAGGGGATCACTGGTCGGCACGAACTTGGTGGGCCAAAGGGTCTGTCCCCATGCTGTATTTCAGTCTGGGTGTATGTTCAACTCCCTCATGCAGCCCCCGGCTACAACTGGTGACGCTGATCCACATATCTTAGCCTGTGATCCACACTGCATCGATTTCCCACTCATTCCCAATCCAACAGGTTTACAACCTTGATGTTCTTTAAAGTAATAACCCAGGTTAATTTATCTGCAGTGTTCAATATTCAGGGAGGATAATCTCTTTAGCTTTTAATCTTATAGTGCAGCAATTTGAGCTTCCATGTATCAAAGCGTAGTCTGCACCTATATTATTGATTGCTTGAAAAATACAGCATGCAAACAGGGCCCTTCGGCCCACCCAGTCCACGCCGACCGTCGATCACCCGTTCACACTAGTTCTATGTTATCTCACTTTCTCATCCACACTCTACATCCTCCCTACAATTTACAGAGGCCCATTAACCTACAAACCCACACGTCTTTGGAACATGGGGAGGAAACCTGAACACCCGGAGGAAACCCACGCGGTCACAGGGAGAGTGTGTAAACTCCATACAGGCAGCAGCCGAGGTCAGGATCGAACCAGGGCCTCTAGCGTTGTGAGGCAGCAGCTCTACCAGTTGCGTCACTGTGCTCTTCCTAATGGGTAGTCCCGCAAGAGAGAATATATTTAGATATTATCAACGTCAGGCTGGAATGTATCTCGGCTGCAAGATAGAATGATTAAACATGCAAATAGTAGAGTGGACACAAAATGATGGAGTAACTCAGTGGGTCAGGCAGCAACTCTGGAGAAAAGGGAAAGGTGATGTTTTGGGTCGAGACCCTGCTTCGGACTGAGAGTCGGGGAGAGGGAAACTAGAGGTATGAAAAGGTTCAAAACAAATCAGAGTCGGCACCGATGACCAAGGAACGATGGAGCCCACAATGGTCCATTGTTGGCTGTGGACGAGGTGATAACGTAGGGAGCTGTGGAAGGGCTACAAATAGTACAGTATGTTGCTCCCCGAAAAGTCGCTCTCTGCAAGATTAACTGTTTGCAAAATTCATACCACTGTCATCAGCAACTTGTCAAACCACTGAAGCTTCAGTTCAGCTTTTGGCCACACGTCGGATCGAAGGGCCATCTTCAGGAGGCTGACACATCGCCTGGACAACATTTCCCCCGGTGAGCCCGCTGTGTTGGAGGAATCGTTCACCTGGGAATCAAACACCACATGTATCAGACAGAGCTGAAAGCAACTGCATCTCACATACCACTATCAACAGCGAGAGAGTGGTCCTGACCTACCATCTACCTCATTGGAGGCCCTCGGACTATCTTTAATCTGACTTTACTTCACTAAACGTTATCCCCTTTATCCTGTATCCGTACATTGTGGACGGCTCAATTGTAATCATGTATTGTCGTTCCACTGACTGGTCAGCACACAACTGAAGCTTTTCACTGTGACAATAAACCAAACTTTAACTGAGAACACACAAAGTCTATCTTTCCTTATTATGTCGTAAGAAACTAATGCCAAATTGAATTTTTCTTTAATCCAAGGAAATGATCACAATATTTTTAGCATTGACAGCATCTGCAAGCGAAGGAGTGAGCTATTGGAGAAAATAATTACCTAGCATGATAACCAAGCAATCTTAGTTTCATTTAGAGATACAGCGGGGAAACAGGTCCTTCATGGAGAGAGTTTATTGTCATGTGTCCCAGATAGGACAATGAAATTATTGCTTGCTGCAGCACAACAGAATATTGTAAGCATAAATACAGAACAGTTCAATATACACATATATAAGAAGATAAAGTGGAATAGGCTGTTATAGTTCAGAGTTTGTTTGATGGCGAGTTTAATAGCCTGATGTCTGTGGGGAAGAAGCTGTTCCTGAACTTGGATGTACCAGATTTCAGGCTCCTGTACCTTCTACCTGATGGCAGTGGAGAGATGAGTGTGTGGCCAAGATGGTGTGGGTCCTTGATGATGTTTGCAGCCTTTTTGAGGCAGCGACTGCGATAGATCCCTTCGATGGTGGGGAGGTCAGAGTCGGTGATGGACTGGGCAGTGGTCACAACTTTGTGCATTCGTTTCCGCTCTTGGACGTTCAAGTTGCCGAACCAAGCCACGATGCAACCAGTCAGTATGCTCTCTACTGTGCACCTGTAGAAGTTCGAGAGAGTCCTCTTTGACATACCGACTCTCCGTAATCTTCTCAGGAAGTAGAGGCACTGATGTGCAGGGCAAGTTGTTTTTTTACACAGAGAGTGGTGGGGGCCTGGAACGCATTGCCAGGGGCGGTGGTGGAGGCAGATACAATAGTGGCGTTTAGATATGCACATGGAAGTGCAGGGAATGGAGGGATATGGATCACGTGCAGGCAGAGGAGATCAGTTTAAATTAAGGTCATAAGGTCATGTGATCGGAGCAGAATTATGCCCTTCAGCCCATCAAGTCTACTCCGCCATTCAATCATGACTGATTTATCTCTCCCTCCTAACCCCATTCTCCTGCCCCCATCCCCCGACGCCCGCACTAAACAAGAATCTATCTATCTCTGCTTTAAAAATATCCATTGACGGCCTTCACAGCCTTCTGTGGCAAAGAATTCCACAGATTCACCATCCTCTGACTAAAGAAATTCCTTCTCATCTCCTTCCTAAAAGAACATCCTTTAATTCTGAGGCTGTGACCTCTAGTCCTAGACTCCCCCACTGGAGGAAAAGTTAGGTGAGAGGAAAACTAGAGGTATGAAAAGGTTCGGAACAATTCAGAGCCCGCACCGATGACTCAGCAGAGGTGGAGCCCACAATGGTCCATTGTTGGCTGTGGAAACGGTGATAATGAAGGGATACAAAGAGTGAAACTAGCAAGACGACCAGGGTGGGGGGGGACACACAGAGAGAGGGAATGCAAGGGTTACTTGAAATTAGCGAAATCAATATTCGTGTCAGCTGCCCAAGCGAAATATGAGGTGCTGTTCCACCAATTTGCGACTCCTCACTGACGTTCCCAATTGGAAGTCACTAGGAATGACAAGCAACAAATTCTCCCTACCTCCAAAGATGGGAAATTAATAATGAAGGCTTTAAATCTCTCACCCTGCTCACAGTAACTATGCATATAAATGGAATCACTCTGAAATGTTGTGGCTGCTGTTATCTTCCTCACAGCTTGATCCACAAGTGGCACTTGGATGACGGAGAAAATAATCTGGTGTTTTCGCTCTCCCTTTCTGAGTGAAC
The DNA here is from genome assembly GCF_010909765.2 of Amblyraja radiata. Lineage (NCBI taxonomy): Eukaryota > Metazoa > Chordata > Chondrichthyes > Rajiformes > Rajidae > Amblyraja > Amblyraja radiata. Next base: position 20,702,288 of record NC_045977.1, read on the forward strand.
AACAGACTACTTTGTACACAATATCCCATCAATCTTAATTCGCAGCAGCAGCCAGGAAACTGAGGTTTAACATAGTACTTAAAAGACGGTTCATCGTGTGGTGCCGCGCTGCTGTGAAGGGGCGCGGCTGGATTATTAATGCAGGTAATGTATATCAGTACATCGATCTTGACGACAGAGTCCTTGAGTTCCATGGCTTTCTACAAGAAAAGTACTTTATACATGCGATTACTACAATTCACCTCGACCCCATTGCTGAGACCTATATTCTGCACTTTGTACCTTCATCCTTTGTTCTATCCATTGTACATGAGTTTGACTTGATTATATCTATGTATGGAATATGGATGCGTTTTCCTTTGCTCCACCTATTTTTAGGTTAGATTTAGGGATTACAGCGGGAAAACAGGGCGATCGGCCCACCGAGTCCATGTTGACCATCGACCACCATTCACACTCGTTCTATACTTTCCCACTTTACAGAAGCCAATTAACCTACAAGCCCATACCGACCGTCAATCACCCATCTACTAGTTCTGGTAGAGAATTCGGTAGAGTTGCTGCCATAAGGGCCTGACCCACTTAGGCGATTTTTTAGGTGACTAGGCTGTTGCCACATGGACACCGGGGTGTCGCCTGTATGGTCGTGAGTGGTCTCCATAGTCGCCCAAAGAGTCGTAGTGTCTTTCTGGTTGCCATTGGGTTTTCAACTTGTTGAAAATCTTTCGCCGACAGTGGGTTGACTTCACCCGACGTAGGTGCTGTCGTAGGTTGTCGCCAGGTGACGTAAGCTGTGACCGGTGCAGACTTTGAATTCCATTGGCGACTACCTACGTAGACTACAGGTACCGGCGACTAAATTGTCTTCAGTTGTTGCCGACAGGGTCATAGCTTCTCGTAGCTTGTCGCGGGTGGATGTAGGTTGATTCGGTTGTCGTAGGTTGTCGCCTGTGTGGTCGTAGGTTGTCGTAGGTGGATGTCCTAATGGGCCGCCGGTTGTGGGTAGCTTGTTGTAGACATTGTCGTAGGGGGAGATTTTCAGAGACCTGCTACAACTATGACAGTCGGCCAAAAAATCGCCTAAGTGGGACATCCCCCCCTACGACAATGTCTACAAAAAGCTACCAGAGACCCGGGTGCAGAGTTGGTGTGTTCCCTCCCTCTGACCGTGTGGGTTTTACCTGGGTGCTCCAGTTTCCTCCCACACTCCAAGGGCGTGCAGGTTTGTAGGTTAAGTGGCTTCTGTAAATTGTCCCTAGTGTGTAGAGTAGTCCTAGTGTACGGGGTGATCGCTGGTCGGTGTGAACTCGGTGGGAGGAAGGGCCTGTTTCAACACTGTATCTCTGAACTAAACTAAACCAAAGTACTTTAGACTTGTAGTTACCACAATTCACCTCTACCCCATTGCGGACATTGGGCTTTATCTCTGGAACTGATGCGCTACAATGCTGAGAACTGTATTCTGCACTCTGTGTCTTCCCCTTTTCTTTATCCATTTTTAGTTTAGTTTAGTTAGGGCACATTTGCATGTTCGCCTTGTGACTACATGGGTTTTCCCCAGGTGCTCTGGTTTCCTCCAACACTCCAAAGACGTGCCGATTTGAAAGTTAATTAGCTTCTGTAAATTGTAAATTGCACCTGGTGTGAAGGATAGTGTACAGGGTGATCGCTGGTCGGCACGCACTCGGTGGGCCGAAGGGCCTGTTTCCAAGCTGTATCGCTAAAACTAAACTAAATGCCAGAGGGTAAAGAAAGGAGAAGAACTGGTGTTAGAAAAATAATTATAATCGGGTATGTAGATAGAGGTCAACTCCAGCACTTTTTGTGTCTCTTTGGTATAAACCAGCATCCGCCGTACCTTGATTCCACTAATTATCACCCTGTAATATGTTCACATTCATTCAGGCCGTACCTCAGACCCGACAGTGCGGAACTGCTCTTAGATGAAGCTAAAGGTGGAACCACAAAGTGCAGCCATTACCTGACAAGCGATTCTGATGAGGAAATTGACGACGGTGTCAGTGTGCTGTTTGTCAATGGGCTTTGAAAGCAGGTGATCAGCTCCAGTCAGTGACTGGCTTCGGCCAAATACCTGTCAACGATAAAAGAAAATAATAGCTCGAGGCTATTTCTGCGACTAGATACAAATTTCAATGCTTAGAAAACCAAATCCATCAGTCACAACTTAGTGAAACAACCTGCAGAAAGAAGGTCTCTGCCAGTACAGTGAGATGCAGGACCCTGGGGAGTGTTGTGGAGCAGGGATATCCAGGAGTGCGGAGTTCCCTGAAAGTGGCGTCACAGGTAGATAGGGTGGTCAAGAAGGCTTTTGGTTCATTGACCTACATCAGACAGGGGAACATGTATAGAAGAAGGGTCCTGAACCGAAAAGTCATCCATCCTTTTTCTACAGAGATGCTGCCTGACCTATTGAGTTACTCCAGCACTTTGTGTCTATAAACCAGCATCTGCAGTTCTTTATTTCTACGCCAATGAGTACAGAAGTTGGGATGTTATGTTACAGCTGTACCAGATGCCGGTGAGGCCGCATTTGGAGTATTGTGTTCAGTTTCTGTCACCTTCTATATGAAGGATGTTATTTAACTGGAAAGGGTGCAGAGCAGATTTACGCGGATGTTGCCAAGCCTCAAGGGCCTGAGCTACAGGGACACATTAGGCAGGCTACGACATTATTCCTTGGAGTGCAGGAGGCTGAGAGGGGATCTATAAGATGGTAAATCTTATAGATCCGTGATGGTAAACCTCTATAAGTGGTAAATCATGAGGGGAATAGATAGAGTGAGTACATAGTCGTTTACCTAGAGTAACTAATCATCTGTTACCAAGATGAAATCAATTTTAAGACCTGAGGGTGGCGCGGTGGCGCAGCGATAGAGTTGCTGCCTTACAGCACCAGAGACCCAGGTTCATTCCTGATTACGGTTGCTGTCGGTACGGAGTTTGTACGTTCTCCTGCGATTGCCTGGGTTTTCCCCAGGTCTTCCGGTTTCCTCCCACACTCCAAAGATGTACAGGTTTGTAGGCTAATTGGCTTTGGTAAGAATTGTAAATTGTCCCTGGTATGTGGGGATAGTGCAGGTGCATGGGGCGATCACTGGTTGGCATGGACTCGGTGGGCCGAAGGGCCTATTTCCGCACTATCTCTGAAGTCTAAAGATGCTCGAAATATCTTCAGACTTTAGAGATACAGCACGGGACCAGGCCATTTGGCCCACTGTGTCTATGCCAACCGGCGATCACCCCATACCCCACACACTAGGGACAATTTACCAGTTTTACAAACCCGCACAAGTTTGGAGTGTGGTGCACCCGGAGAAAACCCATGTGGTCGCAGGGAGAATGGACAAACTCTATACAGACAGCATCCTTAGTCGGGATTGAACCTGCGTCTCTGCCGCTGCAAGGCAGCAACTCTACTGCTGCGCCACCGTGCCACTCTCGTGGCCATAGGCCAATCACTGGAAATATATTATGCTGGAGTAACTCAGTGCTTTGCGTGCTTTTCGTAAACCAGCATGCATCTGTAGTCCTTGGTGTCCGCTGAAAATATATCGGCAACTATAATTTCCCAGCGAGACCAGGGAGATGAAATGAACTTTAATACTGTTTGAAAGTCGCCATAAATGCTGCTTTGCAAAATCCAACCTAACATCCAAAGCTTCACCTGTGGAAGTTCCCCAATAATCCAAAAGTCAACATCACAGCCCAATGCAATGTGACAGGAAATGCTTGCACAAATCTAATAGGACAGAAAATTGGATTCCACAAAGTATTAAATCCAAGTCGCGTCTGGGCGCTACTCACATTTCCAGCATTTGTCCGGAGACGCTTCACATCCTGGGCGGAATCCATGGACAGACCACGTTTCACGTTGCCGTTGGCAGCACTGGTTCCCTCTCCACCACCATTCATGTCAGGGTCGGACTCAGGCTATGGGGTGGGAGGGGGGGGGGAGTAGGGAGAAGAGGCAAAGGTCAAGATGTGTTTTAAGGTGCTGGCTCGAAGGGCCGAATGGCCTCCTCCTGCACCTAATTTTTCTAAGACCATGAAACCAAAAGACATATTACCAAATGTAGACACGATGTGCTGGAGTAACTCAGCAGGTCCGGCAGAATCTCTGGAGAGCATGTATAAGATCATAACAAAGAGGAGGAGAATTTGGCCATTTGGCCCATTGAGTCGACTCCGCTATTCAAATATGTACATACTTCCCAACCCCTTTCTCCTGCCTTCTCCTCATACGCTGTAACACCCGTACAAATTTCAGGGCATATTGTCATGTGTCCCAAAACGGGACAATAAAATTCTTACTTGCAGCTGTTTTCTTAACACAGTACTCAGTAGATTCCACAATAAACAATAAAAACGTTGGAATAGATTTGTAAAAAATAGTGCAAAAACAAAAGCAAATCCATAGTCCCTAGTGCAACCAAGGCAGTTTGTGGTTGGGGGTTTAGTTGGAGGTCGGAGTGTTCAATAGTCTGATGGTTGTGGGGAAGAAGCTGCTCCTGAACCTGGAATTTACAGTTTTCAGGCTCCCAGCAAAAATATTCAATGGCTGGATGATTTTAATATCAAAAAAACGTTGCATAACAAAAGGGTGGTGGGTGCTTGGAAAGCGCTGCCAGAGGTTATGGTGGGGATGATCCAATCATGGCATTTGAGGCTTTTGTACAGTCATATGGATACACAGGGAATGGATGGATATTGGCTATGCACAGGCAGACAAGAGTTGGTCATGTTCAGCACTGATATTGTGGGCCGAAGGGCCAGTTCCCATCCTGTACTATACTAATGATCTATGATCTATAGCAAGCTATATTTATATAGTGCAAAAGATAAAGTGCTGGAGGAACTCAGCGGGTCAGTCAGCTTCTGGGGAGGGAATGGACAGGCAACGTTTTGTGTCATAAACCTTCTTCAGACTGACAAAAGAAACACAATTCAATACCCAAGAACACTAAATGTATGTTACTAACTGCTCTATTTTTAAAAGCTTGAATTTAACATTATACATTGAATTGCTTTCAAAGATGGGGCCATATATGTAGCATGTTTGCTTTCTCACCAAAGATGGACACAAAGTGCTGGAGTAACTCAGCGGATCAGGCAGCGTCTCTGGAGAACAATGATAGGTGACATTTTGGGTTGGGACCCTTCTTCAGACTGATTGTAGGGTGGAGGGGCGGGAAACTGGAACAGGACAAAGCGTGGCTCTGTATCTTCCCCATGGTTCTATCAATATTGTTCTTGAGTTTGAGTTGATTGAATCCAATATGTGACCTGTCCATTTTGGATGACCTGTTCCACTGAGTCACTCCAGCACTTTGTGTCTATCTTTGGTATAAACCAGCACCTGCAGATCCCTATTTCCACGTCCTTGCTTTCTCACCTGCTGGTCTTTGATCCGCTGCAGCTCCCACTTGATGACGACTTCCGCCAGATCGACGGCCAGCTTCCGCTGCTCGATGGTGACGCTGGGCGTGAAGCCCAGGCGCTGCATGGCGCTGACCATGTGCTGCACCAGGTGGTGTCGCACCGGGAAGTAGACCTGAACAAAGACGTCACCCTTGACACAGTCACCATCACAAATCGTGCAGCAGGCAATACACAGGGCAACAGGTTATCAGGCAACTGAACCATCCTCTCTCCAACAAATGAGCGGTCCTGACCTCCCATTTACCTCATTGGAGACCCTCGGACTATCTTTAACTGGACTTTATCTTGCACAAAACGTTTATCCTGTATCTGTACACTGTGGACAGCTCAAATTGTAATCATGTACAGTCTTTCTGCTGACTGGATAGCAGGCAACAAAAGCCTTTCACTGTACCTCGGAACACGTGAGAATAATTAACTAATTTAAACCACAAACAGGAGAAAGGGCTCCAAGATCTACCTCTTGGGCAGCGCAGTAGCGAGTGGTAGAGTTGCTGCCTTACAGCACCAGAGACCTGGGTTCGATCCCGACCATGGGTGCTGTTGGCACAGAGTTGATTCATTCTCCCTGTGACCGTTTGGGTTTTCTCCGAGTGCTCCGGTATTCTCCCACACTCCAAAGACATGCAGGTTTGTAAGTTAATTGGTTTCTGTAGATTGTCACTGGCATGTATGATAGAATTAGTATATGGGTGATCATAGGTCGGCATATACTCGATTTACCAAAGGGCCTGTTTCCATGCTGTATCTCAGAACTAAACTCTCGTAGGTTACTGTTTAGTTTAGAGAGTGGAAGCAGGCCCTTCTGCCCACCGAGTCCATGCTGACCATAGATCACTCATTCACACTTGTTCTGTAATATCTCACTTTACAGAAGCCAACCCACCTACAAATCTGCACGCCTCTGACATGTAGGAGGAAACCGGAGCACCCGGACGAAACCCACGCAGGTCACGGGGAAAACATACAAACTCAAGTCAAGAGTATTTTATTGTCATATGTCCCGGATGGGACAATGAAATTCTTACTTGCTGCAGCACAACAGAATATGTGAATATGTAAACATTGTACACAACGGAGGAAGGGACAATAAATAAAAAGTTAAATAAATAACAAATATAGTGCAATCCGTACGGACAGCTCCCGAGGTCAGGATCGAACCCGGGCTCCCTGGCGCTGTGACGCATGACAATGGACAATGACACCTTGACCAGTCTTAAACAATTCATGCACTTTAATGGGATCACGTCAGAAACGCACTAGTCTTAAAATTGGCACTTACCCTGAAATGCTGAACTATCAGATGCAGGATATGGACCAACTGGGGCACCGTGTACCCCTCCTCCACGATGATTTTCCGTGTCCAATGAGTAAGCATCTGATGCCCGTCTTCCATTCGAGCGGGAACAGCCGGAGTGAGAATGGCCATCGCTTGCCTCACCACCAACCGAGCCTCCATGGCGTGGGCTTTCAACAGACTCAGGAAGACCTGTGGAACATTGCGTATGAACCTTAGCGTAGGAATCCTCGGCCAGACAATGCATCTGAGTCAGAACAAGTTTCCCTCAAATTCATCAAATAAAATTGGACACAAAATGCTGGAGTAACTCAGCGGCTCAGACAGCATCTCTGGAGGACGAGCATAAGATCATAAGCCATAGGAGCAGAATTAGGCCATTCTGCCCATCGAGTCTGCTCTGCCATTCAACCATGGCTTATCTATCTTTCCCTCTCAACCTCATTCTCCTGCCTTTCCCCCCCACAACCTTTGACAATCAAGAACCTGCCAATCTCTGCTTTAAAAGTACCCAATAACGCCCTCCACAGCTGTCTGCTGAATTCCACAGATTCATCACCCTCGGACTAAAGAAATTCCTCCTCCTCTCCATTCTCAAGGTACATCCTTTGATTCAGAAGCTGTGCCCTCTGGGCCTAGGCTCTCCCAATAGTGGAAGCATCCTCTCCACATCCATTCTATCTAGCCCTTTATTTTGGAGCATAGGAGTCCGAGGTACAAGACCCTATTAAGTTGTACAAGATCATGTACAAAAGTATATTCTGCACTCCATATCTTCCCCTTTGCTCCATCTATTGTACTTGAATTTGTATTGTATTTATGTACGTTATTATTTGACCTAAGAGACGCAAAATGCTGGAGTAACTCAGTGGGTCAGGCAGCATCTCTAGAGTCCCTTTTCTCCAGAGATGCTGCCTGACCTGCTGAGTTACTCCGGCATTTTGGGTCTATCTTCGGTGTAAACCAGCATCTGCAGTTCCTTCGTACACTTATCTGACTTGATTGCATAGCATGTCACACAAACCATTTCAGCATCCGTCGGTACACACATGGCAACAATAAACCTATCCGCAAGAAACAAACCTACCTATAAACCTACCGGCCTCTAACCCACTCCCAGATATCTGTTATAGACACAAAAAGCTGGAGTAACTCAGCAGAACAGGCAGCATCTCTGGAGAGAACGAATGGGTGATGTTTTGGGTCGAGACCCTTCTTCAGTCTCCAGATATCTGTTATGGCCCTGTCCCACTGTACGAGTTCATTCCAAGAGCTGCCCGAGTTTGCCCTGATTCGAACTCGGAGATTTACGGTAATGGCCGCTCGTCGGTACTCGGGGCTCTCGTGGACATTTTTCAACATGTTGAAAAGTCTTCACGAGTCTTCCCGAGCTTACCTGCCGTTAGCAAGTCTTCCCGAGTACCTGCCGTTAGCGTTACGAGCCGCTAAGAGACGTCCCCGAGCTCCGACGTACCCGCTACGTTCATTCTCCGTGATTACCACGAGCTCTTGGAATGAACTCGTACCGTGGGACAGGGCCATGATTCTATATATAAACCCTCCTGAAACCCTGGATTAGATTCCAGCCTGTAACCTACTCCCGGGGGATGTGTTATTCTATATATAAACCCTGCCAAACCCCTGGTTGAGATCCTAGCCTGTAACCCACTCATGTTAAACAACGTTTTTCACCATACCTCGGTGCACAGGGCAATAATAAACCCACCTGCAAGACGATCTTTTTATGGATGGCGAACTTGGCGATGATGTGTGCGAGCAGCAGATGGCCGCTGTACTTGCAGGCCGGGTCCACGCAAGTCTTGGAGAGCAGGCAGGGCCAGGCGAAGGTCATCAGGCGCCTCAGCTTGCTGTTGCGGCTCTTGTTGTTGTCGTGGATGTGGTGAGGGGCGTGCTCCACCAGCAGCGTGGCGAACTGCAGCAGGTAAATCCTCAGCGCGTCCAGCATCTCCGCGTGCTTCTCCGGGTCCAGCACCTGGGGGCGGGCGGGGAGAACATCGACACGTTCACCGACTGACGGATCATAGGGAGGGGCGGGCACGGTGGCGCAACGGCAAAGTTGCCACCCTACAGGGCCAGAGACCAGGGTTCGATCCTGACTGACAGATCATAGGGAGGGGCAGCACGGTGGCGCAGCAGTAGAGTGGCCATCACCTTACAGCCTTACAGCGCTTGACAGCATGGACAAAGGCCTGTTGCCGCGCTATATGACTTTATGACTCTATGCTCGACCATCTTACCTTGGTGATGAAAACACTGGTGATACTTTCTGGGTTGTCTCCCTCAGGGTTCGGAGGCCCCAACAGTTGCTCCCCTTCTCCTTTATCAAAACTGGATTGGAATGCAGGGATCAAGATATGCTGCAAAGCCTGGAGAGGTACGACAGTAAAAATAGTCAGTACATATCCGCAGATCTGCACCATTGCATCGTCTGTTTCGCAGCAGAAGAGTTGTGGCTTTACCGCGCTAGAGACCTGGGTTCGATCCTGACTACGGGTGCTGTCTGTACAGAGTTTGTACGTTCTCCCCGTGACCGCATGGGTTTTCTCCGGGTGCTCCAGTTTCCTCGCACGCTCCAAAGACGTGTGGATTTGTAGGTTAATTGGTTTCTGTAAATTGTCCCTAGTGTGAAGGATAGAGTGTGCGGGTGATTGTGGGTCAGCATAGACTCAGTGGGCCGAAGGGTCTGTTTCTATGCTGTATCTGTAAACTAAACTAAATGAAACTAATGTAAGTTGTAGACTTAAATATGCATGCACAATATGTCCGAAGAAGGGTCTCGACCCGAAACGTCACCCATTCCTTCGCTCCATAGAAGCTGCCTCACCCGCTGAGTTTCACCAGCATTTTTATCTACCTTCGACCTTTCCAGCATCTGCAGTTCCTTCTTAAACAATATGCATGAATGCACTTAATGAGGTCATTCGACTTTGTTCACATCCCAGCCTTTTTTTAAAATGCAAGATATACATTTGTGGCTTTGTTTGGCCTACACTGTCATCCGATCATGGCTGATCTATTTTTCCCTCAATCCCATTTCCCCTGCCTTCCCTCCACAGACATTTGCGGCAACGAATTCCACAGATTCATCACCCTCCGGTTAAAGAAATTCCTCATCATCTTTATTCTAAAAGGTACGTTCTTTTGTTCTGAGGCTGTGCCCTCTGGTCCTGGACTCTCCCACTCGTGGAGGCATCCTCTCCACATCCACTCCATCTCGGCCAACGTTTCAGATCAGGACACTTCTTCAGGCCAGCATTCGCACTTCCTTGTGCTCGGCATATACCTCATTTATCTGCATTTTAATTGCACTTAAATCTTTATTACTGATTTGATGTGCAAAGATATCCTCAGGAAATGTTCTTTCTTCTCACATTTTACAGAAAACTAATTAACCCTGATTGAAAAGGTCATTGTGTGCTACCACAGTGAAATCTGGGGACACTGTTATCATACCAGAGGACACAGATTTAAAAGCCAAAGGCAAAATATATTCATAACATTGTAACACATAGAAACGGGCGCTTTTAGCTCAACTCATCCATGCCGACCATTTCTTTCGACTACACTTTGGACGATACAGGCCCTTCGGCCCAACCAGGGGTTACCCCAGACACTAACACTATCCTACACACTGGAGACAAATTACAATTTACAGAAGCCAATTAACCTACCAATCTGAGGTACACAAAAATGCTGGAGAAACTCAGCGGGTGCAGCAACATCTATGGAGCGAAGGAAATAGGCAACGTTTCGGGCCGAAACCCTTCTTCAGACCCTTCTTCTGAGGTCTGAAGAAGGGTTTCGGCCCGAAACGTTGCCTATTTCCTTCGCTCCATAGATGCTGCTGCACCCGCTGAGTTTCTCCAGCATTTTTGTGTACCTTCGATTTTCCAGCATCTGCAGTTCCTTCTTAAACCTACCAATCTGTACGTTTTCAGGATGTGGGAGGAAACCGGAGAACCTGGAGAAAACCCATGGGGTCACCGGGAGAACATACAAACTCCTTACAGGCAGCACCCGTGGTCAGGATGGAGCCCTGGTCTCTGGCAACTACGCCACTGCATTCTACTCTGATATGGATCAAACAAATGGGCAGATTTTAACTTCAGTCTGAATCTAAATACATCGTTCCACTCGGTTCCACTTGGACTCGGTGGGCCGAAGGGCCTGTTCCCGCGCCGTATCTCAAAACTAAATTGAAAATAAGTACAGTTTCGACAGCACCGCAGGCAATAGTCACCTTCGCCTTCAGTTCATCTCCAAAGTTTGGGTCGTAAAACTCCACGAATCGGAAGAAAAGGGCGCGTTTCTGCGACACGCTGTAGTTCTTGGGGATCTCTTCCTCCATGTACTCCTTGAGGAAGGTCATGTTGCTGAGGAAACGTCCGGTGAAGGCCCGCAGCAGCTGAAACAGCAGCTCGATCTCCGCAAAGTTACGCCTGGAGGGGAGGTGGATAGCAATCAATAAACTGGTCAATTTATCAGAAACAAACAACTACAGGTGCTGGTTCAGGCCAAAGACAAACACTAAGTGCTGGCGTAACTCAGCGGGTCATGTAACGCAGCAAGGGTGACGTTTCGGTTCCAACCATCTGACAACCAAGCCCCTCCCACGCCTGTGTTCACCTATTACCTGCTACGCTTTGTCCTGCCTCCCTCCCCCCCACTCTCTTCCAGCTTTCTGTTGCGCCCCCCCCCCCTCCCCTATAATCAGTCCGAACAAGGGTCCCGATCACCTTTAGACTTTACAGATACAACGGGAAACTGGCCCTTCTGCCCACCAAGTCCGCACTATCCCATACACTTCGGGCAATTTATATATTTTAGCAAAGCCAATTAACCTACAACCTGTACGTCTTTGGAGTGTGGATGGAAACCAAAGTACCTGTAAATGGTCACAGAGAGAACGTACGCGATCCTTATCATGGCACCTTACAAAATGCATTACAATAGATCCACTCTTCATAATCCTTACTCCAACGGCACTAATGTTATTCACGCTGTTCCCTGTATCTGTACACTGTGGGTGGCTTGATTGTAATCATGTAGTCTCTCCGCAGACTGGTTAGCACGCAACAAAGGCTTTTCACTGTATCCTTCACTGCTGCCATGTAGATAGGACTTTTTGGTGAATGTTTGTAACTGTCGGCGCCAGAAACGTGGCGATACGTGTAATGCTGCCTCGGTGAAGTCTGCTGTATGAGCGTACCAGGTTGTATGTGTAACAAAGCATCTCACTGTCCCTAGGTACATGTGACTATAATGTATGACTGAATCATTGAATTGACAGTGACAATAAAACTGAACTCAAACTCTGTACACGTGCCAATAAATAAACGTGACTCTCTTTTGAGAGGCAGCGCGTCTCGTACTTGCAGTAATTCAGCAGGCAGAAGGCGAGGAGTTTGGGCTCCTTCCAGTGTGTGGCCACCATGCTCTCCTTGCGATGCCTCTCCTGGAAGGCCTCGCTCACCCACACCCGTCGCAGGTGGCTAACCAGCTGCTGCTGGCCGGACAGCCAGTGGCCGTCGTTCTTCACGATGATGCTGATGATCTGTGGGACAAAGCAAGGCGCCGGTCAGAGGGCTGGCAGCACCGACGCACAGGAACCAAGCGCAGAACCCATCGAGGTTAACCAGAGAGAGGAAGAGAGGTTCATATGTTATAGGAGTAGAATTAGGCTTTCGATTTAGCACCATTCGCAGTGAGCTATCATTACACAAAAGGTCATACTTTATGCTTAGTAGCATGATAACTCTGCCGCCCCCGGCTTGCATTAAATTATGTTCGTACGTTATAGGACCAGTATTATGCCATTCGGCCCATCATGTCTACCCCGCCATTCAATCATGGCTGATCTCTCAATCCCTGCCCCACCCAAGTCACACCAGCTTTCCGTTCTCACCTAGCAAATGGCTAACAACGGCCTGTTTCCTTTATAATTGTTCCATCTCTCCATATTGTTCTCTATATCTCTCGTTTCCCTTTCCCGTGACTTTCAGTCTGAAGAAGGGTCTCGACCTGAAACGTCACCCATTCCTTCTCTCCAGAAATGATGCCTGTCCTGCTGAGTTACTCCAGCATGTTGTGTCTACCTACGGTTTAAACCAGCATCTTCAGTTTCTTCTGACATATGGCTAATCTGTCTTTCCCTCCCAACCCCATTCTTCTGTTTTCTCCCCATAACCCCTGACACCCATTCTAATCAAGAATGTCAATCTCTGCCTTAAAAATATCCAATGACATAGTCTCCACAGTCGCCTGTGGCAATGAATTCCACCGATTCACCACCTTCTGACTAAAGAAATTCATCCTCATCTCCTTTCTAAAGGTAATTCCTTACATTCTGAGGCTATGGCCTCTGGTCCTAGACTCTCCCACTAGTGGAAACATTTATAAAACTGGAAGAGCAACATAGTTCAACGTAGCAAGCACATATCAGGGCGGATGCAGGGCGACGGCAGCAGACTGAGGAGGGTGTGAGCACCTTGATGGCTTGGAACTGGAGGTCGAGGCGGATGGTGCTGGAACTGGGGGAGCCAGGCCTGACGGCATTCTGCGCTCCGGGGAACAGCAGGTTGACGAAGCGCCCTGGCGTGGCGGCCAGGACATCACGCAGCGGCTTGGCGTCTTTGTGCTTCAGAAAACTCTGCAAATATGGAAACATGAGAAGGAATTATTTGAATCTGAAAGAATGAAAGACTGAATCATTGAAAGACAGCCAAGAACAAAGGGGGGGGTGGGTGAGCCACGTGCGGCGGCAGGCAGAAGGTACGACAGTTCTGTGAACTTTTATAACTTTGTCTGCACCAGAAACGAGACGCCTCTTTGTGTACTGACCGGGAGACTGAAGAAGGTCCATCTGTCTCCTCAGATCCTGGTGAACTTCTACTGCTGCACCATCGAGAGCATCCTTACCAACTGCATCACAGTATGGTATGGCAACTGCTCTGTCTCCGACCGGAAGGCATTGCAGAGGGTGGTGAAAATTGCCCAACGCATCACCGGTTCCTCGCTCCCCTCCATTGAGTCTGTCCAAAGCAAGCGTTGTCTGCGGAGGGCGCTCAGCATCGCCAAGGACTGCTCTCACCCCAACCATGGACTGTTTACCCTCCTACCATCCGGGAGGCGCTACAGGTCTCTCCGTGAGCCGAACCAGCAGGTCCAGGAACAGCTTCTTCCCGGCGGCTGTCACTCTACTCAACAACGTACCTCGGTGACTGCCAATCACCCCCCCACCCCCCGGACACTTATTATCACTTATTATTATTTATTCAAATCATTTGCTATGTCGCTCTTCCAGGGAGATGCTAAATGCATTTCGTTGTCTCTGTACTGTACACTGACAATGACAATTAAAATTGAATCTGAATCTGAGAGGTCTGCTGTATGATTTTATCAGGTTGTATGCAAATTACAGCTTGGAAACAGGCCCTTCGGCTCACGCCGACCACCGATCACCCGTTCATACTAGTTCACGTTAGAGAAACAGAGTGGAAACAGGCCCGTCGGCCCACCAATCGCCCTTACACTGGTTCTATCCCAAACACTAGGGACAATTTACAGAAGCCAATTAGTGTGGAAGGAAACTGGAGCAACAGGAGAAAACCCACGTGATCACAGGGAGAACGTACAAACTCCGTATGGATAGCACCCGTAGTCAGGATTGAACCTGGGTCTCTGGTGCTATGAGGAAGCAACTCTACCACTGTGCCGCCACAATAGTAGTTCTACGTTATCCCAATTTCTCATCCACTCCCCACACACGGGGGACAATTTACAGAGGCCGACTGGCCTACAAAAACCAGCATGTCTTCGGGGTGCGGGAGGAAGCCCATGCGGTCACAGGGAAAACGTGCAAACATCACACACAGACAGCCTCCGAGGCCAGGATCCAACCAAGATCTCTAGCGCTGCGAGGCGGCAGCTCCACCAGCTGTGCCACCCTTGAAAACGCACAACTCCATAAGCGGCGGCGGAGTACTGCAGGGATGGGTGCTGGTTACTAGGTATCCACAATCTTTATCAGTGACCCAGGGAAAACATAAATGTGCTGGAGGAACTCAACGGGTCAGGCAGCATCCATGGAGGAAATGGACATACGGCTTTACCAGAGCGGGGTGGTGCTGCGGCAGAGCTGCTACCTTACGCCCGTCCCACTTAGGAGACCGAAACAGCAACCTCTGGTGACCTTGCCCGCCATCCAAGGTTTCCATGAGGTCACCGGAGGTTTTGGTCACTCTCCCTAATGGTCTAAAGTGGTTTCCGAGTGGTCGAGGCTTCGTCTAGGTTGCTGCTATTTTTTTCATCATGATTAAAACCGGACTCGACTAAAAATAGGTTGCAGTTTTAAAAATCAATAATTTTTTAGTCGCAGGTCTAGTCGAAGCCGGTTTCCTTCATAGTCGAGGAAGGTTTTCAACATTTGCGTGGGAGGTGGTAGGAGGTTGCAGGTCACCTCGACGTTGATTTTTTTTCTGGGTGGCGGGCAAGGTCACCAGAGGTTGCTGTTTAGGTCTCCTAAGTGGGACAGGAGCTTTACAGCGCCAGGAACCGTGTTCAATCCTAACTGCGGGAGTTTGTACATTCTCCCTGTGACCGCTTGGGTTTTCTCCGGATATTCCGGTCTTCTCCAAACTCCAAAGACGTACAGGTTTGTAGGTTAGTTGGCTTCTGTAAAATGTTCCTGGTGTTAGTGATTGCTGGTCGACGCAAACTCGGTGGGCCAAAGGGTATGTTTCCACGCTGCATCTCTAAAGTCTAAAGAGAGTGACTTGGAGAAGCACGAAGACAGAGGGTTATTGAACATTACCATAAACATTCTGCTCCATTGAGGGTCGTTCAACGTGGCTTCCATCATGAACAGCTCAACGGTCTGTGCTGGGTAACGCGTCAAAAACTTTATCAGGGGTTCACGGAATGGACTTCCAGCCTGAGAAAAAGATGACATAATCAGGCTTTAAGTTAGAACATAGAACAGTACAATAGGGGCAGCACAGTGGCGCAGCGGTAGAGTTAATGCCTCACAGCGCCAGAGACTCGGGTTCGATCCTGACCACAGGTGCTGTCTATACGGAGTTTGCATGTTCTCCACATGACCTGTGTGGATTTTCTCCGGGTGCTCTGGTTTTCTTCTACACTCCAAAGGCATATAGGTTTGTAGGTTAATTGGCTTGGTATAATTGTAAATTGTCTCTAGTGTGTGTGGGATGGTGTTAGTGTACGGGGATTGCTGGTTGGTGTGGACTCGGTGAGCTGAAGGGCCTTTTTTCCACGCTGTATCTCCAAACTAAACTGAACTGAGAAACAGGCCCTTCGGCCCACAATGTCAGTGCCAAGACAGTGTGGGCTTAATTATTTGTTAACCAAATGTTCCTGAGAGTGTAAGTGCAATACTGTTGATTAAAGATAGTCACTGCTTTCTGGTCTCTGATGTTTCTGCAGAGCCCCCCCACCCACCACTTCTATTTCTCTTCCACATCTCAGAGAATCATAATACTAATCTCCTCTACATGCACGTCATCCATATCCCTCCATTCCCAGCATTTCCATGTGCCTATCTAAAAGCCTCCTAAACACCGCTGTCGTATCTGCCTCCAGCACCACCCCTGGCAGTGTATTCCAGGCACCCACCAGTGTTAAAAAACTTGCCCCACACATCTCCTTTAAACTTTGCATCTCAGCTTAAAGCCGTGCCATCTAGTCTTTGACATTTTCACCTTGGGGAAAAAGGTTCTGACTGTCTACCCTGCCCTATAAAGACCAAATCCAATTGTCCAGCTAATGCAGCAGGCCCTTCGGCCCACCGAGTCCACACCAACCAACGATCACCCGTTCACACTAGTTCTATGTTGTCCTACTTTCCCATCCACTCCCTGCACAGAAGATGCAAATTATCGAGGCTGATTAACCTGAAAACTGCACGTCTTTTGGTTGTGGGAGGATACCTGGAGAAAACCCACGGGTTACAGGGAGAACGTGCAACCTCCTCACACAGACAGCACCCGAGGTCAGGATCGAACCCGGGACGCTGGCACTGTGCGGAGCAGCTCTACCAGCTGAATCACTGTGCCGCCATTTAACCTGCAAACCCGCGCATGTTTGGGACATGGATGGAAACCGGAGCACCTGGAGGAAACCCACGCAGTCACAGGGAAAATGTGTAGGGGCACGTTCGTTACCTCGATGAGCATGGCCCTCTCGGTTTTCATCACCACCTCCAGCAGGGGCTTCACCAGCGTCTGGGGAGCTGCCGGTATCAGGTGAAACAGATTAATGATGGCCGAGCAGATCTTCATTTCCTGTGAACACAAAAATTAGGAAAAAATAGATGAGAAAAGGGCTGGAGGCACAAGGAATGCAGATGCCGGTTTGCAAAAACTTGTCGGTGTAACTGCAGCGGGTCCGGCAGCATATCTGAAGAATGTAGATAGGTGACGTTTTGGATCAGGACCTTTCTTCAGACTGATAGTGGGGAGAGAAAAGCTGGAGGAGATGAGGGGCAGGACAAAGCCAGGCCAGTAATAGGTGGATACAGGGGAGGAGGGAGAGGGTTTGGACAAAGGCTGGAGATGAAAAGACAAAAGGTGTGAGATAAGGTGATAGGAGGCAAGAATTGTGAAGCTAGAGGAAGAAATACAGATGGAAGGGGAGGGGTTACGAGAGAAATGCAAATCTTCTTCTTCATGAGATGGTTTGAGAGCTATTTGTTGTTGGGTTATTTTTATTAAACAAGTTCTCAGCAGGTTGGAGGGCAAGAATAAAGGGCCGTGCTTGTGGCATGGCAAGATCCCATGAATGGGAGCGATTGGTTAGTTTTGGCAGTGATCAGGTAGATGCACCGAGTCTCTTGCCCAGAGTAGGGGAATCGAGGACCAGAGGAGATAGGTTCAAGGTGAAGGGGAAAAGATTGAATAGGAATCCGAGGGGAAACGTTTTCACACAAAGGGTGGTGGGTGTATGGAACAAGCTGCCAGAGGAGGTAGTTGAGGCTGGGACTATCCCATCGTTTAAGAAACAGTTAGACGGGTACATGGATAGGACAGGTTTGGAGGGATGTGGACCAAGCACATGCAAGTGGGACTAGTGTAGCTGGGCCATTGTTGGCCGGTGTGGGCAAGTTGGGCTGAATGGCCTCTTTCCACACTGTATCACTCCATGATTCTATGATGGCAGAGGAACGGTTGCTTTGACCAAGGGGACAGGCAAGGTCTTCCTCAAAGCATCATTGCTGGATCTTTTACATCCACTTAATTTCAGTTCCAAAGATTAATTTCTCCCACATCTGCTCAAGAGAGGGATGTGGAGAATGTGAGCATCTGAGGGAGGGCAAGAATGGAGGAGGAACTCATCTAAAAAGCAAGTTTTTAGCATCGTCAGCACTTTTCTCCGCCTCTCTCCGTTTTGAGATATTACATCTGTCAAGGGACTTTCATTCCTTGAATTAGAAACCTTCAAATCATTCTTCAGGAACTGATCATTTGCAAATGTCTCACGTTAATTGTTCTAAAAAGCCAAAGGGCTCAAAATTAGTCAGAAGTTTAGCATTTAATTAAGGCATCCTTGAAATATTAAAACACAGAGGTTTTGCCAATTATAATCCCTCGTTACAACTTTCTCAAGGTTGTCTGTCATTAAGAAAGAACCGTCAACTCTACAAGCTTCATTATACTGCACCCTTTAGACTTCAGAGACACAGCGTGGAAACAGACCAAGTCCGTGCCGACCAGCGATCACCCTGCACACGAGCACTATCCTACACACTAGGGACAATTTACAATTTACAGAATCCAATTAACCTACAAACCTGCATGTCTTTGGAGTGTGGGAGGAAACTGGAGCACCCGGAGAAAGCCCACGTGGTCACAGGGAGAACGTACAATCTCCATACAGACAGCACCCGTAGTCAAGATGGAGCCCGGGTCTCTGGTGCTGCGAGGCAGCAGCTCCACCGCTGCGCCACCCGTGCTACCCGTTAATCACAGATAGTCACAATAGATGCCGGTGAGCGGGCTGGGATCTCACCTCCCGCACCCTCACAGACGCTCTTGAATCCTTTTTCATTTCACTGCACATCTCGTATGTGTATGTGACGAATAAACTTGACTTGACTTGAGTCGGTTTCGGGAGTCGCCCCGTGGCACGAAGCTTGTGCGATGGTCATGGGAAGCGAGGGACAGCACGTACACTAGCCAGTGTTGACGCGTCGGAGTTGGCCGCTGGAGGCCCAGCAGCAGCCTGGGGCTCGGTTGGCTCAGGTGCCGCTCCAAGAGGCGCAGCGAGCGGATCGGACCGGACGCGGCACGGAGCTGTGTGGTGGAGGACACCGACAACATTGCCTGGCCAGGCCGACCACTGCAACTCCGACCCAATGCCATCGCCAGGACAACGAGCCTTACGGCCAAGTTAAGGCTCTAAGTTTTTTTTTTACTTTGGACTTGAAGGCTACAAGATGACGCCTGAACTGTGGCATCTCTTGTGAAATGAAGACTGACAAAAAGTGCTGGATTAACTCAGCCAGGAAGCATCTCTGGAGAAAAGGAACAGGCGTACTTGTTTATATTTGTTCATACTTGTGCACTGACTCAGTGTGGTCCACTCTCTCTAGGATTGGGCAAATACACAGAATCTTTTACCCAGAGTAGAGGAAGCAAGAACCAGAGGATGTAGGTTTACCGTGAGGGAGAGGGGTAAGATTCAATAGGAGCCTGAGGGGCAACTTTTATTTTTTTTACCCAAGAGGTGGTAAGTATATGGAACGAGCTGCCAGAGTAGGTAGTTGAGGCAGGTTTAAAAGGCATTTGGACAGGAACATGGATAGGATAGGTTTAGAGGGATATGGGCCAATCATAGGCAGGTGGGACTAGTGAGGATGGGACTTGGTGAGACGGCGTGGGCAAGACGGGCCAAAGGGCCTGTTTCCACACTGTATAACTCTATGACTCTACACTCTCACACTTAGTATGATTGTGCCTAATGTACAGCAGGATTGTCTCTGAACTGTATCCAACATTCTATTTCCCTGTTCTTAGTTACACGTGAGAACAAAGTACCATTGAACCATTGATGGATTGTCTTCAGCATTATTTGTTCAAACAGGCACCAGAGGTTTGTGACTGGTTTGGGAGTCGATGTATCCCATAATGGACTTTGTTACGAGACTTACATTGCCATCGCTTCTCTGCCCTCCTTTGTGTGTGAGCACCACCACCTCCATCCACTTGCGCAGATGTTGCTGTTGTTGAAAACAAAAGTGTTGTCCATTAGAATAGTTTTACACACTGAATTCATTAGCTCCTTTAATAGAACATAGAACCTAGGCTGCACATTGGTAGAGCTGCTGCCTCACAGCGCCAGAGACCCGGGTTCGATCCTGACCTCAGATGCTGTCTGTACGGAGTTTGCATGTTCTCCTCGTGACCACACGGGTTTCTCCTGGGTATCTCCCACATTCCAAAGATGTGCAGGTTTGTAGGTTAATTGGCTTGTGTAAATTGTCCCTGGTGTGCAGGATAGAACTAGTGTATGTGTGGTCACTAGTTGGCACAGTGGGCCGAAGGGCCTGTTTCAATGCTGTATCGCTAAAACAAATAAACTAGAACTAGCATAGAAACAGGCTCATCTGTCCACAATGTACGTGCCGGACACGATGCCAAATTAAACTAATCTCCTCTGCACGCACATGACTCTTATTCCTCCATTCCTGCATATCACAAAAGCCTCTTAAATACTACTATCCTACCTGACCCACCATCAGTCCTGGCAACGCGTTCCAGGCACCCACTATGCAGACTGTAAAAATACTTGCCCCGCCGTGCATTTGCTTTAAATATTTGCCCCCATCTAGTCTTCATTACCCTCTACTCTTGACATTTCCGCCCTGGCAAAAAGGTTCTGACTCTCTACCCTGTCTATACCTCTCAAAATGAATCGACTGGCATTAAAATGGTATTTGCAATTCTAGGACGCCTTGCTTCATCTGATGAGTGACTGAATTGTGGAAATGAAAATTTTTAAAATCCCAGATCCAAAACGCCTGACCCGCTGAGTTACTACAGCACTTTGTGTCTTTTTAAGTTAAAAGACCGGCTCACTTGCAGGATTCATTTTATAATGCCGTGATTGAAAATAAATCAGATCGCCGAATTCTTAAGTTACTTATTAGGTGCAATAATTCCTGGAGGAATAGACCCGAGGTTGAAAGTTTAAATCCCAGCATGGGAATTTCTGTATTTGAAATCAGTTAGTTAAAGAATTAAATAAATGCAATTGGAGTCAGTGAAATAATCATAATGCACTCAGATTATTGAAAAAAAGAGCAACATTAATAGAATTTGAGAGCAGAACCCAGACCAGACCTACAAGTGACTCCAGTCCTGCACCAAAATAATTGATCGAAAGTGCTGAGTAACTCAGCGGGTCAGGTAGCATCTCTGGCGAACAGGGATAGGTGACGTTTCGGGTCGGGACCCCTCTTCTTCCTGATTCCAAATGTCACCTATCCATTTTCTCCAGAGATGCTGTTTGGCCCACCAGTATTTTGAGCCTATCTATGGTCTATTATTACATTTATGTGTTCATACCGTTGGGTTGTAAGCTACCCAAGCAGAATATGAGCAGAATTTGGTTACAGGGAGTTTGGAAACAGCAAAGACATCTTGTTTGAAAAGCTGAGACATTGGATGCCCTTTCTAAATTTACATTTTTCCTCACCAAATTTTAAGCCATTGTGTACAATTGTCCTTCACAACAGAATCATTCGCTGGGCTGATTATCACAGAGGCTTTCACTACAGTTCAGGGTAATCTCATTAATTTCTATAAGCAAGATAATTATATATCACAAAAGTACAGCCACAGTGGAGATTAAGATGAACAGAATGATACAATGCATCTCACCAGGTTCAGAAAGTTTAATTAAACTGGCAAAATGTATAACTTGCATCCCTTCAATTATTTCAAAGAAGTTCAACCTGAATGCATTGGATCACTGCTGCTGAAAAACCCTACCATACCAGTTTTAAAATCAATACACAGGCAGCAAATAATAACCCAACCATAGTGCCCAAGTTATCACCACTCAGCAAGCAGATGACTAACATCTGAAGAAGGGTTCCGACCCAAAACATCACCTTTCTTTTTCCTCAGAGATGCTGCCTGACCTGCTGAGTTACTTGCTCCAGCACTGTGTGCCTATCTTCAGTATCAAGCAGCATCTGCAGTTCCTTCCTACACATTATTTTAACATCAGAACGTTTATGAGGATATTTACAATAGTTCTCCCTTCCCCATCTTTGCTCAGGCCCTTTTGGTCCCCATTATGTATGAAGTGTCCGTATGCCAAATCTCCCCTGGCATTGCAGTTCCGGCATTTTTCCAGAAACAAGGAACCGCAGATGCTGGTTTATACCGAAGACAGACACAAAATGTTGGAGCAACTCAGCGGGTCAGGCAGCATCTCTGGAGAAAAAGAAGAGGTGACGTTCCGGGTCAGGAGTTACTCAGCACTTCGTCTGCACTTTCTGTTCTTGTTCCAGGTTTTTGTAAGTGTCCACACCAGGAGCAGAAAATTGATTAAGTTATCCGTCGTTCTATTGCGCAGCTAAATCAAACTCTGGCACTCAAATAGTTAAACACTTTTCTTCATCCGACATCGAAAATAAGCTGTAAAATCACCACATATTTTTCACTCAATTGAGTAGAACGAACAACTTACCCAATAATTATACATTATTCTCAGTGGCTGGTTTGGGCAATTTTCCAATTTATAATTATTTCCAATTTAGAAATTGCTGACCAATTATGATGGAATATTCAGCACCATTATCCATATCATTGTGAAGTAAGCTTTCCATTTAGCACTACCCTAGCTATAATTACACGAAAGATCATACTTTATTCTTAATATTATGGTATCTCTGGCGCTTCCTCCCTGCATTCAATTATATGTTTTAGTTTTTACAGATACAGCATGAAGCCAGGCCCTTCAGCCCACCGAGTCCACGCTGACCATTGATCCCCTGTTCACGTTTGTTCAACGTTATCTCAATTTCGCATCCACTCCCTACGTGCAAGGGGCGATTTACAGAGGCCAATTCACCTACAAACCTGTACGCCTTTTGGATGTGGGAGGAAACTATTCTACCAACAACGAGAGAGCAGCTCTGAGCTACTATCTTTCTCGTTGGAGACCCTCGGACTATCTATAATCAGACGTTACTGGACTTGATCTTGCACTGAACATTATTCCTTCATCATGTATCTGTACTCTGTGGACAGCTCAATTCATGCATAGTCTTTTCACTGACTGGTTAGCACGCAACAAAGAAGCTTTTCACTGTACCTCGATACTCGTAACAATAAACCGAAACTAGACTAAACTGAAGCACCCAGAGGAAACCCACGTGATCACAGGGAGGACATGCAAACTCCACACAGCAGCACCCAGAGGTCGGGATCAAATCCAGGTCTCTGGTGCTGAGGCAGCGGCTCCACCCGCTGCGCCACTGTGACCGCCATAAAGGCATGGAGGCCAGAAGCGAACGTGTGCAGGTTTAAATTCTATCCTGACCACAAGCAAGTGTGAAGGCAGGTTTACAAGGCGGATAGTGTATGTATTTCCGAGACTGGGGCAGTGAGAAGAGGGAATGGGTCATTTAAGGTTTAAAGAGAGACAAAACTGCACGTCTTTGGGATGTGGGAGGGAATGTGTAGGGAGTGGATGAGAAAGTGGGGGAATCGAGAACCAGTGTGAACAGATAATTGATTGTCTGTGTGGACTTGATGGGCCAAAGGGCTTGTTTCCGTGCTGTTTCTTTAAACTAAACTAAAACTCAAAAGTGTTAATTACCAATATCCACTGTCTCTCATGTACAAATCGTTCTTCCATTATTTACTCCCATTAATAGTTAGCTTCATTTTAGTTTAGTTTAGCATTACAGTGTGGAAACAGGCCTTTCGGCCCACCAAGTCCATGCCGACCCCTGTACACTAGCACGGTCCTACACACTAGGGACAATTTACAATTCTTACCAAAGCCAATTCATCTACAAACCTGAACGTCTTTGGAGTGAGGGAGGAAACTGGAGCACGCGGGGAAACCCACGCGGTCACAGGGAGAATGAACAAACTCCGTACAGACAGCACCCGTAAAGCAGGATGGGACCCGGGCCTCTGGTGTTGTAAGGCAGCAGCTCTACCGTGCTGCCCCATCTTCAACGTGTTGTGCTTTGTAATGCTGTAGCCAGTGGTGTGACGTGGTTGCAACGGGTCGGTGCCCTTTAAAATCAGTGAACATTTACTGGAAATATCAAAGCTTTAGCTGCGCATAAGCAATGAAGACCAGGAGACCACAGACCTGCCCAGTCAATCGTAACGTGTTTGAAAATTTTCAGCTGGGGAACTAGCTGAGGGTTTTTGATGCCTTCCAGTCCTAATGTAACCAGACTGACGATCTAGCTGGTTGCTTGTCCAGAGAGGAATAGTGTCAGGAAATCAGGAAAACTCACTGCCACTACAATTAGTGCATGACAGATCACCCAGTGCCTTGAATGCCAATTGAATGGACGGATTCTCCTGACGTTCTCAGCAGCTCACGGTGGGCAACTTTACTCCGAGGGCAATGTTACAGAAGGCTGATTAACCTACAAACCTTCACGTCTGTGGGATGTGGGAGGAGGCCAAAGAAAACCATCACAGTCACAGGGAAAACATGGAATCTCCGCACATAGACAGCGCCCCAGGTCAGGATCGAACCCTGGTCTCCGGCGGTGCGGTGTAGCAGCTGCACCAACTGCGCCATTTGCCACTGTAATGTCATTCTAATACTTACTTTAGTTTAGATTAGAGATACAGCATGGAAACAGGCCTTTCGGCCCACAGAGTCCATGCCGACCAACGATCACCCATACATTAGTTCTATCCTACACACCAGGGACAGTTTACACAAGCCAATTAACCTACAAACCTGCACGTCTTTGGGGTGTGGGAGGAAACCCACGCGGTCACAGTGAGAACATACAAACTCAGTCTCTCATTCTGACGACGGGTCTCGACCCGAAAAGTCACCTATTCCTTTTCTCCAGAGATGCTGCCTGACCCGCTGACTTACTCCAGCACTCCATCTATCTGCCGTACAAACTGCACACACAGTCAGCACCCGAGGTCAGGATTAAACCCAAGTCTCCAGCGCCATGAGGCAGTGGCTCTACCAGCCGCGCCATGTGCCACTCTGCCACCCTTCCAATTCTGTTAATTAATCAGATTGATCATCGACTTACCATCATCTGGTCACAAAATTTGTCGTTAAAGGAGTTGGGGAAAAGCCTTGTGACGGACGTGAGGCGGTTGACAACGTTCAGGGTCAGGCTGCGATAGTCACCCAGCATCATCAGCAGTGGCCGCATGTGCGTGTGGATCTGATCCACTTCTATTGTGGCTCCCTCCAAAAACTAGCAGCGCAAACACAAAAGGGAAAAATAATCCGCACACAATTATAACCATGGACAATCATAATGATCACGATGGCTGGTGCACAGTGAGAATGTTCAATGCTGGTGCTTAAACTAAACAGAATCCCTGTGCAAAATACAACGTGCTGTGGAGCAACTCACTGAGTGTTTCTTGTGTAAACCAGCATGTGGAGGGGGGATTGGGTGGAGGGTTGAACCAAGACAGTTTCCATACTGTATCTCTAAACTACATTAAACAAGCCCTGCGACCCACCGAGTCCATGCCAACCATTGATCACCCATTCACACTCGCTATTACACTACACGCTAGAGGCAATTTACTGCTCTCTAGCTGCTGGCAGGATGGTTCATTTGCCTGATAACAGCATTGTAGACTCTCAGACCATCTTTGATAGGCCTTTACTAGACTTATCTTGCATTAAACGGCACTCACGCTATTCCCTTTGTCATGTATCTGTACAACGTGGACGGCTTGATGGTAATCATGTATTGTCTTTCCGTTGACTGGATAGCACGCAACACAGACTTTTTCCACTGTACCTCGGCACACATGACAATGAACTCAAACTCACTTGCCAGGCTTTGTCCCACTCACACCTCCCCTTTCCAGCTTTCCCCACCCAAATACAATCAGCCTGAAGAAGGGTCCCGACCCAAATCGTCACCTGTCCATCCCCTCCACAGGTGCTGCCTGACCCACTCAGATCCTCCAGCACTTTGTGTTTTGCTCAAGACCCCCGCGCCTGCAGTTCCTTGTGTCTCCAGTACAGGTGCAACTGACCTTCCTCATACAGGCCTCTCCCGCCTCCTGCAGTTCATTGTTGGTCGAGTTCAGCGCCTTGAACAGCGCAGCGATGATTTTTTCTCGCGACTGAGGCAGGTAATTGCAGGCGGCCAGGGCATCTGTTCAAAGGAGAACGACAGAGCAGTTATAACGTCAATGCTCCACCCACAAGGCAAAATAAACTGGTGACACATTCTGAAGGCCACTCTCAAAAGATATTTGGTATTGGTTTGTTATTGTCACGTGTACTGAGAAACAGTAAAAACCTTTTGCTCGTGTATTTAGTTTAGTTTAGAGGCACAGCGCGGCAACAGGCCCTTCAGCCCACTGAGTCCATGCCGACCAGCAATCACCCCTTACACTAACACCATCCTACACACTACAAGCCATTTTACAACTTTTACCAAAGTCAATTAACCTACAAAGTTGCATGTCTTTGGAGTGTGGGGGGAGAAACTGAAGCACCCGGAGAAAACCCACATGGTCATGGGGAGAATGTGCAAACTCCGTACAGACAGCACCTGTAGTCAGGATCGAACCAGGACGTCTGGCGCTGTAAGGCAGCAGCTCTACCGCTGCGCCACCGTGCCAGCCTTCTGGTCTTCCCATCACAGGAAGGATGTGGAGACTGAGGAGAGATGTGCGGACGAGTTTTACTAGAATGCTGCCCGGATTTCCTTGTGTTCCCATGGTTTTCAAGGGAAATTGGACACTTGGTTCGGAAAAAGAGAGAGATCTACAATAATTATAGGCAGCATGGAGTAAATGAGGTGCTTGAGGAGTATAAAGAATGTAAAAAGAATCTTAAGAAAGAAATTAGAAAAGCTAAAAGAAGATATGAGGTTGCTTTGGCAAGTAAGGTGAAAGTAAATCCAAAGGGTTTCTACAGCTATATTAATAGCAAAAGGATAACGAGGGATAAAATTGGTCCATTAGAGAGACAGAGTGGACAGCTATCTGCAGAGCCAAAAGAGATGGGGGAGATATTGAACAATTTATTTTCTTCGGTATTCACCAAGGAGAAGGATATTGAATTATGTGAGGTAAGGGAAACAAGTAGAGTAGCTATGGAAACTATGAGATTCAAAGAAGAGGAAGTACTGACACTTTTGAAAAATATAAAAGTGGATAAGTCTCCAGGTCCGGACAGGATATTCCCTAGGATATTGAGGGAAGTTAGTGTAGAAATAGCAGGGGCTATGACAGAAATATTTCAAATGTCATTAGAAACGGGAATAGTGCCGGAGGATTGGCGTACTGCGCATGTTGTTCCATTGTTTAAAAATGGTTCTAAGAGTAAACCTAGCAATTATAGACCTGTTAGTTTGACGTCAGTGGTGGGCAAATTAATGGAAAGGATACTTAGAGATAATATATATAAACATCTGGATAAACAGGGTCTGATTAGGAACAGTCAACATGGATTTGTGCCTGGAAGGTCATGTTTGACTAATCTTCTTGAATTTTTTGAAGAGGTTACTCGGGAAATTGATGAGGGTAAAGCAGTGGATGTTGTATATATGGACTTCAGTAAGGCCTTTGACAAGGTTCCTCATGGAAGGTTGGTTAAGAAGGTTCAATTGTTGGGTATTAATGGTGGAGTAGCAAGATGGATTCAACAGTGGCTGAATGGGAGATGCCAGAGAGTAATGGTGGATGGCTGTTTGTCAGGTTGGAGGCCAGTGACTAGTGGGGTGCCACAGGGATCTGTGTTGGGTCCACTGTTGTTTGTCATGTACATCAATGATCTGTATGATGGTGTGGTAAATTGGATTAGTAAGTATGCAGATGATACTAAGATAGGTGGTGTTGTGAATAATGAAGTAGATTTTTAAAGTCTACAGAGATTTATGCCAGTTGGAAGAGTGGGCTGAAAGATGGCAGATGGAGTTTAATGCTGATAAGTGTGAGGTGCTACATCTTGGCAGGACAAATCAAAATAGGACGTACATGGTAAATGGTTGCGAATTGAGGAATGCAGTTTGAACAGAGGGATCTAGGAATAACTGTGCACAGTTCCCTGAAGGTGGAATCTCATGTAGATAGGGTGGTAAAGAAAGCTTTTGGTGTGCTGGCCTTTATAAATCAGAGCATTGAGTATAGAAGTTCGGATGTAATGTTAAAATTGTACAAGGCATTGGTGAGGCCAATTCTGGAGTATGGTGTACAATTTTGGTCGCCTCATTATAGGAAGGATGTCACCAAAATAGAGAGAGTACAGAGGAGATTTACTAGAATGTTGCCTGGGTTTCAGCAACTAAGTTACAGAGAAAGGTTGAACAAGTTAGGTCTTTATTCTTTGGAGCGCAGAAGGTTAAGGGGGGACTTGATAGAGGTCTTTAAAATGATGAGAGGGATAGACAGAGTTGACGTGGATAAGCTTTTCCCACTGAGAGTAGGGAAGATTCAAACAAGAGGACATGACGAGAATTAAGGGACAGAAGTTTAGGGGTAACATGAGGGGGAACTTCTTTACTCAGAGAGTGGTAGCTGTGTGGAATGAGCTTCCAGTGAATGTGGTGGAGGCAGGTTCGATTTTATCATTTAAAACTAAATTGGATAGTTATATGGACGGGAAAGGAATGGAGGGTTATGGTCTGAGTGCAGGTAGATGGGACTAGGGGAGAATACGTGTTCGGCACGGACTAGAAGGGCCGAGATGGCCTGTTTCCGTGCTGTAATTGTTATATGGTTATATGGATTAGAAGGCATTAGTTATAAGAAGAGACACAAAGTGCTGGAGTAACTCAGCAGGTCAGGCAGCATCAGGCAGAGAGGCTGCCTGATCCGCTGAGTTACTCCAGCATCTTGTGTCTATCTTCAGCATACACCAGCATCTGCAGTTCCTTCCAACACAGTTATAAGGAGAGGTTGGACAGACTTGGATGAGAGAAGGCATGCGAGTTGCTTTGAGAAGATGCTCTTGTTTCACTTACTTAGGGCAGCAATGCGTAAAGGCACGAGTGAAGGCAGGCTTTTGTAGCAGGGCAGTTTCATGAGTGCGATGTCTTCAGCCTCACACAGATTCAGCAGCTGGAACAAGATAAAAGCACTCAGCAAATCCATTCCCATCACATACTAAATGGAAGCAATCAACTGATGGACACTTGTTACTGATGACAGCTTTGTACCCATGCAAACACTGGAAACAAGAGAAATTGCAAACGCGTACTTTTTATTTAGTTTCGGTTAGAGATGCAGGATGGTGACAGGCTCTTCGGCCCACCGAGTCCATGCTGGCCATTGTTCACCCGTTCGCTCTCACTAGTTCTATGTTATCCCACCCTCTCATCCACTCCCTACACACTAGGGGCAATTTACAGAGGCCAAATAACCCACAAACCCACAAGTCTCTGGGAGCAACCAGAGGAAACCAACATAGTCGTCGGGAGAACGTGCAAACTTCACATGGACAGCACGCGAGGTAGGTGGGAGAGTCGAGGGCCAGAGGTCATAGCCTCAGAATTAAAGGGCTCTTTTAGAAAGGAGGCGAAGAGGAATTTCTTTAGTCAGAGGGTAGTTAATCTGTGGAACTCATTGCCAGGGAGGGAGTAGACTCAATAGGCCGAATGGTCCAATTCTACTCCTATAACTTGTGAACCCAGGCTGAGAGGCAGCGGCACTACTCAAGGTGCTGGAGAAATTCAGCAAGTGTGGCAGCGTCTGAAGAAGAAATGAACGGGCAATGTTTCAGGCCGGGTCACTTCTTCAGACTCTGGAGAAGGCTCCTGACCTAAAAAACATCGTCTGTCCATTCCCTCCTCAGATGCTACAAGACCCGCTGAGTTCCTCCAGCACTTTGTGTTTTGTGTATCGCTCTGGCACATAAACCTTGCTGTAAATGCTTCTTATAATC
Source organism: Amblyraja radiata (assembly GCF_010909765.2). Taxonomy (NCBI): domain Eukaryota; kingdom Metazoa; phylum Chordata; class Chondrichthyes; order Rajiformes; family Rajidae; genus Amblyraja; species Amblyraja radiata. The sequence goes on from NC_045977.1 coordinate 20,732,175, forward strand.
GCTACTACTTTTAAACCAACACTTTATTTACAGCAGATCATGAAATAGAGCTGGAAAACAATGTTACGTACTTGACTCTTTCAGGGGAAAAGGCGAAACTGCTGCATTGTCAAAGGGAACCAGTTGGGAGGTTAATAATGACCAACAAGGTCATTTCCATTCCAGACTGGATCATTTACATTCTTGGGATAGACAACGCTCTTCAAATTCAGTGTTGTGCGTTTCATCATTCGTCCATTATTGGGCACAGTGGCAACCAAGTTGAACCTACCAAGCTCCCACATGCAACACCAATGTAGCTACTGGTACATTGAAGATAGACACAAAAATGCTGGAGTAACCCCGGGGGTAATGCAGCATCACTGGACAAAAGGAACAGGTGACATTTTGAGTTGAGACCCCTTTTCTGACAGTTTGTATGCTTGGGTGGTGCACAGTGGCTCAGCGGTAGAGTAGCTGCCTTAGAGCGCCGGATTCGATCTTCACTACGGGTACTGTCTGTGCGTAGTTCGCACATTCCCCCTGGGAATGCTTGGGTTTCCTCCGGCAGCTCCGGTTTCCTCCCACACTCCAAAGACGAGCAGTTTTCTAGGTTAATTGGCTTCGGTAAATTGTAAATTGTCCGTGATTTGTGGGATGTGCGGGGTGATCGCTGGTCGGCACGGCCTCGGTGGGCGGGAGTGTCTGTTGGATAGAGGCTTTTGGATAGGCACAAGGATAGGTAGGGAATGGAGGGATATGGATCACGTGACGTCAAATGTGAGCATCTGGAACACCGGAGGCTGAAGGGACGAGTGTGTAAAACAGTGAGAGGCATAGATAGGGTAGACAGACGCAACCTTTTCCCCCAGAGTGGAAATGCCAAAGACTAGAGGGCACGGCTTTACGGTGAGACATCAGTAGGGAAGAGAAGAGGATGGAGGGATGCTCGGGCGCGGTATTGTGGGGGGATGATGGGGGCTGAGAGCCGAAGGTGGGGGGGGGGGGGGGGGGGGGGGGGGGGCGTTCTGTAAGGGTGATGGGTAGGAGAGGTAGCAAGGATGGAATGGGCGATAGAGCCTTAGTTTCAAGTTTAATTTGAAAGAGGGTCAGGTAGCACAGCGCTCCCTCAGGCTTCTCTCCTTGTGCGAATACACGACTTAGAGATCTGTACCAACTGTCCTGTCTCCTGACTGATGCGCAGAAATGTTGACACTAATATTCTGGTGAATCGAATTGCCCGAGACATGTATCTGCTTGAAGTAAACGGTTCTGTCTTGCCGCTGATTGCTGTGTGCATGGACAGCCTTGAAATTAAAATGCCTGTCACAGTGCTGTAGATAGAAACCCAGCAAGGCTGAACTTATTAAAAAGGAAACTTCAGGAGCCGACTCATCAGTCAAAGTTAATGGGATGGTCTTTTTGGACTGAGGCATAGTGTGGAAATAGGCCCTTCGGCCCAACTTGCACACACCAGCCAACATGCCCCATCTACACTCGTCCCACCTGCCTGCATTTGACCCGTATCCCTCTAAACCTGTCCTTTCCATGTACCTGTCTAAATGCTTCTTATAAGTCGGGATAGTACCTGCCTCACTTACGTCCTCCAGCAGCTCGTTGCATACACCCACCACTCCCTGTGTAAAAAAGTTACTCCTCAGGTTCCTATTAAATATGTATCCCTCTTCGCCTTAAACTTATGTCTTCTGGTTCTCGATTACTCTGGGCAAGAGACTCTGTGTGTTTACCCAATCTAAACCTCTCATGATTTTGTTCACCTCTATAAGGCCACCCCTCATCCTCCTATGCTCCAAATAATAAAGTCCCAGCCTGCTCAACCTCTCCCTGTAGCTCAGGACCTCGGGTCCTGGCAACATCCTTGTGAATCTACTTGTTGGGCAGCAACATCCAATTATATCACAGTAGCTTCAGAAATGTTCATGAAGGTGCAATGCTCTGCTAAATGACTGCAGAAAAAACATCAAGATCAAACAGTACCGCATAGGAACGTGATCATAAAAATAAGCTAATCTCATCTGCCTGCAGGTGATCCATTTCCTTCCATTCCCTGCACATCCGTGTGCCTTTATCAAAGCCTCAAATGCCACAAGCGTATCTGCCTCCACCATTATCCCTGGCACCCACCACCCTCTGTGTACAAAAAACAAATGCTGAGTAACTCAGCGGGTCAGGCACCATCTCTGGAGAGAAGGAATGGATGACATTTCAGGTCAGAATCCTTCTTCCACTTTCTGCTGACTGGATGGCACGCAGCAAAAAGCCTTTCACTGTAACTTGGTACACATGCCAATAAGTTTAGTTGAAATTATTTAGATTAGTGATACAGCGTGGAAACAGCCCCTCCGCGCCAACCAGTGATCCCCGCACACTGGCACTATCCTACACACTAACGACAATTTACAATTTTTACCGAAGCCAATTAACCTACAAACCTGCACGTCTTTGGTGTGTGGGAAGAAACCCCGGAGTAAACCCACGCAGTCGCAGGGAGAACATACAAACTCCATACAGACAGCACCCGTGGTCAGGATCGAACCCGGGTCTCTGGCGCTGTGAGGCAGCAACTCTACTGCTGCAGCACGATGCTGCCCCTAAACTAAAACCAAACTCCTCAAAGGGAAGCAGTGAGCCGCTACCATCCATGGCCTACCTCGGTATAAAAGACTTTGTGCTCCACGACGTTTAAGTCCATGGTGAAGAGTCTGGGCTGGAGCGTGGTGCAAAATGTATTCCCTTCCATCAGGCCGATCTGAGCGTTTGCCGGCTGGTGTCGCAGCAAGTGCTTCTTGGGTGGAACCATGTCTTGTAGGACCTGGCGACACAAGGAAAAGTCCAGGATCACATCAGCATTGGACGCACGGGACCGTTCCACACGGACATTCACATAGTTACACAGTAATCACAAAAACCGTAGCAACATACCACTGTAAATTAACACATTCATGGAAACTGGGTTCGCCAAAGGCTGCTGAAATAAAAATCTTCACTATCCACCTGTTATATATTAGCAAGTTTATAATCACACGTCACAGAGGTCAGTAATGGTAAAATATCCTAATGACAAGGTCTCTTCAGAATGCTTTGACAAGTCAGTCATCGAGTACAGAAACAGGCCCTTCAGCCCAACTTGCCCATGCTGATCAAGATGCCCGATCTAGGTTAGCATCCCTCAAAACCTTTCCTATCCACGTACTTGTTCAAATGTTCTTTGAATGTTGCTACTAATTAGGCTGGAGAGCCTGTTTCCATTCTGTATCTCTGAACTAAACTCAACGGCTTGTTCCGCACAAACATTTGCGCCTGGTTCACATTTTGGGGGTGGGAGGGGAGGGTTTTTCTTTTGGAGATAAAGTGTAAACAGGCCCTCCGTGCCGACCAGTGATCACCTATATACTAGTTCTATCCTAAAATCTATCCACACTAAGGGACAATTTACAGAAACCAATTAACCTACAAACCCGCAGGTCTTTGGAGTGTGGGTGGAAACCGGAGCACCCGGAAGAAACCCACAGTCACAGGAAGAACATGCAAACTCCACACAGACATCACACAAAGTCAGGATGGAACCCTGACCCTGGTTCTCTGACGCTGTGAGGCAGCAGCTCTACCAGCTGTGCCTCCCTAGTACATGAGACTTAAACACTTATGCCACTAGATTGAACCTACCAGCCGCGCCACTGCAACGGCCCAGTCTGTGACAATTGAACGCTGATGACTCCGGGTTGAACCTCACCTCTTTGTGGGGCTCCATGATTTCCGTCACGCTTCTCCCTGTCACCTGGGCGAGCACCTGCAACGCGTGCATGGCCTGCTTCCGCACGGTGGAGTTTGGCGACGTGACCTCACGCACCAGGTCGTGGGTCACGTGGTGGAATGACTTCTCCTGAGCCATCAGCAGCTCTTCCAACTTCTCCTCCTCCTTCAGGGGGGTGGCACAGCGAACCAGCAGCTGTTCCAGGGTGGTCTTGGCCATGGCAACGGCACCGTTGGAAACCTGAGCGGAGCAGAATTATCCCGTCAGGAAGTCACAGAATCAGAGTCACACAGCACGGAAACAGGCCCGTGCCCACCAAGATGGCCCATGTAAACCCATAGTCATACAGCACGGAAACAGGCCTTTCTGCCCAACAAGTGCATGCCGGCCAAGATGCCCCATCTAAGCTAATCCCCTTTAGTCATAGAGTCATAAAGAGACATATCTCACTAAACCTATCCTATCCACGTACCTGTCCACATTTAAATGTTGTAATAGTCCAGCAGCTCCATATACATACCAGCCTTTGTGTAAAAAAAGTTGTCCCTCGGGTCCCAATTCAGGAATGGCTGTCAGAGATGAATTTCTATCCCAGATTCCCGCTGTTTAGTTTTAGTTTTAGTTTTAGTTTAGATTTAAAGCAACCAATTTCAAAAGTATGCAATGATTGATTGCAAGATACAGCAAGGAAACAGGCCCTTCGGCCCACGGAGTCCATGCCGACCATCGATCACCCGTTCACACTAGTTCTCTGTTATCTCGCTTTCTCATCCACTCCCTACACAATCGGGGCAAATTACAGAAGCCAATTAACCTACAAACCCGCACGTCTTCCGGATGTTGGAGGAAACCAGAGCACCCGGAGAAAACCCACGCGGCCACACAGGGAGAACGTGCAAACTCCATACAGACAAGCACCCGAGGTCAGGATCGAACCGGGGTCTTTGGCTCTACCCGCTGTGCCGCCTTGCGCCTAGTGCAGCCCTCACGACTTGTGACCCCCACGTAATGTACGGTACCTCTCCGGTCAGATCCATCATGACAAAGAGCAGAGCCTTCAGGAAGGTTTGCTGATTCTGCAGGACCCAGATCAAAGGCAGGCGCTCCATTAGAAACTTGATGGAGACGACACCTCCGAGTTTGGCGTACCACGCTTGTTCATAGCAGCAGGCGCAGAGACGCTCCACGATGTAGGAGAATAACGGCAGCAGGCAGGCCTGGAGGAACAGTACAAAGCGTCGCGTCAGAGGTTTCTAACCTATTCTGTCAGCCTGTCGAATGAGATGTTAAACCAAGACCCAACACCAGCCACCCTCTCGTCACTCTGTCCCACCAGGATGCCCATCCAGATGCCCCCCCCCCAACCTGCCCTTCCCTCCCTCCCTCCCTCCCCCATCCCCATGGCCCGAGATGGACAAAGTGCTGGAGTAACTCAACGGGGACAGGCAGCATCTCTGGAGAAAAAGAATGGGTGACGTTTCGGATCAGGACCCGTCTTCAGACCCGAACCTTTACCCATATACGTTTTTCTCCAGAGACGCTGCCTAACCTGCTGAGTTACTCCAGCACTTTGTGTCTATCTTTGGCATTAACCAGCATCTGCAGTTCCTTCTTACACAATCAATAAAATGGGAAGATAGACACAAAGTGCTGGAGTAACTCAGCGGGTCAGGCAGCATCTCTGGAGAACACGGATAGGTGGCAATTCAGATCGGGACCCTTCTTCAGACCTAAAGAGTCACCCATCCTTTTCTCCAGTGATGCTGCCTGACCCACTGAGTTACTCCAGCACTATGTGTCTATCTTTGGTATAAACCAGCACCTGCAGTTCTTTGTTTCTACTAACCATGGCTGGTCTACCACAGGCCCCATCTTCTGCGCCAGTTTCCCGTAAACCCTCAATTGATTGATTGAAAGATACAGCAAGGAAACAGGCCCTTTCAGTCCGTGCCGACCATCGATCAACCGTTCACGCTAGTTCTACGTTATCCCACTTTTGCATCCTCTCCCTGCACACTAGGGGGACATTTTACAGACCAATTCACCCACAATCCAGCAGGCAGATACGATACTGGCATTGTAAGAGACTATTGGATGGGCACATAGCTGTGCAGGGAGTAGATCATGTGCAAGTAGATATGCGCCTTGGCAACAAGTCCAACACAGACAATGTGGGCCGAAAGGCCTGTTGCTCTGCTGTATTGTTCTGAGGTCCATGTTCTACATTCTGCACCACAAGCTGTATCCTACGATAATCTAACACCACACCGGGCGGACACAGTGGCACAGCAGGTAGAGCTGCTGTCTCACAACACCAGAGACCCCTGCTTCAATCTGGCCCTCGGATGCTTTCTGCGTGGAGTTTGCACGTTCTTCTTGTGACCCTGTGGGTTTCCTGCGGGTGATCTGGTTTCCTCCCAGATCCCAAAGACGTGCAGGTCTGTCGGTTAATATTCCTTTGTTAAATTCCCCCTGGTTTGTCGGGAGTGGATGAGTAAGTGGGATAGCATCGAACTAAGTGTCAGCAGATAAGAATTAGGTCATGGCATCATGTTTGGACAGCACAGTGGCAAAGCGGTAGAGTTGCTGCCTTACAGTGCCAGAGATCTGGGTTCAATCCTGACCTCGGGTGCTATCTGCACGTTCTCCCTGTGACTGTGTGGGGTTTTCTCCAGGTGCTCCAGTTTCCTGCCACACTAGTAAACTAGTCTAAAGTAGTCTGAAGTAAAGTGAATGGGTGATCAAAGGTCGGTGTGGACTTGTGCCGAAGGGCCTGTTTCCATGCTGTATTTCTAAGTTCTAACCTTGTATTCAAAAAGACAAAACCACTCACCCGCTCCTTCAAGCCCAAGATGATGCTTGCCACGTCAAAGATAACAGCCAGCGCCACCTCTCCTATTTTACAGAGTTCCTTCTCCTCGTACGCCATGCAGATGGCAATGGCATCAATAAGGACGAGGGGGTCCATCCCCTTTGACCCGTTCTCCTCACTGTGGAACATGGCGGTGCTCGGCTGGCTTCCCACTTGGTAACACTGCAACAGGAATGGGCCTGGGTGCAAACAAGCAAACAACTCATATAATCACAACACACTGGAAAATCACAAAGGACAAACCACAGGACAATGGGAGACACAGTGGTGCAGAGGTAGAGCTCCTGCCTTAAGGGCCTGTCCCACTTTCACAACTTAATTCAAATCCTCTGCCGAGTTTAAAGGACCTAAAAAAAAAATCAAGATCGTGGTAATCTACGAACTCCTACGAACTTCGACGACTACGTTCACGAACTCCTACGAGTATGTCTACGAATTCCCATGACTATTTCAGTGCCCTCCTTACGAGTAAAAAGTAGCAATTCCTTTCATGCCAACCTTTTTTTTACTCGTGGACATTTTTTTACCAGGCTGGACAAAACTTCCCGACTTACCTGATGCCACAACTACCTACGGCTAGCATGACGGGCCCCTACGATATATCTAGGGACTCCTACGGACTCGTTATGAACATTCTGCCAGTTTGAAACAAGGGAAAGACCCTGGAGAATCCATGCGATTATGGGGGGGGGGGGGGGTGTGTGTGGGGGGGGGGGGGGGGGGGGGGGGGGGGGGGGGTGTGTGTGTGTGTGTGTGTGTGTGTGTGTGTGTGTGTGTGTGTGTGTGTGTGTGTGTGTGTGTGTGTGTGTGTGTGTGTGTGTGTGTGTGTGTGTGTGTGTGTGTGTGTGTGTGTGTGTGTGTGTGTGTGTGTGTGTGTGATCATAATGGCTTGGATTATGGTAGATACAAAGAAATCAGATTTTTCCCAATAGCAGATGATTGAAATAAGAGAAGGGGAGGGAGAAGAGGAGAGAAAAGAGGGGGGATTGAGAGGGTGGAGGAGGGGGATAGGGGGATAGAGAGACAGAGAGACAGAGAGACAGAGAGACAGAGCGACAGAGAGACAGAGAGACAGAGAGACAGAGAGACAGAGAGACAGAGAGACAGAGAGACAGAGAGACAGAGAGACAGAGAGACAGAGAGACAGAGAGACAGAGAGACAGAGAGACAGAGAGATTCCAAAACAGAAAGTGAGTGAGGAGTGTATTGCTACATATGATTCAGAGAACAGTACAACACAGGAAGAGCCCCTTCGGCCGACAATAACAATTTCCTGTATTTTTGTTTCTTTCCCCCTGCAAGCAGCTTCGAACGCGGGCAGCTGCCAGCGATGTCCACCACCAGAGGACGTCAGGGACTCACCGCACTGCTGGGCTACGGCCACCATGGTGTAGTGGCGGATGAGGCTGGCCACGAAAGGCAGAGCGCTGGGCCGCAGGTCCTTGATGACAGCCGACATGAAGGCCCCGGTCAGCGCTTGCTCGAAGGTTTTACGAGCGGGCGTGTCCTGTGCCTTGTAACGGTGCGAAATAATCACACTGGGAATCACCTTCTCCGTGAAGCTACGGGACAAAACACAATTAAAACGGCGCACCATTAATAAGCCAGCTGTAACAGTCACGGTATAGAAGCATTTATTTTACATTTTGGTAAGAGCTGACCCGATTCAATCACTCCATTTTAACACTGTCAGCGACTGACTACAAAGAAGATGGATGATTCAATTTCATCGCGGGGATTCAGGGCCAGCCGCTGAAAGCGCAAGGCAAGTGGCTCTCCAAAATATACATGCACTGACAAGCAAATGTGATCATTGAGTGACATTTCAATATTTACAGTGGGCGCCTGTTCAAGTCTTTTCATTTGGATTCGAAAGACTGAAATATTAATCAATCTGGCGGACATAAACAGCGATTACTCCGAGCTGCAGAAAACTCAGATTGCTGCCCTTAACACTTGACACGTTTCAGCATCACTTTTGTTTATTTCCTGACCACATTATAATCCCTTTCACTCAAGCATTTGGACAGAGAGCATTGGTAAACTGGTGGGCCACACAGCGTCCTGGCTGAGTACTGCTACATCCTTACAGACGGACACCGCTCCCACTCTTCAAAGACACAGCGCGGAAACAGGCCCCTCCGTCCAACCGAATCCGCGCCGACCAGCGATCACCCCGCACACTAGCACTATCCTACACACTAGGGAAAATGTACAATTTAAAGCCAATTAACCTACAAACCTGTACCTCTGAGAGTGTGGGAAGAAAGTGGAGCACCCGGAGAAAACCCACATGGTCACAGGGAGAACTTGCAAACTCCATACAGACAGCACCAGATTGAACCAGGGCCTCTGGCGCTGTTAGGCAGCAACTCTAACATTGCGCCACCGTACCGCCTTAGCCGTGTGCAGAAGCAGGCATGAGCACCTGCCACGCAAGCACACACGCACGGGTTCGATCCTGACCAAGGGCCCAGTCTGTGTGGAGTTTTCACATTCTCCCTGTGACTGCGTGGGTTTCCTCCGGGTGCTCTGGTTTCCTCCCACATCCCAAAGACCTGCGGGTTTGTAGGTTAATTGGCCCTCTGTAAAATTGCCGCTGGTGTGTAGTGGATGGGCAGGGAGGAGGCTGATCTTACAGAGGTGTTTAAAATCGTGATGGGAATAGATAGGGTGAATGCACCCAGAGTCTTTTACTAGAGTAGCGGAATCGAGAACCAGAGGACATAGGTTTAAGGTGAGGAGGAAAAGATGCAATAGAAACCCGAGGGACAACTTTTTCACACAGAGGATGGGCATGTGGAACGAGTTGCCAGAAGAGGAAGTTGAGGCAGGTACTATTACAATATTTAAAAGACACTTGGACAGGAACATGGATAGGAAAGATTTAGTGGGATATGGGCCAAATGCAGACAAATGGGATAGGCTTATACGGGGTATCTTGGTCAGTATGGATGAGTTGGGCCGAAAGGTCTGTTTGCATCCACTCAGTGTTCAGTGCACACGTACTTTGGGTGGGCAAGTAGTTGGTACAGTGAATGTTTGTTGTCGTCCAAGCTCATCATTGCCACTAAGAAGCACTTGATGACTTCCCAGGCCTGGCGACGATAATATGGCTCCGTGTTTGCACTCTTCAGGCAGTCCAACGCCGTCTCAATCGCCTAGAACCAAAAGCAAATTACATTATAAGCAAAACACATTATAGAATATACCACAGCACAGCCTGGGAACAGGCCCTTTGGCCCACAACGTCTGTGCCGAGCACGATGCCGTTAAACGGACTGCACGTGATCCATATCCCTCCATTCTCTGCACTTCCACGTGCCTATCCAAAGGTCCCCTAAACGCCAACATCGCATCTGCCTCCACCACCACCCCTGGCAGCGCATGCCAGGAATCCGCCCCTGGGCAACCCGCACATCTCCTTTAAATATTCCCCCTCTGATCTTAAGGCCGTGCGCTTTAGTCTTTGTCATTTCCAATGCAGGAAGAAGGTTTTGACTGTGAAAGGGATTTGAGAGAATAAAACTTTTCACACAGGGGTCAAAGTCTGAAAGAGTCGTGGAGATAGAAGACCTCCAAATGGTTGAGCACTTGAAGCGCCACAACCCAATGGCTTCGGGAAAATATCTTAAAAGTAGGGCAAAACACAAAGTACTGGAGGAACTCAGTGGGTCAGGCAGCATCTGCGGAGGGAATGGACGGGTGACGTTTCGGATCGGGGCTTTCAGGCTCTCACTCCCTGTGACCATGTGGGTTTTCTCCGGGTGCTCCGGTTTCCTCCCACATAGCAAAGACGTTCAGGTTTGTAGGTTAATTGGCTTTGACAAGTTGTAAAATTATCCCTAGTGTACTGGCCTCTGTAAATTGCCCCGAGTTTTTGGGAGTAGAAAACATAGAACTAGTTTGACCAGGCGATCGATAGTCGGCATGGACTCAGCCAAAGGACCTGTGTCCAAGTTGTATCTCTAAACTAAACTAAGTGCCACACCATGTTAAAATCTGTAGAATTCCACCATGTTAATGCAAAGATAACTTGTGCGGTGGGGTTTGTGGGGGGGGGGGGGGACAGAAAAGTATAAATAAATAACTGCATCTTTTAAAAGATTAATAAATTAACACCAGCTCAGACACAGGAGAAATCCAGGCTTTGTCAAATCCAGAGAGATAGGTTTGCAATTATGTCGCAACTAACTGGGGATAGACACCAAAAATTGGAGTAACTCAGCGGGTCAGGCAGCATCTTTCGAGAAAATGGATAGGTGAGGTTTTGGGTCAAGAACCTTCTTCAATCTGAGAGTCAGTGGAGAGGGAACAGAGAGATATGAAAAGTTACATAGAAAAAATGGATGAAAGATATGCAAAAAGACAGATCAAAGCCAGCAACGATGATCAAAGTAAGGTGGAGCCCACAATGGTCCATTGTTGGCTATGAGGAAGGTGATAACAACGGGTAGATACAAACAGTGAAAATCAGCAGGACAACAGTGAAACTAGTACGATGACTAGGGTGGGGGAGGGACGGAAAGAGAGGGGATGCAAGGGTCACTTGAAGTTGGAGAAATCACACCGCAGGGTTGTAAGCTGCCCAAGCGGAATATGAGGTGCTGTTCCTCCAATTTGCACATGGCCCGTCCTAGGCCTCCACTACTGTCAGAGCCAGGCCAAATGTCACTGGCCTTGTGTCGATCTTCGGTGTAAAACAGCATCTGCAGTTCCTTCCTACACAACTAACGGCACAGTTGCTGGGAACTTTTGTACATACTCATAGCTTCCGAAACAAAACGGATTAACCGAGAGAGCCACCCTCTGACGGTCATGAGGGTGAGGAGACAGCGGGTGGAGGCGGGGAGCTGAATATTAAACAGTGAGTAACATCCAGGAAGCTGCGAAACGATGGATGAGCAGGTCTATTGATTAATGATGGGCTTAACAAAATAGTGAGGGATAACTTGTTCAGGAAATCAGGGAGTAGCAGCGGTTTGGGTGGAGACCAGAAATGAAGGCAGGAAGTCAGGTCTGAACGATGGCATCCACATACGACTGATATTGATAAGAAAGAAAAGATAAGGAAGATAAATTTAATGAGAGCTTGTCAGAAGGATGCGTCAAAAAAATAATCATGGGAGATTTTAAACTACATCTGGGAACAAATCATAGAGTGCAAACAAAGAACTGTAGATGTCGGTTAAAACATGAAAGGGCATAAAGTGGTGGAGTAACTCAGCGGGTCAGGTACCATCTCTGAAGAACATGGATAGGTGACATTATGCAATCCTTCTTCAGACTGATTGTGGTTGAGAGGGAAAGAAAGTTGGAAGAGAGGAGGGGCAGGACAAAGCCTGGCAAGTGATAGGTGGAAATACAAAGAACTGCAGATGAAGCTTTAGGAAAACAAACACACAAAAGTGCTGGAGTAACTCAGCAGGTTAGGTAGCACCTCTGGAGAACATAGATATGTAACGTTTTGGGTCACGTTTGAGTCTCTGACCCAAATTCTGAAGAAGTCTCGACCCGGAGTGTCACCTGTCCATGTTCTCCAGAGATGCTGCCTGACCCGCTGAGTTACTCCAGCACTTCGTGGAAATGGTCCTACTTGGTTAAGGAACCAAAATAAAGGAGGAATGATTTGTTTCCGCGCTATATCTCTAAAGTCTAAAGTCTAAAGATATCAGGAAATATCCGAGATTATTCAGAATATCTGGAAATATCCAGAATAAATACATTCCGCAGCAATAGACTCAGGAACTGGTTCAGACCCATGGCCACAGACGGAGGCCAAGTCAATAGATATTATTAAGGTGGAGATTGACATATTCTTGATTACAAAGGGTGTCAGGGGAGAAGGCAGGAGAATAGGGTTGCGAGGGAAAGATAGGTCAGCCATGATTGAATGGCAGAGTAGACTTGAAGGGCCGAATGGCCGCATTCTGCTCTCAGAACATATGCACAGCTCTCAGTCACTGTGTGTTGCAGTCACTGGCGAACTGCACATACTGACAAACGCAGGTTAAATAGCCAGGGAGACACAGACAAGAGAGTGGGCCAGTCTCACCTTCTCCATTGGAAGTTGGATTGAAGCCTTGCAGTCGGAGAACTCGGCCGTGATGCTGGGCCCTTGGACCTCGGTGACGATGTACTGCAGTTTCTGCGACTCTTTCAGCATCTTCCGATTGCTGCCGCCAAACTTGCCCAGCACGCGGTAGGCCACGTGGGAGATGCTGTCGGCTGGGTTGCGTAGAGTGCGCCATAGAGCCTTTCACAAAACAACAAGTGTCTCAAGCGTTGAAACGTACCATTAGACGCACAGATTTGCAGATGAATTGGCTTGGCACAAATGTAAATTGTGCTTAGAGTGTGTGGGGTAGTGTTAATGTGCGGGGACCGCAGCTCGGTGTGGACTCCGTGGGCTGAAGTGCCTGTTTCCGCGCTGTATCTCTAAACTAAACTGGTTTCTGTCGCCACTTGTGGACTCCGGCATTGGGTTGGAGCACATTCAAGGGAGGCGGCAGCTGGAGGCCCTGCAGCAGCCTGGAACGGCAGCCGCTCACAAGAAGCGTTGGAGGGATAATCGGTAAGAAAGAACTGCAGATGGTAGAAAATCGAAGGGAGACAAAAAAAGCTGGAGAAACTCAGCGGGTCGACCGGAAACGTCGCCTTTGCTCCATAGATGCTGCCTCAGCCGCTGAGTTTCTCCCGCTTTTTTGTCTACCTTGGAGGAATAATCAGAACTTCTGTACTGGCAGTACCCATAGTCGGGATCAAACACGGGTCTCTGTCACTTTAAGGCAGCAATTCTACCCATCGTGCCGCCCATATTATATACTGAGCTTTTTTTATTGTTTATTATGGTGTTTGCAGAGTACTATGTCTACATATCTGTGGTACTGCTGTAAGCAAGAACTTAATTGTTTCATTTCGGGACAAATACATTCAGTCGAATGCATTCCACTGAAGTTTGAAACAAACCGCACGCAATAGCTACTATCTTCTCATCCAGTGATCGGTTATTCACTTAAGGAAAGGTTTGATCGTGTTACCCAACGGATGTGAAGGGTGAGGAGCGAGGTCGGCTGTGGGAGGCGCCCCCCCGGGGAGCAAAGGTGGACGGGCGAGGAGAGGGGCGTCGGTTCGCTGGTCAATCCACACGTCCAAGGATGGCGATGGTTGGAGGCCCCGCTGCAGCCTGGGGCTCGTCTGGATCGGGAGCCGCTCACAGGAATGAGAGCACGGACTGGACTTTAAAAATGGCACCAAAACCTGGCGCCTCTTGCATGTGGGATCAGTGGACTATTTCTGCATAATCGGGGATATGCTTAGGTATGGCAATACTCTACTGGACTGTTTGCAAAAAGAGAATTTCACTATGCAATTTGCCCATGTGTATTGTGAGCAGTTTTGGGTCCCCAATCAGAGGGAGGATGTGCTGGCATAGGAGAGGGTCTAGAGGAGGTCTATGAGTGTGATCCCAGGAATTATTGGGTTAACATATGATGAGCGTTTGACGGCACTGGGCCTGTACTTGCTGGAGTTTAGAAGGATGAGGGGGTACCTCATTGAAACCTGTCAGATAGTGAAAGGCCTGGTTAGAGTGGATGTGGAGTGGATGTTTCCACTCGTGGGAGAGGCTATAGCCTCGGAATTAAAGGATGTACCCATTACAAAGCAGATGAGGAGAAATTTCTTTAACCAGAGGGTGTTGAATCTGTGGAATTCGTTGCCTCGGAAGGCGGTGGAGGCAAGTCAATGGATATTTTTAAGGTGGAGATTGATATATTCTTGAGTAGTACGGTGTCAGGGGTTGTGGGGAGAGGGCAGGAGTGTAGGGTTGAGAGGGAAAGATAGATCAGCCAAGATTGAATGGCGGAATAGACTTGATGGGTCGAATGGCCTAATTCTGCACCTAAAAATGATGAACTTCTGAACACGTGATGGTAAAGCACCATTGAACCAATGAAGGAGAGAAGAAGGCGTTTTACCTGCATGAGTTCAGCCCGCACGGGCTGGATGTGGTCGTACAAAAAGTCAGGCTGTAGGTTGTCGACGCACAGTTCCAGGGTGCGCAGGCCCTGACTGACCAGAGTCTGGGAGCCATTGAGCGCAGACACCAACGGGTCCATCAGCATCGGCAGGTAGGGCAAGAGGGAGCTGAGGCGGACGGGCACCGTTAAACACAGCTCCACAAAGAGATCCTTCATGTGCTGCTTATGAAGGCCGCTCTGCAGCATGTTGAGCCCTGCAACAAGAGCAGTGTGTGTAGAGCAGACAGCACATCTACAACCCTGTCCTCCCCCCACCCCCTCCCTCCGTTATTTACAATTGCAACCAAGTTACTTTCCAGCACATGTCAGGTTCTTGAACCAACCCAGAATACATTGCGCCTACGTTTGAAGTAAACCGATCGATAGAGCGAGGGGTTATTTCGTCGGCTGAACAGTACGAAGCGAATGCGGTTGCGTCCGTACCTTGCAGCAGGTTAGGCAGCAAAGGTAGAAACTCCTGATACAGGAGGTCATGGCTGCCACCTCCAATGGATCGGAAGAGGGCTCGAAGCAAGAGAAAGTAGTTGTATGGTTCCTTGGCAGTTTGAGCAAGCTCCATTGAACTGTTCACAATCTTGTGCAGGTGTGGCTATGATAAGAGGAAAAAATTGACATCGGTTTAGTTTAATTGTCCTGTGTACCGAGGCCCAGTGAAAAGCTTTTTGTTGCGTGCAAATAGTCAGCGTTCAACTCAGACACATTGTATAGATACAGGATAAAGGGAACAAGGTTGGCTGCAAGATAACGTCCAGTAAAGTCTACTTAAAGGTGGTCCACGGGGTTTCCAATAAGGTGGATGGGAAGTCAGGACAGCTCTCTAGTTGGTGATAGGATGGTTCAGTTGCCTGATAACAGCCAACAAGATACGGCCCCTTGACCCTTCTTCATCAGCCTGATAAAGGCTCCTGATCCTAAACTGTGGAGGCCAAGTCACTGAGTATTTTTAAGGCAGAGAATAACAGATTCTTGATTGGCAAGGGTTCTGGGGGGAAGGCAGGGGAATGGGGTTGAGAGAGAAAGATAGATCAGCCCTGACAGAATGGCGCAGTAGACTCGATGGGCCAAATGACCTAATTCTGCTCCTTTGACTCATGAAACATTGCCTGTCTGTTCCCTCCCCAGATGCTGCCTGACCCGCTGAGTTCCTCCAGCACTTTGTGCTACCTACCATTATTGAGCCTACTTCACACATAAGTGATACTTCAATAGAAGAATTAGATATCCTTTGCAAAATTAAGTTAAAGCTCATATGCTGTGCTATTCACCTGAGGGACTATTACGTGGTCAATTTCAAAAGGCTTAAGCAGTCATTCCCCAAACTATTGAAACAACATTAACATACAGACGACTGAAACAAACATTTAAATTTCTGTTACACCTCATTAAATTCACTCAACCTTGAATTTCCTGACAGCGAGAACAAAGGGCAGCTGTTTCTCTAATATAATATTTTAAAGTGACCTTCATAGGAATAAAATTATATATTAAACCATTAATCATCAAGAAAAGGCACATTTCAAAACAGTCACATCATTTCAATCAGTCAAGAGTCTAATGTGGTTTTTTTCCCTACTCATACAAACAAATTCTAAAATACCGTACAAGGAATTTGAACTACAAGAAACATTTAACCTAATTACATGAGAGGAAAAAAGGCGGAAGCTAGAAAGCAGCCAGGCTTTACCGAAGTGCCTGCAACCGACTGTTTTATACAGTGAGTGGTGAGTCTGGAGCGTGTTGCCAAGGGAGGTGGTAGGGCAGATTCTATTGTGGCGTGCAAAGAGGAGATGGAAAAGCAACCGATAGTAAGAATTGGCAAACTGGTCTGAATAAGGGTCCCGACCCAAAACGTCACCTATCCCTTTTCTCCAGAAATGTTGGATGACATTTCAGGTCGAGACTCTTCAGACTCATGGGTGACCTGAAACGTCACCCATCCCTTCTCTCCAGAGATGCTGCCTGTTCCGCTGAGTTACTGCAGCATTTTGTGTCCGTCTTCGGTGTGAACCAGCATCTGCAGTTCCTTCCCACACACTCCCCGGAGATGCTGCCTGACCTGCTGAGCTACTCCAGCATTTTGTGTCCACCTCTGCTAACTGGCATAGGGGCAGAACAGTGGCGCTGCGGTGGAGTTGCTGCCTTACAGCGCCAGATAAATAACTACGGGTGCTGTTTGTACAAGAGTTTGTATGTTCTCCTTGGGACCACGTGGGTTTTCTCCAGGTGCTCCGGCCTCCCTCCACACTCCAGAGAAGTGCAGGTAAATGTCCCTAGTGTGTAGGGTAGTGGGGTGATCGCTGGTCGGCGTGGACTCGGTGGGCTGCGAGTCCTGTTTCCGCGCTGTACCTCTAAGGTCTAAAGCATTGCAGACATCACAAAAGCGACTGTATTTTAATATGGGGGCTAACCTGGTGCAGTGTATACGCCACACGTCGCGCAAGACCATACGATCGCTGGCACTCACCTTCAGCATCTGTTCATTTTCGGCAGCAAACAGAGACACCGAGCCGAACACCAGCTTGAAGAGCTTGAGGTAGAGGTTGGACAGCTCCACGTTTGAGCCCATCTCCGGGAGTCGGTCGAGAAGATACTCCACCAGGATGGTGGCAAAGAGAGCCGACGTGGACAGGTTGGCCAAGAAAGAGTTGGCCACAATCTGTAGGAACAAGGCAATTCACACAGCAGTGCGGTGAGACATGGGACTTCAGGGAGGTCGCACCTGATCTAATGGGTCAAAAACCCCAAATGTCATAGACAATAGACAATAGGTGCAGGAGTAGGCCATTCAGCCCTTCGAGCCAGCACCGCCATTCAATGTGATCATGGCTGATCATCCCCAATCAGTATCCCGTTCCTGCTTATCCCCATAATCCCCTGACTCCGCTATTTTTAAGAGCTCTCTCTTGAAAGCATCTAGAGAACCTGCCTCCACTGCCCTCTGAGGCAGATAATGCCGCAGACATCTTGCGACTTTGGAGATACAGTGTGGAAACGTGCCCTGTGGCCCACCGAGTCCGTGCCGACCAACGATCCCCCCGCACACTAGCACTATCCTAAACACTAGGGAAAATGTACTAGTTTACCAAAGCCAATTAATCTATAAACCTGCACGTGTTCGGAGTGTGAGAGGAGACCTGGAGCACCCGGAGCAAACCCATGTGATCACAGGGAGAATGTACACACCTCCCATAGTCAGGATCAGACCCGGGTCCCTGACGCTGTAGGCTGCAGCTCCACCACTGCGCCGCTATACCCACTATCTCCACAGATACTGCCTGACCCTCACAATAAAATCATCCAGCATTTTATACTGGTCCTCCACCGACCTTCTGGCACTGAGCCTTTCTGGATTATCCATTTTGCAGAAGTAACAGAGGCCACAGACTCTGGAGACGAGTCCAACGGCACCGGAGCCTTGGACACCGAGGAGCTGAGATACCACCCCGCAAAGACGGGACAGAGCTCCAGAGGGGACAATCGACCCGCCGGTTGGCTGTGGAAATCCCGAAGAGGTCGAAATCGGCCGCCGCACCCGGCCTAGGCTCCACATTTTTGAGGGGACTTCCGGAGAGGAGTCCAATTCTCATAATTGATTAAAGGACGTGCCAGACCACCAGTTGCCGGCAAATCGGTGGCGGACCTGTATCTCCATTAGATTCCAGGACCTAATGAATTTGAGTCTGAATTTGAATCAAATGAGTCTGAAGAAGATTCCTGACCTCGGAAACACCACCTATCCATGTTCTCCAGAGATGCTGCCTGACCCACTGAGTTACTCCAGCCCTTTTGCTTCTTTTTTTGTGAAGTAGTTTCTCTAGTTCCTTGCTTCTCTCATACATTTTGATTGAGCTTAAATATTTATCGCTTTATATGGCTGTAGTCTACATCACTTAGACTAATATTTTATTTAGATAATGACCAAGATTATACATCACCTGAAGTGCATAGTTCTTGGAGATCCTTTCCACCATATACGGGACGGTTGTCTGAAATATCTCTTTAAATGTCAAAGGATTCATCATGGTGAAAACGCCAGCAAAATGCTCTAAAACCTCCTTCTCCTCCTTCATCCTCACAGTCTGGCAATTGGCCACTCGAATGTACGTTTGGCCATTCCCAGCAATCTGGACCTAAAAATCAAATGAACACCGTTGTATCAAACAGCAAAAGGGTTGTGCTAATGGCAAATGGATTCTGCAAATTTCATTCATTCAATAAACAAAGAAGGTGGAATAGTACAGCACAGGAACAGGCCCTTCGGCCCACAACGTCTGTGCTAAACAGCTTCAATTAATCTTATGGGGTCCATATCCCTCCAATCCCTGCATATTCACAAATAGCGAAAGGCCTGAATAGAGTGGATGTGGAGAGGATGCTTCCACTAGTGGGAAAGTCTAGGACCTGAGAGCACACTCAGAATAAAAGGGCCTTTAGAAAGGAGATGAGGAGGAATGTCTAAGTGATGTAGTCAGAGGGTGGTGAATCTGTGGAATTCATTGCCACAGACGGCTGTGAAGGCCGTCAATGGATATTTTTAAGGCGGAGATTGACAGGTTCTTGATTAATAAGGGTGTCAGGGGTTATGGGGAGAAGACAGGAGAATGGGGTTGAGAGAGAAAGGTACATCAGCCACCATTGAATGGCAGAGTTGGCTTAATTGACCGAATGGTCTGATTCTACTCCTATAAAACGTATGAACCTCCGGCGTTCCAGATAAAACAATCTATGTTCGTCCATCTTCTCCTTGTTGCCAAGAGCTTCTAGTTCAGGCAGCATTCTGGTGAACCTCCTCTGCACCCTCTCCAAAGCCTCCACATCCTTCCTGTAATGGGGCGACCAGAACTGTACACAACAACCCAAATGCGTAGGATTTGGATTTGGAAAGTCGAACACAGAGCTAATGAAACCTTTGATTTTTTTTCTTCAAACGTCCATCAACGACATTCTTTCCGCTTGGCCCACGTGGCTCCAGACTCACAATAACATTCCTCGGAAATAACCCCGACAAGGCACTGGGTTCAAAAACATTGCCGGTCATGCCCCGCAGGAACTAAATCCCAATAAAACAATGAAAGAAAGACAGAATAATAAGGAAGGTACACACAAAATGCTGGAGTAACTCAGCGGGACAGGCAGCATCTCTGGAAAGAAGGAATGGGTGACATTTCTGGTCGAGGCCCTTGGAAGAAGGATATTACAGTACTATATAATGTTCCCATGTAGGGATAGTGGCGTTTAGGATGCTTTAAACCCACATTACAGGAAGCATGGTGAGGCTTTGGAGAGGCTGCTGAAGAGGTTTACCACAGTGCCGCCTGGATTCGAGGGTATTAGCTACAAGGAAATGGAGGGATGGCTGAAGAAGAGTCCCCACCCAAAATCTCACCATTCCTTTTTCTCCAGAGACGCTGCCTGACCCGCTGCGTTACTCCAGCACTTTGTGTCTATCTCTGGTATAAACCTGCACCTGCAGTTCTGTTTCTAGCTGTAAGGAAGGGTTGTTTCTCTGGGATCCCAGGGGGTGAGGGGAGTCCTGATAGAAGTGTATAAAATGTTGTGAAGCATAATGCAATTATGAGAGATAAGATTGGGAGAACCTTCTTTCCCCCGGGGGGGGGAATATTAAAAGACTAGAGGGCAGAGCATGAAGGTGAGAGAGGCAAAATGTAAAAGGAGATAAGCTGGGCGTTTTATTTACATAGAGGAAGGCAAGTGTACGGAACGCACTGCCAGGGGTGGTGATGGAGACAGATGTGAAAATGGATTAATACGGAGCTTTAGGTAGACACACGGATATGCAGGCAAAGGAGATTAGTTTTACTTGGCATCATAAGTAGGAAAGAACTGCAGATGCCGGTTTAAATCGAAGATAGACAACATGCTGGAGTAACTCAGCGGGACAGGCAACTCTCTGGAGAGAAGTAATGGGTGATGTTTCGGGTCAAGACCATTTCTTCAGACTGATGTCAGGGGAGTGGGCGAGACAGAGATAGAATAACTTCAAATAGCTCCATAGATGCTGCCTCACCCGCTGAGTTTCTCCAGCTTTTTGTCTACCTTTCGATTTTTCCAACATCTGCAGTTCTTTCTTAAACTTCAAATAGCCGTCGCTTTCCCTCTCTCTCTCTCTCCATCCCCTCCCCCTTCCCAGTTCTCCCACCAGTCTGACTGTCTGCGACTACATTCTAACTCTGTACCGTCCACACCCCTGACATCAGTCTGAAGAAGGGTCTCGACCCGAAACGTCACCCATTCCTTCTCTCCAGAGATGCTGCCTGTCCCGCTGAGTTACTCCAGCATGTCGTGTCTTACATGGCATTATGTTCAGCAAGGTCACTATGGGCCGATGGGCCTGTTTCTGTGCCGTACTGTTCTATGTACCAATACTATACCTGGTATATATCCAAAGCCTGCATGGCATATTTAACCAGCTTGATATAAATCTGTGTTTCTTTGGGCTGTAACTGTTTGTTGGGAATGAACGAAGCCTCTGCAAAAGAGAAGAAACACAAAATCAGACAATGGCCAACTAGAGGGGCACAGTGGCGCAGCGGTAGAGTTGCTGCCTCACTGCGCCAGAGACCCCGGTTAGATCCTGACCACGGGTGCTATCTGAACCGCGTGGGTTTTCTCCGGGTGCTCCGGTTTCCTCCCACATCCCAGACGAGCAGGTTTTGAGGTTAATTCTCGTCTGTAAATTGTCCCCAGTCTATGGATAGAATTAGCGTATCAGTGGGAGGCGCAGACTTGGTGGGGGGGGGGTGAACGGCTTGTTTCCACGCTGTATCTCTAAACTAAGCTAAACATGGATAGGATGGGTTTCGAGGGAGAAAGGTCAAAAGCAGGCGGGTGGGACTAGTGTAGATGGGGCGTGGGCAAGTTGGGCCGAAGAGCCTGTTCTCACGCTGTGAAAAGTCTACGGTTTGTGACGTTATGATGTGGCAGCGGTCGGTGCGTTTACCTCCGGGCGACTTGCACGAGGTGATGCCCCAGGTGATTGTCTTTACGCCGCAAACCAGCGTCTTCACCAAGCTGCGGCAGTCGGACACCTGGAAGGTCTGCTTCTCCTCCTTGTCCTTGTCTGTGTGTTTGTCCAAGGCGGGGGCCTGGAGAGTGGGCGTGGCCGGGGCGGGGGGAGGCACGGACGACGTGGGAGTGGCCTGGGCGGCGGCGGAGGCCACCGGGGCATCGGCGGCCATCAGCTCCGACTGCGGCTTGCACTTCTTGAAGATGGTGGACAGCTGGTAGCGGGAGATGGTGTGGAACTTCAGCACAAATACCTGCAACAAAAAGCAGACGTACGGAGGTTAAAACTTACTGCCCTTCCCCAGAGGGCCGTGAATCAGTGGGATTCATCGCCAGGCGGCTGCGGGGGCCAAGTCAATGGAGAGTTTTAAGGCGGAGATTGACAGATTGATGATCGACACGGGTGTCGGGGGTTATGGGGAGAAGGCAGGAGAATGGGTTTAAGAAGGAACTGCAGACGCTGGAAAATCGAAGGTCGACAAAAGTGCTGGAGAAACTCAGCGGGTGCAGCAGCATCTATGGAGCGAGGGAAATAGGCAACGTTTCGGGACGAAACGTTGCCTATTTCCTTCGCTCCATAGATGCTGCTGCACCCGCTGGGTTTCTCCAGCACTTTTGTCTACCTAGGCAGGAGAATGGGGTTGAGAGGGGATGATAGATCAGCCATGTATTCAAGAGAGAGCTAGATTTAGCTCTTATGGGGCTAACAGAATCAAGGGATATGGGAAGAAAGCAGGAAGGGAGTGCTGATTTTGGATGATCAGCCACAATCATATTGAATGGCGGTGCTGGCTCGAAGGGCCGAATGGCCTACTCCTGCACCGATTTTCTTTGTTTCTTTGATTGAATGGCGGAGTATTTGTGCGTCCAGTGGCCTAATTCTGCTCCTGGAACTTTATGAACGTCATTGAAGGTTAGAGGCGCGGCAAGCGGCGGCTAGGAAGGATGTGTTGCACGATCGCCATCCAGTACCTCCAGCATTCTCATCAGAATGTCCCTGCCGTTGCCGTTCTCCTGCTCACTCTTGGATCGGATGCAGTCCACCAGGTTGAGCAGCAGCTTGCACGACATGGTCTGGATGCTGCTGGGCAACGATTCATCGTCGATGTTCTTGGCAAACAGCTGGACGGCGAGGGCCAGATCGTTGAGTGGGAGGTGCTGGCGGACGTGATGCACCAGGTCCGCCAGGGTGCTGTAGGCCAGGGGTCTGGTGAATGAAAGCGAGAGGGACGCAAATTAACTCGGACGCTCCTCAAGAGGTCACGGTGGGACGAGACAGGCAGAGCCGCTGCCTCGTGGCTCCAGCAACCCGCATCCAACCCTGACCTCCAGTGACGTTTGTCCAGTTATCTACTCTAACTGACTTTCAGTTCTAGTGCTACACATGTGGGTTTAAACTAACTAGCGAAGGGGGGAGGGGTTGACAAATTGGGAGTATAAAGATGGAGTTAAAGGGGAAGTGAGTACAGGAAAAGTTACA
Source organism: Amblyraja radiata (assembly GCF_010909765.2). Lineage (NCBI taxonomy): Eukaryota > Metazoa > Chordata > Chondrichthyes > Rajiformes > Rajidae > Amblyraja > Amblyraja radiata. Next base: position 20,755,349 of record NC_045977.1, read on the forward strand.
AAAGACTCCCAAATTAATGGGACGGAGAGTTTGAGAAGGGATAAGAGAGTAAGGTCAGGGCCAATAGAGCGAGAGGGCTTGCATACTTTGGAATTTAGAAGGATGAGAGGGAATCTTATTGAAGCATATAAGATTATTAAGGGATCGGCAGGAAACATGTTCCCGATGTTGGGGGAGTCCAGAACCAAGGGCCACAGTTTAAGAATAAGGGGTATGCCATTTAGAACGGAGATGAGGAACAACTTTTTCACCCAGACAGTTGTGAATCTGTGGAATTCTCTGCCTCAAAAGGCAGTGGAGGCCGATTTTCTGGATGCTTTCAAGAGGGAGTTAGATAGAGCTCTTAAAGATTGCCGAGTCAAGGGATATGGAGAGGGCAGGAACGGGATACTGATTATGGATGATCAGCCATGATCACAGTGAATGGGTGTGCTGGCTCGAGGGGCCAAATGGCCTACTCCTGCACGTATTGTCTATTGTTTGCATTTCTTCCCCACAACCCACAAACCTGCATGTCTCTGGGATGTGGGAGGAAACCGGAGCACCCAGAGCAAACCCACGCAGTCACAGGGAGAACGCGCAAACTCCATATAGACAGTACCCATAGTCAGGATCGAACTTGGGTGTCTAGGCTGCAAGCAGCAACTCTGCCGCTGCCCCACCGTACCACCTTATACTTTGGGGAAACAAGGAACTGCCCGCTAACCCTGGCTGAATTTTAATGCCTTTCAATGCATTAAAGCCATCAGTAGCCACGTCAGTAGGTGGCAATAATTCAGCTCCATGTGCAGGCAATCTTTAATTAAACATCCCGATATATTTGCAGCATCACAAACATCGACTTACCTCAGTGTCTCGCGGGCTGTGTATCCCGAGCCTATTAGCACAGATTCATCAAACAACTTATCCATGCATGGAATGAATTCTATAAAACAAAGTATTGGTATTATGCAGAGAGCCACCGCCAGTCTCTCGCTATTGCAAACATAAAACGAATTAAAGATCATCAACTCGTCCCCTGTGAAACATTAACAAAATTAGACCACGCGAGCCTGTTTATATTGCTGCTTCTGTCCAGCATGGTAAATACCCAGTTTCACAAAGTAAACGCCAACTACTGTGCTGGCTGATAATTAGGAGTTTCTAACCTAGAAGTGAGGGTGTTCACCGTTCACAAAAGGGGAAATAAATTAACTTAGGAGCAGCTGGTGGAGCCCATGCACACTTCTACACGATCGCACTTTGACATCCACTCCATTTACAGATGGCCAATTAACCTACAAATCCACACGTCTTCGGGATGTGGGGGCAGAAACGGAGCACCCGGAGGAAACCCACGGAGAACAGGGAGAGCGTACAAACTACACACAGACAGCACCCGAGGTCAGGATGGAATCCGGGTCTCTGCACTGAGGCAGCATCTGGACCTTATGCAATAATAATAAACCGAGACAACTTTGTATGGACCAGCACGGATAGTGAAAGCCAAATAGTCTCTTTACGGCCAATTTGTTGCCTGGTGCGGAAGATGTTTAGGACAGTGGTAAGAAACTAACATGTACTCTTATAATAATCGACATGGGCCTGAGCTATAGGGAGCAGTTGAGCAGGCTAGGGCTATAAGATCGCCCCTCATCCTCCTGCACCCCAAGGAATAGAGGTGTAGAAAATCATGAGAGGAATAAATAGGGTAAATGCACAGTGTCTTGCCTAGAGCAGGGGAATCGAGAACCAGAGGACAAAGGTTTAAGGAGGGGAAAGATTCAATAGGGACCAGAGGTGTAACATTATTTGTTACACAAAGGGTGGTGGGTGTGTGGAACGAGCTGCCGAAGGAGTTAGTCGAGGCAGCTACAATCGCAACAGTTAAGAAACATTTGGACAGGATAGGACAGGTTTTGAGGGATAAGGGCCAAACGCAGGCAGGTGGGACTAGTGCAGGAGGGACATGTTGGTCGGCGTCAAGTTGGGTCGAAGGGCCTGTTTCCTCACTGTATGACTGTCTCTAACAACATAGGCTGGTACAATTTTACGATTAGCCAACGTTATTTCTTTTCTTGTCCATAATAAGACTTTTCACATTGACACAGCTCAAAAAAAAGAATAAACTGGGGACTACATACGGTTGCGAAGGTCAGTGGTTAGGATGTGTTTGGCTGCGATCAAAAGTTCCTTCCGTAGATGGGCAGTTTCAGAAGGGCAGTTAGATAACAACTGAAGCATTCCTTTCACCATCTGTTGCGAATATTTTCCCACCAACTCCTGTGGAAAAAAAAGAGGCAGAATCGCTTAGAGAATCTCTCCCACCTTTCAACTCAAGCCTTAACTCCAAAAGCAAGAGGGCGTACCTGATAGATTCTTATGATATAAGCGAGAAAGGACAATGTTTTAATCTGTGCAGCAATGAAGTCAGCGTATAGTTCCTTGTTGTAAAGTTTATTTAGTCTACAATAAGAAAAAAAATACATCTGTTAAAAAGATCACATTTAGAAATTCAAATTTAGATTTTTTTTAGAAATAAGACGAGGGACAATCCATCCAGAGTAGCAGAAAGTATTTAAATGATATCTTCTCCACCAAACCTCCATAAATGGCAATTTACCTGCTGTATTATCTTCCACAAACATTTGCCACTGCTTAGTCCCAGAAAGCAGCTATTTCATCTGACCGTTATTGAACGTATAGATGTGACATTTATATAGTCATGAAGCCGTCGAGTCATGCAGCTCAGAAAAAGTTTCTTCGGTCGAACTCATCCATGCCGACCAAGATGCCCCGCCTAAGCTCGTCCCATTTGCCCATATCCCTCCAAATCTTTCCTTTCCAAGTGTCCTTTAAATGCTCCTATAGTACCTGCCTCAACTACCTCCTAATGCAGCTGGTTCTATAAACTGAGTGAAATATGTAATCTACTATTTTTACATTCCACTTTTGTACTTATTTATAATGGTGCTAACGTGCAAAACAAAGAATTTGTTCTAGGAGTGCAGGTACATAGGATTCCTGAAAGTGGCATCACAGGTAGACAGGGTTTCGGCCCGAAACGTTGCCTATTTCCATCGCTCCATAGATGCTGCCGCACCCGCTGAGTTTCTCCAGCAATTTTGTCTACCTAGGGTTGTGAAAAAGACTTCCGGCACATTGGCCTTCATCAGTCAGACTAATGAGTTGGGAGGTCATGTTACAGTTGTATGATATTGGTGAGAGCACATTTAGAATATCGTGTTCTGTTCGGGGCACCATGTTATAGGAAAGATATTGTCAAGCTTTACAAGAATGTTACCAGGAGCGCAGGAGGATGCGGGGTGATCTTATAGAGGTGTACAAAATCATGAGAGGAATAGATCAAGTGAACGCACAGTCTTTTACCTGGAGTGGGGGAATGGAGAACCAGAGGATATAGTGGAACGAGCTGCCAGAGAAGGTAATTGAGTCAGGTGCTATCATCTTTTTCTTCTTGCTTATGGCGTGCACAGCCTAAAGTTGTAGGACAACTTGTTCTATTTGATCTAATTGATTGTGCACGCCGGGTTGATTGCATTCGTTGAAACAGGGCGGACCACGTGAAGGTTGCAATCTCCCACCCAAGCAGGGACCATCATAACGTTAAAGAGAACTGGATGGGTGCCTGGTCAGGACAGGTTTAGAGGGTTTTGGGCCAAGCGCGGGCGGGTGGGGCTAGTACAGATGTAGCCTGTTGGTCGGCATGGGCAAGTTGGGCCGAAGGGCCTGTTTCCACACTGTATGACTCTAAGATAACTATCCATATCCCTCCATGTCCAATTTGATCAAATACTGGATTAAATTAGCTGGAAGATTTTATATTACATCCCATCAATACTCCTCACTTGTTTTAAATGATAGGAAACAGATGATTTGAGACTAAATAGAAATGTGGACACGAGTGTCGCTTCCTGTGGCTAACAGCACCACCTAGAGGAGCCTGCTTACCTTGCCTGCGGTGTCACTTGCAACATGATCGTGTTCATAATTAAAGGGACGAATTCCGATACGACGTTGTGGATACTCTGCTTGTACAGCTGAAATGAAGCAGGAGCATCACGATAATTTAGGCCAATGCATGGAATTATTAGGACAGATTCCTTTCTTTAATATTAGCCATCATGAAAGAGGGGGGTAGGGAGGAGAGGGGAGGAGAGAGGGGAGGGAGGGGGAAGGAAGGGTGGAGGGGAGAAATAGGTGCAAATCCAGGTGACGCACAGGCAGGGAGGAAATTAAAGACATTTAACGGGAAACTAGCGTAGCTACCTGATACATGAGGACCACAATGATGGGCAGCTCAGCCAGCACCTTGAGGGACAGGGATCCTCTGGGAATTATGGTATGCTGAAAGATAAATATTTTATATAAAGATATAGCATCACATTACTAAAAACAGATGATAAAAAGACAAAAGATGCAGGAGTTCGCCATTCGGCCCTTCGAGCCAGCACCGCCATTCACTGTGATCATGGCTGATCATCCACAATCAGTACCCCGTTCCTGCCTTCTCCCCTGACTCCGCTATCTTTAAGAGCTCTATCTAACTCGCTCTTGAAAGCATCCAGAGAAATGGCCTCCACTGCCTTTTCAGACAATTCCACAGATTCACAACCAGAAAAAGTTTTTCCTCATCTCCGTTCTAAATGGCTGACCCCTTATTCTTAACATCTCACACGGGACAGTTTAGAGATACAGCGTGGAAACAGGCCCTTCGGCCCACTGAGTCCACACCGACCATCGATCAATCGTTCACACTCGTTCTGTTATCCCACTTTCGTGTCCTCTCCCTACAGAAGCCAATTAACTTACAAACCCGTATGTCTTTGGATGTGAGAGGAAACCGGAGCTTCCAAAAGAAAACCCACGCGGTCACAGGGAGAGCATGCAAACGCCACACACAGACAACACCCGAGGTCAGGATTGAACGCGGGTCTCTGACACTGTGAGGCAGCAGCTCTACCTGCTGCACCGCTAGGCTTTTGCAAAGTAAGAATTTAACTGTTCTGTTTCAATACATAGTAAATTCAACACTCTTGACTCTTGATCTCATACAAGAGTCTAGAATGGAGTGCCTCATAAAATGTTCATAGTTACATGTTATATTATTTAATCACTATTCGGATAGGGTGCAACTGGAGCACGCAGAGGAAACCCACACGGTCATCCACACGGTAGAATGTGCAAACTCCACACAGACAGCACCCGAGGTCGGGATCGAACTCTGGTCGCTGGTGCTGTGAGGCAGCGGCTCTACCAGCCACGCCACGGTGCCACCCTAAAATAACTATTTCAGCTAAAATGGAGTTATCAGCTAAATTAGCAGCACTGCATTTTGAACCCTTCGAAAACAAGATTTGAAGGCAGTCTCCCATAGATGACCTTGCATCTGTGCACAATGCCTGAGAAAGTCTGACACTATCCCATGGGAAAGTGTAGTGTTGTTGAGTAAAATACAACAGCAATAGTTGGGTAGACAACCTGTGCCCCCACATGCGAATCGCGCAGAAAGGTTGCAGGCAAGGGGGGCTTATGATTGGCTCGGGGAGGGGGCAGTGGCGCGGTCTGCTCTGATAAGAAATGCCATTAAGGCTGATGTTGGGCGCTCTTACAGGGAGAGAGCCCCAGCCGCGGACCGTGTCGCGAACACAGCCAGGTGATGAAGAACGGGAACATCCTGCGGCGTCCTCCGATGTGTGCTTGGGGTTAGCGAGTGCGGACGGGGATGCATTAATCTATGTGCCTTGTTTGGTAGTGTAATAACATACCTCGTGAATCAAACTCTGTTGGCTGAATCCAGCGATTTATCAAACACAATGCTCACCTATATGTATTACACAGAATATGTAAGCATAGTACTCTGTAAACAATATCACAAACAAAAGCTCAAAATGTGTGTGTGTGTGTGTGTGTGTGTGTGTGTGTGTGTGTGTGTGTGTGTGTGTGTGTGTGTGTGTGTGTGTGTGTGTATATATAAAGAGAACTTCTTTCATTTATTACAGTTTACAGAGTACTATATTTACATAATCTGTCATGCTGCTGCAAGTAAGATTTTCAATGTTCTGTTTGGGACATCTGACAATAAAACACTCTGGACACTGAAGCCAGTAGATGGGGGGACAGAGTCGACCCGAGTTGGCCTCGTCAGCAAAATGAAGGACAGTGCATGTTTTGCCGGGTTGACTTACTGTTCTTGATTCACTGTCCTCTCGCTCGGGGTTGGTTTTAACGGCGACCTGAGTGATCATTCCCACCATCTCTGGGGAAGGGACCGTGTTGTCGGCGATGGCTTGGGGCTTCTCAAAGTATCGTGTCTGGAAATGAGGGAGGAAAATTAACAGTGGTAACACCCCCCCCCCCCGGCACCAACTCTCACCAACTTTGACAGATGCGGCGTAGAAAGCATTTTATCGGGATGCATCACTGCACGGTTTGAGAACAGCCCCATCGCAGACCGCGAGAAACTGCTGAGAATTGTGGACACAGCCCAGACCATCATGCAAACCAACCTCCCTCCTGTTGAAGACAGACACAAAATGCTGGAGTAACTCTGCGGGTTAGGCAGCATCTCTGGAGAGAAGGAATGGGTGACGTTTCGGGACCGTCTCTTCAGACTGAAAGTTGAGGGGAGGGAGCTAGAGATTCCATTGACCCCCTTCCATCTCCACATCATTTCCTCTTCTCCAATCAGGCAAGAGGTACACGTGTGAGAATGCAAGGACCCGTCTCACCCTGGTCACTCCCTCCTCTCCCCTCTTCCATCAGGCAAGAGGTACACAAGTGTGAAAACGCACACCTCCAGATTCAGGGACAGTTTCTTCCCAGCTGTTATCAGGCAACTGAACCGTCTTATCTGCGACTCGAGTGGTCCCGACCTACCATCTACCGGTTTGGGGACCCTCGGTCTATCTTTAATCGGATTTTACCCGGCACTAAACATTATTCCATTTATCCTGTATTTGTACACTGTGGACAGCTTGATTGGTATCATGCATAGTCTTTCTGCTGACTGATCAGCATACAACTAAAAAGCTTTTCACTGTACCTCGCTATACGTGACAATAAACTAAAACAAAAGTACATTTTATTCCTAAGAACCACTCAGAGATTTTGCAGAACGTAATTCTCAGCACAATACGTACCACCACTTTAGGGAGATCGTTGTAAATCTGCTTCACGAAGTCAAGGAAGTGGTGAATCTGTACAGGAAAAAAAAAACATTGCCTCAGAAAATGGAGACACAAGGAACTGCAGAGACTGGCTTACAAAAAAGACACCAAGTGCTGGAGTAACAAAGCGGGTCAGATTCTGACCGATCCGCTGAGTTACTCCAGCACTGCCAAAAAAAAATCAGTGCTGCATTCGTCAAAAATGTCCGAGAACCTAAAATGAATCAGAAATCTTCCAACCACAAGAATGTGATAAAGGTACATGTTAAGCATGAAAAAATATTTATAAATCTATTCTAAAACAAATGGGGGCACGGGAAACTGTGCATAGCTTGGGTAGATGGTCAGTGGTGGTGGGAGTGTGGCCCACAATACGATAGTGGCCTTTAAGAGGCTTTTAGATGAGCGCCTGAATATGGAGGGGATGGAGGGGATGGATTACGTGCAAGCAGAGGGGATAACTTTAACTTGGCATCACAGAGAATGTGGACCAAAGGACCTGTTCCTGTGCTCTAGTGTTCCATGGTCTATGTAAAACTGGGATCACAAGGTGGTTGAATTACTGACCTAGTATTAAGTGACTGGGATAACATTGATAAGGTACTGATACGAGCAGATAAATGAAGCCCTGATTAATTTAATTTAAAGACGAGTCTTTTAATTTAAAGACGCTGTGAAACCACCATAGTCTGGTGGTTTCACAGTGACTATGAAACCACCAGATCATAACAAGCTATTTGGGGAAGGAAATGTGTAGTCCAGGTCCAACATATCTGAGGAAGGAAGGCATTGGAGAGGGTCCAGAGGTTTACGAGGATGATTCACATATGATACGCGATTGATAGCATCGGGCCTGTACTCACTTTAGAAGGATGAGGGGGGGGCACCTCATTGAAACTTGCCGAAAAGTAAAAGGCCAGGATAGAGTGGAAGTAGTGAGGATGTTTCCATTAGGGAGAGAGAGTGTAGGACTAGAGACCATAAACTCAGAATAAAAGAACGTAACTTTAAAAAGGAGATGAGGAGGAATTTGTTTAGTCAAAAGGTGGTGAATCTGTGGAATTCATTGCCACAGACGGCCGTGGAGGCCAAGTCATTGGATATTTTTAAAGGTGGAGGTTGACAGATTCCCAGGCTGTCAGGGGTTATGGGGAGAAGTTTGGAGAATTGGGTTGAGAGGGGAAGATAGATCAGCCATGATTGAACGGCTTGATGGGCCGAATGGCCTAATTCTGCTCATAGAACGTATGCAACTGGCAGGTAGATGACTTGAGACAGCCCTCTGAAATTGTGCAGTAAAGCATCCTGATCAAGAGTAGGGGACAGAAACCATACACTGGTCTGGATTGCAACACCCACCCCCCATGAATGAAAAAAAATAAAATACTTGAAGAACTTTTTTATTAAAAAATTTACATTAAAAAAAATTGAAAGTTCAGAATACAGGGCTCAAAACACAACCCAAAACAAAACACAAGGTTTTGGTCTTTAAAGGAAAGGCACTTACCTCCTGCGTTATCGGCGGCCTGAACTGTTTGTGCAATTCAATGATGATACGGAGGCAAATGAGGACATTCTCTTCATTCTCAACCTAAACCACGGTAACAAGTTATACATTTAGCCATCAACAGCGTGCAGTACTTTTACTATCCGATCCCTGCTATCCTTCTGGTTTATGTTTGTCACATGTACCATGGTACAGCGAACATGCTATCCAATCTGATCAGATAATGCCATACATAAACACAATCAAGTCAAACTCAAGACTAATAGGTAGAGTAAAGGAGAAGATGGAGTGGTTCTCAGCAATGTAGCGCATCAGTTCCATAGACAAGGTCCAATGTCCTCATTGGGGTAGTTTTTTTTAAAAGAAATACAGTGCGGAAAAAGGCCCTTTGGCCCACCGAGTCTACACCACCCAGCGATCACCTGTACATTAGCACTATCCTACACACACTAGGGACAATTTACAATCATCACCAAAGCCAATTAACCTACAGACCTGTATGTCTTTGGAGTGTGGGAGGAAACCGGAGCACCCGGAGAAAACCCGCGTGGTCACGGGAAGAATGTACAAAGTCCGTACAGACAGCATCCGTTGATAGGATCAAACCCGGGTCTCTGGTGCTGTGAGGCTGCGGTTAGCACTACTTCACCATAGTTCCAAAGACAATGTCCAATGAAAGAGGTGAATCGGACAGTACCCGAGCTTGTGGAAGGGCTGTTCTGAAGCCTGATAACAAATGGGAAGAAGCTGCCGGACGGGAGCAGGGAGAAGGAATGACTGGGGTAGGACAAGTCTTTGATTGTGTTGGCTGGCTTCCCGAGGCAGCATCAAGTCATGGTCTGTGTGAAAGAGCGCTGTAGTGTCAAAGGTGGCCGCTTGAGTCCCGGAGTTCGGTCGGTCGAGGACATGCCGCTGAGAATAAAGAGGGACCCGGTGGGGGGGGGGGGATGCGCTGAGAACAAAGGACCCTGTGTTTTAACATATAAAACAAACTTGGTAGTCTTCATTCACCAATGCTGCTCAGCCCCATATGTATCTCTCCATCTATCTATAACTATAAAGAGCTAATGCTTCAATGCTGGCTGTAGTACAAACTCACTCGCAAGTTTCATATATTAACAGTTGAAAAGACGCAAAGAAAAGATTGAAAACTCACTTCCAAAAAGCGAAACATCACGGACAAGATGTTTTTTGTGTGGGATCGCAAATGCTCATTTGTTGGAATTCTGTGAATAATTTCAAGGACGAGTTTTCGAACTTGCTGCAAATAAACAATTTGTGCAATAAAAATTAAAAGCTCGCCAATCAATCTTATTATACAAGTAGCGGATTGCTCTGGATGTGGACTTTGGGAAAAGGGCTGCGTGAAACAAATTCTGAACAAATTCTGGAGAAATTATGGTTTGGCACTTCAAAGAACGCAAATATGATACTTGAAATAGGATATTCATAGATCGTAGAACAGTACAGCACAGGAACTGGCCCTTCGGCCCACAATGTCTATGCCGAGCACGATGCCAAAACCATCTCTTACCTCACTGCACATAATCCATATCCCTCCATATCCATGCGCCTAACTAAAAGTCTCTTAAACACCACTATCGTATCTGCCTCCACCACCACCCCCGGCAGCTCGTTCCAGGCACCCACCACCCTTTCAACAACTTTAACTTTCAAAAGGATTAAATGTAGGGGATGAAAAAATAGGTGGATGAAAAATAGAGGATCTGTTTTAGTTTGGAGATACAGCACGGAAACAGGCCCTTCGGCCCACCAAGTCCGCGCCGACCAGCGATCACCCCGTACACTTGTTCTATCCTGCGCATGAGGGACAATTTACAGAGGGCCAATTAACCTACAAACCCGCACGTCTTTGGAATGTGGGATGAAAGCCAAGGCGGTCGCAGGAGAACGTGCAATCTCCACGCAGACAGCACCCCTGGTCAGGATCGAACCCAGGTCTCTGGCGCTGTGAGGCAGCAACTCTACCGCTGTGCCATCGTGCCGCCCCATTTATACGTACACACTTCGTGTCTTTGACGAAAAAAGCAATATTGAATTAACTGAAAAGAATTGATGCCAATTTTTTGACCGGTTACGCCAAAGATGTTACTGGACAAAGCAGATCCTGGGAGTCACGTCGGCAACGCACCTGAGCAGACTTTTCCTGAAGGAACTGCACCTCTCCGTCTTGCAGGAATGTGAGAAAGCGAGGAATGATGTGTTCCAGGAATGTGGAGTACTGCGGTGAAGTGGTGACATTCTGAAAAAACAACGGAAGCACAGATTTTTTAAATATTCAGTTTGGCTTCGTTCAGTGATACAGCGTGGAAAGAGCCCTTCGGCCCACCGTGTCCGTGCTGACCAACGATCACCCCGTACACTGGCACTATCCTACACACTAGGGACAATTCACAATTTTTTACCGCAGCAAATTAATGTACAAACCAGTACGTCACTGGAGTGTGGGAGGAAACTGGAGCACCTGGAGGAAACTCACGTGGTCACAATGTCAATGCTGAACAGCAACATGTTGCCAAATTAATCTAATCTCCTCTGCCTGCACATGGTCCATATCCCTCCATTCCCTGCACATCCTGGTGCCTTTCTAAAAGTCTACTAAATGCCACCATCGTATGTGTTTCCATCACCACCCATATGAATGAATGAATAAGTTTATTGGCCAAGTATTCACATACAAGGAATTTGCCTTGGTGCTCTGCCCACGTCACAACATGACATACAGTGACAGTTACGAATGACACCTAAAACAAGGGCAGCAGAGTGGCGCAGCGGGAGAGTTGCTGCCTTACTGTGCCAGAGACCCAAGTTCAATCCTGACCACGGGTGCTGTCTATACATCGTTTGTACATTCTCCCTGTGACCATGTGGGTTTTCTCCAGTTTCCTCCCACACTCCAAAGACATGCAGGTTTGTAGGTTAATAGGCTTCTGTAAAATTAGTCCGGGTGTGTAGGATAGAACCAGTGTGAACTGGTGATGGTTGGTCAGTGGTGACACGGTGGGCCGAAGGGCCTGTTTCCAAGATGCATCTCTGAACCGAGCTAAACTTTTAATGCACGTTCATCAGAAGAAAATTCCAACTTGTCGAGAATCGCACAAAGAAAACATTTAAATTCATGCAGAACATTCTATCTGGGAACTTACTTCAAAGTTTTCACTGACTTCCTGCATCATTTTTAGTTTAGTTTCGTCAGCTGCAGAGAGAGAAAATATATTCCTTTAGGTCGGAAACAAGACGTCGCCTACTTTACTTTACTATCTCACAGAAGCAATCAGATCTTATCAGTTTTACTAACATCGCCCATCATAGAAAGTAGCATCAGTCATAGTGTTTCACAGGCTCACACACACTCGCGCACATACATACACTCACCCGCGCGCACACACACATGCGCGCACACTAACATAAACACATGCAGCCACTTTCTAAATAGTCTCAAGGGCTCCAGCAATTTGTCTCCATCATTTTGCTTCTGTTTAAATTCTGAATCAATCCATCATTTATTATAAAAGGCAAGAAGCAATGGCAATAAACTTGAAAACAATCAGCAGCTTCCTTAGCGTCAACATCTCGGTTTCCCCGGTGTGAATCAGACACATCTTCAATACTGAAGAAACGAGCAAATGCAGAAGATAGACACAAAGTCCTGAAGTAACTCAGCAGGTCAGGTAGCATCTCTGTAGGACGTGGATAGGTGACGTTTCGTGTTGGGATCCTTCTTCAGCCCGATTGTAGAAGGGGCGGGGGAGACAGCTGGAAAAGAGAGGTGGGGGAAGGTGGCGGGTGGGGGGAGGGTGAGACAAATCACCTACTTGCCCCGCCCCCACCTCTTTTCCAGCATTCTTCCCCCTACTACATCTAGTCTGAAGAATGGTCCTGAAATGGCCTGTTCATGTCTTCCATAGATGCTGCCTGACCCGCTGAGTTAGCTTAGCGTCACGTGTGCCGAGATACAGTGAAAAGCTTTTTGTTGCGTGCTATCCGGTCAACGGAAGGACTATACAATGATTACAATCAAGCCACTCACAGTGGAAGGATAAAAGAACGGAACGACTGTAATGAATGATTGCAGATCCACTTTTGGGACCGGCACAGTCACTGGCCTCAGTGCCATCTTGGGTGCTACACGCCTTGAGTTACTCCAGCACTATGTGCTTTCCTGCGTTTTTAATTCTGTTACTCAGTTCCCATTTGTTGGTGTGTAAGGTGGTGGGATAGTGAACTCCATAAATGGAGGGACAGCATTTCAGTCGTCCCTGGGTTCCCCCTCTGCTGGAGTATCACGTTGCATGATAGATATCGCGCGTTAGACAGGACGTCACGTCCCTGTTGAATATTTGGAGGTGTTAATGGAATAGTCCCAGTGTTGGTGAACTTCACAGACACAGAGAGGCCGGGCGAGGAGAGGGACGTGAGTTCGCGGACCGATCCGGTCGAAGGCGACAGAGGAAGGAACCTGGTGCTCTCCTGGATCAGGGACTGCTCCAGTAGACGAGAGCGCGGGCGGGCCAGACTTTGGAAATGACAGCAAAACATGACGGCGCCCGCATGTGTAAATATTCAAAAACAATTTCACTGTGCCATTGCACATGTGACAAGTAGAGCACCACCAAAGGCTGCTCCTCCTTGTATCCCAGAGCTGAGAGAATTAATAAAGGTACAATAAACCCTCGTTTATACGGACCTCTTTATAATGGGTTTTGGTTATAGTGGACTATCTCTTTAAGAACACAGGCTGCAGGTTACACTGTGGAGGCCATTGAAATTGACAAGGCCATTGAAATTGACAAGGCATTGAAACCGACAAGGCCATTGAAATTGACAAGGCCTTTGAAATTGACAAGGACATTGAAATTGACAACCTCTCCTGGACTGCAACCTTGACGTTGAGGAGAGGCTTGTGTACTCCAGTGATCCTGAGACCTATGCCGGATGGGGTTTCATATCCCTGGCAGGTTCAACCAAACCGGACAGGTCTCGGGTGAGGAGGCAGACGAAGCAGTCCCTGGTCCTCCAGGTTGGGGGTTGGGCATGAGGTTAACTACCCCACCCTGGAAAAAAGTGTGAGTTATAAAAACTTTGACGAATGAAAACCAAATTACACACTTGGTTGAAGAAGGTGCCCCAGTGAAGGGGAGCATGATGCTTCCCAGCCAAACCCGCAAGGGCGCTGGGAAGCTGACACACCTTCTGACGCCACGGAAATCCATCCTCGTGGAGACATGGAACATCCGAACCATGTTCCAGGCTGGCAAAGCTGCCACAATTGCCAGCAAAATGATGCTCTACAATCTCCTAGTCCTGGGCTTGGCTGAAACAAGATGGACACAGTCAGGGGAGATCAAATTGGTCAGCGGGCAGTCCATCATCTACTCCGGACAGGAAAATGGAGTTGGATTGGACACACCCTCTGGAAACCTGCCACAAACATCACCCAGCAAGCCCTGAAATGGAACCCCCAAAAGGAAAAGAGGTCGCCCCAGGAACAGCTGGAGAAGAGGTGTCCAGACAGAAATGTCTGAGAGTGGGCTCAACTGGGGAGATCTCGAAAGAACTGCCAACAACCGAGTGAGGTGGAGGACATTTGTCAATGGCCTATGCTCCCTAGAGGAGCAAAGGGCTTAAGAAGAAGAAGAAGATTGAAATTGACAAGGCATTGAAATTGACTACTTCCTTCTACTTCCTGGGAAGATTACGGAGATTCGGCATGTTGAAGAGGACTTCTACAGGTGCACGGTAGAGAGCAATCTGACTGGTTGCCTCGTGGCCTGGTTCGGCAACTTGAACATCCAGGAGCGAAAAATAATGCAGAAAGTTGCGACCACTGCCCAGTCCATCACCAGCTTTGACCTCCCCACCGTCGAAGGGATCTATCGTAGTCGCTGCCTCAAAAAGGCAGCCAAAATCATCAATGACCCACACCATCCTGGCCACACACTCATCTCACCATTGCCATTAGGAGGAAGGTACAGGAGTCTGAAAACTGTAACGTCCAGGTTCAGGAACAGCTTCTTCCCTACAGCCATCAGGCTATCAAACACAACAACGAATAAGCTCTGAACTGCAAAAGACTATATTATTATTGCACTATATTTGTTAATTATTGAACCTTTTTTTTTCTCTTCCCCCATTATGTACTATGTTTACATATTCACATATTCAATGGTGCTGCAGCAAGTAAGAATTTCATTGTCCCATCCGGGACATATGACAATAAAACACTCTTGACTTGACAAGGCATTGAAATTGACACGGCATTGAAATTGACAACGCTATTGAAATTGACAAGGCACTGAAATTGACAAGGCACTGAAATTGATAAGAAATCCCTTCGATGGATGCTTAACTCCATTAAACAATGTAACAATGGGGTTGGGCGTGACAATTAAACACCCAGACTTACATATTTTTGCTTGCAGTAACAAATATACATTTTTAGTTGTTAGGAACTTTGTATGCTCGGCAGGTTAGTGAAGGAGAAAAAGAGTTAACGTTTAAGGTCGATGTCCGTTCACCCATAACTCCGGTCGGGCAGTTGGTTGTGGGAATCTCACCTTGCATCACCCGGCGTGGCTTTATGGCCACGGGACAATCGCCATCGCCCGCCGGGGGCTTTGACTTTGACTTTGACTCTGACATCGGGGGGGAGAGTGCAGTGGAGAGAGAAGTTTTTTTGGCCTTCCATCACAGCAATGTGATGGATGTTTATGTAAATTATGTTGTGTCTTGGGTCTATTTGTTTGTAATGTATGGCTGCAGAAACGGCATTTCGTTTGGACCTCAAGGGGTCCAAATGACAATAAATTGAATTGAATTGAATTGAATTGAATAGAGTTGGAATCTCTGAATGTGGGAATCGGCAGCGGCGGTTTTTGCCGCTCCCCACCATCTGTAGTTTGTGGAGTCTAACTGAGATACAAATCAGTTGCAGTATAAATCCGTCTGAAGGGTCTCGACCTGAAACATCACCTATTCCTTTTCTCCAAAGATGCCGCCTGACCCACTGAGTTACTCCAGCATTTTGTGTCTATCTTCAGTGTAAACCAGCATCTGCAGTTCCTTCTTACACAGTATAAACTAGCATTAGATCGAAGACGGAATGGCCTCTCGCCGTCCTCCCCACCTTAGACTGGGCAGACGCAAGACAAAAATCAGAACTTACGGGTGTTGCTGTCAGTCAGGGCAGCCACAAACTGCAGGTATTTCTTCATGAGTGTGGTCTGGTCCACCACCGCTCCTGGAGTTGCTACAAATGCCATCCCTTCCACGTGTGTCACCAGCTGGGTTCAGCGTCAGCTCCGTCACTGCGCCAGGTCCGCTTCTAAGGGAGGACAAAAGAGCATAAATGCTGGAGAGAAAAAAACCCTCCTTCAGCCCACCATGTCCACGCCGACTATCGATCAACCCGTTTAAGCTAGTTCTATGTTATGCCACTGTCATCTGCACTTCCTCAAGAGTCAAGACTATTAAGGAGGCACAGTGGTAGAGTTGCTCCCTCATAGCGCCAGGTACCCGGCTTTAATCCTGACCACGGATCTGGTGGGCTTCCTTCAGGTGCTCCAGTTTCCTCCCATATTTCACAGAAGTACAGGTTTGTAATGGGCTGTTAATTGGCTTCTGAAAATTGTCTCTAGTGTGTCGGATGGAACTAGTGTTTGGGTGATCTTTGGTCGGTGTGGACTCGGTGAGTCGAAACGCCTGTTTCCACGCTGTTGAAGCAGGTTCTATAACAGCATTTAAAAGACATTTGAACAGGTACATGGATAGGAACGGTTTAGAGGGCCAAACACGGGTAAATGGAACTAGCTTAGATGGGTCGGCGTGGGCAAGTCGACCTGAAAGACCTGCTTCCGTGTTGTATGACGCTGACTATCATAACACTCCCCCTCTTGCCTTCGTCCCTCCATCCCCTTCTTCCCGTCCCACTCCACACTCTCCCCTCCATCTCCTGTGGTCCCCACTCCCTCCCCTCTGTCCCCCACACTATTTCCCTCTCCCCTTTACCCCCTCACTCCCCTCCACCCTTCCGTCTCCTGCGCCACGTCTACCCCCTCCCCTCCACGGCCACTCTTCCCTCTCCCTTACCCTCCGCCCCCACTCCTCTTCCTCCAATATTCCCCATTTATCCCCCTCCGCTCTGACCCCAACCCTTCTGCCACCCTCCATCACCACTCCTCCCTTTTCCACACACTCCTCCCCTCAAACCTCCATCCCATCCCCACCTCTCCCCTCCCCCCAATTCCACTCCACCTCCCTCCCCTACTCAGCCTGGGTGCACCCATCCCTCTCCTCACCCCCTCCCTCCCTCCTCTCCCCTCCCCCCAACCCCACTCCACCTCCCTCCCCTCCTCAGCCTGGGTGCACCATCCCTCTCCTCACCCCCTCTCTCCCTCCCTCCTCTCCCCTCCCCCCAACCCCACTCCACCTCCCTCCCCTCCTCAGCCTGGGTGCACCACCCCTCCCCATCCCCCTCCCCTCCCCCCCCCCCCCCCTCACTCACTCACACTCTCTCTCACCTCATCCCCGCGCTCCGCCACCCGCCCGCCGGCCCCTTTCACCGCTCCCGCCGCCTCCGCGCCCGCCTCACCCCGGCTCTCCTCCCTCCCTCCCCACGGCATCTACCCCGGGCCCTCCGTCCTACCTCCCCCCACCGAGCCTCTCCAACTCCCCCGCGGGCCCAGAGCGGACCGTCGCCCGCCTCCCGGGTCCAGAAACTCCCGGGACTCCTTCCGCCGGCGGAGGAGCAAACGCGCGGCCCGGCGGCGCTCAGACCATCGAAAACGATGGTCTTCCTCGGCGTCATCAGGCCGCGACCGCCCTTCAATGCAACAAGAGGAAACTTTATTTACAACTGCTCAGGGCAACCAGAGCCTTGGCTGAAACCCTCACAATAGTTCACCCAGAGGATGAAACTTGCTCATAAAAACATTGTTTAAAGTTTCAAGCCATCTTAATACCACTCTGTCTGTACACAAATATCAATGGCCTCTCCTTGAAACCTCCCCAGGGTCAGTCAGCTGTGGGGGAAAAAAACAAGTACGGAAGTTTAGTATATTGTCACTTCTTTTAGTTTTGTTTTAGATTAGAGATACAGCGCGGAAACAGGCCCTTAGACCCCACCAACACCGCGCTGACCAGCAATCACCCTGTACACCCGCACTATCCTGCACACTCAAGACAATCTACATTTGTACCAAGCCAATACCCTACACACCTGCACGTCTTTGGTGTGTGGGAGGAAACCGGAGCACCCGGGGGGAAACCCACACAGTCCGTACAGACAGCACCCGTGATCAGGGTCGAACACGGGTCTCTGGCGCTGTGAGGCAGCAACTCTACCACTGCTCCGCTCTCACTGTAACGAGGCACAGTGAAAAGTTTTTTGTTGCTTGGTATCCAGTCAGCAGAAAGACTGTATGAGAAGGAACTGCAGAAGCTGGTTTATGCCCAAGATAGACTTGTATACTGGGTCGGAATCCTTCTTCAGACTGAAAGAGAGAGGTGGTGGTGGACCATAAAAAAGGGTTCGGACCTGAAACATCACCTATCCCTTTTCTCCAGAGATGCTGCCTGACCCGCTGTTACTCCAGCATTTTGTGTCCGCCAGCGAAAAGACTATACATGATTACAATCAAGCCATCGACAATGTACAGATAAAGGATAAAGGGAATAACGTTTAGTACAAGATAAAGTCCGATTAGAGATATTCCGAAGGTCTATCTATTGAGATAGATGGTAGGTCAGTACTGCTCTCTAATTGGTGAGAGGATCTAATTTGTAAGGGAACAAAACATTTTTCAGTTTTTCAAAGCTAACAATGTGCATCTTTAATCTCTCCCTATTCCGTTCTGAGGTACCCACCTGCTTCAAGAAGACTACCATCATCCCAGCGCCAAAGAAAAGCTAGACCTCATGCCTAAACGACGACTGTCCAGTGGCTTTGACATCCACCATCATGACATGTTCTGAGAGGCCAGTTATGGAATGCATTAAATCCAGTCCACCCAGCGGTCCTGACTCACTGCAGTTCCCCTACCACCACAACAGGTCCACGGGTGATAACATCGGCATAGCCCTACACTCATCCCCAGAGCACCTGGATAAGAGAGACACCTACGTCATACTCCAATTCATAGACTACAGCTCTGCCTTTAATACCATTATACCATCTAAGCTGGTCACCAAACGCCCAGGACTTGGTCAGCACTTATCTCTGCACTGGATCCTCCACTTCCTGACCAACAGACCCCAATCAGTGAGGATAGGGGACAAATCATCTGCAAGGATACACTCGCAGCCCCCTTCTTTACTCCTTGTACACCCACGACTGTGCAGCCATGTACTGTACAAATCTAATTCAATTTTCAAGTTTGCAGACGATGCCACCATTGTGGGCCGGACATCAAATAATAATGAGAAGGAGTACAGGAAGTAGATCGAGATCCTCATGGCCTTTCTCTCAAAGTCAGCAAGACAAGGAGATAATGATCGACTTCAGGACTTCTAGCGACACATACCCCAGTTTACAATGACGGTGCCGAAGTAGAGATGGTTGAAAACTACAAATTCCTAGGAGGCGATATCACCAACTACTTCTCCTGGACCAGCCATATTAAAGCAACGACCAAGAAAGTACACGCCTCTAGTTCCTTAGAAGGCTTAGGAAGCTCGGCATCGACTCATCCTACCACAACCAGAGAGTGGTGCTGAACTACCATCTACCTCTTTGGTGACCCTCGGAATATCCGTGAACGGACTTTGCGGGCTTTACCTTGCACTAAACGTTATTCCCTTATCATGTATCTATACATTGCAAATGGCTCAATTGTAATCATGTACTATTGTATTCCTGATGGTAGACGCAAAATGCTGGAGTAACTCAGCGGGACAGGCAGCATCTCTAGAGAGAAGGAATGGGTGACGTTTCGGGTCGAGAGCCTTCTTCAAACTGAATGACTGATGACTGGAAAGCATGCAACAAAAGCTTTACAATGTACCTCAGTACACATGACAATAAACTAAACTAAACTAAACATATATATTACTTGGAGACACAAGAGCGTGCAGATGCTGCAATCTTGAGCAAAAAGAAAATAGAGGAACTCAGCAGGTCTGGCAGCTGTATAGTCCTTTTTCCTCGTGTTTTTCTCTATATGCAGCGTGGAAACAGTCCCTTCGGCACAACTTGCCCATACCGAGCAACATGCCTCGTCTATTCTAGTCCCACCTGCCTGCATTTGGCCCATATCCCTACAAATCTATCCTATCCATGTACCTGTCTAAGTGTTTCTCAAACGTTGCAAGAGTTCCTGCCTCAACTGCCTTTCAGGCAGCTCCTCTCATGATTATGTACACCTCACATTCTGCTTGGGTAGCTTGCAACCCAACTTTGGGATGTGGAAAGAGATCGGAGCAAACTGGGGAACCCCACGAGAACGTGCAAACTCCACATGGACAGCACCTGTGCTTGGGATCGAACCCCGGTCTCTGGTGCTGTGAGGCAGCGGATTTATGATCCGCAAGAGAAGGCAAAAGGTCAATGGTGGGGCAGAGGATGCCGAGGCTGGTAGGACATTGCCTACAGGGATTGTAGGACAGTTTAGGGTTAGTAGTTTAGTTTAGAGATACAGTGTGGAAACAGGACCTTGGCCCACTGAGTCTGCACCGACCAGCGATCCCCGCACACTAACACTATCCTACACACACTCGGGGCAATTTACTTTTATAGCAAACCAATTAACCTACAAACCTGAACGTCTTTGGAGTGTGGGAGGAAACCGAAGATCTCGGAGAAAACCCATGCAGATCGCGGGGAGAACGTACAAACTCCGTACAGAGAGCACCCGTAGTCAGGATTGAACCCGGGTCTCTGACATTGCAAGGCAGCAACTCTACCACTGTGCCACCATGACGCTGGGTATTAGCAGAGCCAGACCCAAAATGCTGGTGTAACTCGGGCAGGACAGGCAGCATCTCTGGATAGAAGGAATGGGTGACATTTCGGGTTGAGACCCTTCTTCAGACTGGGAGTCAGGGAAGTTGGAGACACAGAAATATGGAAGGGTAAGATGCTTTGTGTACTTCGTCATCACATTCCCCTAGCTAACAATAATCTATTCTACATTTTCCTTGAACTGCATCCACTTTGATATCTCATTCTCACACCTTACCCTTCCATATCTCTGTTTCTCCCTCTCCCTTGACGTCTCATCCCGTCCCGAGACATCACCCATTCTTTCTATCCAGAGCTGCTGCCTGCCTGGCTGAGTTACTCCTGCATTTTGTGTTTATCTTCGCGAAAACCAACATTTGCAGGTCCTTCCTGCACAGTAGCAGAGCCAGAGTGGCCAGAAAGTGGCCAACTTACACCCTGTTGACAGCACCAAGTACCAGGATCAGGTGCCATAGCTTTAGGGCAGCAGCCTCGACAGTGCCCTTGGGACAAGGTCAACAACAGCAACTTGTGTTTGTACGGCAACTCTGTCGTGAGCAAATATCTCAAGGGGGTTCACCTGAGCTATGGCAGATGCACCAAACTATGCAAGGCTACAGGAGATAGATACACAGTGCTGGAGTAACTCAGCGGGCCAGGCAGCATCTCTGGAGAGAAGGAATGGGTGACGTTTCGGGTCAAGACCCTTCTTCAGACACGTTTCAGGTCGAGACCCTTCTTCAGATTGCTCGACTGGAAACGTTACCCATTCCTTCTCTCCAGAGATGCGGCCTGGCCCGCTGAGTTACTCCAGCATCTCGTGTTGATCTTCAGAGACACAACGTGCTTTGGTTTGATTTGGAGAAGAGATTGAGAGAAATCTCTCTCTGCATGGTTTTGGTGAGATCTCATTAAGAATGCAGAATACAGTTTGATCTTCTTTCAAAACATTCAGATTGTACAAAAAATGAGACACAGGGTGCCAGAGTAACTCAGCGGGTCAGGCAGCATCTCTGGAGAACGTTTATTGTCACGTGTACCGAGGTACAGTAAAAAGCTTCTGTTGCGTGCTAACCAGTCAGCGGAAAGACAATACATGATTACAATCGAGCCAGTTACAGTGTATAGATACATGATAAGGGACTAATGCTTAGTGCAAGGTAAAGCCAGTAAAGTCCGATCAAGGATAGTCTGAGGGTCTCCAATGAGGGTCCCGGGAACATGACCCACTAATTCCGCGTTGACCATCCATCACCCCTACAATAGTTCTATGCCACACACACTAGGGGACAATCTTACAGAAACCAATTAACCTACAAATCCGCACGTCTTTGGGATGTGGGAGGAAACCAGAGCACCCGGATGAAACCCACAAGTCACATGTAGAACGTGCAAACTCCACACAGACAAGGTCAGGATTGAACCCGGGTCTCTGGTGCTGAGAGGTATCGGCTCTACCAGCCACTGTGACTTGTATGGACTGTCTTTGGTTGCAATAAGGGCATTAGGTTTTTTGTTGTTGCACATTGTAGTTATTGATTTATTGTAGGTGTGATCATTATATAGTATGTGTGTTATTGTGTTCACAGTTCCGCTCCTGTAAATACGAATTTCCCCGATCGGTGCATGTGACAATGAAACACTCTTGTCTTTTGAAAAAGGATAAACTTCCCCTTTTGCTTCCAGCACAAGGATTGTGTGAGTGGATTGGGAGACGGGTGACTGACGCGTCGGCGGCAGGCAGGTTTGGCGTTGAGAGAGAGCGGGGGGGGAGCTTAAACCGACTTTAGAAACTCTCGGTCTACAAAACCATGGCTACCGAACGTCTCCTTCTCCTGCTCATGAACACAGCGGCGATCGCAGGTGAGTGAGGCGAGGGCGAGGGCGAGAGAGACAGGGAGCGAGAGGCGGGGCGCTGAGAAAGTAACCCCACGCGTTATTTATTAACAAGGGCTCCATTAGGAGGCGGATGAGTTATAATCTGTGCAAACTCTGGGGGGGCACAAGGAACTGCAGGTGCTGCTTTACAAAACAAAAAGACACAAGGTGCTGGAGTAACTCAGCGGGGCAGGCAGCATCTCTGGAGGAAAAGGATGGGTGACGTTTCGGGTCGGGACCCTTCCTCAAACTGGAATTGGGAGTAGGGTCCCCAACACGAAATGTCATCTATCCACGTCCTCCAGAGATGCTGCCCTGACCTGCTGAGTTACTTCAGCACTTTGTGTCTATCTTCTTACATTTGCTCGTTTCTTCAGCATTGAAGATGTGTCTGATTCACACCGGGGAAACGGAGATGTTGACGCTTTTAGGAAGCTGCTGATTGTTTTTAAGTTTAACCCTCCTGCCATTTATCACAAATTGACGGATTGGTTCGGAATCTAAACAGAAGCAAAATGATGGAGACAGATTGCTGGAGCCCCTGAGAAAGTGGCTGTCTGTGTTTAGCCAAGGAGACAAAAAAAATACATCAGGCGCTGGAGTAACGCAGCGTATCAGTCAGCAACTCTGGAGAACATGGACAGGTGACGTTTCGATCCCAGGTATTACTTATCCATGTCCTCCAGAGATGCTGCCTGACCTGCTGAATTCCCCCGGCACTCTGTGTCTTTTTTTTTTTTGGTGATTGGGGGGGGGGGGGGGTAAACTAGCATCTGCAGTTCCTTGTTTTCTCCATCAATCTGGCGATCAGCTTTGGTTTTAAAAGAATCCTGATCGGAGGTTAACCAACCTAGTTTTAAAAGTTTCCCGATGCAAGGTACTGCAGATGCTGGCTTACATTAAAAAAAAGACACAAAGTGCTGGAGTAACTCAGCAGGTCAGGGATCATCTCTAGACTTTGCATTCTGCTATGGATTTTAATTCCAGCTGCGTGTTTTTGTAGCGAATGCCTTTGAAAGTTGAGTTTAGTTGATGTAAATTAACGGTGTTAAAGTACTGTAGCTGTAACCGAGGTAGAGCGAGAAGCGGATGGTACACAAAAATGCTGGAGAAACTCTGCGGATGCAGCAGCATCTATGGAGCGAAGGAAATAGGCAACGTTTCGGAACGCTCCATAGATGCTGCTGCACCCGCTGAGTTTCTCCAGCATTTTTGTGTACCTTAGAGTGAGAAGCGTTTCTGTTGAGTGTTAGCGAGTCAGCGGAAAGACACTACACGAGCCGTTCACAATGGAGTCAATGCAGGGGAGGATAAACACAAAGTGCTGGAGTAACTCAGCGGGTCAGGCAGCATCCCGAGAGAACATGAATAAGTGATGTTTCAGGTCGAGACCCTTCTTCAGATAGAAACATAGAAACATAGAAAATAGGTGCAGGAGTAAGCCATTCGGCCCTTCGAGCCTGCACCGTCATTCAATATGATCATGGCTGATCATCCAACTCAGTATCCTGTACCTGCCTTCTCTCCATACCCCCTGATATCTTTAGCCACAAGGGCCACATCTAACTCCCTCTTAAATATAGCCAATGAACTGGCCTCAACTACCTTCTGTGGCAGAGAATTCCAGAGATTCACCACTCTCTGTCTGAAAAAATTGAAGAGGTCTCAACCCGAAACGTCTCCAGAGATGCTGCCTGACCCGCTGAGTTACTCCATCCAGCACGTTGTGTTTATCTTCGGTGTTAACCAGCATCTGCAGTTCCTTCCTACACAAGGGGAGGGAGGATGGGTTTTGCGTGATGGTCTGGGCTGTTTCCACAAATCTCTGCCATTTGTCATTTACCCTGTGTTTTTGTTTATTTCTATTGTTTTATTCCAGCGGTGGGGTCCTCGCCCTATTACCTGTTTGTCAGCAGCAATGGTCCCATCACCACAGGTGCCCGGGGATCAGTGGAGGCCAGTCTGGTGCCCGGAGCTGGGATGGAGGCGGCTTTCCTGCCCCCCACCGACTATCTCTCCTTCCACTGGGAGGTGCAGAGGCCACTGTCCGTGGTGAGTCGGTGGCGGCGGGGAGCTCTGATCAGTTCCCTCATCGTCCGCAGCCACGTCCCGGGGCTGTACATACTCCGCGCCTGGGTGAGGAGAGTGGACTGCCTGAGATGTCTACCCCTGGCCCACACTGCCACCACCCTGCATGTTACAGGTGAGACCCAGGACTCGAGGGCCTGAGCCACGGGCGGTAGTGGAGGCAGACCCGATAGTGGCGTCTAAAAGGCCTTTAGACTGATGCAAAACGCTGGAGTAACTCAGCGGGACAGGCAGCATCTCCGGAGAGAAGGAACGGGTGACGTTTCGGGTCGAGACCCTTCTTCAGACTCAATATTTAGATATAGACACGTGGATATTGAGATATGGGATATTGAGATAGTCACAGGAGCAGGGAAAAAAGTGCAGAGAAGATTTTAAAGGATGTTGCCATGATCTGAGGGCCTGAGCTAGAGGGAGAGGTTGAGCAGGCTACGGACTTTATTCCTTGGAGCACAGGAGGATGTGGGGTGAGCTTATAGAGGTGTATAAGATCATTAGAGAATTAGAACGGGTAAATGCATACTCTTTTACCCAGAGAAGGGGTACCTAGAACCACGGAACAGTTTAAAGTAAGAGGGAAAAGATTTAATAGGAACCTGAGGGGTAACCTTTTTTACACAAAGGGTGGTGTGTATATTGAACCAGCTGCTAGAGGAGATATTTGAGGCAGGTACAGCAATAACAACATTTAATAGACATTTGGATATTACCTGGATAGGAAATGTTTCGAGGGATATGGGCCAAACACAGGCAGGTGGGACTAGCGTAGATGGGGCATCTTGGCCGGCATAGGCAAGATGGGCTGAAGGGCCTGCTGTGTGAGCTTACGATTCCCCAACGCCTGGTCCGTGGGGAATATACGCCTGCTTGTCAGAGCACAGACTTTGGCAACTTTAAACACAAGGCATAAAGGCATTAAAATAAAGACAGAAAATGCTGGAGTAACTCAGTGGGTCAGGCAGCATCTCTGGAGGAAATGGATAGGTGACCATTCACACTAGTTCTATGTTGTCCCAAGTTCTCATCCACAGCTTGGCCTGTTTTTTCAACACGTCATAATTGTAAATCATCGAGGAATCATGGTGAATACTTTATTGATTAAGCAATCAATCAATCAATTAATTAATTATTTCATTGTTAATTGATTACTTATTCGTTATTAATCGGCCATGCAATGGCAATTTCTATTTATTTGATGGTTAATTGTCTGAATTATGATTTATCATTATAAAAATATTATAGTCTTATTAAGGTCATTTAATGATCAACTATTCAAATAATCAATGAATCAATTCATCAGGCGGTCAGTTAGTTAATTATATGATTAGTGATTCATTATTTGATTGATTAATTGTTTAATTATTAAGTTTATTGACCAATCACTCAATTACACAATTAAGTTTTAAGTATTCATTAAAAGTTAATTGTGCAGTTATTCGATGTAGGTTATTGGTGAATTATTTTTTATAACTCGTTGGCATCGGTTGAATTTTGGGTGTAATTTTCTTTCCACACAGACTCTGTAATAGGAACCTTGTCACTGACGCAACTGAATAGGAGTGTCACTTCTACAAACATCGGGTATGAACTGGCCACAAATACCCCAACAAAAATCTCATTCATCCTCTACGACCCCAGCAGATACTTCAGCTCCTCTTTCTTCCGCTTCCGTTGGCACTTTGGAGACGGGTAAGTGCATGTTCCTGTAAAGAGTGAAGCCTAATGGATGCTAATTGGAGGGAATTGTGGGGGGCGCAGTGGCCTAGCGGGAGAGTTGCTGCCTTACAGCGCCAGAGACCCCAGTTCGATCCTGACTATGGGTGCTGTCTGTACGGAGTTTGCACGTTCTCCCTGTGACCGCATGGATTTTCTCCGGATGCTCCGATTTCCTCCCACATCTCAAAGACGTGCGGATTTGTGGGTTAATTAGCTTTTTTAAAATTGTTCACAGAGTGTAGGATAGAACTAGTATATGGGTGATTGTTGGCCAGCGCAGACTTGGTGAGCCTGTTTCCATGCTGTATCTGTAAATTAAACTAAACTAAGCTCGTGAGATCTTTCAAAGGGCTAGCACAAGCCGTGTGGGCTGAATGGTCTTATGCTCACTGATATGACTAATCGAACCCGAATGCTGATTGCCTAAAATTAACACGACAGACCCAGGAAAGAAAGATTAATGCATATGTTTTTATCCTTCGACTTTGTAAAGGGAGAGGAGAATCACAAATGATTCCTACGCATTCCACATCTACCCGAGGGCAGGGATATACCAGGCTCAAGTTGAAGTCTACGTATACCTCAGCCATTCCCAATGGAAGAGTGGGACTTTTGGAGCCACGTTGAACCTTCTGGGTAATGTAGACTCAAGGAACTGCAGATGCTGGTTTACAAAAAAAAGACTCAAAGTGCTGGAGTAACTCAGCAGGTCAGGCAGCATCTCTGGAGAACATGGATAGATGATGTTTCATCTCGCGATCTGAAGGCAAAAGTCCGAAGAAAGGTCTCAACCAAAAACATAATCTACCAATGTTCTCCAGAGATGCTGCCTGACCCGCTGAGTTACTCCAGCACTGAACTGCAACCTAGGGTCCCAGTCCTTATGTGAAGCCATGCCAATTGATTGAAAGGCACAGGATGGAAAGAGGCCCTTTGGGTTTGGAGGCAGGTTGTGGTTCAGATGGCGAAGCGATCACGTGTGCAGTTTGTACATTCTCCCTGTGACTCCCTGTGTGAGTTTTCCCCGGCTGCTCCCATTTCCTCCCACACTCCAAAGATGAGCGGGTTTGTAGATTAATTGGCCTTCTGTAAATTGCCCCCAATGTGTAGGGAGTGAATGAGAAATTGGGACAACATAGAACTGGTGCGAGCGGGTGATCGCTGGTCTGCGTGGGCACAGTGGGCTGTAGGGCCTAATTCCACACTGTATCTCTAAACTCAACCCATCCTACTTTACTCCCATTTTATTCTCCCCAGATCCTCATCAACTCCACACAGATGTTCCCAACAATGGACCTTTGTGGGCTCCATCCTTCCTTGGCCATCTGTTGCCGGCCCTGCTTTGTTCTGGCCTTTCTCTTCCTCCAGTTCCCTCCCCTCTACTTTCAGCCTGAAGAAGGATCCCGGCCAGAAACGTCACTCATTCATTTCCTCCAGAGATGCTGCCTGACCCGCTCTGACATCCTCCAGCACTCTGTGTGTCTCTCTACCTGACTGTAGGTTCAATGAACTTGGGAGGACACCGGGGAATCTGGAAGGTTTGGAGCGGGTTAGTGATGTGAATTTGTAGCGTGACTTACCCAACGAGATGACTCATTCTCGCATCTACTTCAATCCAGATCCGATCAACGCCATAGAGGTGAGGAATGCAGACGGCGAGCATCCAAAAGACATCATGGACTTCCATCTGCATGTAAACGGCAGGTGAGAAACAAAATGGAGGGCAGGGATTTACCCGCGATCCATCGGGCCGCCGAGAACGAAGGGGGACCCAGCGGGGGGGAGGGGGCGCTGAAAATGATGGGGGAACCTTGATTAGAACGGGTGTCATGGGGATAGAAGGCAGGAGAATGGAGTTAGGAGAGAGAGAGATAGATCCGTTATAATAGAATGGTGGAGTAAACTTGATGGGCCGAATGGCCTAATCCTGTTCCCATCACATGAACTAATGGACCCAGCCGGGGGGTGGTGGGGGGGGGGGGGGGGGGGGGTGGCAGCAGCCATGTACAGCGACAGGCAGAAGATAGGTACCTTTTGTAACTTTGTCAGCACCAGAAACGTGGTGAGTCTTTGTGTACTGTCTAGGCGAGGGCTGCTGTATGATTTTACCAGGTTGTATGTAAAATAAGGCATTTCACCGTAACTAGATACATGTGATAATAACGTATCACAGAATCGTTGACTCGTGTTGGCGGCTTCATATACCTCAGGCACTCCCAGAGGGAGACTGGGATCTTTGGGGCCACGTTGAACTTGTTGGCTAATGTGGACGCTTCTTTAGAAAGGAGATGAGGAGGAATTTCTTCAGCCACAGGGTGGTGAAACTGTGGAATTCATTGCCACAGATGGCTGTGGAGGCCAAGTCAAAGGGTATTTTTAAAGCGGAGATTGACAGGATCTTGATTTATAAGGGTGGCAGGGGTTATGGGGAGAAGGCAGGAGAGGGAAAGATAGATCAGCCATGATTGATCGGCGGAGTAGACTCGATGGGCCAAACGGCCCAATTCTGCTCCTGTGTTTTACGGACTTCTATGCAATCCTTTTCCAGCCCACCGCTGACCATCTGCTGGTCAGTCTCTGCGAACTGTATCCGTGCAGTTGGTCACGCATGTCACACGGTGCTACTGGAGAGGTCACGGGACTGTCACGTGAGATACCCCATGAGCGAAGCGGAACCTTACACACTCAACGTACGGGCTGAGAACGGGGTGAGCTCCCTGCAGACCTGCTACAAGATAACTCCGTGGCGTAAGGGTGAGTGCAGAGGGTAGGACGCGGAACCATTGGCGGAGACGCTCCCCGACAGACGTAAGAGTTGCATAAGTCAGATGTTACGTGTCAGAAACGGAAGTGCTAACGCTCGCTCGTCAATCCACAGTCAACCCTCGTTATAATGGACCATGGGTGGGGGGCAGAGACTGGTGTCCATTATTGCTGATCGTCCACTATAACAGAGTCAGGGATTATCACTGTATAAGCAGTAGAAACAAAAAACTGCAGATGCTGGTTAATACACAAAAGGACGCAAAGTGCTGGAGTAACTCAGAGGGTCGGGCAGCATTAATGGAGAACATGGATAGGTGACTTTTCGGGTTGAGACCCTTCTTCAGACTCGGTCCGGAAGTGGGTCTGGAATCCAGGTGAGTAGATGGCCCCAGCCTGCTGGCAGCAAGGGGGTGAGGCCAGCGTCGGTGTAGTCGATAGTCGTGGCCCGCGGGCAGCCAGAGTGCGGGAGAGGGTCGCTGGTGAGGGTCGCTGGTGACGGCAGCAGGTGCGGCTGGAAGCCACCAAGGAGACGGTGTGGCCAGAGGTAAACTTATGAAATGTGTATCTCAAATATTTGGTGTTAGAGCAGTTATGTGGACATTACTTGTTAAATAATCGGTTGCTGTTGACTATAATACATTAGCTAGTCGAATGTTGCGGGGGAATTCTGTGCAAATTCATTGCCTCAGATGTCAGTGGAGGCCAAGTGATTGGGTATCTTTAACGCTGAGATTGACAGGTTTTTGATTAGTAAGGGCGTCAAAGGTTACGAGGAGAAGGCAGGAGAATGGGGTTGAGAGGGAAAGATAGATCAGCCATGATTGAATGGCAGAGCAGACTCGATGGGTCGAATGGCCTGGTTATGCTCCTGTACCTTACGAACTGATGGCACCGAGGAGTGGATAAAGGTGAAATAACTGTGTGTGGTGGTGATTTGGGCAGGGCAGCACTTAGTACATATGAATGAAGGACCGTTCAGAAGTCTGATCACAGAGGGGAAGAAGCTGTTTCTGAGTCTGGTTGTGCGCTGGTTCAAGCTTCTGTCAGACGGGAGCAGAGAGAAGGAGGAAAGACTGAGGCGGGGCAAGTCTTTGATTATCTTGGTGCAGGATTGCTGCATTATAATAGTTGCTCTCGTTTAGATAAGACAATAAACAAGAGATATAGACAGTGATGTAGAGAGATGCAGAACAAATGAATGAAAGATATGCAAGCAAGTATTCACTGTCTATATCTCTCGTTTCCCTTTCCCCTGACTAGTCTGAAGAAGGGTCTCAACCCGAAATGTCACGCATTCCTTCTCTCCAGAGATGCTGCCTGTCCTGTTGAGTTACTCAAGCATTTTGTGTCCATCTTTGGTTTAAACTAGCATCTGCAGTTCCTTCCTACACATACCTCCTCTGGCAGCTCGTTCCATATAGCCACCACCCTCTGAGTGAACTATTGAGGCTGAGAGTGGAATAGAACCTTACAGGATAGGAACAGGCCCTTCGGCCCACAATGTCTGTGCTGAACAAGATGACAAGACCATCTCTTATCTGCCTGCGTATAATCCAAATCCTTCCATTCCCTGCACATCCAAAACCCTCTTCAATGCAGAGTGGCCCAGAGGCTAGACCCTCTTCAATGCAGAGTGGCCCAGCGGCTAGACCCTCTTCAATGCAGAGTGGCCCAGCGGCTAGACCGAGCCTCTGCATCACAGGCAGACCAAACCAAATGGGATTAACGCAGCATTAGTGCGGGATGGGTGGCTGGGAGCCAGAATGGACTCGATGGGCCTAACGTCCTCTTCCTGTGCCATGTGGGCCCGTGAGCCGAGCGGTGGCACCTGATCCGTGTCAGCAGCCAAGCGCGTGGAGGTGCCACGTCACTGCCAGCTGCATGTGCCCTCTCTCCACACGCAAGCACCTGCTGAGTCACGCGTGTGACGTGATGCTCTCTGCCGCTTTCACTTCTGCTTTGCCACTTCCCCATCATAGGACATCGAACAATGCAGCTCAGGAACAGGCCCTTCGGCCCACTATGTCCATGCTGAACACAAAGACAGGTTAAATTAGTAGAGTCACACAGCACGGAAACAGCCTCTTTAGCCCAACTCACCCATGCCAACCAACATGCCCCATTTCAGCTAGTCCCATTTGCCCACGTTTGACCCATGTCCCTCTAAACCTTTCCTGTCCATGTACCTGTCCGAAATGCCGTGATAGTACCTGCCTCAACTATCCCCTCTGGCAGGTCGTTCCATACACCCACCCATACACCCACTAAGTGAAAAAGTTGTCCCTCAGGTTCCTAATAAACCTTTCCCTTCTCCCCTTAAACCTAGCTCTTAATTCTTAAATCTGGTTCTTAATTCCCCAACTCTGGGAAAAGACTGTGCATTCATCCAATCTATTCTTCTCATGATTGTGTACACCTCTATAAGATCACCCGTCAGCCTCCTGTGCTCCACGGAATAAAGTCCCAGCCTCCCCAACCCCTCTCTATAGCTCAAGCGGTGGTGGTGCTGGCTCGAAGGGCCGAATGGCCTACTCCTACACCTATTGTCTATAAGCCCACGAGTCACGTCAACATCCTTGTAAATCTTCTCTGCACTCTTTGAGCTCCTCCGACTGCACATATGTCTCTATGTCCATGTCCCTCTCTAAATTCTTTCTAAATGCCACCATCGTATCGGCCTCCACCACTACCCCTGGCTGCGTATTCCTGGCACTCCCCGCCCTCTGTGTAAAAACATCTCAATCCGCACATCTCCTTTAAACTTTGCCTCTCTCTCTCATTAAAGCTTTGCCCTATAGTCTAAGAATTACACAACTCATTTGATTTTGCACTTCGGCGATTTAGCACGGAAACAGACCCTTCAACCCACCAAGTCCACACACTGACCAGCGATTACCCTGTACACTGGCACTATCCTACATGCTAGGGACAAGTTTCCATTTTTACCTTAGCCAATTAACCTACAAATCTGTACGTCTTTGGAGAGTGGGAGGAAACCGGAGCTCCCAGAGAAAACCCACGAGGTCATGGGGAGAATGTACAATTTCCATACAGACAGCGCCCGTGGTCAGGATCGAACCAGGGTCTCTGGCGCTGTAAGGCAGAATCTCAACCGGTGAGCCTATTTCTAAATTGAGATTGGAACTCATCAGATAAGGAGCCACTAAATTGAGAAGGGTGTGGACTAAAAGGAATGGAAGATATCGAGTGGTTTACAATGATCCTGCGCCAGAGACCCGGGTTCGATCCTGGCTACAAGCGTTGTCTATACGGAGTTTGTACATTCTCCCCGTGACCACATGGGTGTTCTCCGGGTGCTCCAGTCTCATCCCACATTCTAAAGACGTACAGGTTCGTAGATTAATTGGTTTTGGCAAAGATTCTAAATTGTCCATCATGTGTAGGATAGTGATATTGTATGGGGTGATCGCTGGCTGGCGTGGATTCGGTTGGCCGAAGGGTCTGTTTCCCCACTGTATCTCCCAACTAAACTAAACTAAATATCACAATAATAAACTAAACCAAACTAGGGAGTAGATTCCAAAATGGGATAACATGGAACTAATGTGGACAGGTGATCGATGGTCGGCGAGTGGTCGATGGACCGAAGGGCCTGTTTCCACGCTGTATCTTTCAATCAATCAATCAATAAAATGGGTGCTTGATGGTCGGCATGAACTCGATGGGCTGAAGGGCCTGTCTCTGTGTTGTACGCCTGTGCTGACTGTCCCACTCTGTTCCCCATCAGGCATTCACCCGGTGTGGTTCATCATCCCCGGTGTTACCCTGCTCACCATCGTCCTACTCATCATCTTGTCCACCACCATGAGGAGCAGCAGATCCCAGAAGGACTTGGTTGAGGTAAGTCCAAGCCCGCTGGCCATGCTGAGTAACTCCAATCATTCCCTCTCCCCCTCGCTTCCGTCCGGCAGAAGAACGCGCACCACCAGACTCAGGAACAGCTTCTTCCACTCTGGAAATCGGAGCACCCTAGTGTTCATGGGGAGAACGTACAAACTCACAAGTGCAGACTGCACCCGTAGTCAGGTTCGAACCTGGGTCCCTGATGCTGGTGAGGCATCAACTCTACCGCTGCGCCACTGTGCTGCTCTGCCCGAGACGGCAAGAAACCGCAGAGTTGTGGATGTAACCCACCCAGTTCATCACACGGAACAAACTCCCCACCATTGACTCCATCCACACTTCACGCTGCCTCGGAAAAGCAGCCAACACCATCAAAGGCTTGACCCACCCTGGTCATTTCTTCCTCTCCCCGCTACCGTCTGGCAGAAGATGCAGAAGCTTGAACACGCGCACCACCAGACTCAGGAACAGCTTCTTCCCCTCTGTTATCAGGCTACTGAACGGTCCTCCTATAAGCCAGGGCACTGTCCGATTCACCTCTACCCCATTGCGGACATTGGACTTTGTCCCTGGAACTGACGCGCTACAATGCTGAGAACTATATTCTGCACTCTGTGTCTTCCCCTTTTGTCTACCTGTTGTACTTGAGTTTGACTTTGTATTTGTGTGTAATATTATCTGATCAAATTGGAATAACGTGCAAAACAAAGCATTTCACTGTACCTCAGGACAATAGCCAATAGACAACAGGTGCAGGAGTAGGCCATTCGGCCCTTCGAGCGAGCACCGCCATGCAATGTGATCATGGCTGATCATCCACAATCAGTACCCAGTTCCTGCTTTCTCCACATATCACATGACTCTGCTATATTTAAGAGCTCTATCTAACTCTATCATTAGTACACATGACAACAATAAACATAATTATTGGACAGTGCAAGTTGTTCCTAGAATGTTGGTAGGTGGTAGAATCTTGGGTGGAGGATAAAATGAGATGAGTGTAACTGAGTGAGTGATTGCTACTACGGACTCACGGGGCTGAAGGGCCTGTTTCTGTGCTATAGGATTTTGTGTAGTTTTGTTTTGCTTCAAGATGCAGCGTGGAAATAGGCCCTTGGGTTCACCGAGTCTATGCTGACCAGCGGTCACCTGTACATTAGTTCTATCCCACACACTAGGAACAACTTATAGAGGTCAATTGACCAACAAACCTGCATGTCTTTGGAGTGTTGGGGGTGAACTGCACACCTTCCCCTTTGCTCTATCAACTTGATTTTGACTTGATTGTATTTACGTCCAGTATTATCTGATGTAATATTTTGTAGGTTAATTGGCTTCTGTAAATTGTCTCTAGTGTTTAGGATAGAACTAGTGTGAATGGATGATCCTTGGTCGGTGCGGACTCGGTGGGTCGAAGGGCCTGTTTCCACGCTGTATCTCTAAAACTAAAACTAAATTCAATGGAGAAAATAAATGAATGCCTGCCTCATGTAGATTCCTGAATGTGCCACCGGATGGCAGTGCTGGCCACACAATAGATGACTGGCATAAAATTGACACAAAGTGCTGGAGTAACAGCGGGTCAGGCAACATCTCTGGATCAGGATACTTCTTCACAAGGCGGGGTGGCACAGTGAAAAACGGTAGAGTTGCTGCTTTACAGCGCCAGAGACCTGGGTTCAATCCCCACTACGGGTGCTGTCTGTATGGAGTTTGCACGTTCTCCGGATGCTCCGGTTTCCTTCCACACTCCAAAGACGTACAGGTTTGTAGGTTCATTGGATTTGATAAATTGTAAAATTGTCCCTAGTGTGTAGGATAGATGTCATAGCCTCAGAATTAAAGGACGTTCGTTTAGGAAGGAGGTGAGGAGAAATTTATTTATTCAGAGGGTGGTGAATCTGTGGAATTCCTTGCCACAGAAGGCTGTCGAGGCCAAGTCAGTGGATATTTTTGATTCAGAGATGGATAGATTTTTGATTAGTACAGGTGTCAGAGGTTATGGGGAGAAGGCAGCAGATTGGGGTTAGGAGGGAGAAATGGATCAGTCGTGAATGAATGGCATAGTAGACTTGATGGGCCGAACAGCCTAATTCAACTTCTGTCCCGTATGACCTTATGATAGTGCTGGTGTATGGGGTGATGGCTGGTCGGCATGGACTCGGTGGGCTGAAGGGCCTGTTTCCACACTGTATCGCTACAGTCTCAAGTGTGAGGTGCCGCTGTTTGAAGCTGTTCTAACACCTGCTCTGCTTGCGTTTTCACAGGTGGCGGATTTTGATTTCTCTCCATCCGGGGTGAAGTCGTCAGGGTGGGGACGAGGGGAGATCTTTCCCTTGTGCTGCGGCCCCAGCCAGTCCCAGGCTCGTCAGTCCCACAGTCGCACCACCAGGGAAGGCCGCTCCCTCCTGCACTGCAGCGGCCCCCCGCCCCTGGATTACCGCACCTGGAAACACCTGCACCCCGCCGACCCCGGTTCCAATCCCGCCACCTGCTCAGTAGCGCAGCGGTAGAGTTGCTGCCTCACAGCGCCAGTCGCGGGTCCAATCCTGGCGACGGGTGCTGTCTGTACGGAGATTGTACGTTCCCCCTGTGACTGCGTGGGTTTTTCCGTGTGTCATAGAGTCATACAGTGTGGAAACAGGCCCTTCGGCCCAACTTGCTCACACCGGCCAACATTTCCATCCAGGCTAGTCCCACATGCCTGCATCTGGCCCATATCCTTCGAAACCTGTCCTACCCACATACAGTACCTGTCTGACTGTTTCTTAAACATTGCAGTAGTATCAGCCTCGACTACCTCCTCCAGCATCTCGTTCCACCACCTGCTGATTGAAAAAGTTACCCCTCAGTTTCCTATTAAATCTCTCCCCCTCACCTTAAACCTATCTCCTCTAGTTTTCGCTTCCTGTTTCCTCTCACACTCCAAAGACGTGCAGGTTTGTAGGTTAATTGGTCTCCGTAAATTGTCCCAAATGTGCAGGATAGAACTAGTGTACGGGTGATGATTGGTCAGCAGGGACTCAATGGGCCAAAGGGCCTGTTTCCACACTGTATCTAAACTAGAACTAAAAATATCGTCTACTTACACAGCGCCTATACCAGTACAAATTCAAAGCCAGGGGGTAATCGGTGACACCGCTGGTAGAGCTGCTGCCTCACCGTGCTAGTGATCCCAGGTTCTATCCTGCCCTTGGGTGCTGTCTGTGTGGAGTTTGCACGTTCTCCCAGTTATCATGTGGGTTCCTCCGGGTACTCCGGTTTCCTCCCACATCCCAAAGACGTGCGGGTTTGTAGGTTAATTGGCCCTCTGTAAATTGCCCCCTAGTGTGTAGGAGTGGATGAGAAAATGGGATAATGTAGAACTAGTGTGGCCAGGGTGGTGTGGGTGCGGGCAGTTGTTGGGAAGAAGCTGTTCTTGAACCTGGAGGTCATGGTTCTCAGTCCTTCTCCCTTCTGTACCTTCCTCCCAATAGTAGGAGTGAAATGAGAGCGTGGCCAGGATGGTGTGGATGCTGGCTGCTTTGGGGATGCTGGCTGCTTGCAGGAGGAACGTACGTGATGTCACCTTTCATTGTTATTTTTACATTATTGTGTTCTACCAAATAAATAAATATGTATAAAACTTAGCAAATCCAATAAACGCATTTCTTAACATCTACAAGTATTTCTTGAGGGTCATACGCTTCAAGTTTAGATAGGTAGATCTTTTTGAGCTAAGGGCATAAGGTGGTGCAGCGGTACAGCTGCTGCTTTACAGCGCCAGAGACCCGGGTTCGATCCTGACCTCGGTCGCTGTCTGTGTGGAGTCTGCACGTTCTCCCCAAGACGGCACAGGTTTCGTCCCACACTGCAAAGACGTGCGGGTATGTAGGTTAATTGCTCCTCTGTAAATTGTCCCCAGTCTATCGTGGACCGAGTCCACGCCAACCATCGATTAACTGTTCATACTAGATGTGTGTTGTCCCACTTTCTCACCCACACAATACACAACAGGGGCAATTTACAGAAGACAGCTAACCTATAAACCCGCAGGTCTTTGGGATGCGGGAGGAAACTGGAGCGACCAGAGGAAACCCACGCAGTCATAGGGAGAACGTGCAAGCTCCACACAGACAGCATCCGAGGTTCGGATCAAACACGGGTCTCTGGCGCTATGTAGCAGTATTTTCATGGGCGAATCCCATCTTCGGAACTATCCAGGAATTCCGGGATCTCGAGCTGCTTTCTGAATAGAGGAGATGGTGAGGGTAGACACAGAATGCTGGTGTAAATCAACGGGTCAGGCAGCATCACTGGAGAACATGGGGATGTTTCGGGTCAGGAACCTTCCTCAGACGGCAGGAGATGGCGAGGACAGGTTTTGCAGTTTGCTGAAACGTTCTGAGTCCAGTGATCTCATTGTCACTGCAGTAAACAAACAGAGACACTCATTGTTGCTTGCAATGAATCATTCCTGTCAGCACTAGGACACTCTGAACCTGAGGGAAGGAGCACACGAGGCTGCACACCTTGTTAAATGTGTCCTAACCTTCAGCAGATTGATCTTCAGCCTCCCTGCTTTATGTAGCTCAGCACTTGTTCCCGAAGGTCAGAGGATTGATTTTGAAGCAAGGGCTTGGATCTCTACAGGCGTGGTACAGCCTAGCGCCATCAACACTGAATTCAACCATCTTGGAAAAATCAGCCTTCGATCCTGCGTACATCCCGTCGTAGAACAGATAGCTGCACAGCTGAAACGGGGAACACCGCAGCTCCTCCCAGAGGTCGTGGCCTCTGTAAATTGCCACTGGTGTGTAGGGCGTGGATGAGGAAGTGGGATAATGTAGAACCAAGTGTGAATGGGTGATCGATGGTCAGCATGGACTCGCTGGGCCGAAGGGCCTGTTTCCATGATGTATCTTTAAACTAAACTGAACTCTGGGTTGCCAGTTCGATAACATAATCACTATATTCTGGAGAAACCAGATGCTGGTTTATACCAAAGATAGATACAAAGTGCTGGAGTGTCTCAGCGGGTCAGGCAGCATCTATTGAGAAAAAGGATGGTGATGTCTCAGGTCAATGATTCATGATATGTTATCACATAACCCCAGGTACAGTGAAGTGCTTTGTTGTGCATGCAAGCCAGAAACATCATACAGCAGACGCCACCCAGGCAGTAACATCATACACACAAAGAGTTGCCATGTTTCTGGTGCCGAGAAAGTTACAAAAAATGAATTGAACAGTTTTAACTTGTGCTGGCGGCAGCAAACCAGGCCTCCCGTCACACACGGCTGCAGGCAGCTCCCTCGCAGAATTCCCCCTTCGTTCTCAGTGGATTCATCGCCCCAGTAAATTGTCCCTAGTGTGTAGGACATGGATGAGAAAGTGGGATGACATTGATAACCAGTGTGAATGGGGGATCGATGGTCGGCGTGGGTTCGGTGGGCCGAAGGGCCTGTTTCCATGCTGTATCTCTAAAATAATCTAAACCAGACTAAACCGAATTTATAACACGACAGGATACTTAGCCTCGGTCCTGATTTTGTAGCCATGATATTTGTTTGTTCCTAACACAGACTCCTGAGTACACTGCGTCTAGTCTGATAATCATCCAGCCAGCCAGAGACTTTATCAGCATCTATATTGTTAATCCCACTATATAACATTGTACTCAATATCATCAATCCAGCTCCCGTCCTCAATGTCCTTTGATGCAAAAAGTACACTCTAAAAATAACCAGGAACTACGGTGCAGAAAAGTCAAACGTTATTGGGTTCTGTACGGATAAGACTTGGTCGTGGAGAGATTCAGCACGGAGACAGGTCCTCCAGTCAACCATGTCCACGTGACCATTTACACCAACGCTACCACAACATTTCCAATCAACTACCGACCAGGATTCCACCACTCACCTACACACCAGGGGCAGCACGGTGGCGCCGCGGTAGAGTCGCTGCCTCACAGCGCCAGTGACCCAGCTTCGATCCTGACTACGGATGCTGTCTGTGTGGAGTTTGCAGGTTCTCGCTGTGTCCGCGTGGGCTTTCTCTCCGGGTGCTCCAGTTTCCTCCCACACTCCAGGTTTGTAGGTTAATTGGCTTTGTTAAAGATTGTAAATTGTCCCTAGTGTGTAGGACAGTGCTAGTGTATGGGGTGATCCCTGGTTGACGTGGACTCGGTGGGCCGAAGGTCCTGTTTCCGCGCTGTATCTCCAAACTAAACTAGTGTATGAACGGGCGATCGTGGGTCGGCACGGACTCGGTGGGGCCGAAGGTCCTGTTTCCGCGCTGTATCTCTAAACTAAACTAAACACCAGGGGCCAATTGAACCTGCCGACCTGCGTATTTTAGGATGTTCGCGGCCACAGCAGCTCTACCAGTGGCCCAGCAGGTAGAGCTGCTGACTCACAGCACCACAGATCAAGGAGTCACCAGTGAGTTTACAAGGATGAGGGGGGACCTCATTGAAACTTACCAAATGGTGAAAGGCCAGGATAGAGTGGATGTTTCCACCAGTGGGGGAGTCTAGGACCAGTGGCCATAGCCTCAGGATCAAAGGATGTACTTTAAAAAAGGTGAAGAGGAATTTCTCGAGTCAGAGGGTGGTGAATCTGTGGAGGCCAAGTCAATGTATATTTTTAAGGTGGAGATTGACAGATTCTTGATTAATATGGGTGTCAGGGGTTATGGGGAGAAGGCAGCAGAATGGGGTTGAGAAGGAAAGATAGATCACCCATGATTGAATGGCGGAGTAGACTTGATGGGCCGAATGGCCTCATTCTGCTCCTACAACCTATTAACTTATGAACTTATGAGTTTGCACGTTCTCCCTGTGACCGCGTGGGTTTGCTTTGGGTGCACTGGTTTCCTCCCACACTCCTAAGATGCAGAGATTTGTAGGTTAATTGGCTTTGGTAAAATTGTAAATTGTGAATGAAGCGGATGTTATTGACTCGCCTCGACCACAATAGTAAACTGCAACGTCTCAGCCTGTGAGGAAGGGCTTCAACGCTGCTGGCTGAGCCATCTTTGCAAATGTATTCAGTTCAGGCTGTGCAAAGGTGCAACATTTCCCTCACACAAGTGATTAAACTGTGCAGTCTGAGCAATAAATCCCATTTAATCACTAAATCGCAGTTCGTCACCTAATTCATCACTGAGGTGGGAGAACAGTATTATTGTCAGCTGCAAAAAGGTCGATTTTCTCTGGAAAATTACCCTGTCAGGTCACTCCTTTACAAATCTCTAATTGGATCAAAAAAACCCTTCCAGCTCCAGAATGTTCCGTTTTCCTTTCGACGATAATTGGGGTGAGTTTTAACCCCGGCCAAGAGGGGCGGAGAGGACCTTGGACTTTAGTCTTTAGAGATACAGCATGGATACAGGTCTACCGAGTCCGCGCCGACCAGCGAATACCCGTACACTAGCACTATCCCACACACCAAGGACAATTTACAATCTTAACTAAGCTAATTAACTTACAAACCTGTGCCCCTTTGGAGTGTGGGAGGAAACCGGAGCACCCGGTTTCAGTTTAGAGATACAGCGTGGAAGCAGACCCTTCGGCCCACCGAGTCCATGCTGTCCAGTGATCACCAGTTCACTAGTTCTATCCTACACACTAGGGACAATTTACCAAAGTCAATTAACCCACAAACCTACATGTCTTTGGGATGTGGGAGGAAACCGGATCACCCGGAGAAAGCCCACCTGGTCACAGGGAGAACGTACAAACTCTGCACAGACAGCAACTATTGTCTGGATCAAACCTGGGTCTCTGGCGCTGTGAGGTAGCAACTCTACCACTGCGCCACTGTACCGCCTTGTTACCTGGAGTTGGTACTGATGTTGCAACAGTCACTGACTTAGAAAGCCACAAGGTGCTGGAGTAACTCAGCGGGTCAGGCAGCATCTCTGGGGAACATGGATCGGTGACGTCCATGGTCGTGCAAGAGGTGGCCACTGGTGTTCCGTTGCTGAGATAAGATTAGGGTTGTGTGGAGAACCAGGTGGTTGGAGGAATGTGGCTGTACCTGAACCCGCTGGTGTGGGACTTCAGGCTTCTGTATCTCCTGTCTGATAGGTAGCAACGAGAAGGGGGCACAGCCTGGATGAATGAATGAATGAATGAATGAATGAATGAATGAATGAATGAATGAAAGAATGAAACTTTATTGTTACATGTACCTAGGTACAGTGAAACACTGTTTTACATACAACCTAAGCAGTACACAAATGTCGCCACATGGTGGCGTTGACAAAGTTACAAAGGTACTGAACAGTCCTGACTACTGCCTGCCTCCACTCTCGGCAGCAGCACCCTCACCCCCAGTTCCCTCTTCATTCACAGCGTATCTGCCTCCACCACCACCCCTGGCAGCCCATTCCAGGCCCTCACTGCCCTCTGTGTGAAAATATTTGCCCCGGCACTGGGGAGAAGGTTCTGACTGTCTACCCTATCTATGCCTCTCATCATTTTATATACTTCTATCAAATCTCCCTTCAACCTCCAATATTCCAGAGAAAACAATCCATGATTTTTCCAACCTCTCCTAGCCAAAAACATACCCAAACTCTTTGCGTGTGGCCTGACTCGGGCAGTGGAGGAGACCCTGGACAGAAAGGTCAGCGTGGGAATGGGAAGGGGAGTTGAAATGGTTAGCAACCGGGAGATCCCACAGGCCGAGGTGGACCGAGCGCAAGTGTCCAGCGAAACAGTCGCCGAGCTCACATCCCTTGTTCCTCGGTTTTGCTGATGTTGAGCAAGAGTTTTGTTGTTGTGGCAACTATTTCGCTCTGTTAGACTTTGAGAGGAATGTGCTTGATTGATTCTTGGTAGTACCGGGGCTTAGGTGAGCTCGCTTTGAGAATACGGTGTAATTATGTACAGGATAATACAGAATTCCAAGGACGTCTTCAATTGCATATCAGACATGTTCCTGTTAGTTACATTTCACCGCCTTGCTTGGAGCTCCCACAGCCAAATCCAGCTCTGAGGTATTTGTGATTGGGAGCTTTAGTCTGCAAGTGAGTCTCAAATGACTGCAGGCTGAGTGCTGGGAATACAAAGATCTGACTGAGGCTGCTATTTATTCCTGAGATCGCCCCTCACAAGTAAGACTGGTATTGGTGCTTATTCATGGTTCCTAGGTTTAGATTTCTTGTTGTCACATGTACCGGGATACAGTGAAAAGCTTTTGTTTCATGCTAACCAGTCAGCGGAAAGACAATGCATGATTACAACCGAGCCATCCACAGTGTGCAGATACATGATAAAGGGAATAGCGTTTAGCACAAGATAAAGTCCAGTAAAGTCCGATTCAAGATAGTCCGAGAGTCTTCAATGAGGTAGATGGTAGCTTAGGACCAGTGTCCAGTTGTTGATAGGATGGTTCAGTTGCCTGATAACAGCCAAGAAGAAACTGTCCCTGAATCTGGGGGTGTGCATTTTCACGGGTTTGTATGTTCTCCCTGTGACCGCGTTGGGTTTTATCCGGATTCACCGGTTTCCTTCCACATTCCAAAGTCGTGCAGGTTTGTAGGATGATTGGCTTTGGTAATATCTGTCCCTAGCGTGTAGGATAGTGCGAGTGTAGGGGGGTCGCTGGTCGGCACGGACTCGGTGGGCCGAAGGGCCTGTTTCCGCGCTCTGAACCAAACTAAACTACTTCTCTGGAAGATGTTATTGAACAGAATTCCCAGTTGAAAGAATTTTTAAACAGCTGGCAATCACCACAGGAGGGACATGCGCACCGGGAAGATGTGATGCAGCTGCTGAATTAAAGAGGCCCTTGCATTTTTAATAACCCCATTAAGCGAAATGAAAAAAAAAAAATAGCTTTGAAATGTAGTTTCTTTATAAAAGCACACAGGCTCTGGAAACCAAATGATCTCGGGACTGCAATAAAATTAAAAAAATTATTCGTATAATGGATCGGACACTCCACTCAGGGAACAGTCACCGGTGACTTATCTTATACGTTCTACCTCCTGCCGAGGAGCGATGGTGTACTTTTCTTTTCTCTCAATTGCACATCCGCGATGTGCTTTTACTGTTTCCATTTAAAAACTCAACTACTTGTATCTTCCCCATAGAGTCATACAGCATGGAAAGAGGTCCTTCGGCCCAGCTTGCCCATGCTGACCTACGCTGATGGGAATTGGCGCAGAACAAAATTGGGATAAGTGTAGGATTGGTGTAACTAGCTGGATGATGAGCATGTAGACTAGGTTGCCTCAAGGCCTTGTTTCCGTGCTGTCTCTCTCTACCATCTACACTAGTCCCACCTGCCTGCGTTTGGCCCAGATCCTTCTAAACCTTCCTGTCCATGTACCTGTCCAAATGTCTTGTATATTACCAGCTTCAGCTACCTCCTCTGGCAGCTCATTATATATGGGAGAAGGTAGGCACGGGTTATTGATTGGGGACGATCAGCCATGATCGCAATGAATGGCGGTGCTGGCTCGAAGGGCTGAATGGCCTACTC
This sequence comes from Amblyraja radiata, assembly GCF_010909765.2. Lineage (NCBI taxonomy): Eukaryota > Metazoa > Chordata > Chondrichthyes > Rajiformes > Rajidae > Amblyraja > Amblyraja radiata. The sequence goes on from NC_045977.1 coordinate 20,798,768, forward strand.
CTGCACCTATTTTCTATGTTTCTATATCCACTGTGTAGTAAAAGTCGCCCCTCATTTTCTTATAAAATTGTTCCGTTCTTCACTTAAACCTTAAACTTCAATTAAACTTTTAAAATGTCCGTAATTCATGGTTCCCCTACGCTGGGTAAAAGACTGTGGATTAACCCAGTCTATTCCCCTCATCATCTTATTCAGCTCTACATGATCTCTCCCGAATGGTGGTTTAAAAATGAGAAGTTCTTCACTCATTCTCTGACAGGAATCTGCACGATGGTTAGCATGGATATGATGGGCCGAAGGGTCTGTTTTTGGACTCTATCTCTCTCCGTGTAGGAAGGACCTGCAGATGCCGGTTTACGCCCAAAATAGACACACAATGCTGGAGGAACTCAACTGGTCAGGCAGCATCTCTGGAGAAAAGGAATAGGTGACGTTTCGGGTTAAAAATCCTCACACACAGGAACAGCACCTCATATTTCGCTTGGGCAGCTTACTGCCCAGTGGTATGAATATAGATTTCTTTAATTTTAAGCAACCCTTGCATCTGCTCTCTCTCTCTCTCTCTCCATCCCTCCCCCACCCGAGTCATCCTGCTAGTTCCACTGTTTGCATCCATATACCCCTTCGTTATCACCTCTTCCACAGCCAACAATGAAGCATTGTGGGCTCCACATTTCATTGATCATCGGTGCCGGCTCGGATTTGTTCTGAACCGTTTCATACCTCTAGTTTCCCTCACCCCTGACTCTCAGTCTGAAGAGGGTCTCAGCCTGAAACGTCACCTATTCCTTTTCTCCAGAGAGGCTTCCTGATCCATTGAGTTACTCCGGCATTTTGTGTTTATTTTCGGTGTAAGCCGGCGTCTGCAGTTCCTTTCTACACATCCTACCAGCTATCCATGTTCTCCAGAGATGCTGCCTGTCCCGCTGAGTTACTCCAGCACCATGTGTCTTTTCAATGATATTGGGGGTTTTTTTTTACTTCCTGAGAAGTCAGCTTATGGACACTTCTCAGAAACCTGTAGCTAGACACAAAATGCCAGAGTAACTCGGCGGGTCAGGCAGCATCTCTGGAGAAAAGGAATAGGTGACGTTTCAGGTCGAGAACCTTCATGGCAATGTATTCTGATTACTTTGATCAAAGATCCTGTAGCGAGCAAGATAGATCACTCGACGAAAAAGACGGTCATGGGCAGATTCATGGGTAATTTTCGGCCCCATTTTCGTAACCGGCTCCCGCACCATAGATCCCATAGCGGAGCAAAGATACTAGTGCGGAGACGGAAGCTGGTTACGGAAACATCCTCGTAAAAATAAAAGTTCTTTGGTAAAAATCTTCTCATTTTCAGAATTATAATTTAGTAACACAAACTGTTCCCCCGCAACGTTGATTATACTGTGAGTCAGGTCGGGTCGGGTTACTGAAATGGATGAAAAAAAGGCCCACGTACCGCTCCTTTGCATACTACACGTCAGCCCATTGCATTTAGCAGGAGTGGTCTATCTTGCTCCGCTATAGGGTCTTTGACTTTGATGACACCATCGGTTGCTTTGAGGACTATGAGTGCAACATTACTCTGGAGCCAGCAGTGTAACCAGTTATCCATGCTGCATGCGGAATTCCACTCGAACTGAAATACAAACTCAAAACTGAATTGGACACAATGGAAAAGTTGTCAAACCAACAGATTGGGTCAGCTCCTTCGTTGTGAAGGAAAAGCCCAATGGCAGACTGAGGATATGCCTTCGGGTCGAGACTCTTCCTCACACCCCATCTCACCCTCAGGAACCTGTCGTTTGGTTTTGAACTAGAGATACAGCACGGAAACTTGCCCCTCAGCCCAATGAGTCCATGCTGACCAGCGATCCCTGCACATTAACACTATCCTACCACCACCAGAAACAATTTACAATTTTTACCAAGCCAGTTAACCTATAAACCAGCATGTCTAGGCAGTGTGGGATGAAACCGGAGCTCCCGGAGAAAACCCACGCAGTCACAGGGAGAATATATAAACTCCGTACAGACAGCACCGTAGTCAGGATTGAACCTGGGTCTCACGCGCAGTGAGCCAGTAACTCTTCTGCTGCGACTCTGTGCCACCATGGATGCGATGGGCCAAAGGGCCTGTTTCTGTACTCTCTCACCCTCTGACTATGCTGTGGGTTTATGCGCTCCGCATATCTGTGATTGTTCTGTCAGCTGCTCAGTGGAAACTCATTGAGGTCAGATGTGCCTCTAATCCCTACCTGCAGTCGAGAGCACCATCCACGTCAAACCACGCGTCACAAGGCTTCAGCAAGCTACTGCCGCCTGTAAAAATAACCCTTTGACTTCTCCTGCGGTGACACTTATCAGTCACAGCACCTGGAAAGCTTCATATTGTCTGCAGCAAGCCGTAGGTTTAATCGGCAATGAGCAGACCCATTCTAAATCATAGCACAGAGACTGATCACTCATTATCTTTCACATGCTCTTTGCAAAACCTCAATTGAATCCAAATTCTTTATTTTCCTCTCACCTTTACAAAAGCTTATCAGGGTTTTTACCGAACCCGAGTTACAATGGGAAAACAGAGGAGCATAATTACAGTCGGTGTTTGGCCATCAAGAAAGGAGGCAAGACCAACCATCTTTAGTGAGAGGGTGGTGAATCAGTGGTCTTTAGTCAGAGGGTGGTGAATCAATGGAATTCATTGCCACAGACAGCCGGCTGTGGGGGCCAAGTCATTGGGTATTTTTAAGGCAGAGACTGTCTGATACTTTATTAGTAAGGGTGTCATGGGGCGAAGGCAGGAGAATGGTGAAAGATATCTGTAAATTGCCCCCTAGTTTGCAGGCAGTGGATGAGAAAGTGGGATAATGATGAACTAGTGGGAACAGTGATCACTGGTCGGTGTGGAGTCAGGTAGGCCGAGGGGGGCTGTTTTCACGCTGTATCTCTAAACTAAAACCCTTGTGCCAGTATCTCAGGGAAAGAAAGGGAACAATTAAAATCTATGCTAAATGGAGCACTAGAATCCACGAGTGCATAAATTAGTTTCCACTGTACGACTGGAGGGGGATTGCAGATGTGGCTGACTCTCTGAACTACTTTGAGCTGGAGTGAGGTAATATTTATAAGGCCCCCTAATGATTCCACACAGAGCTGGAGCCAACAGTTACTTCCTTCACTACATTAACCATCTGCCGCTTTTGGTATTAAAAATAAAGCTAATATTTGTGCAACCTTGCTGGCAATGTGGGGAAGCCTCGCGGCCAATGAGCCACTGAGGTGGCACAGCAAGATCCCACCAGCAACAATGAAGACTGGCTAATTTGGTTTATAAGCGACATTGGTTGACTAGACTTTATCTTGCATTAAACATTAAGGGCCTGTCCTACGAGCATGCGACTCCATGCGGCAAGCGCGACCTAACGTGGTCGCTTGAGCCGTACGGCCTCGCGGGGCCGGTCCCACTTCGATCGCCGGAGCCGAATGGAGTTGTGCGGAGCTGGTCCCGACATTGCACGAGGCTCCGAAAAACTGACCGTGATCAAAATTTCCGCGCGGCAACGGCCTGCCGGCCCGCAGCCGCCTCGCCACCGGACGCACCGCCTTGATGGCCGTGCGCAGCGTCTCGACGCCGTACGTCACGCGCGAACTTCCCGCGGACTTCACGTCACTCACTCGACCTCCGCGCGGCCCCCGCTTCCGGTTTGGTCGCGCTCGCCGCATGCAGGTCGCATGCTCGTGAGACAGGCCCTTTAGTCCCGTTATCCTGTATCTGTACATTGTGGACGTTAATCACGTATAGTCCTTCCGCTGACTGGATAGCTAGCACGTGATAAATAAAAGCTTTTCACTGTACATGTGACAATAATAAACTAAACTGAACTGCAAGACCATGTGTGAACCAAGGCCCAAAATCCATCTGTAATTACCCTCCACTGCTCTTGCTTCTGGCAATAGTGTTTGGCTTCAAGTGGGAGAGGTTGCTGTGATTTGCTCCGTGACTTCAGCTTCTTCGGCCCTTTATTTAAACAGTATTGTTAGGATATTGGTAGTGTTTGTATTCTGTGCAGTAAACTGTCTGGAGCCCAGAAATACACACTGTCCTGTATCAATGAATGGGCTGAGATTTAGACTTTTCTTTAGTCTTTATACTTCAGAGACACAGCATGGAAACAGGCCCTTCGGCCCAACGAGTTCACGCCAACCAGCAATCAACTGTATAATTGCGCTACCCTACATGCTAGGGACAATTTGTACAATTTACAGAAGCCAATTAACCTGCAAACCTGCACATCTTTGGAATGTGGGAGAAACCGGAAGAAAACCCACGCAGTCACAGGGAGAACGTACAAGCTCCGTACAAACAGATCCCATAGTCTGGATCAAACAAGGTCTCCGGTGCTGTGAAGCAGCAACTCTACCGCTGCACCGCACGTCACTAACTCAAACCCATTTCAGTGAAAACCAGTTAGATGGGAACTAACTCAAATGGTGATGCAAATTCAAAACGTTAGTGTAAGCTCATTTTACTAACAGCACATGTTTTTGTGCTGGGTTATTTGCTCTGCCTGTGCCTATGGCTGCACCTCCTACCTTCCCCAGAAGATTGCAAATGGCCTAAAGTTCTATTATTTAATAATGTTGTATTCTCTGGAGAGTGCTGGAGATTGTTATCCATCACAGGGAAGAACACACTAAATAAATAACACATTTCCTGGCTGTTGCATCTAAGTTTGCTACAGCTTGTTCCCCCCCCGAGTTTGTCAATCTTTCTGTCCCTCTCTGAATCCACTTTGTCATTACCTGCTTGCATCTCTTCCTCTAATCACATCTCAAGCTGCTTCTCGGAGCCTCTTGACTACCTTTTGCCATCTGCTTGCTTTATCTTACTTTCGTTTAGCACAGTGTGGAAACAGGTCCTTCAGCCAATTACCAAAGCCAATTAACCTACCATCCTGAACAGCTTCTGCGTGTGGGAGAGGAACCCGGAGCCCCTGGAGAAAACTCACGCAGGTAAAGCGGAGAACGTACAAACTCCGGACAGACAGCACCTGGTGCTGTGAGGCAGCAACTGTACCACTGCATCTCTGCTCTGCCACGATGTCCTTTTCTGAATAGTCTGCAATGGCGTGTAGACAGACGTGCCGCATGAATGATGCATCTCGACCTCCTCCTGTGATTCTACGCCGTCAAAGAAACCAGCCTCCAGCCAAATCATTCACTCTGCATGATATCAAGAGATAGCCGGGAGCAGAGGAGGCTACAAGAGCCGGCAACATCGCAGCTTCAGGAGCGCAGGCATGCACTTCCAGCTGTAACGTTGCCGCTGTACAAGACGTCAGTGAGGCCGCATTTGGAGCATTGTGTTCAGTTTTGGTCACCCTGCTGTAGGAAGGAGGTTGCTAATCTGGAAAGTGCAGGCACATAGTTCCCTGATTGTGGGGATCACAGGTGGATCGGGTGGTCAAGCTGTCTTTCAGTGCATTGCCCTTCAGCATTCAGAGTACTGAGTATAGAAGTTGGGAAATTATGATACAGCTGTACAAGACGTTAGTGAGGCCACACTTGGAGTATTGTGTCCAGCTTTGGTCACCCTGTTATAGCAAGGTTGTCAGTAAGCAGGAAGGAGAGCAGAGAAGATTTACAAGGATGCTGCCAGGACTCGAGGTCCTGAGTTTTAGGGAGAGGCCGCTGAACCTCACCTATCCATGTTCTCCACAGATGCTGCCCAACCCGCTCAGTTACTCCAGCACTTTGTATTTTTTTTGTTTAGTTTAGTTTACAGAGATACAGCATGGAAACAGGCCCTTCGTCCCACCGAGTCCGCACCGACCATCGATCACCCGTACACTAGTTTTAACCGACACACAAGGGACAATTTACAGAAGCCAATTAACCTACAAATCTGTATGTCTTTGGAGAGTGGGAGGAAACCAGAGCACCTGGAGGAAACCCATGTGGTCACGGGGAGAATGTACAAAGTCTGTACAGTCAGCGCCCGTAGTCAGGGTCGAATCCGGGTCTCTGGCGATGTAAGGCAGCGACTCTACCACTGCGCCACTGTTATGCCTGCTTTGGTAAACCAGCATTTGCAAGTCCTTGTATCTGCACTGTATTCTTCCATGTTCCACTATTAGGAAGGAAGTGGAAAGAAAGGGGACTTTGTGAGGTAAAAATAATTCTTTATCAGGTATTCTAGCAACTGGAACTCAACAGGGAGAGACAGGGGAAGCGTGTATCAGAGGCTGCTAGAATTTGAGGAGAAGATGGAAGATTGAATGATGTGCAAATGGGCAGGTTGCAACTCACCCTCCACTGCTTTATGGGAGTTCAATTAAAATTCTGATCAAAAGCAATCCGGATAATTAATAATGGAAGTAAATTTAACAAGTTCAATTTTTCCTTAATGTAGCCATTGGAATTAATTTTAAAGTTTAATCAGACATGAGTTATGACTGAACCAGAATGGATTCGGAGGAACCTTTGCAGTGTTATCGGTTTCAGGTGTATGCCTCTTTTCCGGGACACTTCCACAGCTGCACCATAGAGAGAATACTGTCGGCTTGCATCACAGCTTGGTTTGGCAACAACTCTGCCCAAGACCGCAAAAAGTTGCAGAGAGTCATAGATGTAGCCCAGCCCATCACACAGACCAGACCCCCACCATTGACTCCGTCTACACTTCACGCTGCCTCGGAAAAGCAGCCAACATAGACAATAGAACAGTGCAGCACAAGAACAGGCCCTTCAGCCCACAATGTCTGCACTGAACATAATGCCAAGGCCATCACTTATCCACCAGCACACAACCCATATCTCTCCATTCCTACATATCCATATTCCTATCCAAAAGTGTTTGAAATGCCGCTTATACCTTTGCTTCAACCACCACTCCTGGCAGTGCATTCCAGGCACTCAACATTCCCACTATCAAAAAAAACTACCCCTTACATCTCCTTTACATTTCACCCCACTCACATTAAAGCTATGTCTAGTATTTGAGCATAATCAAAGACTTGTCCCACCCCAGTCATTCCTTCTTCTCTCCGCGCCCATCGGGCAGAAGGTACAGAAACTTGAAAGTGCTCACCACCAGATTCAGGAACTGCTTCTTCTCCTCTTATCAGGCTTCTAATGGTCCTTCCTTAAGCTAGGGTACTGTCCGATTCACCTCTACCCCATTGTGGACATTGGCCCTTGAGTCCTGTCAACATCCTTGTAAATTTCTCCAGGCCCACAGCACTTTGTGTTTTGCTGGTGTGGGTCTTTGATGATGTTGGCTGCCTTCGTGAGGCAGCGAGTCCTGTAGATCCCTTCAATGGAGGGGAGCCTCGCTGGAATAGTACTCATTCCTAAAGTTAAGGTTAACATTTAGTTTAGTTTATAGATACAGCGCGGAAACAGGACCTTCGGCCCACCGGGTCCACGCCGACCAACGGACAATTTACAATTTTTACTGAAGCCAATTAACCTCCAAACCCGCATGTCTTTGGAGTGTGGGAGGAAACCAGAGCACCCGGAGAAAACCCACGCGGTCACGGGGAGAACGTGCAAACTCCGTACATTCAGCACCAGCAGTCAGGATCGAACCCGTGGCTCTGGCACGGTAAGGCAGCAACTCTGACGCTGCGCCAACATGCCGCCCTTAAATGGGAATAATGAAGTTAAACATGAAAAAGCAAAATAGCTTGTTTAAGAAGGAACTGCAGATGCTGGAAAATCGAAGGTAGACAAAAGTGCAGGAGAAACTCAGCGGGTGCTGCAGCATCTATGGAGCGAAGGAAATTGGCAACGTTTTGGGCCGAAACCCTTCTTCAAACTGGGGAAGGGTTTCTGCCCGAAACGTTGCCTATTTCCTTCGCTCTATAGATACTGCCGCACCCGCTGAGTTTCTCCTGCACTTTTGTCTACCTAAAGCTAAATAGCTTGCCGTGTCAGCCAGTTTTACAGCATTGCAATTTTTTTTCAATTAAGACTACAGTCTGCACCTCTATTTTAAGTCTTCCATTTATCCTGTTCAACTGAAAACCAAGTCCAGAATCTGAAAGGCTTCACATCCAAATATAACCTTAGGGTCATCAATTAGCTCCTTGCTTTCTCACTGTTCAGCTGTTTCAGAAATAGAGCTACATTGGACCTTGTTGTAATTGATAGAAGATCATTCCATCAATTAACAGCCCTTGGGAAATCAGTTCGATTCTCAGCTCTCAATTACAATGGCAGTTGGCTGTTTCTAAGGAATTTGGACTCTGCAACTGGAAGTAAAAGGTTAAACACGTGACAAACCTTTCTTGGACCACCCTCCGAAAACTGGGATAGACACAAAGTGCTGGAGTAACTCAGCGGGTCAGGCAGTATCTCTGGAGAACACGGATTAGTTTAGTTTGGAGATACAGCGTGGAAACAGGCTCTTCGGCCCATTGAGTTCACACCGACCAGTGATCCCCGCACATTAACATTATCCTACAAACACTCTGGGACATTTTACTGAGCCAATTAACCTACAAACCTGTACGTCTTTGGAGTGTGGGAAGAAACCCGCACAGGTCACGGGGAGAATGTACAAACTCCGTATAGACACCATCTGTAGTCAGGATCGAACCCGGGTATCTGGTGCTGTGAGGCAGCAGCTCTACCCACTGTGCCTACTCTGGTGGACAGCATGCAAAACAAACTCTTTCACTGTGCCATGCCAACGCGATGGGAGATGATTCCAGTCGGGGCCCTTATTCAGACTGCAAATGGGAGGGTGGAGTGGATTAGCTGGAGGCGAGAAAAGGCCAGGAGATAGCCAGCACAAAGGACCCATGCAGGGTGGAGCGCCTGTAAACCCATTGTTGCGTTTCAGTTTAGTTTATTGTCACGTGTGACAATGTACAGTGAAAAGTTTTTGTTGCGTGCTAACCAGTCAGTGGAAGGACAATACATGATTACAATCGAGCCATCCACAGTGTACAGATACAGGATTAAACCCAGTAAAGTCCAATCAAAGATAGTCAAAGGGGCGCCAATGAGGAACACTGAATCAGTACAATGTGATCAATTATATCGGCACATTAGGAGGTTGCACTGTTGCACAACTGGTAGACCTGCTGCCTCCCAGCACCAGACTTGGGTTCGATCCTGGCCTCAGATGCTGTATGTGTGGAGTTTGCACATGTTCCCTGTGACTGCGTGGGTTTTCTCCTGGTGCCCTGGTTTCTCCCACATCCCAAAAGACATGCTGGTTTGTAGGTTAATTGGCCTCTGTAAAGAAAATTGCCCCTAATGTGTAGGGAGTGGATGAGAAAGTGGGATAACTTAGAACTGATGTGAATGGGTGGGATGAAGGGCCTGCTTCCATTGTTGTATCTCTAAAGTAACCACCTTAGTCGGATTATGAGGTCATTACTTGGACTGGGTTGGGTGCGAGTTAATCTCAATGCCAAACTGCACAAGAAGACACTGCATAAGAATCCCTTGCTTTGCGACTAACATGGTTTTCCGACCCTAGTTCAATACAAATCAACATTTCATTTACCAAACGTTTCTAGGGCCAGAGACCTGGGTTCGATCCTGACCTCGGGTGCTGTCCGTACGGAGTTTGTACGTTCTCCCTGTGACCGCGTGGGTTTTCTCTGGGTGCTCCTGTTTCCTCCCACACTCCAAAAAACGTTCTGGTTCGTTGGTTAATCGGCTTCTGTGAATTGTCCCGAGTGTGTAGGGTAGAACTAGTGTACATATGATCGCTGGTCGGTATGGACTCGTTGGTTGGAAGGGCCTGTTTCCACAAAATTCCTCCTCATCTCCTTTCTAAAGGCATGTCCTTTTGTTCTGCGGTTGTACCCTCTGGTCCTGTGCTGTACAGTTCTATGTTCTCAGGACTGAGAGCGTCAGGAGCTGAACCCCACTGTAGTCATGGGGTGAGATAAAACACCCTTATTTGATCATGGCCATGCTGGTTTGTAGGTTAATTGGCCTCATAACACAAGTTAATTGAACCAGATTTATGTTAAACAGCAGCATACTGAGTCACATCGTTAAGATATGACACTTAATCTTTAGAACTGTACTAAAACATGGGTTAAAAGTTAAAAAAAACACTTCAAGCTGTTTGATTTATTATTTATTTTATGGAGCAGACTTTAAGCAAGGAGAAATCTTCACAGGAAATTAATTCCAGCCTTTCCCGAGAAAAACAATCTTGAAGTATAGAAATGCACAGCATTTAATTTTTATGCTTTAATACATCAACTGTTAACAATTTAATGGTGTTAGAACACACAAGATAGAACCATACAGCACAAGCACAGGCCCTTCGGCCCACAAAATGTCTATGCTGAACATGATGTTAAGACCAACTCTTGTCTGTCTGCGTGTAATCCATATCCCTCCATTCCCTGCACATCCATGTCTCTGCCGCTATTGTATCTGTCGCTGCCTCCGGCAGCGTGTTCCAGGTACTCACTATCCTCTGTGTAATAAAATTGCCCCATAATCTCTTTTAAACTTTATCCATCTCACCTTAAAACTATCAAGAGTCAAGAGTGTTTTATTCTCATATGTCCCAGATAGAACAATGAAATTCTTAAGGCCCGGCCCCACTTTCCCAAGTTACTCATGAACTCGCCTGAGTTTTCCCCTTGATTCGAACTCGGGGAATGTCGGGTAATGTCGGTAGCGAGCTCGTAGGAGCCCATGGGAATCAGTAGATGTTTGGTAGCGGCTCGTAATGCCAGCCGTAGGAACTCGGGGCATCAGGTAAGTCGGGACGTCTTTTTCAACTTGCTGAAAAATGTCCACGAGTAAAATAAATAGCCCCGAGTACCTACGAACGGCTATTACCGTAATTCTCCGCGTTCGAATCAAGGGGAAAATTTGGCAGAGTTCGTGAGTAACTCGGGAAAGTGGGACGGGGCCTTTACTTGCCGCAGCACAACAGAATATGTAAACATAGTACACTGTAAACAATATAATAAACAAGAAGACAAAAGTTCAGTGTGCGAGTATATACATACATGTACACACATACGTACACTGAAAAAAACAATAATAGTGCAAAAAGACAACCAATGCCCCAAAGTCTATGTAGTTCAGAGCTTATTGGAGGTTGCAGTGTTTAATATAGTTCTATGCCATCTAGTATTTGATCTTTCCATCCTGGGAAAGTGAGGAAATAGGATAGAAGTACACAAGGCCTCCATTCATTGAATCATAGAGTTCCACAGCACAGAAACAGACCCTTGGGCCCAACCTGTCCATGCTGAGTAAGATATTTACCCGAGCTAATCCTAGTCCTTTATTATACACATGACTTGCTAACTATAAAGTACCATTCCAAACATTGATGGTAAATTCATGATACAAATGGAAATTTAATAAGATCTTGAGTGATCTTGCCCAGGCCTGAACCCACCCTTATGGCCATCCCCCCAGGTTCTACAATCCTGAATTAAAAAAAGACCCATCTTCACCTTAAATGTCTCCAGTGACTACCAGTCTCCACAATCAGAGGACAGAGAATTCCAGATACTCCAGGATGTGGATCACGTGCTGGCAGATGGGATTAGTGTATCATGGCATCATGTTCGGGGTGGAAGATTGCAACCTTCCGCCCTGTTTCAACTAATGCAATCAACTCGACGTGCACAAACGGCACATCAAATAGAACAAGTTGTCCAACAACTTTAGGCTGTGCACGCCACACAAGCGAAGAAGAAGCATCATGTTCGGCAGGTCCATTGTGGGCCAAAGGGCCTGTTCCAGTGCTATACTGTGTCAGGTTCCATGTTTTATGTTTCACCACTTTCCATAGGAAGAGGTTTTGATGTTCCTCCATTCTCCATGAGCAGGCCCTCATCCATGTCCCCTCGTGTGAGGAGCAGATTGGAAAGTAAAGATAAAAGGAGAATGTGAAGACAAACAACTCAGACGGAAACTAATTGTGATTCTGAACTTCCAAATAGCGGGGAGACGGAAACAGAGTGAATAAGGGTCCTCAAAAAGCAATTGGACGGACACTTTGAGTGAAGGTACTTTGCAAGAGTGGGCTACTGTACAGAATAAATTCTCCACAAGGCCCCACATGTGAACTCAATGGACCTGCTGTATGATTCACTGTTCATTTGCTTCTTTAAAACTTTCCGTTGAATTCATGATGTTACAGCTGTTGTAGCTGGGCACCAACACGCAATCCAAAACTAATTGGCTAACACACACATGCTGGTTTAAGCGTGTTCTTTAAGCCATTAGCCTCCCTCCATTGTTACCCCCCCCCCCCCCCCCCACTTCTACCTCACCCCCTCAAAGCCCGGATCGTTAGACTTTAGAGATACAGCGCGGAAACGCTCCCTTTGGCCACCCAGTCCGCGCCGACCAGCGGTCCCTGTACACAAGCACTATCCTACACACAAGGGACAACTTACAATTTTACCAAAGCCAATTAACCTACAAACCCACACGTCTTTGGAATGTGGGAAGAAATCGGAGCATATGGAGGAAACCCACGCGGTCACAAGGAGAACGTACAAACCCCGTACAGACAGCAACCCCTGGCGTTGTAAGGCAGCAGCAACTCGACTGCTGCGCCACTGTGCCACCCTAAACCCAAGCCCACCCCTAGCCTCGATTATTTCTCAGCACTGGACCTTTATATAGGGACGGAACCACAGCATGTTTTGGGAACAGCTTCATTCAAGATCACAAGAAACTGCAGAGAAACGTGGACGCGGCCCAGACCATTGCACAAACCAACCGCCCGTCCACTTTAGTGCAGCGCAGTGGCGCAGCTGGTTGAACTGCTGCCTCATGTGTCAGAAACATGGGTCCGATCCTGAGCACGGACACTGTCTGTGCGGAGTTTGCACGTTGTCCCTGTGACCACATGGGGTTCCTCCGGGTGCTCCAGTTTCCTCCCACATTGCCAAGACGTGTGGGTTCGTAGGGTTAATATGCGTCTGTTTAGTGTGTAGGGAGTGGACGAGAAAGTGGGATAATGTAGAACTCATGTGAACAGGTGGTCGATGGCCGGCATGGACCCGGTGGGCCGAAGGGCCTGTTTCCATGTTGTATCTCTAAACTAAACTAAACTTGCCACGCTTTTTCCTCTCCCGCCCCTGACACTCTTTTCCAGCTACATCCCCCACCCTCCTCTACTATAATCAGTTCGAAGAAGGTTCCAAACCGAAAACGTTGCCTGTCCATTCCCTCCACAGATGCTTCCTGACCTGCTGAGTTCCTCCAGGACTTTGTGTTTAACTCGGGAATTGATTCATGTTTAGTGTAATTTTAGTTAGATTGGAGATGCAGTGTGGAAACAGGCCCTTCGGCCCACCGAGTCCACACCGACCAATGATCACCCGTACTCTAGTCCTAACCTGTACACTAGAGGCAATCTACAGAGGCCAATTAACGTACAAACTTGTACGTCTTTGGACTGTGGGAGGAAACCAGAGCACCCGGAGGAAACCCACGTGGTCACAGGGAGAACGTACAAACTCTGTACAGACAGCACCATAGTCAGGATTAAACCCGGGCCTCTGGCGCTGTGAGGCAGCAACTCTCCCGCTGCGACAGTGCGCACAGCCTCTTGCAATTAAAAAATTTTTGACAGCAAGACACAACTTATTCTTCTGGTCTTGCTGATCACTGTTAGGGCTACTTGACGCAAGATTATGAGAAGGCCACTTCAGTATGGAACAATATGTACTTTCATGGACTAAAGTAGTTCTACCGCAAATGCAGCATTCATTTTGTGTGAAATAATATTATCATTTTGTAGCTGAGCTCCTGAGGCAAGCATAAAGTATGTACGTGTGGATTCATCTACAATTCCAACCAATGCTGAATTATTTTAAATAACCAGTCTTCTTTAAGAACACAAGGGATGGAGTCATACAGCGTGGAAACAGGCCTTTTGGCCCACCTTGCCCACACCGACTAACATTGTGCATCTACATTAGCCTCACCTGCCCATGTTTGGCCCATATCCCTCTAAACCCGTCCTGTCCAGGTACCTGTCTAAGTGCTTCTTGAACGTAGTGATAGTACCAAACATGGCTATAGGGGAACTCAGGCCCTTACCCTTGTTCTGCCATTCAATAATATCATGGTAGATCTTATGGTAGACAAAAATGCTGGAGAAACTCAGCGGGTGAGGCAGCATCTATGGAGCGAAGGAAATAGGCAACGTTTTGGTAGATCTTATGCCACTTTCCTGTATTGGCCTTTATCACTTAAAATCTAAACATTATATTATTAAATTAATTGAAAGATATATCCAGGAAACAGGTCCTTTGGCCCACCGAGTCCACGCCGACCATCGATCACCCGTTCACACTAGTTCTATGTTGTCCCACTTTCTCATCCACTCCCTACGCACTAAGGCCAATTAACCAACACATCAGCACATCTTTGAGTGTGTAGTTTAATTGGCCTGTCTATAAATTGCCCCTAATGTGGAAAGGAAGGGAGGAAACCGGAGCACCCAGAGGAAACTCACGCAGTCAGATATTGGATATGCAGATATTTCTGTGCTATGTTGGGGCGTCCCAGTGGTGCAGCTGTTACGAGAAGAAAAAAATAGCTCAGTATCTACATCAGGAAATAACCCACAAGAATGTTACACAAAAAAGGTGGAAAGCATACAAATACAATCCTTCCTTCTCTGGCCTCACAATGCCAGAGCCCAAGTGCAATCCTGACCTCCGCCGCTGTCTGTGTGGAGTTCACACATTCGCACTGTGACCATGTGGGTTTTGCCCGGGTGCTCTGGTTCCCTCCCCACATCCCAAAGACGTGCGGGTTAGTGGGCTCATTGGGCCCGCTGTAAATTGTCCCTAGTGTGTGAGGAACGGATAAGAAAGTGGGATTGCATACAACTAATGAGAACGAGTTGGCATGGACTCGGTGGGCTGGAGGACATGTTTCCACGCTAAATCTCCAAACTAAAGCAGAATTAAGTTAATTAGGTTTGGAAATCTCCTGAGCAACTCATTCACTTTGCTTCAACATTGAATCCTACAGTCAGCTGAATGACCAACAAAAACCATCGGACAAGTGGTCAATTATCTCTGGAACGTGCATATTGGGGCAGAATTCGAGTCTCAATTGTTTTAATGAAATTCCAATTTAAAATATGTCAACATTTTTTCTGCCAAAAGAGAATGTTGCCAACCTCATTATCATTTTGTTTTGTTCATTTTCCAGGGCTGGGCATCACTGGAAAGGTTCTCATTTATTGCCTCTCTCCCAGTAGGACATAGGACATGGAACAGTACAGCACATGAACAGGCCCTTCGGCCCACGATGTCTGTGCCGAACATGATGCCAAGTTAAACTCATCTCCTCTCCCTGCTCGTGGTCCATATCCCTTCATTCCCTGCATTCCCTTATTGCTCCTGAAGTGCCTGCTGGAAACTGTAGGGGTGGTACAAGTCTCTGAAGCTATCTCTTGCCTTGTTGCTTGGCAACTGACTGAGAAGAACTTGCAGTGCTAACTAGACAATAGACAATAGGTGCAGGAGTAGGCCATTTGGCCCTTCGAGCCAGCACCGCCATTCAATGTGATCATGGCTGATCATCCCCAATCAGTACCCCGTTCCTGCCTTCTCCCCATATCCCCTGACTCTGCTATTTTTAAGAGCCCTATCCAGCTCTCTCTTGAAAGCATCCAGAGAACCTGCCTCCACCACCCTCTGAGGCAGAGAATTCCACAGACTCACCACTCTCTGTGAGGAAAAGTGTTTCTTCGTCTCCGTTCTAAATGGCTTACTCCTTATTCGTAAACTGTGGCCCTTGGTTCTGGACTCCCCCAACATCGGGAACATGTTTCCTGCCTCTAGCGTGTCCAAACCCTTAACAATCTTATATGTTTCAATGAGATATCCTCTCATCCTTCTAAACTCCAGAGTGTACAAGCCCAGCTGTTCCATTCTATCAGCATATGACAGTCCCGCCGTCCCGGGAATTAACCTTGTAAACCTATGCTGCACTCCCTAGACCATGCTAGAAGTTTAGGAAGGTACCTACCGACTGTGCACTGTGAACGACACATCCTGAGGTCACATTTCACTGCACATCTTGTATGTGTATGTGACAAATAAAGTTGACTTGACTAGAGGTCGGCTCCCATCCCTGCCACCAGCAGATAGGCCAGAAGAAGCCTCCCAACAGCACCTGGGTGTTGACACAAACCCCGGCACTCTGAGACCACACGCAAAGGAGTCGCATCTGAATCCAATTAGTGATTATTGGATCAACTCACCTGCACCTTGTCAGCCCTGGGAAACTGGGGATAGTTCGTAGTGGAAGATTGGGAAAAATAAATCAATCTTGCTTGTGCCGGGAGCTAATGTTCATTTCACGGTGGAGATGTTCCAGTATGAGTACAGTCTGAACATCTGTGGATACTTGGTTATTTGCCAAACCTTGCTACCCACTGGGGCACCCCTTCTGTTTTTGCAGATGGGAGTTCCTTGCAAGGTGCGAATACACTTCATGTATAATTAACAGCTTTGGCAAGGAACAGGGCCGTTAACTTTGCACAATAGGAAGGCAGGAACATTGATTACAATGTGGAAGCATCGCAGGGCTCTGGACTGCGATACGAGGAAGAAACATCAAATATATATGGAATTAAATCTGCATTTTTAAGCCCATTTCTTTCATGCTTTGAACCTCCTGTTACATTGCAATGTGCCAGATTCATAATTAATGAAAATAAAAGGGAAAAAAAACTGGAGATGCTGAAATATAAAAATTAAAACTAAAAACCAAATGTAAGAGCTGATAAGTTATAGATCCGTATGAAGCAAGGCCCCGACCTGAAACATCAACGATCCATTTTCTCCAGGGATGGTGCCTGATCCACTGAGCTACTCAAGCATTTTGTGTCTATTTCCCCTGAAATAGTTTAGGTTTTCCCCGGGTGCTCCGGTTTTCTCACACATTCCCAATGACATGCCAATAGATTAGTTTAGTTTAGTTTATTGTCAGGTGTACCGAGGTATAGTGAAAAGTGTTT
Source organism: Amblyraja radiata (assembly GCF_010909765.2). Lineage (NCBI taxonomy): Eukaryota > Metazoa > Chordata > Chondrichthyes > Rajiformes > Rajidae > Amblyraja > Amblyraja radiata. The sequence goes on from NC_045977.1 coordinate 20,815,764, forward strand.
GTTGCGTGCAACTGAACCATCCCACCAACAACTAGAGAGCAGTCCTGAGCTACTATCTACCTCATTGGAGACCCTCAGACTATCTTTAATCATGGAGGTGGGTAGCAGGGGAACCAGAGGGTGCTGATGGGGGGCATGAATGATTCGGGTGATTTGATTAGAGTGCCAGTCATTGAGCTGTTTTTTCCAAGATGGTGAATCATAAGCTAGGAAACTGTCCGACTCTACCCGTTCTGTGGAACTGATGTGCCTCAATGCTGAGAACTATATTCTGCACTCGGTATCTTCCTCTTTGCTTTATCTATTGTACTTGAGTTTGAACATTGTATTAATGTATGATGCACAAGATACAAAAGCTTGAAAGTGCGAACCACTGGACTCAGGAACAGCATCTGTTATCAGGCTTCTGAACGGCCCTTCCACAAACTAGGGTACTGTCTGATTCACCTCGACCCCATTGCGGACATTGGACATTGTCTCTGGCAGGGGCGGAAAAAACCCGGGGGGGGGGGGCCAGAGGGGACACAACCATGTTTTGAGAGATGGGGGACATCCCCCCCAAGTTTTTGTGATCCCGATTTTAAAATCTCCGCTTTTAGCGCTGGATTGAGCCTCCGAAGCCGTGTGTGTGTGTGTGTGTGTGTGTGTGTGTGTGTGTGTGTGTGTGTGTGTGCGTGTGTGTGTGTGTGTGTGTGTGTGTGTGTGTGTGCGTGTGCGTGTGCGCGTGCGTGTGCGTGTGTGTGTGTGTGTGTGTGTGTGTGTGTGTGTGTGTGTGTGTGTGTATGCATGAGTGGCCGCCAAAAAATTGTGTCCCCCGTCCCCTCCATGTTTTGATAGCGAGTTCCGCTCTTGGTCTCTGGAACTGGTACACTACAGTGCTGAGAACTATATTCTGCACTCTGTATCTTCCCCTTTGCTCTACCTATTGTATTTGAGTATGATTTAATTGTATTTATGTATGGTATATCTATCTATACCACGAAACATTCTCAAGAACATAGAACAGTACAGCATCTTCTTCTTATCGAGTCCACACACAAGATTAGAGGTTGTTCAGCCAGAGCTGAACACACTTCTTGGCATCTGCATACAATGAGTACAGCATAGGAACAGGCCCTTCAGCCTATAATGCCGAATCAGGTCTCCCCTCAGGTCTATCAGGTCTCTCCTCAGCCTCCGACAATCCAGAGAGAAAAAAAACTAAATGTGTCTGTCCTCCCCTGATAGCCTATACCCTGTAACCCAAGCAGCTTTCTGGTAAACCTCTTCTGCACCCTCTGTAAAACCTCCATATCCTTCCTGTAATGGGGCGATCAGAACTGCAGACAATTCTTCAAACGTGGCCTAACCAACGTTTTGTAAAGCTGCAGCAAGAGTTTCATTAAATGGTGAAGCATGGTGCGGCAACAATGTAAACTACACCTGGCACCTTCCGGAAGGAGCAGATGGAATGCGAGAAGTTGTGCCATGAATGAAAAGCATATTTTCATAACACAGTTCTCAAACAAGGCCATTTGGCCCATCCAGTCCATGCCAGCTGCCAGATCATTCCTATCAGCCTCCTTCCATTCCCTGGACCCTATCCTCCCTCACCTGCTCATCTAACTGCGCCCACTCTTTAGAGTGGCACAGTGGCACAGCAGGTAGACTTGCTGCCTCACAGTGCCAGAGACCTGGGTCTGATCCTGAGCTCAGGTGCTGCTTGTGTGTGGAGTTTGTACGTTCTCCCTGTGGGTTTCCTCCGGTTTCCTCCCACATCCCAAAGTCGTGCGGGTTTGTAGGCTATTTGGCCTCTGAAAATTGCCCCCTAGTGTGTTGGGAGTGGATGTGAAAGTGGGATAACATGGAACTATTGTGAATGGGTGGTCGATGGTCAGCATAGACCCAATGGGCCGAAGAGCTTGTTTCCCTGCTGTATCTCTAAATCTTCTCTGCACTCTTTTCAGCTTAATGATATCCTTCCTTTAGCAGGGTGACCAAAACTGAACACAATACTCCAAGTGCGGCCTCACCAATGCCTTGTACAACTGTAATATAACATCCCAACTTCTATACTTAATACTCGATTCTCACCTTCTCCTGAAGATAGTCACAAAATGCTAGAGTAACTCAGCGGGCCAGGCAGCATCTCTGGAGGAAAGGAATAGGTGACGTTTCGGGTCGGAACCCTTCTTCTGACTGAAAGATAGAAGTGGGTGAGGGGGTGGGGGGGGGGGGGAGCGAGTGGGGAAATTAGATGCGAGAAAAGGCCAGAACAAATCAGGGCCATCAACAGATGATCTCGGGAAGGGTGGAGACCATATTGGCCCATTGTTGGCTGGGAAAGATGTGCTAACGAGAGGGATACAATGATACGAACAGTGGAACTGGTAGGACGACCAGGGTGGGGGAAGGAGGGGAGGGGGGGGGAACGAATGAAAGAGTTACTTGAAATCAGAGGGCGGCGCGGTGGAACAGCGGCAGAGTCGCTGCCTTACAGTGCCAGAGACCCGGGTTCCATCCTGACTACGGGTGCTGTCGGTACGGAGTTTGTACATTCTCCCCATGACCACATGGGTTTTCTCCGGGTGCATCAGTTTCCTTTCATATTCCAAAGACCTACAGGTTGTAGGTTAATTGGCTTTGGTAAAGATTGTAAATTGTCCCTCTTGTATAGGATAGTGCTAGAGTACGTAGATCACTGGTCGGCACGGACTCGGTGGGCCGAATGGCCTGTTTCCGCGCTGTAACACTACAATAAACTAAACCGAGAAATCAATGTTCATACTGCTGGGTTGTAACCTGCATCTCCTTCCCACTGATTTGCAGTGAACGGAGGCTGCTTCAAGTGCTGACTTGGAAGTACACTTCTCTTTCTGCCTCCATGCCACACTTCCACCCTGCACTCCCACACCACAAGAGGAGTGGAGTGGGATTGATGAGCAACTTCATCCGACCCGGAGCTTTCAAAGCCAAGATAAGGGCATCAAACATCCAAGGTAGGATGCATAAACACCTCCTCAAGTTTGTGGTCTATAGGGTTTAACATCGTGCCTCTTACACACTTGAACTCTGAGATTAATATATTTGCAAAACAAAATTCAGTAAGTGGTCTGTACATTTGCAAATACTTTCAATCGGAACGCAAATGAATGAGTCATATATATTGCGAGTCACTCTAGTAAAGTTATTCCGATGAGATTGCCAATAAGCGATGCATGAATATTCATGTATGGATCAGCACAACAGTGATGTAAATTGAAGTGTTTAGCAATTGAGGTCAAAGCCTGATGTGGCGATGGCTGAAGGGGAGGATTCGTCTGCATTATTGGACAGTCAATTTGGCCAACGCACTGAGCTCACAAACAAACCACACAAGCCCAAGCAAAATCTACAGTTAATGGGAGATTTTGTCTGTAGCTGAGATGGAGCCAGTATGTAGTGTAGATAGTTACAATATGCCCCAGTAGCTCAGCCGGAGAGGCAGCGTCTCTGGAGAAATGGAATAGGTGATGTTTCTGATCGGGACCCTTCTTCAGAATAATAGAACAATTATTGAAAGATACGCAAAAAAACACATCAAAGCCAACAACGATGATTAAGGCAAGGTGGAGCCCACAATGGTCCATTGTTGGCTAAGCGGAAGGTGATAGTGAGTAATCTAAACCGTGAAACTCAACAGGACAACAGTGGAACTAGTACTACAACTAGGGTGGGGGAGAGAAGGAGAGAAAGAGGAAGCAAAGGTTACTTGAAGTTAGAGAAATCAATATTCATACCGCTGGGTTGTAAGCTGCCCAAGCAAAATATGAGGTGCTGTTCTTCCAGTTTGTGTTTGCTCAGGACAGAAGGGATAGTATGGGAGTGGGAAGGGGAGTTAAAGTGTTTAGCAACCGGGAGATCGCATAGGCCAAGGCGGACTGAGTGAAGGTGTTCAGCGAAACGATGAGGTTGGATGAGGTTGGATGAGGTACTCTGCCTCACCTGAAAGGGCTGTCGAGGTCCCTGGACAGAGTCAGGAGAGGAGGTAAAGGGACAGATGATGCATCACCTGCAGTAATAGGAGGTGCAATACCTCAACCTCATCTATTGTGGAAACCTACACAATGCATTCAGAGAGTATTCCGACTCCTTCACTCTTTCCACATTTTGTTACGTTACAGCCTTATTCTAAAATGGATTAAATTCATTTTTTTAATCATGAAAAATCAGCAAAAATGTCAAAACACCTGTTTTTGCGTTGTTTTTTTCTGGGGTATTGTATGTAGATTGATGATAAATTTAATGGGCATCTGAGGGATATTTTTTTTAGACAAAGTGTGGTGGGTGTATGGAAACATAGAAACATAGAAAATAGGTGCAGGAGTAGGCCATTCGGCCCTTCGAGCCTGCACCGCCATTCAATATGATCATGGCTGATCATCCAACTCAGTATCCCACACCTGCCTTCCCTGCATACCCCCTGATCCCTTTAGCCACAAGGGCCACATCTAACTTCCTCTTAAATATAGCCAATGCACTGGTCTCAACTACCTTCTGTGGCAGAGAATTCCAGAGATTCACCATTCTCTGTGTGAAAAATGTTTTTCTCATCTCGGTCCTAAAAGATTTCCCCCTTATCCTTAAACTGTGACCCCTTGTTCTGGACGTTCCCAACATAGGGAACAATCTTCCTGCATCTAGCCTGTACAACCCCTTAAGAATTTTGTAAGTTTCTATAAGATCCCCCCTCAATCGTCTAAATTATAGCGAGTACAAGCCGAGTCTATCCAGTCTTTCTTCATATGAAAGTCCTGACATCCCTGGAATCAGTCTGGTGAACCTTCTCTGTACTCCCTCTATGGCAAGAATGTATTTCCTCAGATTAGGAGACCAAAACTGTACGCAATACTCAGGTGTGGTCTCACCAAGACCCTGTACAACTTCAGTAGAACCTCCCTGCTCCTATACTCAAATCCTTTTGCTATGAATGCTAACATACCATTCGCTTTCTTCACTGCCTGCTGCACCTGGATGCCTACTTTCAATGACTGGTGTACCATGACACCCAGGTCTCGTTGCATCTCCCCTTTTCCTAATCGGCCACCATTCTGATAGCAGTCTACTTTCCTGTTTTTGCCACCAAAGTGGATAACCTCACATTTATCCACATTATACTGCATCTGCCATGCATTTGCCCACTCACCCAGACTATCCAAGTCACCTTGCAGCCTCCTCACAGCTAACACTGCCCCCCAGCTTCGTGTCATCCGCAAACTTGGAGATGTTGCATTCAATTCCCTCGTCCAAATCATTAATATATATTGTAAATAGCTGGGGTCCCAGCACTAACTGCTAGAGGAAGTTCTATCACAACGTTTAAGGAACATTTGGACAGGTACATGTGTAGGGTAGTTTCAGAGTGATATGGGCCAAATGAAGGCAGGTGTACATGGGCATGTTGGTCGGTGTGAGCAAGTTGGGTCAAAGGGCCTATTTCCTCGTAGTATGACTCTATGTCCTCTGGTTCTTGATTCCCTTACTCTGGGTAAAAACCTGTGCATTCACCCTATCTATTCCTTTCATGATAGCATACACTTTTCTTAGATCACCCCTCATCCTCCTGTGCTCCCAATAATATAGTGCCAGGCTGCCCAACCTCTCCCTATAGCTCAGTTGTACAAGATGTTGGTGAGGCCGCATTTGGAGTAGTGTGTTCAATGTTGCTCACTCACTTTGCTGTAGGAAGAAATTCAAGGAAGTGTGAACTTGCTCTTATCTCTGTGGTTTATACTTTTGTGAAGTCTTTAAATTCCTGACAGTTAATGAAGTTCTGAAGTCCAGTCAATGCTGTAATTTATTGCAAATGCACGCGATGAAACAGAAAATAAGCAGGTTTTAGTGACATCTCGCTGGCACAATCCATTGGCATTGACCTATTGTTCCAACGCTGCCAATTTTACAAACCCTGAGGTTTATAGATTTTATTTCCAATTATGAAATGATTTATAATGGCTCAACAAAAAATGCTACAATGCTGAGTACTCTTTTCTGCACTCTGTATCTGCCCCTTTGCTCTACCTATTGTATGTGAGTTGACTTGATTGTACTTATGTATAGTATTATCTGATCTTATTGATTGCTATTCAAAACAAAGCTTTTTGATGCACCATAGTTTAGTTTAGTTTCTTATCACATGTACCAAGGTACGGTGAAAAGCTTTTGTTTTTACACCAAAGGTGGTAGGTATATGGAACAAGCTGCCAGAGGAGCTAGTTGAGGCAGGTACTATCACAATGTTTAAAAACATTTGGACAGGTACATAATAGGGAGGTTCAGAGGGATATGGGCCAAATGCAGGCAGGTGGGACTAGAGTAGATAGGACATATTGGTTGTCATGGGCACACTGTATGACACTATGATTATATGACTGACTATAATATCCCGAATAACATCCCGAATTCTCTACTCAATACTCCGACTGATGAAGGCCAATGCACCAAATGCTTTCTTGACCACCCTAATATGTCCAAATGTTTGTTTTAGTGTCTCTTGGTGTGTCTTGTGTGGGTGGGGGAAAGGGGGAAACTGTTTTTCAGACGCTTCCTCGACGGAGAGGTGACTTTTTCCATGTGGCTTCTCCGCCTGCCCTCCTGGCAGCTTGGATTGGAGCGACCTTTCCCGGAGTCGGGCCCGGAGCTTCAGCAGCGGGCGCAGCGTGGACGTATCCATCGCAGAGCGGGCGAGCCCTTGCCGGGGTTCGCCAGAGAGGAGAGGTCTGATCGCTGGCCTGGTGGCTTTGGCATTATGGGGCTGTGGGTTGTGGAGCTTCTAGCCACGAGCGTGGCGTGGACTTACCACCTTGCCGGGGATCGCCGGAGAAGAGCTCCGACCGCCGGCCTGCGGCCCATAACATCGTGAAGCCGCGGTCTCCAGTGGGAGGGTTCGGCCGTCCCGACGTCAGAGTTTCGATCATCCCGACGAGAGGGCCTGTACATCGGGCCGTCCGTAATGGCGACTACGGAGGGTGCATGGCCCAGACCACGGGTGAACAAAGGAGGAGGACTGGCTGAACTTTATTGCCATCCACCACAGTGGAGAATGCTGTGGAGGATGTTTGTGTTGAATTCGAGCGTGTACTGTGTGTGTTCTTTTTTCAATTGTATCGCTGCTGGCAAATTCATTTCACTGTGCCTTAGTTGGTGCATGCGACGAATAAATTTGTATTGTATTGTATTGTATCTACTGGTGATGCCACATCTAAGGTAATTGTCCCCGTGCCCCAGCGCTTACATGGGCAAGAAGAAATGTGTGTGTGTACATGGAAATTAAAGAGTTAAGCAAAAAATGAGCAAAAGAATGTTTATTTCAAAAATATTGAAATGGTGGTGACTCAAAAGCAAATATTTGGCGTGATTTATCATGACAGCATCCATCTGTAATTTGGGAAACAGATGCACTAACATCAACACAAAGACAACTCTGGAAAATATCCAGTCGGCATCGATATGGGAAAGGGAATGAACTCAAACATCCTCCATCTGGACCTCGATAGATCCTGAAGGACAGCTCCAGCTGATAAGGATTTGAGCGGCTTAGATATCCCTTAAAGCAACAGTCCTTTAGACTTTAGATAGACACAAAATACGGGAGTAACTCAGTGGTTCAGGCAGCATCTCTGTAGAAGAAATGAGAAGAAATGCCCCAACAGCTGCTGACAACCTTCTACCACTGCACCACAGAGCATATTAACATATGGCATCTCCTAGTGGTATCTCAGCTGCACGGAGGCGGAGAGGGGAGCTCTTCAGTGCGTCGTCCACAGAGCGCAGAGGATTATTGGGACACAGTTACCAGCCTTGGAGGGCATCTACCACACACGGTGCCTCAGGAAGGCCGTCAGCATCCATAAAGACTCCTCACACCCTTGTAATGGATTGTTCGAACTACTTCCCTCCGGCAGATGTTACAAGGCCTTCTACGTCCGATCCTCCAGACTCAGGAACAGCTTTATTCCCAGAGCTATAGCGGCTCTGAACCGGCCCTGCTGAGTGCCCCCCCATCCCCCCTGGACTGTCTCCCTCGGATGGTCACGTCGTACAGACACATCTGCACTTTAGTCTGTTGAACTGTTTTGACTGTTTTACTGTTCATTTTACAAACCATGTTCTCGGGGTATCTAAATCTAAATTTTATTAGTTATTTATGCTATGACATCGGATGGAAGCTGCAAACCAAATCTCGTTGTGCTTATGTGCAATGACAATAAAATATATTATTATTATTATTTGAAGAGGAATAGGTGACGTTTCGGGTCGAGACCCTTCTTCAGACTGAGAGACAGGGGAGAGGGAACCGAGTGTCCTTTAAACTTAGTTTGACAATAGACAATAGGCAATATGTGCAGGAGTAGGCCATTCGGCCCTTCGAGCCAACACCGCCATTCAATGTGTCATGGCTGATCATCCCCAATCAGTACCCCGTTCCTGCCTTCTCCCAATATCCCCTGACTCCGCTATTGTTAAGAGCCCTATCTAACTCTCTCTTGAAAGTATCCAGAGAACCGGCTTCCACCGCCCTCTGAGGCAGAGAATTCCACAGACTCACAACTCTCTGTGAGAAAAAGTGTTTCCTCATCTCCGTTCTAAATGGCTTGCGCCTTATTCTTAAACTGTGGCCCCTGGTTCTGGACTCCCCCAACATCGGGGCTTAGTTAGGCTTAGATATCCCTTAAAGCAACAGTCCTTTAAGTCTGTGGCTTCTAGTTTAGTTTAATTTAAAGATACAGCATGGAAAAGTGGAAAAGGGTTACTTTTCTCTAGAAATGCTGCCTGACCCGCAGAGTTATTCCAGCAATATAAACCAACATCTGCAGTTCCTTCCCACCGAGTCCACGCCGACCAGCGATCACCTGTACAGTAGTTTTATCCTACACGTTAGGGTGGCACGGCAATAGAATTGTTGCCTTACAGCGCCAGAGACCCTGGCCCGATCCTGACTACAGGTGCTGTCTGTACAGAGTTTGCACGTTCTCCCTGTGACCGAGTGGGTTTCCTCCGATCTCCTTGCACATTCTAAAGACGTGTGGGTTTGTAGGTTAATTGGCTTCTGTAAATTGGCCCTATAGAGTCAGATAGAACAAGTTTGTGGGGATCGCTGGTCGGTGCGGATTCAGAGAGCCTTTTTCCGCACATTTTCTCTAAAATTTACAACTAAACTAAAAGGCCAAAATTACCTGCAAACCCGCACATCTATGAGATATGGGAGAAAACCGGAACACCCGGAGGAAACCCACACAGTAACAGGGAGAATGTGCAAACTCCACACACGGACAGCATCCGAGGTCAGGATCGAACCCGGGTCTCTGGCGTTGTGAGGCAGAGGCTCTACCTGCTGCGCCACTGTACTTTAGATTTCCACTGCAATACATAATCCCAATTTACCGATGTACTTCTTGCCCGAAGGCTTGCCTACAATGAAATGTAATGAGAAATCCTGCAGGATTTGACAGACTAGATAGCTGGCTTCATTCCCTGGTGGCAGGATTTGGATTTTTGAGGATTTAGTTGATAACAATAAAAAGCCCAAGAGGTCTACTTAGCAATAATGATTTTTATGGGGGGTATTTTTATATTAATTTTATAAAGTACGTACATTTTGCATCATCTACTGAGCAAGGCCATTGGTTTCTGGAAACATGAAACAACATGAACTCTCTAATGCAGACACAAGGAACTGCAGAACTGCTGGAGTAACTCAGTGGGTCAGGCAGCATCCCTGGACAACATGATTTGGGGGATGTTTTGGGTCACGACCTTTCTTCTGGTTTATTGCAGCAGAGGGGAGAAAGCTGGAAGAGAGGTGGGAGTGGGACAAAGCCAGGCGAGTGATAGGTGGATACAGATGAAGGTGGAGTGTTTATCTGGCAGATGAGTGGACAAAGGCCAGAGATGAAAATACAAAAGCTGTGAGATAGGAAGACAAGGATAGATTAGACGCAAAATGTGCAACCAGAGGAAGGAATACAAGTGGAAAGGGACGGGGAGGAAGGATGCATATTCAGGCGGGCTGCAGGGAAGAGAAGGAGAAAAGGTTGGGAGGGGAAAGGGAGGGTGTTTGTAGGTTAGTTACCTAAAATTGAATTGTATGTTCATACCGTTAGGCTGCATGCTGCACCCCTCACACCTTAAAGCCAGGCCACCTTGTATTTGATTTTTTTCACGCTGGGAAAATGTTTCTGACTGTCTACTCTATCTATGCCGCATATTTTATCAACTTCCGTCGGGGAACAAGTTAGTTAGTATCTACTTTCCAGAAAGTGCACGCCTAAACTACTGAAAACATCATTAGCAAAACAACAACAAAGATAGCAAAATACCTCTGAGGTAAACCCAATTTTTAAAAAATCTATTAAAAGCATTAACAACCCATTTGGGTTTCTGCAATTTCTGGTTGCGTAAACAAATGTCATCTTCTGATTTCCAGATTCATTTCTAAATTAAATCCAGTTCTTAAACTATGGTAATGGGATTTTAACTTTTATCCGGTGATTATTAATGGAAACATATAGATTTCGGGTCTCGTTACAATGCCATCTCGAACGTACTAATACAAATAGGAAAGGTTTCTTGGTCACCATCCAGACCCTACACACTAATATGCTTCCAGCCTGCACTGTTGCGAAGAATTCTATGTAACTGAAAAACCTGTAGAGTTTTAATAAACCATCGAACGCAATAATTAATAATGCTGGTGAGCAGATGTGCTGGGGGGTTATTTAAAGATTATTGAGACCAGGACAGAACATGGCATTTCAACTCGCATAATGGGATCAGGAGCAGATTATACACATGGACTAAATTGCTTTCTGTTCAATCCCTGAACATAACATGACCACGAGGTACTGTGATGCTGGAAATCTAAAATAAATGTGTTGCCTTACCCACCCTGAATGTTTCAACCATTTTCTGTTTGTATTACTGTTCCTATAATATTAACAATAAATTTACTTTTGGGAATGTGCTCATGCATAAAAAAAAGGTACATTCAGGGATTCAAAACCCCTTTGCAAATATTTTAGCCGTTGTTAAAGAGGGAAAGGACTTGCATTATTGTAGTGCTTCGTGTAACTTCAACACAACACAAAACATTTTACAACTAACCAATCACTTGTTGAGGTTAGAGATACAGCACAAAAACAGGCCCTTCAGCCCACCGAGTCTGTGCCGACCAGCAAACCCACACACTGACACTACCCTGCACACACTAGGGACAATGTACAATTATAACAAGCCTATAAACCTGTAGCGTGGGAGGAAACTGGAGATCCCAGAGAACACTCATGCAGGTCACAGGGAGGATGTACAAACTCCGTACAGACAGCACCCATAGTCATGATCGAACCTGGGTCTCTGGCACTGCAAGACGCACCTCCACTGCTGCACCACCATGCTGCCCTACATGTTACTTGCATGTTGGCACAACATAAGCAACAAGTTTGACCCACGAGCAGCCATGTGAGGGATCTGTTCATCGTGGTGTTTGTCGACTAGTTAGAGTCATACAGCACGGAAACTGGCCCTTCGGCCCAACTCACCCATATTGAACAGGATGCCCATTATAAAACAGTCCCATCTACTCACATTTAGCCCATATACTTCTATCCTCTGCAAATCTGCATGTCTTTGATATGTGGGAGGAAACACCTGGAAAAACCCACACGGTCACAGGGAGAACATGTAAACTCCACACAGACAGCATCCAAGGTCAAGATCGAACCGGGGTCTCTGGCGCTGTGAGACAGCAGCTCTACCAGCTGCGCTATTGTGCCGCACCTCAGAATAGGGTTCCTGATTCTCTTTAGAAGCGTTTGGTTCAATTCTGCATCAAAGGATGCATCAGAGTCATGGAGCTTAGAGGCAAGGTTACAAAATCAATTGCCTGGCCTGGATCAGAGCAACAAACTAACTCAGCGACATCACTTCCTGCTGAATCCCTCTGGTTTCAGACACTTGTTGATGGTTTTGCTCTCTTTGATGTACAGTCCTCTAATTGGACTCATGCTTTGAACTCTGAAGGGTAAAGGAAGAATCTGTTACCTAAGAGAGGTCCTCTTGTGAAGTGTTTAAGAAGGAATTGCAGATGCTGGAAAATCGAAGGTAAACAAAAATGCTGGAGAAACTCCGTTTCTCCAGGGAAACTTCAGAGAAGCTGAGTTTTACTCCAGCATTTCAGTCTACCATCCTCTTGTGAAGAGTCGTTTTTAATTTGATGTCTCTGTCCCAGAACGTGGAACATAGAACAACACGAACAGGCACTTCAGCCCACATTGTCCGTGCTTAACATGATGTCAGGTTAAACTAATCTTCTCTGCCTGCGTGTGAGCTATATCCATGTGCCTATATAAAACCCTCTTGAGCACAACTATTGTGTGCATCAGCCTCCACCACCATCACTAGAAGTGTATTCCAGGCAGTTATCATATTCTGTATCTTCCCCTTCACTTTACCTCTGGTGCTTTAGTTTGACAATTGTATTTATATATACAGGTAGTAGTATCTGTTCTGATGGGATAGCATGCAGGACAACATTTTTCCACTGTACCTCGGTACACATGACAATAATAAACCCAGACATAAACTATGTAAAAACCTTGTCCCAAACATTGCCTTTAATCATTGTCCCCCTCACGTTATAGCAATGCCCCCTAATCCTTGATATTTCCACGCTGAGTAAACTTTCTAACTGTCTATCCCATCTATGCCTCCCATCATTTTATATACTTCCCCTCAATGTCTGACACTGCAGAGAAAACAACCCACGTTTGTCCATCCTCTCGGGCAGCACAGTGATGCAACTGTAGAGTTGCTGCCTTACGCCGCAAGACACCCACCCGGGTTTGATCCTGACTACGGGTGCTGTCTGTACGTACCTTGTACGTTCTCCTTGTGACTGCGTGGGTTTTCTCCAGGTGCTCCAGTTCCTCCACACTACAAAGACGTACAGATTTTGTACGTTAACTGGTGAATCTGTGGAATTAATTACCACAGACGGTTGTGAAGGTCGTCAATAGGTATTTTAAAGGTGGAGATTGACACATTCGTGATTAGTACGGGTGTCAGGTGGTAAGGGGAGAAGGCAGGAGAATGGGATTGAGAAGGGAAAGATAGATCAGCCATGATTGAATGGTGGAGTAGACAATGGGCTGAATAGCCTAATTCTGCTCCTATAACTTATGTATCTTGGAAACAGGAACTATGCAGGCCATTTTTTTCTCTCAAAAGAATGAAAATACGCTGGATATTAAATGGTATACTAATATAATGCTTTTGTTTTTATTCACTTTTTCTTTTATCCAAAAGATATAACAATTATTTCAATGCAAAAAAAACATCAAATGAACAAAGTGATCACAGTCATAAATTTATATTCAATGCAATGAGGAAATAAATTTCACAAAATACAAAATTGAGAACCTTAAAACTATAAGCTTCTCAAACGCCATTGTCATATAATGAAATGGATGGTTAGTGTTAATGTAGAGAACAATGTGGTGTACAGGAACACCTTCACAAGGGAGAACAGGAGACCGGTTTACAGAACCACTCATTGCTTCCATCGACAGTTTTTAAGATTACAGACAGAATATAAACTAATCGTGTTCAGCTGCTTTTTGGGTTGAGTCATGTGAAGTTTCACCAAGTCTTTATTCATCTCATTTGACCGGGCTCCCTTGGGTTGGTTATTGATTTGATAGGAAAACAGAAAAACATAGCCTGTTTGAAGGGAAATATCAGCAAATACTTAAGTGAAGTTTAAAAAAAAAATTCTTGTGGCCTTAGGCAGAGGCCGTTCCTAAACCAGGCTGGGATGCACCCCAACTGTTCCTGCCAAGCTGTTCCTGAGTCTGGTGGTGTGTGCGCTTACAAGCTTCTGTACCATCTGACTGATGGGAGTGGGGGGGAAAGAATGACCGGGTTGGGACAGGTTTTTGACTTAGTAGATGGGCCTAGTCAAAGTAACCAAGAACGCTGAGGCCCTGTGCAAGAAGGGACGGAGTTGGCTGTACTTTTTGGGATGGGTCAGCTCCTTCAACGTCTGCAGTAAGATGCTGCAGATGTTCTACCAACTGGTGGTAGCCAGTGCCATCATCTTCGCTGTTGTGTGCTGGGACAGCAGGGCGAAAGCTGCAGATGCCAACAGGATTAACAAGCTCATCAGGAAGGCTGGCTCCGTCCTGGGGGCGGAGTTGGATTCATGGAAGGTGGTCTTGGAGGGGAGGATGCTGCTCAAACTGCAGAGCATCTTGGATAATACAGCTCACCCCTTCCGTGACGCACTGGTCAAACCTGTGGAGTACTTTCAGCAACAGACTGGTTTCCACCAAGATGCAGTACAGAACGCCACAGGAGATCCGTTTTTCCTGTGGCTGTCAAACTATACAATTCCTCCTCCTTCTGTCACAGGGTAGACTGACTCTCCTCCCCCCCCCCCCCCCCCCCCCCCCCCCCCCCCCAATATTTGCACATCCCCTTCCTTCGACACGTCACTTTAATTCATGGTTCATGTAACTAGTTTTATGACTGTTGGCAGATCAATTTCCCTACTGGGATAAATAAAGTTATATCGTATCGTATCCAAAACGTAACTCTGCGCGTCAGGCAGCATCTCTGGATGACATGGGGCAGGAACATTGGAGAATTGTTTTGGAAAAAGCTGATAGCTTTTGCCCTTAACCATGGTTCCAGAAAAGTATGGAAGGGGAAGAGAACCAAAGAATAAATGAAAATATCAATAACCAGAATCAGAACTCAAAACAGCTCAAAGTCAGAAGAAATTTATTGTGAAAATCACATCAGAATTGATGTTTAAAGTTTGTTAAACTTCATCTCAACCCTGTGCAAAGCTAATTTGAGGAAAGTCACTTAATAAGACCTTTTCAACTCAGAGCAAAACATTTAAGTCTGGTTCTCCATAGATCAGTTAGAAGTGCTTTCAAAGAAGCTTGTGAAAAGAGACTTCTCAATTGTCGTTCCACAAGAAAAATATCATTTTATATTCTGTGCTCCATTTAATATTCAGGAGATGCCAGTGACACAACCTTGAAATGAAATAATAGAACTTCTCTTTCCACAAAGAAAAAGGAAAACAATCAAAATGTTATTTTATTTGTCTAGGAGGATCTACATTGGAAGCTGTGTCTGCAGAGAATTTGTAACAGCAAATTCTCGACACACATTTGTTTCCAGAGATGAATGCCTGAGACGGGGAAGGACAAACGCTGCAGAAATACAGCGGCAAAACTGGCAATCATGGTAGGTCAGTCAACACGTGAAGGTTGGAACTCTTGTGTGTGGCTATACCTGCTTAGAAAGCCTTTACTTGGAAGCACACACCACCAGACTCCGGAACAGCTTCTTCCCCTCTGTTATCAGGCTTCTGAACGGTCCTTCCACAAGCGAGGGTCCTGTCCGATTCACCACTACCACATTGCGGACTTTGGACTTTGGAACTGATGCGCTACAATGCTGAGAACTATATTCTGCACTCTGTATCATCCCCTTTATTATACTTGCGTTACACTGGATTGTATTTATGCATGGTATATCTGACCTGTTCAGATAGCATGCAAAACAAAGCTTTTCACTGTACCTCGGTACACATGACAACAATAAACCTCGACCATTGGCAAGAAACAATTCTCATTTCTGTAATGCCTTTCACAGCTGTGAACCAGTATTGGAAATTTATGTACTGAATGTATTTTTTGTTTGAAGTAACAGATGGGAAGAGGTGATACAGATTATACAACAAGGTTTCATAAACAGCAACTCAGGAAATGGCAGCCCATCTACTTTTTAGTGAAGACACAAGGAACCACAGATGCTAGCCCTCGAGTCCTGGCAACATCCTCATAAATCACCTCTGCACCCTTTCCAATTAAATGACCTCTTTCAATAGCAGGGTGACCAAAACTGAACACATGGTACAGTGCAAGGTGACATGTATAATAGAGACACGAGGAACTGCAGAAAACACAAAGTGCTGGAGTAGCTCAGCGGGTCAGGCAGCGTCTCTGGTGGGAATAGCTAGGTGACGTATCGGTTAGGGACCCTTCTTCAGACTGATTGTAGTGCGGGAGAAAGCTGGAAAGCTGAAAAGAGAGGTGGGGTGGGACAAAGTCTGAGAAGTGATAGGTGGATACAGGTGAGGGGGGGTTTGACTGGAAGGTGGGTGGACAAAAGCCAGAGATAAAAAGGAAACAAAAAATTAAAGAGAGGAGTGAAATGTGAAGCCAGATTTAGTCTGTGGAGATAGACACAAAAAGCTGGAGTAACTCAGCGGGACAGGCAGCATCACTTTAGTCTGTGGTGATGTTAGTTGAGGATTAAAGGTCACTAATGATGATCTCCCCTGCTTTTTAAGATAGTTTCATGGAATTTTGCAAAACCATCAGTGGAAGCAGACAAGATCTCAGGATAGATACTAAGTGTTGGAGCAACTCAGCAGATCAGGCAGCATCTCTGGAGAGAAAAGATGCATGACGTTTTGGGTCAGGACCCTTCTTCAGAATGAAAGCAGGCTCCACCCTCTACTTGCAGTCTGAAGAAAGTCCCGACGCAAAATGTTACCCATCCTTTCTCCAGAGATGCTGCCTGACCCGCTGAGTGACTCCAGCACTTTGTGTTTATCTTTGGTATAAACCAGCATCTGCGGTTCTTTGTTTCTGCAAGATCTCAGGATGACCCATCTGACCTCTGGGCGGCATGGGGTTGGGTCAGGTTGGACTTTGGGCTAAGATCTCAGGTGTAGATCTTGAACCTGGGACCTTCTGATCCAAATGGAGAGTGCATCTGGTCAACAGTGTCACTGAGATCTCAAGAAATAACATCACAAACAATGCTCCCTCCAAAGGTGTGGAAATGGGACTGGGAAACCGTTACACTTTGACCCATATCACAGTACGTTGTCTGTACAAGACCAAAAAAGGGGGCACTTATGTGAAGCCTGGTGATGTTCAGGAACTAACCAAACGTTCCTGGCAGGTCTCCAACGGCAACTTGTTTGCTCCACCAAACGCGTCCACATTGTTGTCAATCCAGGGAATGACGTGCCGGCTAAGTTTGGCGGAGCAGTTGGCTATACTCCTGATGACGCCGGACGTGAGAATGTGGTCCCAGATGTTGAAGTGACTCAGTTCCCCGACGAAGGCTTTGAGTTGCATCGAACCTCCCTCCAACTGCGTCCTGGACAAGAGCAAATGTACATACAGATGATCGTCACAGACTCTCCAAAGCAAGTGACACCTACCCCTCATAGGAATTAAGTTTGGGATTACATAGAACAGTGCAGCATAGGTATAGGCCATTCAGCCCACACGCTGCCTCAGCAAGGCCACCAGCACAATCAAGGACCAGTCTCATCTCTTCTCCCCTCTCCCATCAGGCAAGAGGTACAAAAGTGTGAAATCTCCAGATTCAGGCACACCTCCAGATTCAGGGACAGTTTCTTCCCAGCTGTTATCAGGCAACTGAACCATCTTATCAACAACTAGAGAGTGGTCCTGAGCTAACATCTACATCATTGAAAACCTTCGGACTATCTTTAATCAGACTTTACTGAACTTTATATTGCACTATACATCATTCTCTTAATCCTGTATCTGTACAATATGGGTGGCTTGATTGTAACCATGAATAGTCATTCTGTTGACTGGATAGCGCACAACAAAAAGCTCACTGTACCTCAGTACACGTGAGAATACACTAAATTCCAGAGAAGGGTCCAATGTAATCAAACTCTCCTTGCAGCGAAATACTGTCTAATCCAGGAGATATTCTGGTCACCATTGCATTCTGTCCAAACCCTTCACATTCCTGCATTGGGGCGACTAGAACTACACCTTAGATGCAACGGTTACATTTTGTTTTTAAACAAATCCAAGACGATTTTTTGAGTAGAGCCTCTTTAGTCTTTAGAGATAAAGAAACAGACCCTTTGTTCCACCGACCAGCGATCCTCGTCTACTAATTTACACACCAGGGACAATTTTGTTTGCTATTGTCTGTTACTATTGTAAAGCGACTTTGAGTCTTAGAAAAGCGCTATAAAAATTAAATTTATTATTATTATTAATTTATTTACAATTTTACCAAAGTCAATCAACCCAAAAACCTGTACATCTTTGGTGTGTGTATGAAGCCGGAGTACCCAGAGAAAGCCCACATGGTCACAGGGAAAACATAAACTCCATACAGACAGCACCCGAGGTCAGGATCGAACCCGGGTCTCTGGCGCTGTAAGGCAGCAACTCTACTGCTGGGCCACTGTGCCACCACATCTTTTCAATGATTGAGAGTCGTGAAAAGGAGAGATTGTACCCAAGGAACGACAGAACATCAGATGATACCAACTTCTCATTATACCAACTTCTCTCCATGAAGTTGTGGGAGGCTGAGGGATGACTAGGACACTCACCTGCTCCTGGCCCAGGATGAGGACACCACCCGCTTTGATTGGATGCCAAGGAGCTAGGTTCTCTCCCGTGCCACGCAATTGGCCATCCTCATAAGCCTCCCACATGCCATCTCTGGTGGTCCACGTTATGCAAATGTGGTGCCACTTGCCATCATTGATAGTCAAGGGCAGTGGAGCAACCTGTTGAGGAAATACAATGATTAAGGTCAGCAGCTCCCACTCTGGGGTATAGAGTCATACAGTACAGAAAACAGGCCCTTCAGCCCAACCTGTCCATGCTGACCAACATGGCTCATCTAAGCTAGCCCCATTTGCCCACACTTGGCCCATATCTCTCTAAACATTTTCTATCCAAGTACCTGTCCAAGTGTCATTTAACTGCTGTTATAATACC
The DNA here is from genome assembly GCF_010909765.2 of Amblyraja radiata. NCBI lineage: Eukaryota > Metazoa > Chordata > Chondrichthyes > Rajiformes > Rajidae > Amblyraja > Amblyraja radiata. The sequence continues at coordinate 20,834,594 of NC_045977.1, forward strand.
TGCCTCAACTGCCCCCTCTGGAAACTAATTCCATATATCCACCACATCCAAGTGAAAACGTTGCCACTCGGGTTCTTATTAAATCTTTTTCTTCTCACTTTAAATCAGTCCTTGAGTTCTTGATTCCCAACCCAAGGTAAAAGAATGCAATTCCCTCTCTTCCCCTCCCCAACTCTAGTCGTTCTCCCAGTTCCACTGGTCACACTTTCCCCAGCCAACAATGGGCCATTGTGGGCTCCATCCTTCCTAAGGTCATCTGTTGCCGGCACTGATTTGTTCTGCGTTTTTCTCACCTCTATGTTCCCCCCCACCCCCACCCCACCCCCCTCTAATTTCAGTCTGAAGAAGGGCTCCAACCCGAAACGTCACATATTATTTTTCTCCAGAGATGCTGTCTGACCCGCTGAGTCACTCCAGCATTTTGTGTCCGTCTTCGGTATAAACCAGCATCTGCAGTTCCTTCTTAAGACTCCAGTTAGAGAATTACCTGCAAAGGTGTCTCTTTCCTTCACCAGTACTCCTACTTCCTTGACTATAAACATTACACAGTCAATAGATTTTAACTAGATGCACGGTCGGTAAGTGATATGCACCTTGTCATTAATAAGCAGTTCTATTGGATTCTTTCCCCACTCGATGAAGACAATTTCATTTGATTGACCGGCCACTGCGTAGGAGAAGGGAGTTCCAATGCCGGCAGATGACCGGGATCTTATCCACATACACACGGTGAAGGCGTACATCTCAGGCAGACTCTTCTTTATCTTGGCATACAGGTAGTTAGTTTGCAACGGCAATGATACCTTGAAGTCATCAGGTGCCTTAAACGCACTGCTCTCTGTTGGGAATGATAAACAATTTAAACAAAAAGCTCTTCACGTGTCAGAGGCCATTGATGGGTCACTTCATATGGATTCTTTAAACAAAGCTATGTTTCAGGTTAATCTTAGACAACATATTTACAGTCCCCCTAACATATTTAACATAGAAACATAGAAAATAGGTGCAGGTGTAGGCCATTCAGCCTTTTGAGCCAGCACCACCATTCAATATGATCATGGCTGATCAGTACCCCGTTCCTACTTTTTCCACATATCCCTTGATTCTGTTAGCCCCAAGAACTAAATCAATGTCTTCATACATAACTCACCATTTGTCAAAAGTAATCTCACTTGCTGAGTATATACCTCAGGGGGCTGGTGCTCACAGCGCCAGAGACCCACGTTCGATCCTGACCTCAGGTGCTGTCTATGTGGAGTTTGCAATTTTTTCCCAGTGACCGCATGGGTTTCCACCGGGTGCTCCGGTTTCTTCCCACATCCCAAAGATGTGCTAGTTTTGTGGATTTATTGGCCTCTAAAAGTCCCCTAGCGTGGTGAAGGCAGCTTTCAGTACATTGGTCTTGATCAGTCAGTGTATGGAGTATAGAAGTTGGAATGTTATAATACGGCGTGCAGGTTTGTAGGTTAATTGGCCTTTGTAAATTGTTCCTAATGCATAGAATAGAACTAATGCACTGGTGATCGCTGGTCAGTGTGGACTCATTCGACCGAAGGGCAGCTTACAGCTAAAACTGAAGTTAAATTTAAAATTTCCTCTTTATTTTTGTTATTAAAAACTTAGCCCAATTAATCCACACAAGATGCTCCCAATACAGTGGGCAGCAGAAGCTCCCAGCATGGGGTGGCCTGTTGGGGGAGCCGCAAAGCCGTTCCCTGCTCGACCCTGGACTGGAGGATGGAGCCGGCACTGGCAATAACGACAGACACGACGGGCGAGGGGCGAGGCCGGTAGGAGAGGAGAGGGAACCGGGGTCTGGCCTACCCCACCTTCGAGGTCGGCTGCGGGAGGCACCCCCCCCCCCGGGAAACAAAGGTGGACGGGCGTGGAGAGGGATGTGGCGTACAAGGAAGGAGACGGCTGGAGGCCCTGCAGCAGCCTGGGGTTTGTCTGGAATGGGCCCCGCTCAGAACAACTAGAGTGCCAATGGACTTTGAAAATGGCGGCAAAACCTGGCGTCTCTTGCATGTGGTCTCAGTGGACTGTTTCCGTACACTTTGCTAATCGGGTATAGTAGTACTTTACTGGACTGTACGTAAGAAAATAATTTCGCTGTGAGTTTGCAACATGTGACAAATAAAAGCACCATTGTTGCAAAACAACCAAATGTCAGTGACCTGGATGGAAATCTCCAACAGTTTTGTCCACGTGTTACCTACCTTTCTCTAGTTCCGTGACCCTCTCGTGCAAGGCATTCAGCACCGACTCCGTTTTGTAACGATGTGCCGCCGTCTCGTTCAGGAGCACGTACTTCTCATCTTCCAGTTCGGAGACTTTGTTGAGGAGCTGACTTTCCAACTCCCCCAGCTTCCGCTGAAGCTGCTCACGGAGATCGCCGGAGAGCGCCTGGTTGGAAATGTCAGGCCGTGCCTGTTGCTGTCGCAAAATACAAACACAAGACATTATGCATCGGGACACTTGGGGCGGCACAGTGGTGCAGCGGTAGAGTTGCTGCCTTACAACACCGGAGACACAGGATCGATCCTGACTATTAGAGCTGTACCCAGTTCCCTCACACCTTCCAACGACGTGCAGGTTTGCAGCTAACTGAAGATAGACACAAAATGGGGACTAACCCGGCAGAATCTCTGGAGAAAAGGAATCGGTAACGTTTTGGGTCGGAACCCCTCTTCAAACTGAAGGATAGAGAAAGCCAGAACAGGGCTGGCAACAGATAACCTCAGGAAGGGTGGAGCCCATTGTTGGCTGGGGAAAGATGTGCCGATAGGGATACAAGGATGTAACTAGAACGACTAGTTCTACTAGCAGTCTGAAGAAGGGTCTCGACCCGAAACCTCGCCTATTTCCTTCGCTCCATAAATGCTGCCTCACCCACTGAGTTTCTCTTGTCTACCTTCTAGTTCTACTAGACCTGTATGTGGAAGGAACTGCAGACGCTGATTTCACTGTCATTCTGTTGAGTTTCACTGTCTGTATAACTTGTTATCAACAAGCCCACAGACAACAATGGACCATAGTTGGCTTCACCTTGCCTTGACATCATTACTTTTTGCATATCTTTCATTCATTTGTTCCATACAGGGAGGTTGTACGGCAGTCGAGGGTCACGACCTGTAACCCGTACTGTTGCCACGCAACGCCTCTGGAGTACAAGCGGTGTGAACGTCAGGTAAGCACTTACTATGGCTGCAAGTACAGCGGGCCCGTCTTCTGACCCAGCATCGGGACTCCACGCTGACTGGTTCCACACTCACAGACCCCGAGCGTCTGTCCCCACGCAGTCGGGGGGTGGGGGGGGGTGGGGAGGGGTGCCGGTGCGCACAGTCAGTGACTCTGGGCGGGCGGAGGGACCAGACTGTCCCCAACTCTGCTGCAGCTGACGGGGACGTTGCCGGGTTTTCGTCCCCGTGTGTCTGTTGCCGACCCACAGCCCGTGACAGTGCAGCCGCACAGGGTGGAGGGCAGCTGTGGCCTGACAGCGCTGACCCCAGGGGGAGAATGGGGGCTGTCCCGTGGGATGCGCTCCTTCGGCCCGCTTACACCTTGGTGCTCGGGTTCAGAGCAAAAATACTAGAGCATTTGGTTCAGAGCGCTCAGTCACTCTCCAGCCCTGAGCTGTCGTGGGCCGGGACTTGCCCTCAATCCGCCGGCATGCTGCTCTTTCGCAAGTCAGTGAGCAGCAGTGATTTTGGTGGTTTTCACTCACGGTTACCCCTATTTCCACAATTTTTACAGCGCAAAAATTGACCATTTCGGCGGTTTTTAACGGGTAAGAACTATGTGTTGCGTGTGTTACTAATGTATACCGGAAGCTGTCTTGTACTCCAGAAAGATTGTGCTTCTCCGTGCATCACGCCCTTTGACCTGACGACCTTACGTGCAACCACCTTATATTACTGTCTAAAACTCATTTCCCTTTCTGCTGACTCTCAGTCTGACGGGCCTTAACCCAAAACCTATTCCTTTTCTCCAGAGATGCTGCCTGATCCGCTGAGCTACTCCAGCATTTTGTGTCTATCTTCAGTTCTACTAAACCTACTAGTTGCCAGCCCTGAATTGTTCTGGCCTTCTTTATTTTTCAGTTTGAAGAAGGGCTCCTACCCGAAACATACCCTATTCCTTCTCTCCAGAGATGCTGCCTGTTATTCCAGAATTCTGTGTCTATCTTCAGTGTAAACCAGCATCTGCAGTTCTTTCCTATAGGTTTGTAGGTTAATTGGCTTCTGTAAAAAAAAAATTAAAAAAAAAAAAAAAAAAAAAAAAAAAATTTGTCCCTAGCGTGTAGGATAGAGCTAGTGTATGGGTAATCATTGGTCGGCGCAGACTCGGTGGGCCTAAGGATCTGTTTCAACGCCGTATATCTAAACACTGATGCTTGATCAATAAACTCTGAATCATGGATTATGAACAAACCTAATGTTCGCACCTTCATTATTGGTCATTGATTGTTGACCTGAAGTCAACATCCTGAGAGAGTCCAAGTCAAATTGCTCTGTAAATTGCCAATAATAAGTTCAATCACTGCATTCTAATGATGTGTAGAGAAATAAAGATATTCTAAAGGCACCATTGAGTCTCTTTAAGTCACTAAATCATTGGAATTTAGGGTAGCCAGAACTTCTACAGTTGCAAACATTTTACGAGCAGTTATTCTTGTATAAATAGCTTACTTCATATTATCGTCACGTGACCTGAGTTTCAGAGAAAGGCTTTTTCGTTGGCTGCTATATAAACAACGGAAGGACTGTACATGATTACAATCAAACCATCCAGTGTACAAAACCATGCACAGTGCACAGATACAGGATGAGGGGGTAGGGGGAAGACAAAAGGGACAGCTGTGGGGGGATCGCCGTGAAGAACAATGGTGACCAGCGTGGGGGGGACTGGCGTGAGGGACGGTGGGAGAACAAACTGGGACTCAGTTTGGGGGAGGGGGTGCACTGTAGTTTTAGAATCCTCTGCCCAGGGGATAATTCGGTGTTTATTTGTTCGTTTGTTCATTTGTTCCGGTGAAGGTGCTGTGCACACGGCAGTCGCTTGTCCTTTTCTTTTTGTTTTCACTTTTAATTTCAAGTTTTTGTGCACCCACCTTGTGTGGTGTGACTGTCGGCAGACCCATTTCCCTCCGGGGATGAATAATGTTTTATCGTATCGTATGGTGTCGTAAAGGCTATAAAGTTTAGTGCAAGATAAAGTCCAGTAAGGTCCGATTAAAGATGGCCTGAGGGTCTCCAATTAGGTAAATGGGAGGTCAAGACCGCTCTCTAGTTGTTGATAGGATGGTTTGATTGCCCGAATACAGCTGGGAAGAAACTTTCACTGAATCTGGAGGTGTGAGTCTTCAAACTTCTGTACTTCTTGTCTGATGGGAGAGGGGAGAAGAGGGAGTGTCTGGGGTGAGACTGATCCTTGATTGTGCTGCTAACCCTAACCCTAACACGCAATAAATCGCCGATGGGTATATCTTGCATTTGTTAGAAATACAGGTCGGGTGATTGTTTTAACCAGTTCATGGGTGAGATCATAAAAACATACTGTGTTCTATTTTTATCCATGGTGATGGGTCCCTTTGGAATGATGTTGTTTCAGATCAAATGTTCCATTAGTAATTCCAGTTATTCCACTCTCCTCAACCTCAATCCCTGTTATTGCTTAAGTGCCTGACACCAGTTTTCTCTACAAAACTTCACATCAAGGAACAAGGACTAAATTTTTTGGGTTCTTCTAAACTCCCACGCATTTCTATATGCTTCAAAAAAAAATGCACAGCATGATTTTAGAAAGCTCCCATCCCATAGATTATTAACATGCTCAGAAAAAATAAATCCGCAGTAACTCTTCATAATAAACTACAGGGAAACGGGGAGAAGGGAAAGAGTGAATATATTTTGATATTTTGATATGACCATCACACATAGGAACAGAATTAGGCCATTCAGCCCATTGTGTCTGCTCTGCTATACAATAATGGCTGATCTATTTTTCCCTCTCAACCCCAAGGTTCTTGATTAGTAAGGCCACTAATTTACCTAATGACTTAGCCTCCACCACCGTCTGTGATTCACCACAGATTCACCACCCTCTGGCTAAAGAAATTACTCATCTCCTTTCTAAAGATACGTCATTTATTCGGAGGCTGTGCCCTCTGTCCTAGACTCTCCTGCTAGTGGATACATCCTCTCCACATCCACTCTGTCCAGGCCTTTCACTATTCAGGAAGTTTCAACGAGATCTCCCCTCTTCCTTCTAAACTCCAGAGAGTACAGGCCTAGTGGTGTCAAACCTGTAAGCCCAATCATCCCTGAGATCATTCTGGTAAACTCTCTAAATTAAAATTAAATTTCTTTATTTATATAGCACATTTTTAGTCAACTTGCATTGACCCCAAAGTGCTTCACATAATTACATCCACACACACAGGCAAAGGTGGGTGAAGTGTCTTGCCCAAGGACACACACAGGCAAAGGTGGGTGAAGTGTCTTGCCCAAGGACACAACAACAGTATGCACTCCAAGCGGGATTCGAACCAGCTACCTTCCGGTTGCCAGCCGAACACTTAGCCCATTGTGCCATCTGTCGTCCCAGATTGGGTTTACAGGTTTGACACCACTCTGGGCCTTCTCCAATGCTAGAACATCCCTCCTCAGATATGGGGCCCAAAACTGCTCACAATACTCTAAATGCCGTCTGTCCAGTGCATTATAAAGTCTCAGTGTTACATTCCTGGTTTTATTTTCTAGTCCGCTCAAAATAAATGTGATTCTCTCACTACTGGAAGCATCCATATGGTCACATTAAGGCATGGACCACATACCTTTCAGCCAATTTCATAAATTTGATGGTGGCTTTACAGAGATGCACTCTCATCCCTAAGAGCATCAGATGGGAAAACCAACCGGAAAAACAATAATTGCTAGAAATGCATAGCTGGTCAGGCAACATCTGTGGAATGAGAAACAAATCTACCTTGTCAGGTTGACAAAAGTGCCGGAGAAACTCAACGGGTGAGGCAGCATCGATGGTCTCGACCCGAAACGTCACCTATTCCTTCGCTCCGTAGATGCTGCCTCACCCGCTGAGTTTCCCCAGCATTTTTGTCTACCTTCGATTTTTCCAGCATCTGCAGTTCTTTCTTAAACATACCTTATCGGGTTAATAACATTTCATAAGAATTAATTTGTCACCCGGAAATGTTAATTGTTTCACTCTCCACAGAATGAGGTATTTGTAACATTTTGTTTTTAGTTTACATTTCCTCTATCTGTAGTATTTAGATTTTCAATAAAATAAAAAAAAACACATTTACGACAGTTGTCTCATATTGATATCAAAAGAGGTGGCACAGTGGTGCAGCAGGTAGAGCTACTGCCTCACTACTTTTCATCCAGTTTCCTCCCACATTCCAAAGACGTGCAGGTTTGTACATTAATTGGCCTCTGTAAATTGCCCCTAGAATGTATGATGCAAAAGTGGGATAACATAGAACTAACTAGTTTAACGTCATCATGTTCAACGCAGATATTGCGGGCCGAAGGGCCTGTTCCTGTGCTGTACTGTTCTATTCCATTCTCCTCAGCCTCCCTCAGAGGGTGGTATGTGTATGGAACAAGCTGCCAGAGGATGTAGTTGAGGCTGGTAGTATAATAATATTTAAAACATATCTGGACAGGTACATTGTTCGGAAGGATTGAGAGGGATACCGGTCAAACATGGGCAAATAGAACGAGCATAGATGGGGCAACTTGGTCGGCAGGGACAAGTTGAGCCAAAGTGCCTGTTTCCTTGCTGTATGAATCTTTGCTTACATTCCAATAAACCTTTCAGAGCATCCCTAAAGCAATTAAGTTCATTTTACAATGTGGCCACTACAGTAACATTGGGAACATAATGGACAATTCTCAACAACCTTCTCACAGAACAATGCGATTTTGACCAATGCTGAGAACTATATTCTGCACTCTGTATCTTCCCCTTTGTTCTACCTATTGTACTCGAGTTGGACTCGATTATATTTATGTATAGTATTGTCTAATCTGTTTGGATAGCATTCAATACAAAGCTTTTCACTGTAATAAATCTAATTATCAGACAGTGCAAGTTGCTCCTACAATGTGGTGGTGTGATAGAATCTTGGGGGCAGGATAAAGTAGGATGAGGGTGACTGGGTGACTGATTGCTGGTACGCACCTCACTGTTCACGTGACAATCCTCAACCTACAGTTTCATCCTATTTCCATGCTCCTCGCAATGGTAGAGTTGCCCTCCAACTTTCTGACTCGGTTAATGGATTGCTGTCAACTTTAACACAGCTGAAACCAGTGGAGTAATGATGTCAGACACCCCTTTTTTAGATTCAAATGTCGTTGAAGAGCTCAATGTTACGAAATATATATATATTCTCTGCCTTTTGGTTTTCTGTACGAAACACTGGTATAATCACAAAACTATGTGCGGAAATGCTGCTCATATACTGTAATGAATCACACTTTGTTTATCAAAAACGTAAAGAAAGTGGGTAATTAAGTGTGGACCAAGAAGAGCATTAGGGTAAATTAAATCGATCGAATCTCAGTTAAAGTGTTCAAAAAGGAACTGCAGATGCTGGAATATCGAAGATACACAAAATTGCTGGAGAAACTCAGCGGGTGCAGCAGCATCTATGGAGTGAAGGAAATAGGCGACGTTTCGGGCCGAAACCCTTCTTCAGACTGATGGGGGGGTGGGGGGGGGGGGAGAAGGAAGGAAAAGGGGAGGAGGAGGAGGAGCCCGAGGGCGGGCGAATGGGAGGGTGGGAGGAGACAGCTAGAGGGTTAAGGAAGGGGAGGAGACAGCAAGGGCTAGCAAAATTGGGAGAATTCAATGTTAATGCCATCCGGACGCAAGGTCCCCAGACGGAATATGAGGTGCTGTTCCTCCAATTTCCGCTGTTGCTCACTCTGGCAATGGAGGAGACCCAGGACAGAGATGTCGGATTGGGAATGGGAGGGGGAGTTGAAGTGCTGAGCCACCGGGAGTTCAGGTAGGTCATTGCGGACTGAGCGGAGGTGTTCGGCGAAACGATCGCCCAACCTACGCTTAGTCCTCCCTGATGTAAATCAGCTGACATCTAGAGCAGCGGATGCAGTAGATGAGGTTGGAGGAGATACAGGTGAACCTTTGTCGCACCTGGAACGACTGCTTGGGTCCTTGAATGGAGTCGAGGGGGGAGGTGAAGGGACAGGTGTTGCATTTCTTGCGGTTGCAACGGAAAGTGCACCGGGGAGGGGGTGGTGCGGGAGGGAAGGGAAGAATTGACGAGGGAGTTGCGGGAGGGAGCGGTCTTTGCGGAAGGCAGACATGGGGGGAGATGGGAAGATGTGGCGAGTGGTGGGGTCACGTTGGAGGTGGCGGAAATGGCGGAGGATTATGTTAAACGTGGGAGAGCTTGGTATTCAGAAGAAGGGTCTTAACCCGAAGCATCACCTATCCATGTTCTCCAGGGATGCTGTCTGACTCACTGAGTTACTCCAGCACTTAGTGTTCATGTCTGAATTTATCACCTAATATATTGATTTTAATTAATGCTAAAGCCAAAGTTAAATACTGTTTCACTTCATTTTGCTCACTTTTATGATCAAACCATCATTATTATACATTTCATCCTAATTCTGGACCTGATTATACTTTAATTCATTTTAGTTCACTGCATACCATTATTTAAAACCACATTAATATTGGTATGGACAGCACATAATGTTATGTTATAAATACATTATATGAAGGAAATATTAGTTATGCAACATGAGCTGGATTGAAATTGCAATGAGAGCACTCATTCATTTTCAATGGCATCAAGAAAATATATGTGCTGTTTAAGAAATCACAGATAAATATCTGAATCGTATAAAATGGGGACAATTTTAACATACAGATAAAATGTGCAATTTTTCATGGCATTATAATTATGAGTGTGTCCAAATAGAAGAAACTAATAATAAAAATTATTCTTATGAATTTTAAATATGAAAAAAGCATAAGCAGGAAGAGGCCATTCAAACTCTAGTTCAATCCCACCATGGAAGATCTTTTTATCTCAAACAATGTCCATGCACCAGTCCTGCATTTGGTTCAGAGATACAGCAAGGAACAGGCCCTTCTGACCACTGCATCCATGCCGACCATCGATTATCCGTTCACACTAGTTGTATGTTATCCCACTTTCACATCCTTCACATTAGAACAATTTACAGAGACCAATTAACCTACAAACCCGCACGTCTTTAGGATGTGGGAGGAAACCAGAGCACCGGGAGAAAACGGGGTACTGATTGTGGATGATCAGCCATGATCACATTGAATGGAGGTGCTGGCTCGAAGGGCCGAATGGCCACTCCTGCACCTATTGCCTATTGTCTATAAAACCCACACGGTCATAGAGAGAATGTGCAAACTCCACATAGACAGCACCCAAGGTCAGGATCAAACTCGTGTATCAGACGTAGCTCCATCAGCTGCACCACGGCACCACCTGGTATTGTAATTTTCTTCATATCTATTCTATTTGCTTGTTTGAAATTCGATATCCCAGAGGATTGTGGAGGCTCAGTCACTGACTTGACTCAAACCAATGAATCATCTGTGTGTCACAGTGGTCAACTGGTGGAGCTGCTGCCTCACAGCCCCAGAGACAAGGGTTTGATCCTGATCTTGAGTGTTGGCTGTGTGGAGTTTGCACATTCTCCCCGTGACCACGTGGGTTTCCTCTGGGTGCTCCAATTTCCTCCCACATCCCAAAGACAGCATGGACTCAGTGGGCGGAAGGCTCTGTTTCATGCTGCATCCAAACTAAATGAAAACCTGACAATAATTAACTAAACTAAACCTCCAATTCCATGAGTGGAACTGCAGATGTTGGTTTACCAAAGAGCAACTCAGCGGGTCAAGCTGCATCTCTGGAGAGCATGAAAGGTGACATTCTGGCTGGAACCCAATCTGAAGAAGGTCCTGACCCAAAATGTTTGGGGTCGGAGAGGAATTTCCCGGATTTTTTTTCCCGAATTGGACCTGGGTTTTTATCCGTTTTTTTGCCTCCCCCAGGAGATCACGCGGTTCTTGGGGTGGAGAGGGGTGATAGCGGTATAAAGGGGAGGGTAGTGTCTTGTGTTCTGTGTCTTGTGTCTACTGTTTGTGGGTAAGTGTGTCTGTTTAGTGTTCAGCCATGAGCGAATGGCGGTGCGGGCTCGACGGACCTGGTGGTCTACTCTCGCACCTACTTTCTATGTTTCTATGTTTTTATCCATGTTCTCCAGCAGTGCTGCCTGATCCATTGAGTTACTCCAGCACTTTGGGTCTTTTCTCCAATGACGTGCTCGAAGTATCTATTATTCCGTTGTGTAACACCTTAAAGATTGTTAGCAGTCCTCATGATACATCTATTTGTTCTTCCTCATTCCTCAAATAAAACCATGAACTTCCACCATCCAGATATGGTTTGCACAAGAGACTGCAGAGACTGGAATCTGGACAAGAGACTGGCATCTGGAGCAAATAGAGCTGCTGGAAGAACTGCGAGTCAGCCAGCATCTGTGTGGAGGGAAGAGGACTGTCAATGTTGAATCAAGATGAAGGGGGGCAGATGAATGGTCGCAACAAGAAATATTAACTGTCCAGTTCCCCCTCCTCCCCTCCCCACAGATGCTGCCTGACCCCTTTAACTCGATTTTCTTGCTCCAGGATATATTTTATTGGATTAAAAATAAAGCATAATAGATTACAAACTGCACCTTCTTTAATAATAGGCTTCCACTTCTAACCAAGAAATAAATCTGATATAATCTGGAGACCAAATGTCTAACAATTGGGCTCAATTTCATTCACACGCGTCAAATATCTCAATGTTCTGTTCGTGTAGCTGAATGGACAAAATGTTATACTTACTCTAGAATTCAATTGCGAGTTACTTATTGAACTGATTGCTCTCAAATTTACTGATTCTCGGAAACGCGCACATTATAACTAATTAATTAGTTTAGATCTCTTCACTCGCATCCGGAATTACGTCACGATGTGCCATTTTTGTGGTGTGAGCCTTCACCAATTAGATCCTTTGAAAGAATCAGCATGGAAACAGCCTCTTTGGCCCACCGAGTCCACGCTGACCATCGATCACCCGTTCACACTAGTTCTGTTATCCCACTTTCTCATCCACTCCCCACACAATCACAATCATACTTTATCAGCCAAGTATGTTTTGCAACATACGAGGAATTTCATTTGCCAAGTCAGTCATACAAATAAAAAGCAACAGAACACACAAAACACATTTTAACATAAACACCCACCACTGAGACTCCACATTCCTCAATGTGATGGAAGGCGGAAAAAAGTTCAATAGGGGCAATTTACAAACCCACACATCTTTGTGATCTGGGAGGAAACCCGAGCACCCAGACGGAACATTCTGGCAAATAAAATTAAATAAGTTTATTACAAAAACCTCATCGATCATTTTGTCTATCTGAATATTAAACTGATTGAATACTGTTTGGACATTACAGAGTTCCACACCATGGATCAAGTTTAATGAAGCCAGTCGTTAAATTGAGATAATTTAGTATTAAGTGAATTTATCAGCAGGAACCTAACAGTCAGCCATATTCATTCCAAATTAGAAGCATAAAATCAGTACAATAATTGATGAAATAAATGTTATTAAATTATCTCATTTTCACAAACTTCCCTTCACCCTAAAAATAGGACACTTATTTTAATATTTGGTAGATTTAGATAAGACTCATTTAACATAAGCCAAATAACATCATTCAATCTGCAAAATTCCCCAAGTACATCCTGGTTGATTACAAATGGTTTTTGATACATTCAACCCAGTTCTTTTAAATTTATCCGCACACAAATAACTGATTCAGCCTCAATTATTAAAAAGGGAGTTTCTTCAAAAGATCTCTCTTCAAACTGTCAATTTCTGGATGTAATTGCAAAAACCTAAGCAGGAGGGATAGATTTGCAATATAGCCGACACTTCTACAAATGATAATAACTTTATTACCAACCAGATACAGTGACCTAGATCTTTGTCTCCAGATGACATGTTGGACTACTGGCTGTATTTTAATAGGTCATGTCCATTAATTCATAGTCATAGAGCCATACAGTTATACAGACCCTTCAGCCCAACATGCACACATCGACCAACATGTCCCATCTACATTAATCCCACCTGCCTGTGTCTGGCCCATATCCCTCTAAGCCTGTGCTATCCAAGTACTTGATTAATTGTTTCTTAAACATTGCAATAGTCCCAGCCTCAACTACCTCCTCTGGCCGCTAGTTCTATACACCCACCACCCTTTGTGTGAAAAAGGTACCCCTCAGTTTCCTGTTAAATCTTTTCCCCTTCACCTTAAATCTATGTCCTCTGGTTCTCAATTCCCCTACTCTGGGCAAGAGACCCTGTGCATCTACCCAATCTATTTATTTCGTGATTTTATCCCTCCCTCCCCCCCTATAAGAACATGCAAGTGTTGAACTAATAGCATAGAGGAAAATGAGTGACATAGGAAGATGGCGGGGGTGGGGGGGCTGGGAGGCAGGAAGGGGGCCAGTTTAATTGCAACTTTCAAAGGGAAATTGTATAAATATTTAAAGAGGAGAGAACTCACAGGATGAAGAATAAATGGGGAGTGAGGTCTAATTTAAAAGTGTCTTCAAAGCAGTGGCTCGAGGGGAATGTGTTGGTTTCTCGTCTGTCCTTCTATGTACGCTTCTATAGTGCAGGCAACAGTGACTACATCGCATCCATTGACAGGACAGAGTACGGAGGGAGCAGTGTTTCAATGCAGACGCAAAACTAATTAGTGAATGGGTTCTGTCCAATTTTGAAGCCCAATGATACAAGTTTGGTCATATTGTCACAGTCTATTTCTGTCACTGTCATTAACATTCATCACTCAAACCTCTGAGATAGCCCAAGGCAAAAACATCTGTCTTAGCTGATGCTTCTTACCAAGATATTGGTGCTTGTTGATGAATTCTCTCTGACTAAAGGGAGAACGTTCTTCTGTTTTATGCTCCCTCTGCACACGAGGCAGTTCATTATATATAATAAACTCTCCAATGCACTCCGCAGTATCCCCAATCATCAGCATAATCTGTGGCCAGGCTGGCTAGTGTGAAGCGGGGGAAAGTCCTGGTGTTATCCATCCCATCTCCTAATGCTACATCTGCACACATGGGGTAGACAGTCAGAACCTCCGCCCTCCCATCCCATAGCTTTAAGGTGATAGGGACAAAGTTTTTTTTTAAATGTATGGGCCATTTTTTTTTCTACACAGAGAGCGGTGAGAACCTGAAACACATTGCCAGGGGGTGGTGATAGAGGTACATATAATAGTGACATTTAAGAGGCTTGTAGGTAGGCAGATGGAAATTCAGGGGAAGGAGGAATATGGACCACGTGCAGCCAGAGATGAGTGTATCACGGCATCATGTTCGGCATGGGGATTGTGGGCCAAAGGGCCTGTCCCTGTGCTGAACATAGACACAACATGCTGGAGTAACTCGGCGGGACAGGCAGCATCTCTGGAGAGAAATAACCAGTGACGTTTTAGGTCGAGACTCTTCTTCAGACTAACAATCCCTGTTCTGAAAAAGGGTCTTGACCCGAAACGTCACCCGTCCCTTCTCCCCAGAGATGGTGCTCGTCTCGCTGAGTTATTCCAGCATTGTGCGTCTAGGTAAAACAGCATCTGCAGTTCCTTCCTACACTGTTCTTGTGCTGTACTGTCCCACCTCATCACAACCATCCTGAAGCGGTTTAGCATTTCAGAACCACGGAGAGCTCCGACCTGCTGTGCGTACAGGAGAGTGTGATTCAGCACCATAGGCAGGACAACAGCTCCTTGCAAAAACCATGGTCACACATACGAACAACACCCCATCAAGAACCTAGATATAACAACCTCAATTAGCTGAACCGGTCCTTCGTGCTTCCTTACTGCCGTGTATGTATCTGCCTCAACCATCATCTCTGGGTAAAATGATAAGAAAGGTTTCGGGGGGATATGGGCCAAATGGGACCCCTTTTGATGGCGCAGTTTCAAAGTTTCTGAACAGACAGTTTCGGTTTCACTATGACTCTAATTGTGCTTCAAATCTCCTCTATACATCCTACCCCAAACCTACGCTCTCTAGTTTTAGATAACCCCGCAACGGGGGGGGGGGGGGGGGGGGTTTACTACAAACCTCTGCTCCGCAATTTTGATCATCTTTGTCCAATCGCCCTTAAATTCCGGGTGCGGAAGACAGCTTTAGCGAAAACATTTGCAGCTGTTTTATAATGGGCTCATCTGAATCCACTCTCCCGCCACCGAAGACGCGAAACATCGCCTGTCCATTCCCTGCACAGATGCTGCCCGACCCGCTGAGTTTCTCCAGCACTTTGTACTTTACACCTTATCCCTACAAAGGAACTTCCTTCCTGATCTATTGAGTAGTTCCAATATATACATATTTTTGATTTTAATTTCAGATTTCTCGAGTTGGATATCCAGCGCAGGGATGTTCAGTCCACGGGATGGGCTCTGCTCACAGGGGGTAGGGGGGAAGTCAGTACCAGCGGCTATTCAGTTGCTGGGAGCGAGAGCAATCGGGTAACGACACGGTCTCTTATTTTAAATCGGTGCACGTTGCAGCCAGGAATGCCGTGGATTAACCAGTCGGCACAGACACCCAGGTTCGATCCTGACCTCGGGTGCTGTCCATACGGAGTTTGGCCCTGTGACTGCGTGGGTTTTCTCCGGGTGCTCCGGTTTCCTCCCACACTCCGAAAACGTGCATATGCATGTGTAGGTTGATTGACTTCTGTGAATCCTATATTGCCCCTAGTGTGTAGTAGGATCGTGCTGGTGTACGGAGTGGTCGCTGGTCGGCGCCGACCTAAGGGTCTGTTTCCACGTTGTATCTCTAAAGTCTAGAGTAAAGAGCCCCGGTTGCAGATCAGACCTCCCTCCCCAGAAATCCCTGCCCCGCAGCTTGCTAGACTTATCTGCATCCGTATCAGCAGCAGACTTCTAGACTTCTTCTCGGCATCATTGTTCTTCTCTCTCGCAGAGTAAGGTACGGAATGCAGAGTGTGGGCCGAGTGGCCTGGGACTTACCTCTAGACTCCCCAGTCTGTCCTTGAGAGACTGGATGGTCCTGCCCAGGTGGTCGACCACCTTGCTGTGGTCTCTGGGCAGGTCGCCCATTGTGTCTTTGCCGTTCGGCCGGTCAAACGGCTTCCTCCTGCTCCCTTTGGCTTCCTTCTGGGCGCTCTCGCATCTGCTCAGTTTGCCGGTCAGTTCGTTGACGGTCTCCTTCTGGTGGCTCAGGGTCTCCTTCTGCTGTAGGATGGTCTCCCTCAGCTGCATGACCGTGGCGCGGAGGTCCACCTCGTGTGAGGGGGAGCCGGCCTGGATGGGGATGGGTGGCACAGGGCAGCTGGGATCCGCGTCCAACGGGAGGGAGGTGCAGATGAACCGAGTCTCCTTGGCATCCTGGCCGGGGGCAGCCGAGAAGCTGGTACCGAGGACCAGGAAGATAGTGGCGGCTAGCAAAGGCAGCATGTTTGGGGGGAGGAAGGGAAGAGGAGAGGAGGGGAGGGGGCGAAGGGGTAAATAGCAATGCAGCCGGCTGTTTGGGGAATGAAGGAAGAAGGTGACAAGTCGTAAGTTCGGTTGGAAATCCCACCGATTACTGCTGTTGGCGCCTTCAGCTCAGTGTATTTATTGGTGCCGATGGATTTTGCGTCAGCGGATCTCCGAGCAATGAGCGAGCCTCCAGGTCTCCAGACTCCGCCTACGTGGCAATTTCCACATCAGTCCTCTTTGCAAACGGCAAGCGAAGAAAGTGGCAGGAGGTACAAGGAACTGCAGGTGCTGGTTTACAACAACATAAAAACCACACGAAGTGCTGGAGTGACTCAGCGGGTCAGGCAGCATCTCATGGAGAACATGGATAGGCGATGATGGGCAACTTGCTGGAATAACTCAGTGGGTCGGGCAGCATCTCTGCAGATAAAGTGTGTAGGAAGGAACAGCAGATGCTGGTTTAAACCGAAGATAAACAACAAAACGCTGGAGTTAACTCAGCGGGACAGGCAGCGTGTCTTCAGCCTGAAGAAGGGTCTCGACCCAAAACGCCACCCATTCCTTCTCTCCAGAGATGCTGCCCGTCCCGCTGAGTCACTCCAGCTTTTTGTGTGTATCTCTGGAGATAAAGGATGGATCACATTTCAGGTGGGGATCCTTGTTCAGACTTGAGGAAAGTCTTCTTCTTGTTCTTCTTCTTGCGTATGGCGTACACAGCCTAAAGTTGTAGAACGACTTGTTCTATTTGATCTTATTTGATTGTGCACGCCAGGTTGATTGCATTCGTTGAAGCAGGGCGGATCACGTGAAGGTTGCAATCTCCCACCTCACCTAGTGAGTCCGAAGACATACTATACTGGATTTAACTGTGTTGGATTCCTAATGAGGCAAAGATGCAAATGATCCAGGAAAACCCCTCAGGAAAGTATCTTGTGTTCACAGTGTAATAAATTGCCAACATTTGGGCTGATTAGAAGGGGTTGTCTATAAGGAGAGGTTGGACAAACTTTGATTGTCTTCTCTGGAATGTCGGAGACTGAGACCTTTAGACTTTAGATTTTAGAGATACAGCTCCGAAACAGGTCCTTCGGCCCACAGATCCATGCCAGCCAGCGATCACCCCATATACTAGCACCCTCCTGCACACTACGGACAGAAGCCAATTAACCTACAAACATGCACATCTTTGTGTAGAGTGTGGGAGGACATGCAAACTCCATACAGACAGCACCCGTAGTCAGGATCGAACCTGGGTCTCTGGCATTATGAGGAAGCAACTCTACTGCTGGGCAAGGTACACAAAAATGCTGGAGAAACTCAGCGGGTGCAGCAGCATCTATGGAGCGAAGGAAATGGGCAACGTTTCGGGCTGAAACCCTTCTTCAGACTGATAGGGGGTGGCGGGGAGAAGGAAGGAAAAAGGACGAGGAGGAGCCCGAGGGCTGAGGGATGGGAGGAGACAGCCCGAGGGCTGAGGAAGGGGAGGAGACAGCAAAGGCTAACAAAATTGGGAGAATTCAATGTTCATGCCCGCAGGATGCAGACTCCCCAAGTGTTGTTCCTATATGAGGTGTTGTTCCTCCAATTTCCGGTGTTGCTCACTCTGGCCATGGAGGAGACACAGGACAGAGAGGTCGGACGGGGAATGGGAGGGGGAGTTGAAGTGCTGAGCCACCGGGAGGTCAGGTAGGTTCTTGCGGACCGAGCGGAGGTGTTCAGCGAAACGAGCGCCCGACCTCCGCTTAGTCTCACCGATGTAGATCAGCTGACATCTAGAGCAGCGGATGCAGTAGATGAGGTTGGAGGAGATACAGGTGAACCTCTGTCGCACCTGGAACGACTGCTTGGGTCCTTGAATGGAGTTCAAGGGGGGAGGTAAAGGGACAGGTGTTGCATTTCTTGCGGTTGCAACAGAAAGTGCCCGGGGAGGGGGTGGTACGGGAGGGAAGGGAAGAATTGACAAGGGAGTTGCGGAGGGAGCGGTCTCTGCTCACTGAGACCTGGCAACAACCCAATGTCTTCTTCTCCCTCAATCAAACATCCCCACCTGGATTTAATTACATTTCCAAACCCCGCCCCTCCCGCCATGGAGGTGGCCTCGCTGTTATTTTCAACCAGAATTTTCGGATCACTGAACTCACCTTCCCCCCAGTAGCATCATTTGAATTTCTCGCCTTCAAAGCCCTTTCCTCCATGACAGTCATCCTCATTTACAGGCCACCTAAACCAAACCCCTCCTTCCTATCTGACTTCACTGAACTCCTCACACTTGCCTCATCCCTCTCCCCACGTCTGCTGCTACTTGGTGACTTAAATATTCACATGGACTCCCCCACCTGCAAGCTCGCATCTGAATTCACCTTTTTACTTGACAACTTCTCACTCACTCAGCATGTCACCTTTCCCACCCATGACAAAGGTCACATCCTTGACCTGGTCTGCTCCACAAATCAACCGGTACTCGACCTCCATCCATGCCTCTTCCCCCTCTCTGATCATAAGCTTATACGGTTCACCATCCCTTCTCCGACACCTCGCCCCCGCTTCCTCCGAGAAATCACCTTCCGTAATCTAAAATCTATTGATCCCCACCATCTCTCTGACCTCCTCTCCACCACTCTCCACCTGGACTGAGCCCCCATCTCACCTGATGATCTCACAAACCATCTCAACTCCACCTTGTCTACCTCCCTCAACACTCTGGTCCCCCTCAAAACAAGAACCGTAACTTTCAACACATCTTCACCCTGGTACACACCTGCACTTCGTAAACTGAAACAGACTGGTCGCTGACTTGAACGACTCACAAATAAATCATCTCTCACAGTCCACCTTGAAGCTTACAAACTCCACCTCACTGACTACAAAGATGCTCTCATTGCTGCAAAATTTGCCTACCTCTCCTCCATATTCACCGATCCCTGCCTAAACCACAGAACCCTCTTCTCCACAGTGGGCAACCTCCTCAAGCCTCGAGCCAACACTCTCCCTACCTCTACTCCGGTTCTCTGCAACTCATTCCTCCACTTTTTCGCTGATAAAATCAGCACCATCTATCAATCTTTATCCCCTGTACCCGACTCCCCAGCATCTACTCCACCACCTACCAAGGCCCTTCCTTTCAACATCTCCACTGATCTCCTTACCCCTCCTCCACACTGCTTCCTCTCCCAGTTTGACCTGGTCACCCCTATTGAAATCTCCAAACTCATCAGCTCTTCCAAACCCACTACCTGCTCCCTCGACCCTCTCCCCACTCCCCTGTTGAAGTCCTGCCTCCCCGTTCTCTGCCCCTACCTCACTAATCTCTTCAACTCCTCATTGTCCCAAGGAATTGTCCCCTCCGCTTTCAGAACTGCTGCTGTCACACCAATCTTAAAGAAACCTGGTCTTGATCCCTCCTCTCTCATTAACTACCGCCCAATCTCAAACCTCTCCCTTTCTTTCAAAAACCCTGGAGCGTATCGTTGCGTCGCAACTTCATTCCCACCTCCTTGCGTATAACCTACTTGAACCCCTCCAATCTGGCTTTCGCCCCCTCCATAGCACAGAAACTGCTCTCCTCAAAGTCCTCAACGACCTCCTCACCTCTGTTGACACTGGTTCCCTCAACATCCGCATCCTCCTCGGCCTGAGTGCAGCCTTCGATACAGTGAACCATAACATCCTGCTCACCAGACTCAAAGACCTCGGCATTGAAGGCTCTGCACTCAGCTGGCTCCGTTCCTACCTTTCCAACAGATCCCACTTCATCTCTCTCCACAACCACACCTCTGCTACAGCCACAGTCACTCAAGGCGTTCCCCAAGGCTCCGTACTCGGCCCCCTCCTCTTCATCATCTACATCCTCCCCCTTGGTCAGATACTCCGCCACTTCAACCTGGACTTCCACTGTTACGCCGATGACACCCAGATCTACCTCAGCACCAAATCCCCCCACAACCCCCCCCCTCTCCCATATCAACTCCTGTTTGTCAGCTATAAAAACCTGGATGCAACATAACTTCCTCAAACTCAACAGCGATAAGACAGAATTCCTCCTCATAGGCTCCAAAGCCACACTCAGCAAAATCAATAACCCCACTCTCACCATCGACGGCACCACTGTCTCCCCATCTCCCCAGGCCCGCAACCGTGGCGTGATCTTTAATTCCACCCTCTCCCTTGAGCCTCACATCCGCCATGTCATTAAAACCTCCTTCTTTCATCTCCGCAACATCGCCAAACTCAGACCCTCTCTCACACCTCCCGCTGCTGAAAGACTCATCCATGCCTTCATCTCCTCCCGACGGGACTATTGCAACTCACTTCTCCTTGGCATCAGCTCCGCCTACATCAACCGACTCCAACTGGTCCAGAACGCAGCCGCCCGACTCATCACCCATCTCTTCATCTCTGCCTATCCTTAGCCCCACGTCCCTGTCCCTTTTCATCTGTGCATGAATTGCCTCATATTGTTTTGAATTGTATTCTGTCTTTACTTTGTGTACTAGTCATGTCTCTACTATTTATTTCATTCCCCTTACAT
Organism: Amblyraja radiata; assembly: GCF_010909765.2. Lineage (NCBI taxonomy): Eukaryota > Metazoa > Chordata > Chondrichthyes > Rajiformes > Rajidae > Amblyraja > Amblyraja radiata. The sequence continues at coordinate 20,855,771 of NC_045977.1, forward strand.
GTTTTTCCTCTACCTGCTAAATTTTTGTAAGGTGACCTTGAGACTCTTGAAAGGCGCCCATAAATAACATTTATTATTATTATTATTAAGGCAGACATGGGAAGATATGGCGAGTGGTGGGGTTACGTTGGAGGTGGCGAAACTGATGGAGGATTACTTGTTGTATGTGACGGCTGGTGGGGTGAAAGGTGAGGACTAGGGAGACTCTGCCCTTGTTGCGAGTGCGGGGATGGGGAGAGAGAGCAGTGTTGCGGGGTATGGAAGAGACCCTGGTGCGAGCCTCATCTATGGTGGAGGAGGGGAACCCCCGTTTCCTGAAGAATTAGGACATTTCAGATGCCCTGGTGTGGAACGCCTCAATGTGGGAGCAGATGCGGCGTAGACGGAGGAATTGGGAGTAGGGGATGGAGTCCTTACAGGAAGCAGGGTGGGAAGAAGTGTAGTCCAGATAGCCATGGGAGTCAGTGGGTTTATAGTGGATGTCGGTCAGAAGTCTATCACCTGCGATGGAGATAGTGAGGCAGGCGTAGATGGGGCCCATGCGTGTGCCCATAGCTACGTCTTTGTCGGGTACGTCGAACAATCCTTGTTCAATATGTACCAGGCCCCCATCCCCGACCTCTACCTCCGTTACATCGACGACTGCTTTGGTGCCACCTCCTGCACCCACACACAACTGACCGACTTCATCCACTTCACCACCTAACTTCCATCCGGCACTCAAATACACCTGGACTATTTCCGACACTTCCCTACCATTCCTTGACCTCACTATCTCCATCGCAGGTGATAGACTCATCAACTGCATCCGCTGCTCTAGATGTCAGCTGATCTACATCGGTGAGACTAAGCGGAGGTTGGGCGATCGTTTCGCCGAACACCTCCGCTCGGTCCGCAAGAACATACCTGACCTCCCTGTGGCTCAGCACTTCAACTCCCCCTCCCATTTCCCGTCCGACCTCTCTGTCCTGGGTCTCCTCCATGGCCAGAGTGAGCAACACCGGAAATTGGAGGAACAGCATCTCATATTCCGCTTGGGGAGTCTGCATCCTGCGGGCATGAACATTGAATTCTCCCAATTTTGTTAGCCTTTGCTGTCTCCTCCCATTCCTCAGCCCTCGGGCTGTCCCCTCCCATCCCTCAGCCCTCGGGCTGTCTCCTCCCATCCCTCAGCCCTCGGGCTCCTCCTCCTCCTTTTTCCTTCCTTCTCCCCGCCACCCCCTATCAGTCTGAAGAAGGGTTTCGGCCCGAAACGTTGCCTATTTCCTTCGCTCCATAGATGCTGCTGCACCCGCTGTGTTTCTCCAGCATTTTTGTGTACCTTCGATTTTCCAGCATCTGCAGTTCCTTCTTGAACACTTTGTCTACTGCTGGGCAGCTGTGCATCCCCATAGGAGTATATAAAATTACTAGAGGCATAGATAGGGTAGACACTCAGAAACTTTCTCCCTGATTGTAGATATCAAAGACTAGACGACACATCTTAACGTTGAGAGAGGCAAATTTTAAACGAGATGTTACGGCATAAGTATTTTTTACACAGAGACTGGTGGGTGCCTGGAATGTGCTGACAGGGGGGTTGGTTTTAGTTTTAGTTTTAGAGAACAGCGTGGAAACAGGCCGCTGGGCCCACCGGGTCCATGCCGACCAACAATCACCCCATACACTTGTTCTATCCCACACTCTAGGGATAATTTACAGAAGCCAATTAACCTACAAACCCACACGTCTTTGGAGTGTGGGAGGAAACCGAAGCACCCGGAGAAAACCCACGCGGTCACAGAGAGAACATGTAAGCTCCATACAGACAGCACCCGTAGTCAGGGTCGAACCCAGGTGTCTGGCGCTGTAAAGCAGCAACTCTACCGCTGTACCACTGTGCCACCCATATGGGTATTGGTGGAAACAGATACGATGGTGGCATTTAGTAGACGCTTACATGGGCACATGGATTTGCAGGGAATGGAAGGATATGGATTGCGTGCAGGCAGAGGAGATTGGATTAATTTACCACCAAGTTCAGCAAAGACACTGTGGGCCGAAGGGCCTGTTCCTGTGCTGTACTGTTTTAGGTTCTATGTGGTGTCTTTGAATGTTGAGGGGAAGGGAGAGTATTAGATCTTCTTGAGTTAGAGATTATCGTTACTTCTGTGGTACTGTTATTTGCCATTTCTCAGCGTGTGCCTGAACGATGTCTGGAACTTGCTACGTGCAAGCCTGGACTGCTTCATCTGCTGCTGTGTTGCGAATGGAAATGAATCTTGTCTAATCATCAACAGACTGTGTAACGGGAGGAAGATGAATAACAAAACAGCTGAAGATGGTTGGGCTTCGGACATTGCCTGGGAATCTCCTACCATTGGGCGTGGGAGGATTACCTACCAACCACCACATATATCTTTCTGAGTACCATTAGAACAGGCAGCATAGTGGTGTTTAACAGACTTTTAGATAGGTACGTGGATGTGCTGGCAATGGAAAGATATGGATCATAAAGGGCTGCACAGTGGCACAGCTAGTAGAGCCCCTACCTCACAGCATCAGAGACAATAGACAATAGACAATAGGTGCAGGAGTAGGCCATGCGGCCCTTCGAGCCAGCACTGCGATTTAATGTGATCATGGCTGATCATTCCCAATCAGTACCCCGTTCATACCTTCTCCCCATGTCCCCTGACTCTGCTATCTTTAAGAGCCCTATCTAGCTCTCTCTTGAAAGTATCTAGGGTTCCCTGGAATGACTAGGGTTCAATCCTATCCTCGGGTGCTGTTTGTGTGGAGTTTGCACATTCTCCCTGTGACCATGTGGGTTTCCTCCAGGTGCTCCGGTTTCCTCCCATGTCCCAAAGACGTGCGGGTTTGTAGGTTAATTGGCCCTCTGTAAATTGTCCCTGGAGTGTTGCGAGTGGATGAGACAGTGGGATAACATAGAACTAGTGTGAATGGGTGATCGATGGTCACTAAACTAAACTAAAGCGTTGTATTAATGTAAGGTGAATCTACTTCCAGTATCCCCTATTTCAAAGGAAACAATTCAGCACTTATACTCTTCCCTCCGAGCTAAAATTTGACAATCTTGTCAACATCCTCCTAAATCTCTGCTGGGCAGTCAAATCTCTCTTGTGGTGTAGAGTTGAGATATGTACACAGTATTTAATCTCTGCTATAACAAGTGTTGCATAAGATTCTTGCCTGTCCTTCCTGCTCTTAATTCTATGGTTCAGCTAACAAAGGAAAGGTTTCCTGTGCTATTTTTTAAATCGCATAATTGATCCGTTTCTTGCATTTCTCTGGCTAACACTGAGATGCTCAATTCTCAATGTTCTGTTTCTTACCTTGGAGACACAAGTAAACACATATTTGATTTGATTGATTCAACGTTATTGTCATTGTCCATAGTACAAGTACTGAGACAACGAAATGCTTTTTTCCCCGTACAGCCATACGAATAAATAAATAAATAAAAGCACAGAACACGATAGTCTATAACATAAACATCCCCACAGCGGTATCAAAGTTTCCCACTGTCAGGGAAGGCACTAAAGTTCAGTCAACCTCCTTGGTGATGTCCTTTGATGTTCTTTAATATCTTGAGCAAAACACAAAAGTGCTGGAGGAACTCAGCAGGTCAGGCAGCATCTGTGGAGGGAATGACTGACAGAGTTTCGGGTCAGGACCCTTCTTTGGACAAGTCCCGAAACACTACCTATCCATTCACTCCAAGGATGCTGCCTCCCATACTTAAAATCTTGTTAGGTTTAGGTTTATTATCCTCACGTGTAACGAGGTACAAGTGAAAAGCTTTGCTTTGCATGAGATCCAAACAGATCAGATACTACTGTATAGAAATACAATCGTCAAACTTTAGCACAATCGATCGAGCAAAGTGGAAGATACAGAGTGCAGAATATAGTTCTCAGCAATGTAGCACATCAGTGCCATAGACAAAGTCCAATGTCCACAATGGGGTAGTGGTTAATCAGACAGTAGCCTAGCTTATGGAAGGATCATTCAGTAGCTTGACAACAGAGGGGAAGAAACTGCTCCTAAGTCCGGTAATCAGTGCTTTCCAGCTTCTTGGAGTGGCACCCGGTCCAGCAAAGCCCTGAGCTGCTACAGGGCCACCAGCAGCCCACTCCTCCATCGAGACGGACTGCTCGAGACGGTTTCTGTCTGAGTCGCTCCACTTTGATCCATGGTGCAAGCAGGGACCCGGCTCGGTGTCTCCCCTCTCCAGGTGCTAAACTAAACTAAACTAAACTCAACAATCTCTTCCAAAGGAAGGAATCTCAGTGCTGGGATTTCTGTAACGGCCTGGGGTGGTACAGTGGCGCAGCGGTAGAGTTGCTTCCTTACATCGCCGGGGGACCCGGGTTCGATCCTGACTACTGATGCTGTCTGTGCAGAGTTTGCACGTTGCACCTGCGTGGGTTTTTTGTCCGGGTGATCCGGTTTCCTCCCACACTCCAAAGACGTGCGGGTTTGTGGGTCAATTGGCTTAGGTGAGTTATAAATTGTCCCCAGTGTGTAGGATAGTGCTAGTGTACGGGGTGATCGCTCATTGGCGCGGGCTCAGTGGGCCCGAAGGACTTGGTTCCACACTGTATATCTACAGACTGAAGACTGGAGCTCGTGTTTGTGCCCTTTGAGTGGTTGTTAAAACTACAACCTCTGACTCAGCAGCAAGAAGAGTGCTTATTGACTCATGGTTGCCACCTCAATAGCACCCTAAGACTCCAAACTGAACATCACCACCTCCCACTACGGAATGAATTAGCATTTAAATGATCCGAACAGAGAATTAGGATTGAGATTTGCATTTAAACAATCCAACAAATTAGCAGGATTGCTTGCGGTGCCAACGCTAACCTGAAACATTTTAAACTGAATTTGCCCGCTGCAGAATCCAAACCAGGAGGTCACTTCAATTTCTTGTGATTCAACGTCACAGAGGAACAGGATTGGTGATATTAACATCATCCCGACAGTGTGATTACCTGAAGTGACCTTTCAGAATTGGATTTAAACTCCTGTCATCCGACGATAAGAGACAAAGCTGCGGCCATCTGTGCATTAGCCTCTCTGTGTCAGCTGAAGATTCCATATTGCAAACAGCGGACAGTTCCATGCAAGATGTTATCACACACTGTATGTTAATGGCGAGACTATGAGTAAGAAAATACTTGGTTGTTAAGCACGGATCTGCAGAAAATAATTATGTCTCAAAATTAGGTCTGTGCTCTGAATTTCAATCATAGTCTCATAGAGTCATACAGAGTGGAAACAGGCCCTTCGGCAAATACTTGCCCACACCGACCAACATGTCCCATCTACACTAGTTCCACCCGCCTGTGTTTGGCCCAAATGTATCCTATCCTTGTACCTGTCTAATTGATTCTTAAACGTTGCAATAGTCCCTACCTCAATAATATACTCTGGCAGCTTGTTCCATACACCCACCACCCTTTGTGTGAAAAAGCTATCCATCAAATTCCTATTAAATCTTACCTCCTTCACCATAAACCTATGTACTCTGGTTACTCAATTCCCTTACTCTGGGCAAGAGACTGTGCATCTACCTGATCTATTCCTCTCATGATTTTATACACCTCAATAAGATCACCCCTCATCCTCCTGCACTTCACGGAAGAGAGTCCCAGCCGACTCAACATCTCCCTGTTGCTCAGGCCCTCGAGTCTTCAACAGATTGACTTACTAAGCGATTAGTAAGTAGTCCGACTGGACTACTGCAACTCACTTCTCCTTGGCATCAGCTCCACCTACATCAACCGACTACAACTGGTCCAGAACGCAGCCGCCCGACTCATCACCCACACCAAATCCTGGCATCATATCACTCCAGTCCTCAAACAACTTCACTGGCTTCCCATCACCCACCGGATCACCTACAAAATCCTGGTCCTCACCTACAAAGCTCTCCACCATCTGGCCCCCCCATATCTCACTGACCTCCTCTCCCCCTATCAACCCTCACGGTCCCTCAGATCCACATCAGCCGGTCTCCTCTCCATCCACAAATCCAACCTCCGCAGTTTTGGGGACAGAGCCTTCTCCAGGGCAGCTCCCAGGCTCTGGAACTCCCTCCCCCAACTGATCCGCAATTCCGTGTCCCTCACCATCTTCCAGTCCCGCCTCAAGACCCATCTCTTCACCTCTGCCTATCCTTAGCCCCACATCCCCCTCCCTTTTCATCTGTGCATGAATTGCCTCATATTGTGTTCTGAATTGAATTCTGTCTTTAATTTGTGTACTAATCATATCTCTACTATTTATTTCATTCCCCTTACATGTTTTTCCTCTACTTGCTAAATTTTTGTAAGGTGGCCTTGAGACTCTTGAAAGGCGCCCATAAATAAAATGTATTATTATTATTATTATTATTATTTATTTTCTCAACAAAATAGAAACAAGGAATTGGTGATGGTCTCCAAAAAAAGACACTACGTGCTGGACTCAATCAGCGGGTCAGGCAACGTCTCTGGAGAACATGGGCAGATGACGGTTTAGGTCAGAACCCTTCTTCAGACTGATCAATTAGCCCTCGGAAATCGTCCTCTAGTGTGTAGGGAGTGGAAGAGAAAGTGTGATAACAGAACTGGTGTGAATGGGTGATCGATGTTTGGCCTGGATGATGGGCCGAAGGGCCTGGTTCTATGCTGTATCTCCATTCTATACTATACTAGTTGAAATAAGATTGGTTTGGGGATTGTGCTAGATTGTGCCTTGAGGAACAGATGCCTCCATCCATAGTGCGAATGTCAGTAGTTCATTAAACGTAGACAGAGCAAAGGGTGAGGATGTTTTGGTGAGAGAGTTGGTGTTAGCTTGGCACCCTCTGACCACAGTTCCGTTATTATCCATGGCAGTTTCATAGATGCCTCCATGACTTAGCTTAGTTTAGTTTAGAGATACAGTGCAGAAATTTACAGTTTTTTTTACCAAAACCAATTAACCTACAAACCTGTATGTCTTTGGAGTGTGGGAAGAAACCGGAGCCCCCATAGAAAACCCACATGGTCACAAGGAACAAACCCGGGTCTCTGGCGTTTTGAGGCAGCAACTCTACCACTGTCCCCAGCTGGTTCTGTGCTGTATGACTCCAGGAATGGCACTCGAGAAGCTACTGATGAACCAACTTCCCGACCTGTCGTGGTCTTTCTGGTGAAGAATCCTGCCGCAGGGCTGTTAGGGAGAGAGTTCCAGGATTTCGACCCAGTGGCAATGAGTGAATACGTTCCACGTTTGACACCTCTGACAATGCAGCATATTCTTCAGATATCATATTTTTGATACAAATACATCGATAGATGCTCCTGAACACATCATCAGTGATGTAACCTGGGGTCATTGGGTGTTTTGGGTCTCTCAACATCAGACACCCTCACCCAGGCGACCCAGCCGTGGTTGATCAGACCACGACTTGTGTTCATGTGACATTCGCTCCTCCCCATGGACCTCCTCTCCTGATCCAGAGCCATCTTGATGCCTTCTCCGCTGCCTCTGTGGTGTTCTTGATGGCCCTTCTCCTTGCCACTCCGTTGATGCCCAGTGCATTCAAGGCTTTGTAGAGCGATTGCCCTGCAAAACAGATTTTGATATCCATGTCAATATCTATTTGATTTTTACGATCCCTTCAACTTCAACAGTTAGTGATCTTAAAGTGGATATGTGGTAAGCCTCCTCCATTACATTTAATCATTTATAGAACATAGAACAGTACAGCACAGGAACAGGACCTTTGGCCCACAATGTCCATGCTGAAAATGATGCCAAGTTAAACTCAAAGTGCTGGAGTAACTCAGCGGGTCAGGCGGCGTCTCTGGAGAACACGGATAGATGATGAAGGGTCCCGATCCAAAATGTCGCCTATCCCTGTCATCTGGAGATACTATCTGACCCGCTGTTACTCCAGACACATTGTGTTTTGCTCAAGATTCCAGCATCTGCAGTCACTTGTTTTACCAAGTGAAACTAATCTCCCCTGCCTGCATGTAGTCCATATCCTTCCATTCTCTGCATATCCACATGCCTATCTAAAAGCCTTTTATCATAACTGCCTCCACCACCATCCCTTGCAGCGCACTCTAGGCACCCATCATCATTTGTGTAAAAAAATAACTTGCCCAGCACATACTTTGCTTTAGCCTTTAGCCTTCAGAGATACAATGTGGAAACAGGCCCTTCGGCCCACCGAGACTGCAACGACCAGCGATCACCCCATACACTGGCACTATCCTACACACTAGAGACTATTTACAGAAGCCAATTAACCTACAAACCTGTACGTCTTTGGAGTGTGGGAAGACACCGGAGCACCCAGAGAAAACCCTTGCGGTCACAGGGAGAATGTACAAACTCCGGACAGACAGCACCCGAGGTCAGGATCGAACCCGCAGCTTTATCGCTGCGCCACTGTGCCACCCCTAAATCTTCTTTAGCGTTTGCCCTTCGCATTTTAAAACCATCCCCCTCTGCTCTTCAACATATCCATTCTGGGATTGCGTACCCCAATCTATGCCTGTTGTAATTTTTAAATCTCTGATCAGTCTTTAATGTTCGAACAATTGGATGAAGTGGCACAGTGATATCGCGGTAGATTTGCTGCCTTACAGCGCCAGATGCCTGGGTTCGATCCTGACTATGGATGCTGTCTGTGGTACATTCTCCCTGCCACCGCATGGGTTTCCTCCAGGTACTCCGGTTTTCTCCCACACTTCAAAGACGTACAGGTTTGTAGGTTAATTGGCTCTGATAAAAATTGTGAATTGCCCATACCGTGTAGTACAGTGCCAGTGTACAGGGTGATCGCTGATTGGCGCAGACTCAGTGGGCTGAAGAGCCTGTTTCCACACTGTATCTCTAAAGTCTAAAATCTAAAGTAATTGCTGCTGTACTATGATTAAAGAGCAATGACAAGAAGGCACATAAATACCAAACTCCCTTCCCAAAAATATTAGTGAGCCAGTTGGGATTTGACGATGATTTGTTGTTTTCTGCTCATTGTTGGTGATATCAATTTCTGTTTAGAATCTTGGTTGATTTAATTATCTTTAAATCCCCCGGCTGCCGTGGTGGGACTTGAACTCACGTCTCCCGATCAATAATCCAGACCTCCAGAGGGTAATCCAATAACTTCACAACTCAGCAGCCACGTACAGCTATTGATTATGCTAACTCGACACACAGTCATTCAACATGGATTGAAGTGCTGCACTTGGCGTTCCCCGTGTGGGTTCCCGCACATCGGCTAAACAAAGTGTTTCTCCGGCCGTTTCACCCAACACATGTGCTCGGTCTGCCAAGACCTGCCGGATCTCCCAGTTGTTAACTATCTTTACTCTCCTTCCCATTTCCAAACTGACCTTTCTGTCCTGGGCCTACCCCATTGCCAGAGTGCGGCCATAAAGCCCCATAAAGCCACTTTCACGACCTAATTGGCGACCTCTGCCGAGTTTGCCCTTGACTCATACTCACACCATGGTCGCCACGAGATCGTAGGAGGTCTTCGTAACTCTTCCTCATGCTCATGAGTGGTCTCCGCGTACTCGTGGCCTCAAGTAGGTCGCTGCGTTTTTTCCAGCCTGATATAAAATGTATATATATTTCTCTCCTCCACTATCTTTCACTCACCCTCTCTCTCTTTCTCCATTTTCTCCTTCTCACTCATTCTCTCGAGAAAACTAGAGGGCATAGCTTTAAGGTGAGAGGGGCAATGTTTTAAGGAGATGTGCGAGTCAGGTTTTTTACACAGAGGGTTGCGAGCGCCTGGAAAGCTGCCATGGATGGTGGTGGAGGCAGATATGATAGTGGCATTTAAGGGACTTTTGCATAAGCATACGAATGTGGAATGGAAGGAAAGGATCATGTGCAGGTAGATCAAGGTTGGTCTTGGCATCATGTTGGCACTGACATTGGGGCCAAAAGGACCGCTCCTGTGCTGTACTAAGTTCCTCAGCCTGCACGTTATCGACATCCCTCCGCTCCCTGTATATCCATGTTCCTACTCAAAGCTTGCCCCGCACATCTCTCTTAGATAGGGCAAAGTCGTTCACTAGGAGTAGGGGAATCAAGAACCAGAGGACATAGGTTGAAGGTGAGGGTGGGAAGATTTAATAGGAACCCAAGGCGCCATTTATTTACACAAAAGATGGTACGTATATGGAATGAGCTGCCAGAAGAGGTAGTTGAGGCATGTACTATCACAATGTTTAACAAACATTTAGACAGGTACATGGATAGGATAGGTTTAGAGGGATATGGGCAAAACACAGATAGGTGGGAATAGTGTGGATGGGGCGTGTTGGTCAGTGCGGACAAGCTGGGCCGAAGGGCCTGATTCTACGCTATATGACTCTATTTCCTTTAAACTTAAACTAATTTAACTTGGCTTCATGATTGGCATGGATGTTGTGGGCTGAAGGGCCTGTTTCTGTGCTGTACTGTTCTATGTTCTATTGGAACAGAGAAGCATGCTATAATTTCAGTTTTATTTTGCAACTTTAACATGTAGACTTAGCTTTTCACCCTAGCCGAACCCCGGAATCAGTCTGACCAGGGTATGGCAAGTCATTCTCTCTCTAATTTCAAATTCAATTTATTTTAACAAAAGCTTTTCAGATGGTGCAAAATTCAGCTAAATTTACAACTGTCTGCGAAAGCATGAATCATCCACTTCACCCCATCTATTGTGACTTGGAGAGTGTCCTAAACCGCAGATGCTGGAAACCTGAAATAAAGATGCTGGCAACAGCAGATCAGGAAACATCTGTGGAGAGACAGAGAACGTTTCAGGTTGAAGTGTAGTGAGAAAGGACTGCAGATACTGATTTAATCCAAAGACAGACACAAAGTGCTGGAGCAACTCAGCAGGTTAGGCAACGTGTTCTAAGAAAACGGATAAGTAATCCATTTTTCCCAGATTTGCTGCCCGACCCACTGAGTTACGGGCCTGTCCCACTGCAGCGACCTAATTGGCGAGTTTAGAAGAGTTTGCCCTCGACTCATGCTCGCAGCATGGTCGTCATGAGGTCCTAGGAGGTCTTTGTAACTCTCCTTCATGCTCGAGAGTAGTCCCCGCGTACTCGAGACCTCAGCTAGGTCGCGGCGTTTTTTTCAACATGCTCAGAAATGGCTGTGAGTAAAAAAAGGTCGCCATGGAAAAAAAATCCATTTACTGGTATGTTTAGTCAAAGTAGGTCGTAGTAGGTCGGCATGTAATCGAGGGTAGTCGTAGATAGTCTTCAACATAGTCGAAGGAGTTCGAAGGAGGTCTTCTACATAGTCTTCAACATGACACCTTTTCAAACTCTCCTAAACTCTTCTTAACTCGCCAATTAGGTTGCCGCAGTGGGACAGCCCCTTTACTCCAGCACTTTGTGTCTGTTTTAGGTTGAAGTTCTGATGAGGTGTCTTTGAACAGATATGTTAACTGCTCCTCTCTCCACAGATGCTGCCTGGCCTACTGAGTGATTCCGGCACTCTTTGTTGAGTCATAGAGCCATACAGCACGGAAACAGGCTCTTCCAAGATGCCCCATCTATGCTTTCTCCCTCTCCCATCTCTCACTGTCTCTCTTCTTTCTCTCCACTCTCTTTACCATTTACTCATGTTTGGCCCATATCCTTCTAAACCTTAGATAGACGCAAAGTGCTGGAGTAACTCAGCAGGTCAGCGAACATCTCTGGACAAAAAGGATAGGTGGTGTTTCCAGTCAGAACTCCTCTTCAGTCGCCACTGTTTCTCCCAATCCTCTCCCTCTCTCTTCCCTTTCGTTCTCTTCTCACCTTTTTCTCCTTCTCTCTTCCTCTGTCCTTCCTTTCCTGTTTTCTCTCTCTATCTCTATCTCACTCCACCCTCTTTAACTCCTCTCCTCCCACTCACTCTCCCATTCAACTGTGTCTCACTCCCTTTACTCTCTCTCCCTCCCCTACACTCTCTCCCTCTCTATCCCTTTTCCTTCACTCAATCCCTCTTCATACTCCCCCCCCCCCCCCCCCCCCCCCCCCACCCCCACTTTCCCTTTTTATCTCTCTCTCTCTCTCTGTATCTCAGCCTCTCTCTCTCTATTGTATATTCAAGAGATATGGGAGAAGGCAGGAACGGGATACTGATTGTGGATAATCAGCCATGATCACAGTGAATGGCGGTGCTGGCTCGAAGGGCCGAATGGCCTACTCCTGCACCTCTTGTCTATTCTATTGTCTATTGTCCCACTTTCACTCACTCACTATTTCTCTCTCTCTCTCTCTGTCTTTCCCTCTCCCCTCTCTCTCTCTCTCAGTCTCAAGATCATCTCAAGCACTGAAATAAACCAGATGGTCCCCTGTCTTGAATGTTATTCCACCTGAGAATTGGAGACTGCAGTGTCTGAGCTGCAGGTAAACAAGGAACAACTCTGAGACGAGCTAACGTGGACAGTAAGACTGTCATTACTGCAAGCATTGGTGAACACCGAGAGCTGCGTTAAGCTGCCTTTTTAGCTGAAGCCTATCAGGCTGTCACAGTGAGACAGTTTGTCTGACATTCTTTACATGCCATTTTGTCCAACTGCTCCTAGTATATAGAACCCTTCCCCCACTGCTGTCTCACTCTTTCACCTCTTTCACCTCTGTGAGCTCTGGAGACTCGACACATCAGTGTAGCACCTTTTTATTTACATATTCATTCAAGAGATATGGAGCTCATAAACACTGCCAGCAGACATCACCCCTGAATTTCGAGAGGCATAGATAGGGGAGGGTAGACAGTCAGAACCTTTTTCCCAGGGTGGAAATGACAAAAGATGAGACGGTATAGCTTTAAGGTGAGAGGGGTAACTTTTAAAAAGGAGATGTGTGGGGCAATTTTTTTTTACACAGAAGGTGATGGGTGTATGGAACGCACTGCCAGGGTTGGTGGTGGAGGTAGATATGATAGTGGTGTTGAAGAGGCTTTGATAGGCACATATATGCAGGGAATGAAGGGATATTCCTGTGCATTAACCTGTCCAAATATCTTTTATATACTGTTATCGTACCTGCCTCAACTACTTCCTCTGTCTGAGGAAGGGTTTCGGCCCGAAATGTTGCCTATTTCCTTCGCGCCATAGATGCTGCTGCACCCGCTGAGTTTCTCCAGCACTTTTGTCTACCTACTTCCTTTGGCAGCTCGTTCCATGAACTGTGGAAAAAGTTGCCCCGCAGGTTCCTATTACATCTTTCCCCTCTCACCTTAAACTTACAGTATGTCCTGGAGTTCTTGATTCCCCTACCCTGGGTAAAAGACTGTGCATTTACCCAATCTATTCCCCACGTGATCTTATACTGTACATCTCTATAAGATCATCCTTCAGTCTCTGTGCTCCAAGGATTGAGCCTGCCCAACCTGCCCCTATAGCTCTGGCCTTCAAATCCAGGCAACATCTTCATAAATCTTCTCTGCACTCTTTCCAGCTGAACAACATCCTTCCTATAGCAGGGTGACCAAAACGGAACCACAATGCTCCAAATGTGGCATCACCAACATCTTTGTAAGACTGTAACGTAACTTCCCAACTTCAATCATCGGGAATCTTTATACTAGTTTCTATTCTGTAACACTAAGGGCCGATATTAGGACATAGAATACAGAACAGGACAGCACAGGAACAGGACCCTTTGGCCCACAACCCTGTGCTGATCATAATACCAAGACCAATTCTTATCTGCCTGCACATAAGCCATATCCCTTCATTGCCTACTTATCCAAAAGTCTCTTAACGGCCACTACCACATCTGACTCCACCACCAATCCTGGCAGAGTGTTCCAGGTACCCACCACCCTCTATATGGAACAACCTGCCCTGCACATCTCCTTTAAACATTGCCTCTCACAACCTAAAGCTATGCCCTCTGGTCTTTGTTATTTCAATTCTGGGACAATTGGTTCCAAGAAAAATATTACTAGTTAGACATAGACAATAGGTGCAGGAGTAGGCCATTCGGCCACTCGAGCCAGCACCGCCATTCAATATGATCATGGCTGATCATCCACAATCAGTACTCCGTTCCTGCCTTCTCCCCGTATTCCTTGATTTCTCTAGCCCTAAGAGCTCTATCCTCCACTGCCTTCTGTGGCAGAGAATTCCATAAATTCACAGCTCTCTGTGTGAAAAAGTTTTTCCTCATCCCAATTCTTAAACTGTGGCCCCTGGTTCTGGACTCCCCCAACATCGGGAACATGTTTCCTGCATCTAGCGTGTCGAATCCCTTAATAATTTTATATGTATCTATGATCCTTCTAAATTTCAATGTATATAAGCCCAGTCGCTCCATTCTTTCATCATATGACAGTCCCGCCATCTCGGGAATGAACCTTGTGAACTTATGCTGCACCCCCTAAATAGCAAGAATGTCCTTCCTCAAATTAGGAGACCAAAACCGCACACAATACTCCAGGTGCGGCCTCACCAGGGCCCTGTACAACCGCAGAAGGACCTCTTTGCTCCTATACTCAACTCCTCTCGTTATGAAAGCTAGCAGTTCATCTAGATTCTACTTCTTCTTCTTCTATGTAATGTTTTTTGGCGGTTGGCAAACAACTTTTTTGGTGCATTACCGCCACCAACTGGCATGGAGTGTGGATCAAACAACACCATTACATATACTAATAACCTATATCCTTCCGAACAAATTGGTTACACTAAGAAAAAGCAACAGGATTTGATAGCACTTATATGAACTCCCTTGCAAAATATCTACCAAATCAAATTGTACTCTTTCTTTTTTGAACTGCTCACTCATCCGTCCTCTCTCCTCCTCATACCTCTCACAATGTACAATGACATGCTCTATTGTCTCTTCTTGCCCACAGTATTCACATCTGCCTGTATTATGCTTGCCTATTATAAAAAGTGTACTGTTCAGGCCAGTGTGTCCAAATCTAATTCTTGAAATTACTGTCTCCTCTTTTCTGTTTTTTCCTGCACATCTCATTTCTCCCACTTTCCTCTGGACTCTGTAGAACCACCGTCCTTTCCGCTCTTCCTCCCATTGCTTTTGCCATCTTTCCTTCAGCCTTTGCTTAATAATGTCTTTGAATTCAGTTTTACCTATGTTAATACTTAAATCAATCTTACTTCTTTTTGTTACCTCGTTTGCTACCTTATCTGCCATTTCGTTTCCTCTAATGCCAATGTGTGCTGGTACCCATAAAAATATGACTGTAAGCCCCATCATTTGAATTCTGAATAGTGTTTGTTGTATTTCAATCAACATGTCTGGTCTACTGTCTGAATGGCTGTGCTGTAAACTCTTTATTGCTAAACTTGAATCTGAACAAATAACTGTCCTTAAAGGCTTAGTATCCTCGACCCACTGTACCGCTAACAATATTGTAATCATTTCACATGTGTATACTGAGACGTCATTATTGATCCTCTTCCCTACTTTGATGTGAAATTCTGGTACAATAAATGCTACTACTTTATCTACTGAATCTTTTGATACATCTGTATAAATTTGGACAAAACTGTAGTATCTGTCAATGTATTCCTGTATGATGACTGAATTATACATATGTTTATCCTTGTTTTTCTGTTCTAATATTGTAAAGTCTACTGTTGCATCTGGAAGTATCCAAGGTGGAATTGAAGGTAATGGAACCGTTGGAACCACATTTAATTGTGCTATGCTGATTTGTAATGATTTGTTTCCCTTCTCTCCTTTTCCCAGCATGGTTTGACAGTAACGTGCTGGGTGTTCTTGACTGTGGCCCTGTAGGTTAATCCAGTAATTCAATGAAAGCTGTATCCTCATCTCTAGAGGCATCTCCCCCATTTCAACCTGTAATGCTGCTGTTGGAGTTGTTTTTATTGCACCTGTACATATTCTCAATGCCTGATATTGAATGTTGTCTATTTTCTTAAGAGAAGTACTTGATGTGGACCCATACACCACACAACCATAATCTAACACAGATCTAATTAACCCAGTGTATATAGCCTTCAAAGCTGTTCTATCTGCCCCCCCAATCACATCCAACTAAACATCTCATTATATTAAGTATCTTCTTACATTTGTCCACTACTTTCTGAATATGAACCATCCATGTAATCCTCTCATCAAACCATAAACCTAAAAATGTATAGTATTTTACTCTCTCCAATTCCTGGTTATATAATTTTAGTTTAACCTCACTACCAATTTTCTTCCTAGTAAAAAACATTATCTTTGTCTTTTCCACAGAAAATTTGAATCCCCATATATATGACCACTCTTGTACCTTTATTATAGCCCTCTGTAGTTTCTGCACAATAAACTTCACATTTCTCCCCCTTTTCCAGATTGCCCCATCATCCGCAAACAGTGAATCTCCCATTTCATTTACAATTTCTTCATATACATCATTTATCATTACTAAAAATAGTAAAGGACTTATTATGCTCCCTTGAGGTGTTCCATTTTCAATATCTAATGTTCCTGAGTATTGATTTCCAACTCGTACTTGTATTGACCTCCCAAATAAAAAATCCTTAATCCATTTAAATATACGACCTTTAATCCCCAACTTACCTAGTTTCACTAATAACCCTTCTCCCCACATCATATCATATGCTTTCTCAATATCAAAAAATACAGCTACTACACTTTCTCTGTTAATTTGTGCTCTCCTAATTTCATGTTCTAAACATATAGCTGGATCCATGGTGTTTCTCCCCTTCCTAAAACCACTCTGGTAATTGGATAAATATCCTTTATTTTCTACATAATATGTTAACCTTTCATTTACCATTTTTTCCATTACTTTACATATGTTGGATGTTAACGCAATAGGCCTATAATTCCCTGGGTTTGTCAGATCTTTACCTGGCTTTCCTATTGGGATTACTACTGCCTCCTTCCAGCTTTGCGGTAATTTCCCACCCTCCCACACTTTATTATAAAATTCTAACAAAAAATCCTTGGATGTTTCACTGAGATGGTTTAACATGGTGTAACAAATCTGATCTTTACCTGGTGCTGACATCTTGGTTTTTCTAAGAGCTCGGTTGAATTCTGTCTTTGTGAATGGTTTGTTAAGTACATCGTTAGTGTCTTCCTCATGTCGTATTAACTGTATATTCTCTGCTATGGTATTTTCTTTTCCTTTTCTTCCTTCTTCACTAACATTGTCTGAACTGTGAATTTTAGCAAAAGATTTTGCCAACATCTCTGCTTTCTCTTCATCTTTCACTGCTGTAATTTCACCGTCAGTTAGGATTGGATATTTGTATTCTCTTTTAATTCCTTTCATTCTCCTTATCATTCCCCAAACTTGACCTACTTTTGTCTCCCTTCCCACTGAGTTACAAAATGTCCTCCAAAATTCCCTCTTTGCATTTTTTATTACTCTTCTTACACTTGCTTGCAACCTTTTGTATTCAATAAGATTCTGAAAATTTTGATTTCTTTTCAAAATTTTAAAAGCTTTATTTCGACACTTAATTGCTTTGTCACACTCCTTAGTCCACCATGGTACACTCTTCTTGTTGTGCTTACATCCTTTCAGTTCATCTAGATAGAACATGCATGCACTCTTCAGGATTGCCAACCAACTTGAATAATTAATTGGGGTTAAACAAACAACTTTACCATAATGTAGGAACAAGTTCCACAGATGCTGATTTACACAAAAGGATAGGAAGTGCTGGAGTAACTCAACAGGTCAGGCAGCATCTCTGGGGAATGTGGATAAGCAACATTTCGGGTCGGAACTATTCTTCCGACTGATTGTAGGGGTTTGGAGGGGTGGGAGAAGAAAGCTGGAAGAGAGGAGGGGCAGGACACAGTGTGGCAGGTGGACACAGGCGAGGGGGGTTGATAGGTAGATGGTTCGAACAAAGGCCAGAGATAAAAGCAGAAGGTGTGAGACAGGATTGAAGAGTTGCAAATTGTGAAGCCAGAGGAAGGAATGTAGGAGAAGTGGGAGGGGAAAAACAGATAGAAGTCCACTGCAGTTCCTTGTGTCTCCATGGGATGCTGACATTGAGTTGTCCCCAATCTCTTCCTGATAAAACCAGCATTATTCCACTCAGATAATCAAAATAGATACTCCTATTCCATAACAAAGTGCTGGTGTAACTCAGTGAGTCAGGCAGCATCTCTGGAGAACATTGAAAGGTAACGTTTCGAGATGGGACCCTTCTTCAGTCTGATTCAGAAGAAGGATCTGAAGAGGGTCCTGACCCGAAGCTTTACCTATTGATGTTCTCCGGGGATGCTGCCTGACCCACTGAGTTACTCAAGCATTTTTGTATCTTTTTTTTGTAAACCAGCATATGCGGTTCCTTGACTCTACATTTGTGAAGCCAGAGGAAGGAATGTAGGAGGAGGGAGAGGGGAGACATAGGTGGAAGTGCCGGTGGGGCACATGGGGGGGGGGGGGGGTGAGGGGGGGGGGGTGGGGGGGGGGGGGGGGGGGGGGTGAGGGGAGGAGGAGTGTTGGTTAGAGGTTACCTAAAATTGGAGAATTTAATGTTCAATATGGTAAGCATTCACTATAATGCCTACTTGACATGGTCCATTTTGTTCTTTATATATTTTATACACAGAAAGATACTGAAGCGAGATTTATGCAGATGGAACCTTGGTACATAAGCAAAAGACACGCACTTGGTAGTATTAGTTCTAGTTTCATTCAGAATGGAACGTTAAATACCCTAATGGGCATGTACCACTTAGGCGCCTCTTAGGCGACTCCCAGGGACAAGTTTTAATGCAATTTACCTACGACAGCACCTACGTCAACCTATGACAGCAAAATTTTGCGGCAGTCGCCTGCAGTCGTCCAAAAAATCGCCTGTGGGACAGGCCCATTTCTATTCCCATCATGATCTTATACATCTTATACATAAGATCATCCTTTGCTTTAAATACTGACAGACAAGTGAATTCATTCTTTGTGAAATCGTTAAAGGTGAAGCCTGGTGCAACTGCTAAATCGCAAAGTTGTTCGTAAACACAAACAAGTCCTAATGAGTTCTTCACTCATGTCAAGTTTAAATTAGATCACACAAATTACTTGGTAATTCAGCTGGGTTTTTGAGGGCAGCAGTTCTATATTTTTCCCCGATGCAAAGATCGATGCTGACTTAAATTGTTCAACCTTCATAATAACCCGTGTGAGTTAAAATCGGATATTGACAATCCAATGGGCCTAATTAAGGCTCTGGTCTAATTAAGGCACTGGTTTGCGGGAACCATTCCTGCCTTGTGCATATGGGGATCAATGGTAACAAGATAAACTGGTATATCTGTACAGTGAAGCAAGGAACCTTCCTGGGAAGGCAGACGAATATCTGAAAAGTGACTTTTTTATGCATGAACATCATTCTCCTGGTTGTGTCTGATGCTCTCTACATTCTTGCCTGCTGTCCCAAGGTTGTTTGTGCATCCGCTTTCCCCCTCAAGGAATCAGTCTGAAAATAAGCAATCAATAGAAAATTGTGTTCATGCTCCTGACCTCTCTTGTCTCCTTCAGGGACCCAAGCTCGCAGAACCATTGCCTCATGGCTCCAGTGATCCTGGTTCGATCCTGACCTTGGGTGCTGTCTGTGCAGAGTTTGCACGTTCTCCCCACGTGAGTTTCCTCCAGGTGGTCCAATTTCAATAGTGGGGTTTTGACTGTTTACCCTATTTATACCTCTCTGGCAACTAATGGTTAGGCTCCTCCTTTAATCCGGACAAAATAACGAGAGCGTACTTGAAATCCCCCCCAGGAAGTCCCACCGAAAATGTGAAGCCTGAGCCAGGTGAGGCGGCTGATCTCGACATCATCGGGACTTCCACACCAATCGAATTTACTGCCTGTGTCCGGGCAATAAACCTGGCCTGGACGATTTATTCCCAAAGCCGACTTCTGAGGCCGACTTTGCAGCCAGCATCTCCTTCCATCGGCGGCCTAGGCCTGAGCGTTCCAGTACTATTGGACTCCTCTCGGAGGTCGTGACCTCCATTGGATGGGCAAAATGGATAATCCAGAAAGGCTCTGGAACCGAGTGTCCCGGAAAATCAGTGGTGGACCTGTACTTCTACTCGGCCTTCCCACAACCTCCGCTGTTCCAGAGGAAGGTGGCTGGCATGGGCATGGTGGGCTGAAGGGCCTCTATCTGTGCTATTTGATCGCATGACTCCATAAAACTGAATAATCTGGCTGAACAATGTCTCTCAGCTAAACAAGAGCAGCTAAATGATCGGAGTAATATTACCAGCAACAACCCTTCAAAACCACACGTTGGGTTCTTCCAGTCGAACGTATTTCAGCTAATGTATTTCCTCAGCTCCTGGCACAGAGTCAGATGAAGGATCAAAAGCTGCCACTTTGTCAGAAGAGCTCCATCAAACCCCTTTTGAAGTTGTGCGCACTGCTGTTACACCCTCTCCTTGCTGTCTGATCTAGTGAGGATATCCTGGTTTTTCCAGATTCTCGATGTCATTGAAGTGGATACGAGTCTAGTCTTGAATAATGAAGAACCTACAGTCCAGAGGCAAAAAGATACAAAGTGCTGGAGAAACTCAGCGGCTCAGGCAGCATCTGTGGAGAACATGGATAGGAGACATTTTGGGACACAAGTTCATAACTGATAGGAGAAGAATTAGGCCATTCGGCCCATCGAGTCTACTCCGCCATTCAATTATGGCTGATCTATCTTTCCTTCTCAACCCTATTCTCCTGTCTTCTCCCCAATATCTTTGACACCCTTACTAATCACAAACCTGTCAATCACTGCTTTAAATATACGCAATGACTTGGCCTCCACAGCCGTCTGTGGCAATGAATTCCACAGGTTCACCACCCTCTGATTATAGTAGGGAGGAGAAAGCTAGAAAAAAGGATGGGGATGGGGGGGGGGGTTGTGGAACAAGTCACACAAGTGATAGGTGGACACAAAGTGCTCGAGTAACAACTGATCAGGCAACATCACTGGAGAACATGGTTAGGCAGTGTTTTGAATTGGGACCCTTCTTTAGACTGGCTGCAGTAGGGAGGAGAAAGATGGAAAAGTGATGGGAAGGAGTGGATCAAGCCTGGCAAGAAAATGTTTACGGTCGGGACCATTCTTGAGACTGATGAAAACATCGACCCAAAACGTCACCCATCCATGTTCTCCAGAGATGCTGCCTGAGTGAAGAGGGGCTATCACATTTAGCCCCTCTTAACCTAAACTTATGTCCATTCCCTCCAGAGATGCTGAATGACCCGCTGAGTTACTCTGGCACTTTGTGTGTTTAGCTTAAGATTCCAGCATCTGCAGTTCCTTGCGTCGCTTTGAGATGCTGACATCGAGTTGGCCCCACTCTCTTCCATCAGCTCCTGTTGCAACCTGCATCTCCCACTGAGAAATCTCATTCCATGAGAAAGTGCTGGAGTAGCTCTGCGGGTCAGGCAGCATCTCTGGAGAACATGGAAAAGTGACGTTTCGGGTCGGGACCCTTCTTCAGACTGATACAGAAGAAGGACCTAAAGAAGGGTCCAGACCTGAAATGTCGCCTATTGAGGTTCTCCAGAGACGATGCCTGACTCCCCACTTAAGTTACTCCGGCACTTTCTGTCTTTTTTTTGTAAACCACCATCTGCAGTTCCTTGTGTCTACATTTATCAGGTTGGGCAATTGTCAAGCAGCAGGTGTTTGAGCTCCATATTTAGAAACTTGACCAGATGTGCAAATTCCCTGTATACTTGGATAGAAATGAGTCTCCAAGGAATGTGTTATCTGCGAGAACAGTGACAGAGAAGGAGATGCCTGACTTCAGGGTTTTGATGTGTACAGAGTGACAGCATTCACCAAACCGTCACGAGATAAAGCTCCGTATCTGAGCGTTATCCTGAGAAGGTTTTGGAAATTCTGACATGCGGGAGTTGTTTGTTTACACACAGGGGGTTAGTTTGGTTCCATAGGGGAACAGACAAGAGGATCCAGAAGGTTTCTTTTTATTTCCCCAGCTAAAAGACATTGTATTTGCAACGTGTATTTTTCTTGCAGTGGCTTCAGGTCGGAAATCTTCCTGAAGTAAAATCTACCCCGTTGTAAGTCCCTGTTGTCATAGAGAATCAGAGAGAGATACAACACGGACACAGGCCCTTCGGCCCACTGCGTCTGCACTAACCATCAACCGCCATGTGGTGCTGACTCGTACCTGGAGGTTCAATTGGCCTTTTAAATGGATAAGGAAGTTTCCCCTCAGATTCCTATTAAATCATTCACCCCTCACCTTAAACCTATGTCCTCTGGCTCTTGATTCCCCCCACTAGGTAAAGATTATGTGTACGTATTTACCCAATTTATTCCATCAGCTCCATGGTCAAAGAGCTTTGCTTTAGATTGGGCTAAGTCAATACTTCTATCAACAATGTTGTCAACTCATTAATTTTCGCTTTGGGGAAGACTGGTGTTGATGAGCTGAAGTAACTGATGGTGTGGAGCATCCTTCAAATAGCCTTAAAATTTAAAAGGCCTAATGAATAAGCCTACTGTGAGTACTCCATACAGGTCTATGCAGGGATACTGAGAATTGATTCAATAGCCTGTTTGGAGCCAAGTACCGTATGTTAATTTTTGAAGAGCTGATCTTTTCATTACAGCTGTTAGTGTGTGATTCAAATGGAATGATCATTTACAGTAATGTCCTGCATTGACCCAGTGCAACAGGTCAATAGAAATTTATTCCACCACATCTTCTCCTTCTTCCTCTTCATTTCCTTCTTCCTCTATTTCTCTCTCCACCAACCTGAATATGTCCAAGATTTTCTGCTTCCATTTACACAGTGGGTGGTGGGTGCCTGGAACGCGCTGCCAGGGGTGGTGGTGGAAGCAGATACAATAATGGCATCGATGAGACCCTTGGATAGGCTTGGGTTTAGGTTTATCTTTGTCGTGTACAGAGGTACAGTGAAAAGCTTTGTTTTGCAGGCCACCCATACAGATCAGATATACTAGGATGTACCTTTAGAAAGGGGATGAAGAGTAATTTCTTTAGTCGGAGGGTGGTGAATCTGCGGAATTGACCGCCACAGACGGCTGCAAAGGTCGTCGTTGGGTATTTTAAAAGTGGAGATTGACAGATTCTGGATTAGTAAGGCTGTCAAAGGTTATGGGGAGAAGGCAGAAGAATGGGGTAGAGATGAATCCGATATTACCCTAGATCAGAAAGATCATTTAGAAGCCATTATAACAAAGGGGAAGAAACTGAAGAAAATGACACATGGATATGCAGGGAATGGAGGGATATGGATAAAGTGCAGGCAGCAAAGAGTTTGTGGGCCAAAGGGCCTGTTCCTGTGCTGTATTGATCTATGTTCTAATTTAATATGGACTGACATTATCTGAACGTTTGTTGACCAAAATTTGAATCCAATTAATCCAAAAGGGATAGACATTTTCAGGAGAAAATGGAGTGAAGGCAGAGAAGAAAATGATTGAAGGAACACAATGAGCTGAAGGCTATATCCTTCTGTTAATGCAACAGGAAAGACGGATGGAGCATAAAAAGTAGAACAGGAGTGACACAGTGGTGCAGCTGGTAGAGTTGCTGCCTCACAACAACAGGGACCAGCTTTTCCCTGCTGCAGATTCAAACGTGACTGAACCTCCATAAGAGTGGTTATCCTCCACAGATGCTGCCTGACCCATTGTGTTCCACCAGTATTGAGTCACTGAGTCATAGAGTCCTACAACATGGAAACAGGTCCTTCTGCCCATGTTGATTAAGATGCCCCATCAACACCTGCTTGAGTTTGGCCCATATGCTTCTGAATCTTTCCTATCCATGTACCTGCCCAAACCTCTTTTATATGATGTTAAAGTACCTGCCTCAACAACTTCCTCTGGCATCTCATTGCATATAATCACCACCCTCTGTGTGAAAAAAGTTGCCCCTCAGGTCCCTATTAATCTTTCCCCCCTCACCTTAAACCTATGTCCTCTGGTTCTTGATTCCCCTACTATGGGTAAAAGACTCTGTGTATTCACTCTATCTATTCCCCTCATGATCTTATACACCTCTATAAGATCACACGTCTGTCTCCTGGGCGCCAAATCTTCTCTGCAGAAAGACATTACCAAACCAGGTAGGTTTTTATGACAATATCATCATTAATCTTTTTTTAAACTCCTGAGTTATTTAATAACTTGAATTTAAATGTAGGATGGCAGAGTGGCACAGTGGTAGAGTTGCTGCCTGACAGTGCCAGAGACCCGGGTTCGATCCTGACAACAGGTGCTGTCTGCACGGAGTTTGCATGTTACCCCCTGTGATTGCGTGCATTTTCTCTGGATGCTCTGGTCTCCTCCCACATGCCAAAGACGGCAGGTTTGTAGGTTAATTGGCTTCTGTAAATTGCCCCTAGTGTGTAGGATGTGAAAATGGGACAACATAGAACTGGTGTAAGGGTGATTGTTGGTCAGCATGGACTCGGTGGGCCGAAGAGCCTGTTTCCACGCTGTTTCTCTAAACTACAGTAAACGTTGCTGCTGTTACAATGTGGAGTTGTTGGATTACTGGGTTAGATCTGTAGTGACTCGGTGCAGTGACTCAATCACAAGGCTACTAAATCAAGGATAACCCAATAATTCCCCCTTGTTCTGACGTCACAGCTTTGGCCAGCCCACTGTGAAGGCAAAACATTGTTTAATTCAGATTATCAAATTAGCTTAAATGGGAAGCAGGTCTCTTTGTATTACTCAAAGCTATTTTGGAAAGGCTTGGGGAGTTTGCATTATCTGTGCTAGGTCTATGGCTGCCTTTAGAAAAGCTACCAATATTTAAGAGGTTTAAGACCTCTCACAGTTATAGACATATCTGAGGAACGGGTATCCAGCCACGATAATCGGATGTGGTTCGGTGACACAGTGAGCCATGAGAATTAAATCCACTGCTCACTGGGACAGTGGTCAGAATGCCCACGGCTACGAAACAAGTTGAGCTGCGCCAGAGACCCGGGTTCAATCCTGACCTCGAGTGCTGTCTGTGCAGAGTTTGCATGTTTCCCTGGGACCTTGTGGGTTTCCTCTGAGTGCTCCGGTTTCCTCCCCCCACACCCCAAAGGCGTCAGGGTGCAACTCTGGAGACCATGGATAAGTGAGGTTTTGGGCAAGGACCCTTCTTCAGACTGATTTGGATTTGTAGGTTAATTGGCCTCTGTAAAATTGGCTCAAATGTGGAGGAAGTGGATGAGAGAGTGGGATAACATAAAACTAGTGTGAACGGGTGATCGATGGTTGGCGTTTACTTGTTAGGCCAAAGGGCCTGTTTCTATGTTGCATCTCTAAACTAAATTAATGACAGGGAATAGGGGTTTTCACAGACAATGTTTCCACACATAGTTTGCACAGACAGTGTAGGCCGTAGGGCCTGTTCCTGTGCTGTACCATTCTACGCTCTATGCTGGAAATATTTAGCCGTTCAGGACAGTATCTGCAGAGGAAGAAAGAGTGTTTTACACCAACGACTTCTCATCAGAACTGGGAACGTTAGAGACAAAACAATGGTTGGCATGGACTCAGTGGGCCGAAGGACTTGTTTCCATTTGTTATTTCTAAACTAGAGATTTAAGATGCCTTTGAAGCGGCTTGATTTTAAGTAGATTTTAGGTTTAATTTTAGGTTTATTTTTAAGTTTAATTTAGTTTAGTTTTAAGTTTAGTTAAGTGATACAGTGAACAACAGATCTGGCACAAACTATTTCCCCACCCTCCATCCCCCCTCCAATCCCCCCCTGTATCCCCCCTATCGCCCCCCCCCCCCCCCCCCCCCCCCCCGATACTCCGCCCCTCCCCCCCAATGAAATTCCTACTTGCAGCAGCATAACAGGTCTGTAAACACAATACACATGGATCAAAAAAATACACAACAAAATAATATTGTTATTCTGCAGTGGGCAATAATTTGACTACTTTAAATTTCATCTCGGAGGAGCAGAATAATTTTTAAAAATGCATAAATGTGCAAGGTAGTTAAGCAGCAAGGTGATATGTTAGACTTGTCACAATATGGTACGTCTGGTCTTTGCTGGTCTAATTTCTATTCATAATACCAGGGAGAGGAGATTAATTCAACTTGGCATCATGTTCGGCACAGATATTGTGGGCCGAAGGGCCTGTTCCTGTGCTGTACTGTTCTGTGATCAATGCCTTCAGAGCCTCGTTTAATTTAATATTCGAAATTGATGAAAATGGTGACAAGCCCGCAGAAGCTTATGGTTTTCCAACCATGGGCTCGATATGAGTGACTGTACTTTTTGTTTATCTTGCTTCAGAAACTGTGTCAAGTGGCAAAGAAGAATAAATTATGCTCAAAGGAAGCGGCAACGTTCTCAAGTCTCATTTGCTGCTCCGTTCTCCAGAGAGTGACAAGGCCTCGAGGTTTTGTGTTGTAAGGATTCTGTGTGTGGGCACACACAAGTGGAATAATTCTGCCTCTGCAGTCCCATGGAAGCAGATGTACAAGCACATATTAAAGTGAAGGAGGCCTTTCAGCCCATCGTGTCTATCTTAGCTCATGGTCAAACTCATTGAAGCAAATAGCAGGTCAGGCAGCATCTGTGCAGAGGGAACCAGAGTCAAAGTCTCTTCATATGATCAAAGATCTCCAACCAGGGCTGCTTCTCTTTCCGTAGACGCTGCCTGATTGGAACTTTTCCAGCATTTTCCGTTTTTATTTCAGATTTCTAGCCTTGAACTCAGAGCCTTTAAGATTTAAAGGTAACCTGAGGGGCAAGTGTTTTTCATGGAGGATGCTGGGTAGATGGAATGAGCCGCCAGAGGAAGTGACAGAGGGGGCTTTGATTAAATTTTAGAAAGATATGTGGACTGGTGCGTGAATAGGAAAGTTTTAGAGGAATATGGGCCCAATGCTGGCAAATGGGACAGTGTGAGGGAGACACTTTGGGCGGCCCAAGCGATTTGCCCAGTAGGGCCTGTTTCCATGCTCTATAACTCTGATTCTGCAGAAATATTAATTCATGACCCATTTCTCTTCTTGTTTCAAGCATTTTCCCGTTGATTACAATGAGTTTTGCCTCCACCTCTATTAATCAAATTTGCCAACAATTATGTCGCAACATAACACAGTGGCACAGCGCGTAGAGCCGCTGCCTCACAGCGCCAGAGACCCTGGTTTCATCTTGACCTGGGTCAGGATACTGTCTGTGTGGAGTTTGCACGTTCTGCCTGTGATCACGTGGGTTTCCTCCGGGTGCTCCGGTTTCCTCACACATCCCAAAGACGTAGGTTAATTGACCTCTATAAATTGACCCTAGTGTAGGGAGTAGATGAAAAGGTGGGAAAACATAGAACTAGTATGAACGGATGGTCGATGGGCAGCACGGTCTTGATGGGCAGAAGGATCTGTTTCCATGCTGTATCTTTCAATCAATCAATCAGTTTCAAACCTTCATTACGTGGACTGCTCTATAGGGACAATTGTCAAATCGTCAACATTTTCCCAGCAACTTCAGGAGTTTAAGCTAGATCTGTCTTTCACTATGAGAACTGTTGAAAAATATTTGTCAGGGAAGTGAATAGGGTTATTAAAATAGAGGGTTGATTGATGACATTGTGTCAAACAATAGTTGATGATATGGCAGAACACACAACTAACAATCTATTATCCAGCAGCCTGGTGGTGCAAAAGGGAAAATAAACAGTGAGGAATATAGTGTTACAGTTACAGAGAAAGTGCAGATAAAAAGGTGCAAGGGGCGCAAAGAGGTAGACTGGAAGACCGGAAATTCATCAATAATTTATGAGAGGTCCGTTCAAGAGTCTGAGAGCAGTGCTATTCATGAATCTAGTGGTACGTTGAAAAGCTTTTGTTTGCACGCTATCCAATTGGTCTCAGTACGTGTGACAATAATAACGCTAAACTTAAAACAGCCTAAACATGAGTACAATTAAGCCATACAAAAACAAATTAAACCATACGCAAGGCCCTTTTCATTTAGTTTAGAGATACAGTGTGGAAATAGGCCCTTCGGCCCACAGAGTCCACACTGACTAAAGATCCCTGCACATTAACACTATCCTACACACACTAACGACAATTTTCACTTATACCAAGCCAATTAACCTATAAACCTGTACGTCTTTGGAGTGTGGGAGGAAACCGAAGATTTCGGAGAAAACCCACGCGGTCACGGGGAGAACGTACAGACAGCACCCGGAGTTGGGATCGAACCCGGGTCTCTGGCGCTGCAAGCGCTGTAAGGCAGCTACCGTGCCACATCTTTTACTTAGATGATTGTGTTCAATGAAAGAGCAGAGCAAACAGTAACCACAGTAACTTCTGATAAAAGCAATAGATGTTTGCAAAAAAATGCAGTGAGTGGAGAATTGGTTGTTGGCATTACAATTAATCTGTCCCTTCCAGCATTATATATCGCCACTATATAAACTAACTTACGTTTGACTTCGCAAACCACTGTACTTGCAGGACAGTTCCGTGGGGGTTGAGATCGATTCTTTGCCGATTAGTAATCATAATTGCTCATAAACAGAGACTTCTTCCTGCGTTAACGACTTGATTCATGTGGTAAAGCAGAACTAATGAATGACCTGCAGTCTGAGTGGCTTAGGCTAAAAGCTAAATTTGATCTTCAGATCAGTTTTCTGTTCAAAGATTGTAAAAAGAATTAGCTTCCACTTATTGGAATCTTATTCAAAATCTCTGAATGTCGTAGTGCATCAGATTCAACTTTTGATGTCAAGTTTTAATCTAGGGATGGCAGAAGCCAGCGAAACAAGCTCACACAATGCCGCTTCGTGGTGGCACAGTGACGCAGCGGTACAGCTGCTTCCTTGAGGCACCAGACACCTGGTTTTGATCGTGACTAAGGGTGCTGTAGACACAGAGTTTGTACGTTCTCCCTGCGCCATGTGGGTTTTCTCCGAGTGGTCTGGTCTCCTCCCACACTCAATAGACAATAGACAATATGTGCAGGAGTAGGCCATTCGGCCCTTCGAGCCAGCACTGCCATTCAATGTGATCATGGCTGATCATCCCCAATCAGTACCCCGCTATCTTTAAGAGCCCTATCTAGCTCTCTCTTGAAAGCATCCAGAGAACTGGCCTCCACCGCCCTCTGAGGCAGAGAATTCCACAGACTCACAACTCTCTGTGAGAAAAAGCGTTTCTTCGTCTCCGTTCTAAATGGCTTACTCCTTATTCTTAAACTGTGGCCTCTGGTTCTGGACTCCCCCAACATCGGGAACATGTTTCCTGCCTCTACCGTGTCCAAATCCTTAATAATCTGATATTTCATCCTCTCATCCTTCTAAACTCCAGTGTATACAAGCCCAGCCGCTCCATTCTCTCAGCATATGACAGTCCCACCATCTTGAGAATTAACCTTGTAAACCTACGCTACACTCCCTCAATAGCAAAAATGTCCTTCCTCAAATTAGGGGACCAAAACTGCACACAATACTCCAGGTGTGGTCTCACTAGGGCTCTATACAACTGCAGAAGGACCCCTTTGCTCCTATACTCAACTCCTCTTGTTATGAAGGCCACTCCAAAGGATTTGTAGTTTAATTGTCAATGTGTATGGGGAGATCGCTGGTCTGCGCGGACTCAGTGGGCCGAAGGGCCTGTTTCTCTAAAGTTTAATGTCTACATCATTGCCAATCACTCGGTCAAGTATGATAGTCCTCCTGGTGGCTCCTATGGGTCTTGAGACGGTTGAAGAGACAGCTCCTGGTGCCACAGACATCGCGGCCCTCCAGGTGGATGCCTGTGTGGCACATCTTTTAACATGGGGAGGACACAAAGTGCTGGTGGAAGTCAGCAGGTCAGGTAGCATCTGTGGATGGAAATGGACAGGCGCCGTTTCAGATCGGGACGTTTCTTCAGAGCCAAAATATTGTCTGTCTATTTCCCTCCACAGATGCTGCCTGACCCACTGAGTTCTTCTGGCACTTTGTGTTTGGCCCAAGATTCCAGTGTCTGGAGTTCCTTGCGTCTACTTACCTGGAAACATAGAAACATAGAGAATAGGTGCAGGAGGAGCCATTCGGCCCTTCGAGCCAGCACCACCATTCATTGTGATCATGGCTGATCGTCCCCTATCAATAACCCGTGCCTGCCTTCTCCCCATATCCCTTGACTCCACTAGACCCTAGAGCTCTATCTAACTCTCTCTTAAATCCATCCATTGACTTGGCCTCCACTGCTCTCTGTGGCAGGGAATTCCATAAACTCACAACTCTCTGGGTGAAAAAGTTTTTTCTCACCTCAGTCTTAAATGACCTCCCCTTTATTCTAAGACTGTGGCCCCTGGTTCTGGACTTGCCCAACATTGGGAACATTTTTCCTGCATCTAGCTTGTCCAGTCCTTTTATAATTTTATATGTTTCTATAAGATACCCCCTCATCCTTCTAAACTCTGTAACATTTTCCCATCCTAAACACAAGCCACCAAGAGGGTAGGCGGAAGATCACAGGGAACAGTGCATTGGGGTGAGTATACACGGATCAATGCACACAACCTTCAGACTTTAGAGATACAGCACGGAAACAGGCCTTTCGGCCCACTGAGTCCATGCCGACCAGTGATCCCCGTACACTAACACTACTCTACACACTAGGGACAATTTACAATTTTACCAAAGCCAATTAACCAAAAAACCTGTACCTCTTCGGGCAAACCTGTATGTACATGAATCAATGTACACACTGGAGTATACAGGGCTAGAGATAACCCACATATGAGGTCACCTATGACACTTGTATTTTGCTTCTAGAAAGTCACTCTGAAGGACACATCATCCCTTTGAAGTTTGGTTTTTAATTTCAGCCAATGAGATAACCGTGAATGTTTCATTATCCCTGCAGTTCTGGGCTGCACCTGGTACTTACGAGGATTGTACACCCCAGGGATGTATGTTGTTGTCCTTCCCTGACTTCTTTGGCGCATGCTCACACAAAGCGGCACCAATACACCACCATTCACACGAGGGGCGGCACACTGACTCAGCATAGAGTTGCTGCCTCACAGCGCCAGAGACCCTAGTTCGATCCTGACTACGGGTGCTGTCTGTACAGAGTTTATACGTACTCCCTGTGACCACGTGGGTTTAATCCTGGAGCTCTGGTTTCCTCCCACACTCCAAAGACGCGCAGGTTTGTAAGTTAATTGGCCGTTGCTAGCTGTGCGACTAATATTATGAGAGACAAGCTGTAATAACAGGTGAGAGACGACCCTGGCCTCACTCTCATCTCGCTGCTACCATCTGGAAGCCGGTATAAGAACCCCAAAACCGTTACCTCCAGATAATCCGGGTATCTGGCGCCGTGAGGCAGCGGCTCTACCAGCTGTGCCACTCATTTCTGAGGGCTCCACTGCCCTGTCCATCACAGGTACTGACCCCCACACCATCGAAGGAATCTATAGGAGTCGTTGCCTAAAAAAGTCAGCGAGCATCATCTGAGACCCACACTACCCTGGCCACACTTTAATTTCACTCCTGCCATCAGGAAGAAGGTACAAGAGCCTGAAAACTGTAACGCGCAGGTTCCGGGACAGTTTTTTCCCCAACAGCCATCAGGATATTAAGCACTACAATCTCCAACTAAGCTCTGAACTAGATAGACTTGGGGAACTTTGTTTTTGTTTTTGCACTTTTGTCATTGGATGTTGTTTTTATACTTAACTTACGTTTGGTTCTATGTTACGGTGTTGAGAGTATTCTATGTTTGCATGTCCGTTGTGCTACTGCAAGTAAGAATTTCATTGTTCCATTTCAGGCTATATGGCAATAAAACACTTGTTCTCTTTAAGATCAGGTGCTAATTCTTGAGCTTGTTTCACTTTTGTTGAACGGAGTAGGACAGAGAATCGAAACAATTCTCATGAAACTTCCTTGGTCGTTATCTCATTCCATATGCCAGGCACCAAGAGCCTTGGGAGAGCCTAATTACATTCTACAGCCACTTATCTCCCTCTGTGGTTTTTAATACATCCTTTGTGCATCATGTTTCCATTCTACATTTCAATGCAGAGTGAATAATGGTCCACAAAAGGCTAGGGAGGACTGCACACTCCAGCTTATTTCATGCACAAAATGCATCCACATCTAAAGGTCAGAGCTGGGCTCAGCGGTGAGTGTTTTGGTATTCGGGGTGCATGTAACTGGAAAGGTTACAAACACTTTCCTGGCCAGCTGAGAGCCAAGGGTGGGATTCAGATTGTATCACCATGAAAGGACTACTTGGTAAATTATTCATGGGCGAGTTATTGAACCTCCACACAAACAGGAAACCTGACGCACTGCTCTGTCTTTCATTTCCCGCGTTCAATGGCAACACTTGTTTTGAAAAAAGCCAATAAAATCCTTCAGCTTTGATAAGGGCCGTGACCAGCACACGGACGGAAGGAGTCTGCACCAGGGAGAAAGGTGAAACAAACCTGGATTGTTTCCTCCGGAATGCCGAAGGTTGAGGAGAGACCTGTGTCAAGAGTTATACAGCGTGGAAGCAGGGCCTTCGGCCCACGCTGGCCAACATGTCCCAACGACACTAGTCCCACCTGCCCATAACCCTCCAAACCCACCCTATCCATGTACCTATGTAAATATCTCTTAAACATTGTGATAATACCTGCCTCAACTACCTCCTCCAGCAGCTCGCTCCATACACGCACTACCCTTTGTGTAAAACAAGTTACCTCTCAGTTTTCCATGAAATCCCATTGAAAGAGTGTTTAATTGTCACACTATACTGGAATCGGAACAATAACATTCTTACTTGCAGTAGCACCGGAGGTCTTAATCTTCCTCATCTCCTTTCTAAAGGTACATCTTTTTATACTGAGCTTGTGCCGTCTGGTCCTAGACTCTGTCCAGGCCTTTCTCACTAGTTTGTTTCCTCTCATTCACTTTCCAGCCCCATCATCCTTCAATGCGACCTTCGGGGCATTTGAAAACGACGAGACCTTTGACCATGACCCTGTCTGTCCTCACACTGGATGGAAGGGATCTCATGATAACATTGCAATGCAGAGCATGGAAGGTCTTCCTGCTGTCCTTCTCAATATTCCTCTGGCAACATTTATATCTCAACCCTTGCACTATATTGTCTCAAAACAAACACTGGAGAGTGGAGACTTTGGAGAGATTTCAAAGGCGAGAGCGGCTCTTCAGTATAAATGTCTCCATAGTTTTCAATAGCAATACAGATGCTCCCCGATTGACGATGCTTCGACTTACGATATCTCGACTTTACGATGGTGCAAAGGCTGGGCAACGGCAGCGAGCCACAGCTCACCTCCGGTCACGTGATCA
This sequence comes from Amblyraja radiata, assembly GCF_010909765.2. Lineage (NCBI taxonomy): Eukaryota > Metazoa > Chordata > Chondrichthyes > Rajiformes > Rajidae > Amblyraja > Amblyraja radiata. The sequence goes on from NC_045977.1 coordinate 20,889,062, forward strand.
AATTGTATTCAATGCGTTTCGACTTACGATATTTTCGATTTATCGGAACGTAATCCCATCGTAGGTCGAGGAGCAGCTGTATATCATCTTTTGATCCTGGATGTTTTGTGGGATGAATGGATTGATGGATTGAACGATACAGCATGGAAACAGGACCTTCAGTCCACCGAGTCCACACCAACCATCGATCAACTGTTCACATTGGTTCTACCTTATCCTACTTTCTTATCCACTTCCTCTACACAAGGGGCAATTTTACCGAGGCCACTTAACCTACAAACCCGCATGTCTTTGGAATGTGGGAGGAAATCCACAAGGTCGCAGGGATTATGTTCAAACTCTGTACATGGACAATACTCGAAGTCAGGATGGAGCCCAGGTCTCTGGTGCTATGAGGCAGCAGCTCTACCGACTGCACCACTGTACCGCTCATACATTGTTCCTACATTCTCCAGCTAAAGGACATCGATCACCCAGACTCAGTAGGCTGAAGGGCCTGTTTCCATGCTGTTTATTTCAACCATTTCCATCGATCGATTGCTTGTATTGGAGATCAGTGGTTGTGTGTTGCTCGGATTTTGATTTGTGCGGAAGGGGGATGTGTTTCTCACCGGCTCCCTGCCTGTTCTTCACAATGTATGTCGGAGCCATAAAGCCCGCTGCAGGAGAAGATGTAGGGATCAATACCCCAAGAGGTCGATCAGCAAAAGACACACATCCTGTTTCCCTCACGCCCTGCGCTGTCGAGAAATTACAGGCACTACCTTCTCCTCGTGTTCCAGCCAGAACCAATTTACCCAGTCTGCAGGAAGTGTCAAAATTTAATAGGCTTTGCTTGAGTCGAAATTAGCTTTGTCGGCTTGCCGTACGCAAATCTTGGAACAGTTCACACTCAAATGTGAGACTTCAATGGTCAGATGACAGCGGTCATGCACCTTGCTTCTCAAGTAATCTCTTGGTGCTTCCTGGACTGACAGCGTATTGAGTTTAGGACAAGTTTAGTTTATTTGTCTGTCTTCCAAACTGTTCGGCTCGATTAACAAGCCTTCCCCACCCTTTCCCAGCCAGCACCCAACCAGCAGTGGGTCATTCAGTCTCTTGGTCTCCTCCCTATCCAGACATTCTCTTTGTTCCCTTTATTCCTCTGTCACCGTAGAGTCTACTATGAACACTACAAACTCCAACTAATCTCCAAATACAACATACTGCCTTGTCTGTACATTTTGTTTTTGCACTATATTGTTTTTTTTTAAATTCATAGCACTTCAACCATCTACCTCATTGGAGAACCTCAGACTATCTTTAATCAGACTTTACTGGATTTTGTATCGCACTAAATGTTATTCCCTTTATCCCGTATCTGTGCACTGTGGACACCTGATTGTAATCATGCACAGTCTTTCCGCTGACTGGATAACGCACAACGTCCCAGTCACACGGGAGGCCTGGTCCCCCCATTGCAACCCATTCCCCAACGTAATATTCCACCACTCACTTGATCCCCCAACGCAATCCGTTCCCCCAAAGCAATATTCCACAACTCACCCATAGCCCCTAACATAGTTCCCCTGGTGCGCTTGGAGCAGCCGAGAACGGTGAGTAAGGTGGCGAAAAAAATCCTAGCAATATAGGTTACCGTTTTTGCGCAAATTTAAAATATCCGCAAACCGGAAGTGGTCAAGATGAGAGTTTTAGTATAGACAGTATAGTATAGATAGATGGATGGATGGATGGAAACAGGCCCTTCAGCCCAACTGGTCCATGCCAACCAAAGTGCCTTCCTGAGCTGGCCCCATTTGTATTTGGCTGCTATCCCTCCAAACCTTTAGTTTAGTTTAGAGATACAGCATGGAAACAGGTACTTCAGCCCACTGAGTCTGTGCTAATACTAAATCTCCCCCTCTCTCTTTTATTCAAGTTCAAGTTCAAGTGAGTTTATTGTCATGTGTTCTGTGCAAAGCAAGAATTTCATTGTCCTATCAGGGACACATGACAATAAACTCACTTGAACTTGAACGAATAAAAGAGAGAGGGGGAGAATTAGAGCAGTTTAGGAGAGAACAAGAGAGGATAGAGTAAGAGAGGGTGAGAGCAGAGAGTGAACAGGAAAGGAAAGAGTAAAAGAGAAAGGGTGAGAGTGAGGAGGATAGGAGAGAAAGTGAGAGTAAAAGAGGAAGAGAGGAGGGAGAGTGTGAGCAGGATAGGAGAGAAGGTTTTAATGAAGAGAGGAGGTAGAGTGAGATCAGGCCAGGAGAGAAGGGGGGAGTACAACACAGTGGGAGGGAGGCATGGAGTCTTCTCCCGAGCTCATGACTGCCAGCTTCACGCTGACCTTTAGACGTTTGATAATTGCTCCCAGCACAGTGTGGTAATTGCTCCTCTGCAGGACCTCCCTCGCTGTGGGCCCAGGCAATGTGAGATCATTAACTTTGGACCCCCTGGACCACAGAGCCTGTCTGGTTGCCGCGGCAACCTTGGGGTGAGAAGCTTCCTCCTCTTGAAACCAACCAAACGGCAACAGAGTGTGATTCGGATTATATAGGTCGGCTAGAACAGAGCTGCCAGCCCTAACTAACAAAACTATTACAATCAACAGGCAACTCACATCTCAAACTGAAATAAAGGAAGAACATGTTGGAACCACTCAGCAGGTCAGGCAGCATCTGTGGAAAGAGAAACAGTCAATATTTCAGGATCGGACAATAGACCGCCCTGAAATATTAATCTTGTTTCTCTCCCCCCCGGACGCTGCCTGACCTGTTGAGTGTTCACAGCACTTTCTTTACAGACAAACCATACAAACAGGCCCTTCGGCCTACCGAGTCTGCACCCACTATTGATTAACATGTACACTAGCACACTATGGACAATTAAAATTTTACCGAACTCAATTGACTCTATGTCTTTGGAATGTGTGGAGAAACCAGAGCACCCAGAGGAAACCCACTTGTTCACAGCAGTAGAGGTGGGTACAATTACAATGTTTCAAATGCATTTGGACATGTACCTCTAGTGTGCCACAGTGGCATCACGGTAGAGTTGCTGCCTTACAGCGCCAGAGACCAGGGTTCAATCCTACCGCGGGTGCTGTCTGTACAGAGGTTGTACGTTCTCCCCGTGACCGCACAGGTTTTTCTGGGTGTTCCGCTTTCCTCCCACATACCAAAGGCATTCAGGTTTGTAGGTTAATTGGCTTCTGTTAATAGTCATCAGGGTGTAGGATAGAACAAGTGTATGGGTGACCGTTAGTAGGCACAGACTCAGTGGGCTGAAGTACCTGTTTCCATGCTGTATCTCTAAACTAAACTAAAGGTTTGGAGGGATAGCAGCCAAATACAAATGGGGCCAGCTCAGGAAGGCACTTTGGTTGGCATGGACCAGTTGGGCTGAAGGGCCTGTTTCCATCCATCCATCTATCTATACTATACTATACTGTCTATACTAAAACTCTCATCTTGACCACTTCCGGTTTTGCGGTTATTTTAAATTTGCGCAAAAACGGTAACCTATATTGCTAGGATTTTATTCGCCACTTTACTCACCGTTCTCGGCTGCTCCAAGCGCACCAGGGGAACTATGTTAGGGGCTATGGGTGAGTTGTGGAATATTGCTTTGGGGGAATGGATTGCGTTGGGGGATCAAGTGAGTGGTGGAATATTACGTTGGGGAATGGGTTGCGTTGGGGGGACCAGGCCTCCCGTGTGACTGGGACCCAATGGGTCCCACTTAATCTAGTGCTATATAAAACTCCATGATTGTGAATCAATGCTTTTCATCTCAGTTATGAAGTCAATGGCAAGTTGGCTGTCAGGTGGAGATCAGCTGCCCTCTGGTGGCACAGTAATAAACTGCATGCAAACAGTAACCACTAAATGCGTTCGTGCATTCAACACATGACGTCAATTTTCTACCAGTTATTTAACAGTTCTGTGAGTTCTTTAAAAGAATCAAATTCCTGCTAATGAAAAACTGATCAGATCAAGTAATCCAACATATCCTCGTTAGGTTTGTGAATAAGATTATGTGCCTGTCCAAATGACTTTTAAATGTTACTGGTCCAAGTGGGACCCGTTGGGTCCCGTTCCCCCAATGCAATTTTCCAGCAAACTGTGCAGTGCGAGTCACGGCAACCCTCCCCCAACTGCGCAGGTTACTGCAAGTTCAAAATGGCAATAACCTGTAAAATCTAAGATGAATGTGAATGCATCTGACTCTCCCTCTTCAGTCTCCTATTCCCCTCCTCTATTATCCTCCCCTCACCCCCCTCCTCCCTCTTCCCCCTCCCCTCCTCCATTACCTTGCCATCCCTCTTCCTACTCCTATCCTCCTCCATTCCCCCTCATCCCCCAGCACTCCCTCCCCTCCTCTTCGCCCTCCCTCTTCTTTCCCCTCTCCTCCTCCCCTCCCCCACTGCCTCCCTCACCTCTCCCTCCCTCTCCTTTCCCCTACCCTCAGTCACTCCCTCCCTCCATATCCCCTCTCCCCTCCCCACCCCCCTCCTCTCCCTGTATCCCCCTGCTCCCCCACACCACAAATGGAGGGAGAGGGAATCTTGTACCCATCGTTAAAAACATCATATTTCATTGTAAAAGGTATGCATGTAAACAAAAGTTTTCTATAATATAACGTATAATTACTAGAATGAAATTAATAAAGTATCCATTAAATACATTTTTCATTAAAATAATTTATCATCAATGTGAAGGATGAAATTACTTATGTTGGGAAAATATTTTGGCAAAATTTGTCTCTGCAGTTGTTAATTTCAACCTCAGTTGTGGTTCGACATCTAATATGCAGTTCGTCATCTTCGTCTTAATGTCCACAAGGGCCGAAAATCCAACTTCACACAGGTATGAGCTTGGAAATGGAAAAATGAACTTTAGGGCTTTATCTGACAATTCTGGAAATTTATTTTGTGTTTGTAACCAAAATGAAGATAATGTGTTCTCTATATATATGTATATGTTTTTTAAGAATCCATCAGAAGCCAGTTCCAAAGGTTGTTCTTCTGTTTGTGACAGACCTTTTGGCACTGATTGATTTATGTTGAATGGATATCTTATCCACTCAATATCTGTCTAATTCAGGGAAATACGTTTTTAGATTCTTCTGTAAACTCTGTAAATGCTGCATTGTAATAATAATCATCACACCGTCTTCAATTTATTCGCTCAAACTTGTCTGTAATTCATGAAGAGATGGAAAAGAGTCCACTTCTCCATTAACAACTCGCTTTTGCCACAACTTCAATTTAGCCACTGTGGTGCTCACCTGATCTTGAACGTGAAATATAGAAATGTTCTTGCCTTGTAAGGACAAATTATGATTATTTAAAACATTAAATATGTCTGCCAGATATGCTAATTGACAGAGCCACATCCAGTCTTTAAACAGTCTTTCAATTCAAAGCTTTCATTAAGAAAAACCAGTAGTTCATTCCAGAGCTCAAATAAACAAGTCAACACTTTTCCACGAGAGAGCCAACAAACCTCGGTATAGAAAAGAAGTTGGGTGTGATTACTACCCATTTCTTCGCACAAGTGAGAAAAGTCGGCCACTTAACGGAAGTCCTTTAATATAATTTATGATTTTCACTTCTTCGTCTGGAACGTACATATGAGTTTCTTTGCCATCTTCTTAGTTAGTCCTTTAGCACACCCTTCTCAATTTCATTACATTCATATGGTCCAGATATATCAACGTTTTCTCGTTGTCTGCTGCGATTTCTATCTTCCCCATTGCTCTCTTTTGTGCATTTTATACACCCAGTTTTTAACCAACGATCCATAATTGAGAATTTAAGGGTTAGAAAAAAGATTTATAATATTTATTTTACGCACAGTTCTATATATCATTAAAACAATTATATCACTGAAAAGGTAATACTAACCTATTCCCCGCTATTTTAACTAGCATCACATGCGATATTATCAAATAACCGAGCACTTTTATTGATATCTACTTAACCGTTTTAACTGAAACATTTACCCATGACGATATGATTACTCTTTCTTAGTCACTGACGCACATGAATTGCAAACCATTTGGGCAAGTGAGGCTGAACGAAAATTTACGAGATATCGTCAGTGTTACAGTGCTAATTTTTTAGGTGCTGGGGCTGTCAAATAATAATAATAATATATCTTTTATTGTCATTGCACGTCAGTGCAACGAGATTTAGTGTGCAGCTCCACTGATGTACAAGAAAGGTAAATAAATACAATACATAAATAAACAAGCTGAATTGATTGACGTGACCATCTGAAGGAGACTGTCCAAAGGGGGTGGGTGGGGGGGCACTCATTAGGGCCGGTTCAGAGCCGCTATAGCTCTTGGGATAAAACTGTTCCTGAGTCTAGAGGTTCGGGCGTAGAAGGCCTTGTAACGTCTGCCGGAGGGAAGTAGTTGAAACAGACCGTGGCAGGGGTGTGATGAGTCCTTATGGATGCTGAGGGCCTTCCTGAGGCACCGCGTGTGGTAGATGCCCTCCAAGGCTGGTAGCTCTGTCCCGATGATCCGCTGCGCTCTGTTGATGACGCGCTGAAGAGCTCTCCTCTCCGCCTCCGTGCAGCTGAGATACCACACAGAGATGCCATACGTTAGTATGCTCTCTGTGGTGCAGCGGTAGAACGTTGTCAGCAGCTGTTGGGGCAGACCAGTCTTTTTTAATGTCCTCAGGAAGAACAGTCGTTGCTGTGCCTTCTTGACCAGCGCGGCGGTGTTTGTGGACCATGTGAGGTCTTCTGAAATGTGAGTGCCCAGAAACTTAAAGCTGGACACTCTCTCCACACTTTCCCCGTAAATGGAGATTGGGGCGTATTCTCCAGGATGGGACCTCCTGAAGTCAATAATCAGCTCCTTGGTCTTGGAGGTGTTTAGTGCCAAGTTGTTATTGGCGCACCAGTCTGCCAGGTTCTGCACCTCCGCTCTGTAGTTTGTTTCATCACCGTTGGTGATCAGCCCAATCACTGTTGTGTCGTCTGCAAACTTCACGATGGTGTTGGTGTCGAATGCAGGGACACAGTCGTGAGTGAAGAGGGAGTAGAGCATGGGGCTTAGTACACAACCCTGTGGTGTGCCGGTGCTCAGGGTGATGGTGGAGGACAGGTGTGGGCCCAGTCTCACTGCCTGCGGTCGCTCCGTGAGAAAGTTCAGGATCCAAGCGCATATCGGTGAGCTGAGGCCTAGCTGGTGGAGTTTGGTGGTGAGCTTGGTGGGGATGACCATATTGAATGCAGAGCTATAGTCAATGAAGAGCATCCTCACGTACGTGCCCTGTCTGTCCAGGTGAGTCAGGACAGTGTGAAGGGCCAGAGAGATGGCATCCTCTGTCGATCTATTTGCCCTGTATGCAAATTGATGGGAGTCCAGTGAGGCAGGGATGCTGGATTTAATATGGGAGAGGACCAGCCTTTCGAAGCACTTCATGGGGATTGGAGTCAGGGCAACCGGCCGGTAGTCGTTGAGGTTGGTGATTTTGGACTTTTTCGGCACCGGCACTATGGTGGCTGTTTTCAGGCACTTGGGGACCGTTGCCAGAGATAGAGATAGATTGAAGATTCTCGTGAATACCTCCGCCAGCTGTCCAGCACAGTCCTTTAATACTCTTCCCTGTACACCATCCGGGCCTGCAGCCTTGCGTGGATTGATCCTACGCAGAGCGCACTGTACCTCCTGAGTGCTCAGTGTTAAGGCCTGTCCCTCCGCTATGGCCGGGGTTATTCCACACCTGGTGGTGTTGCCAGTATCGAACCGGGCAAAGAAGGTGTTTAGTTCGTTGGCCAGTGTGATATCACCATGGGGGCAGGCGTGGATTATAAAGTATAACTTTGCATCTAATCCTGAGTTCAAGCTTCGGTTAGGTTCCCGTGCTGGACCGATCTACCCCTTCAAATAGGAGCGTCAGTTCAGGTTTTGCTTGGGAGGGGGTGGCAAGCTAGTCTCCCAAGAGGGTCAGACAAGGTTATAGCCTATCACTACATCCCAGTGTGTAACTAGTACCTGTACAATAAAACATATAATACTTAATTTAATAATATGACAAAATATTGCACGGTTGCACGCACACTAATTATCATGAACTATAATTATCAAGCAAGTAAAGAAAAAGACGGTAATCATGTTTTTTTTTAATATATTTTTATTAGAAGCAAACACATATTACAAACATTTCATGTAAATCAGTCGTACATTGTTAATATTATCAATTGTGGATTGGTTCTGCTTCTAGTTTTTTTTTTAAAGATAGGAAGTAAGAGAGAAAGAGGAAAAAAAAAGAACACAAATGTCAAGATAAAAAAAAGAATGGAATGGTTTACTAATAATACATCTTTGGAGATAGGTTCGTGGGTTATAAAGTATAACTTTTCATCTAATCCTGAGTTCAAGCTATCGGTTAGGTTCCCGTGCTGGACCGATCTACCCCTTCAAATAGTCAATGAATGGAAACCATATTTTAACAAAAAGTTCTTGTTTGTCATGTATTTTTACAGAGGTGCCGGCCCGGCACCAACTCACCCTGACTCTCCCGCAGCTCTGGGCCTTCACACACACTCACACACCCACTCAGTCACCCACTCAGTCACCCACTCAGTCACCCACTCAGTCACCCACTCAGTCACCCACACCTGCAATGAACCACGACTCTACTTCATTCGACGCCAGATCCACACCCTCAACAAACGCTTCCTCACCTATGTGGACTCTACCAGGATCACAAGATTGCCCGCCTCCAAACCGGTCCCTCCACCGCCATCACGACCACCACGTGGCCGTGATGGCCACCAACAACATCCACCGCCTCTCCGACCCTCACCACCTTCCCGGCCAAACCCAGGCCAATGCCACTGAAACTGCCGCGGCTGCCGACTCTCACCGCCTCCCTGGGGCCACCACCTTCACTGTCTTCCCAGGGCCAAGACACAGGTTACCCCGACAACACACCCGCCAGTTAAAATTCCCGCTGTTGTCGGAGCGGCGCTCTGGTGAACTCCGGCAGCACTGCACCCCTGAGTTGTCGTGCGGGAGTCTGCAAACTACCCAAATACAGCAGCTATCGCAATGTGAGTAGGAGAATTCATACGAAATATATAATTTATTTGCAAATATGTATGTATAAAGTAATTCGTAACCACAGTATTTTTTTCTAATAATGAATAAGTAGTACATAGCTGAAAATTGCCGCATACCCCCTGAAGACCTTTTGCGTACCCCTGGGGTAGAGCACCCCACTGTGGGAAACACTGCTAGGGTGACCAAAACGGAACACAATAGTGCAAATGCAGCCTCACCAATATCGTGTACAACTGTAACATAACATTCCAACTTCGGTACTCAATACCCTGACTGATGAAGGTTAATGCACCAAAAGCCATAAGAACATGTCTGTTATATAAGACCATAAGAACATGTTTAAAGCAAGTGGGAAAATATTTCACAGCAACCTGAGAGACAGCTTTTTTACACAGTGGGTGTATGGAACGAGCAGCCAGAGGAGGTATTTGAGGTAGGTACAATAACCACATTTAAAAGACTTTTGGACAGGTACATGGAGAGGAAAGGTTTAGAGGGATATGGGTCAAACGTGAACAGGTGGGACTAGCGTAAATGGGGCATCTTGGACGGCGTGGGGAAGTTGGGCCGAAGGGCCTGCTTCATGCAGTATGAAACCCTATCTACCTGTATCGCCACTTTCAGGGAACTCCTGGAACCCTCTGCTCTACAACATTCACCGGGGCCCCACCATTCACTGCTTAATACCTCTTTGCAGTGTGTCGGATCCTGCTGTGCACAGATTTATGTGCTGCATTTACAGTGGTGGAGCCAGATCCACCCTCTATGGGCTGTAAGTGCCTTGAAGTTGCAGCAGGTGCAATAAAAATGCAAGTGCTGCAGTAAATTACATTGGTCAGCAGATGGCAGTAATACCTGCCTTTCACTCCCATGTCCGTCACTCCAGAATAGTGGGATTAAAAATTTAAGAAGGAACTGCAGATGCGGGAAAATCGAAGGTAGACAAAAATGCTGGAGAAACTCAGCGGGTGAGGCTGCATCTATGGAGCGATGGAAATAGGCAACATTTCAGGTCGAAACCCTTCTTCAGAAGAAACATTGAAACATTGCCTATTTCCTTCGCTCCATAGATGCTGCCTCACCCGCTGAGTTTCTCCAGCATTTTTGTCAACCTAGTGGGATTAAAACTTCCCTCTTTTGGTTAGTTGAGTTTTTGTTTTTCGGAGCTCTAGTCTTTTTTATGTGGGTGGGGGGGGGGGGATGGGGGGGGAGGGGGAAACTGCTTTTCAGGGCCCCTACGTGGTGAGAGAGGCGGCTTTTCTCCGGGCAGCATCTTCGACTCGTCCTCGCGGCCTACCAGCGGGTCTGGAGCGGCATTTCCTGAGGGGAACAGCCAGAACCTCGGCTTCGGCGGCGGGACACAGCGCTGGAGCGCTTTCGCGGAGCGGGCGATGCCTTGCCTGGGTCGCCGCGCTGGAACGCCGGTATGCTGAGACCCCCGATGAACATCGCAAAGCTGCGGACTGTGGAGCGGCCGGCCGCGTGCGGCAGCGCTGACTTTAACATTGGGAGCCTGGGATCTCTTGCCGAGATCGCCAGTGGTGGAGCTCCATCCAGCGCGGCCTGTTGGCTTCGGAAGCCGCGGTCTCCAGTAAGGAAGTGGCCGTTCCAGGTTTCCCATGCCGCTGTGAGGATTCTCCCGACGCCGGAGCACCATCATCCGGCGGGAACGGCCTGGAACATCGGGCCTCCGTAAAGGTGACTGCGGAGGCCATAATAGGCCCGACTATGGGTGGACATGGGGATGGGGACTGGACTTTGTGCCTTCCCTCATAATGGGAACCAGTGTGGGGGGATGTTTTTTTATGTGCTGCAATGGCAATACACATTTCACTACACCAATTGGTGTATGTGACTAATAAAGAACCTTTGAACCTAGTTACATCCTCAAGAAATTCCAGAAGATTAGTCAAGCATGATTTCCCCTATGTAAATCCATGCTGACTCGGACCAATCCTGTTACTACTATTCAAATGTGCCGCTATTTCATCTTTTATAATTGACTCCAGCAACTTCCCCACCACCAATGCCAGGCTAACTGGTCTATAATTCCGTATTCTCTCTCCCTCCTTTCTGAAAAAGTGGGATAACATTAGCTACCCTCCAATCCACAGGAACTGATCCTGAATCATTGGAAAACGATTTCTAGAGCCACTTCCTTAAGTACCCTGGGATGCAGACCATCAGGCCCTGTGGATTTATCAGCCTTCAGTCCCATCAGTCTACCCAACACCATTTCCTGCCTAATGTGAATTTCCTTCAGTTCCTCTGTCACCCGAGGTCCTCTGGCCACTAGTACATCTGGGAGATTGTTTGTGTCTTCCTTAGTGAAGACAGATCCAAAGTACCTGTTCAACTCGTCTGCCATTTCCTTGTTCCCCATAATAAATTCACCTGTTTCAGTCTTCAAGGGTCCAATTTTGGTCTTAACTAAATTTTTCCTCTTTACATACCTAAAGAAGCTTTTACTCTCCTCCTTTATATTCTTGGCTAGCTTACCTTCGTACCTCATCTTTTCTCCCCGTATTGCCTTTTTAGTTATCTTCTGTTGCTCTTTAAAAGTTTCCAAATCGTCTGGCTTCCCGCTCATCTTTGCTATGTCATACTTGTTCTCTTTTATTTTTATACTGTCCTTGACTTCCCTTGTTAGCCACGGCCGCCTCTTACTCCCCCTAGAATCTTTCTTCCTCTTTGGAATGAACTGATCCTGCACCATCTGTATTATTTCCGGAAATACCTGCCATTGTTGTTTCACTGTCATCCCTGCTAGGGTCTCTTTCCACTCAACTATGGCCAGCTTCCCCCACATGGCCCCTTTGGTCAACTGTAATACAGACACTTCCGATTTTCCCTTCTCCCTCTCAAATTGTAGATTAAAACTTATCTTCTATCCTTTTCTCACACTCTTTGTATTTTCATCTCTGGCTTTTCTCCAATCATCTGCCAATCAAACCCCTCACCTATCACTTGCTAGGTTTTGCCTTGTCCCCACCTCTCTTTTCCAGCTTTCACCCCCCTACTACAATCAGTCTGAAGAAGGATCCTGACCCGAAACATCACCTATCCATGCTCTCCAGAGATGCTACCTGACAATGGTAGTGTTGCTGCCTTAAAGTGCCAGAGACACAGGTTCGATCCTGACTGTGGGTGCTGGCTGTATTGAGTTTGCATGTTCTCCCTGTGACCGCATGGGTTTTCTCCGGGTGCTCCGGTTTCCTCCCACACTCCAAAGACGTGCAGGTTTGTAGGTTAGTTGGCTTTGGTGAAAACATTGTAGATTGTCCTCGTGTGTGGGATAGTGCTAGTGTATGGAGTGCGGACTTGGTGGGCCGAAGGGCCTGTTTCAGCACTGTTTCCCTAAAGCTAAGTCTAAAAAATGGGTGATCGATGGTCAGTGGACTCGTTGGGCCAAAGGGCCTGTTACCAGGCTGTTACGCTCTAAAATAGAATGTTTTTCACTCTGATTAACTTCCTTCTCATTTTACGAGGGATTCAAACCTATTTTGCGTTGAGATAACCTTGGGTGTGCCTACATATTATGCTTTGATGTGTCAGTGGCAGTCTCGGCAAAACTCACCACACTGACTCACAGATTGCATAAACCATTCGCTTGCATATGTTTGGGACTTTGAGCTACAAACATATTATGACACAAACAGATCTTGTCCTGCTGAAAGCAAGGTTAGTCAGCTAATAAGGAAGAGAATCTATTTTTATGATTGGAAGGAGTGGTGATGGAAACCAATTGTTTAAAAGAAAACATTGTTCATAGTTCCTTTCAACGCAGGAGGCATTGAGATGATGTAGTCAGAGTAATCGCATTCTTTTAGTTTAGTTTTTTGTTTAGTTTAGGATACAGCCCGGAAACAGGCCCTTCGGCCCACCAAATCCATGCTGACTAGTGATTCCCGCACACTAACACTATCCCACATACACTAGGAATAGTTTACAATTTTACCAAGCCAATTAACCTACAAACCTGTATATCTTTGATGTGTGGGAGGAAACCGGAGCTCCCAGAGAAAATCCACGCATGTCATGGGGAGAACATACAAACACCATACAGACAGCACCCATGGTCAGGATCAAACCTGGGTATCTGGCGCTGTAAGGCAGCAACTCTACTGCTGCCCCTAAAGGTAAACGGATTTTCGCACTAAATGTTCCTGCGACCTATTTTCCTGACATTCCCATCAACAGGTACTAGAGGATACGCATGGAATTAATGGATATAGATCAAGGGGAAGGCAGACGAGATTAGTTTAATTTGGCTAGATTCTACTGCTCATCTGTGCACTAGGAAGAAATTACAGAGTGCAATTAGTTTAGTTTAGAGATACAGTGTGGCACAGACCCTTCGGCCCACAGAGTCCACACTGACCATCGATTACCCGTTTACACTAGTTCTATGTTATCCCACTTTCTCATCCATTCCCTACACCCTCGGGGCAATTTACAGAGGCCAAATAACCTACATGGAGCACCCGGAGGAAACTCACACAGTCACAGGGAGAACGTGCAAACTACAGACTAGAGATAGAGATAGAGATAGAGATAGAGATAGAAAAATGTATGTGAAAGTTACCTAAATTAGAGAATTGCTGGAAGATCTCAACAAGTCAAGCAGCATCTGTGGAGGTAAAAAGATGTTCTTGGTGTATAGGTTGGCCAAACATAATAGGTCAGCCATTTAGGACAGATTAGGGGGGAGAGGGGGGGGGGGAAGAGGGGGGGGGGGAGAGGGGGGGGGAGGGAGGAGAGGGGAGAGAGGGGGGAGAGGGGGAAGAGGGGTGAGAGGGGGAAGAGGGGGCAGAGGGGGCAGAGGGGGCAGAGGGGGCAGAGGGGCAGAAGAGGGGGCAGAGGGGAGAGAGGGGGGGAGGAGAAGGGGGGGAGAGGAGATGAGATGGGGAGGGGGGAGGGGGAGGGAGAGGGAGAGGGAGAGGGAGAGGGAGAGGGAGAGGGAGAGGGGAGAGGGAGAGGGAGAGGGAGAGGGAGAGGGAGAGGGAGAGGGAGAGGGAGAGGGAGAGGGAGAGGGAGAGGGAGAGGGAGAGGGAGAGGGAGAGGGAGAGGGAGAGGGGAGGGAGAGGGAGAGGGAGAGGGAGAGGGAGAGAGGGAGGGAGAGGAGAGGGGGAGGGAGATGAGAGGGGGAGGGAGGCGAGGGGGGAAGGAGAAGGAGAGGGGGAGGGGGAGAGGGGGAAAGAGAGGGGGAGAGAGAGGGGGAGAGAGAGGGGGAGGGGAGAGGGAGGGGGAGGGGAAGGGGAAGGGGAGAGGGAGAGGGAGAGGGAGAGGGAGAGGGAGAGGGAGAGGAGAGGGAGAGGGAGAGGGAGAGGGAGAGGGAGAGGGAGAGGGAGAGGAGAGGGAGAGGGAGAGGGAGAGGGAGAGGGAGAGTGTGTTCAACGTGTATATGGAGTGTGTGAGGTTGCTGCCCCTGTATAAATATCTGAAGGGGCTGCTCCTCAAGTCCCACGATCCTGGTGTTTGGACACAAGACAGGGAGTGGGGAGGGCTGATTGGGGGGGTGGGGGGGAGGGTGGGCCTGGCCAAGATGTCCTTTCGCGGGTCCCCCCTCCCGCCCCCACCTCGCCCCCCCGCGTTGGGGGACGGGGCCCAATGAGTTCCACTTGGTCTAGTTCATTATCATTTTCAGCTTCAAGGTGAGGCAAGGTGATTGGTATGAGTTTATGATTGTTACGTGTACCGAGATAGTTATTGTTTTGCATGTTATCTAGGCAAATCATGCCACACATAAATATGTATGAGGAAACTGTAGATGCTGGTTTATACCATAGAAAGAAAATACTGGAGAAAGTCAGCGGGACAGGAGGGAAGGAATGGGTGGGAAGGAATGGGTGGCGTTTTGAGTCGAGATCTTTCTTCAGAATGAGAGTCAGGGGAGAGGGAAATGAGATATAGAAGGGTACAAAGAATATGTAAAGTGTGAAAAGAACAGATCAAAGCAGACGATGATCAAGGAAATGTACAATAGTTCATTGTTGGATGAGGGGAAGGTGACAATGACGTATGCAAATAATAAAATTATTCAGGAGAGCAGTGAAATCCAGGTTAGCCGGGAAGTGGTGTTAGGTAAATTGAATGGTTTAAAGGCTGATAAATCCCCAAGGCCAGATAGGCTGCATCCCAGAGTACTTAAGGAAGTAGCCCCAGAAATAGTGGATGCATTAGTGATAATTTTTCAAAACTCTTTAGATTCTGGAGTAGTTCCTGAGGATTGGAGGGTAGCTAATGTAACCCCACTTTTTAAAAAGGGAGGGAGAGAGAAAACAGGGAATTACAG
The DNA here is from genome assembly GCF_010909765.2 of Amblyraja radiata. Classification (NCBI taxonomy): domain Eukaryota; kingdom Metazoa; phylum Chordata; class Chondrichthyes; order Rajiformes; family Rajidae; genus Amblyraja; species Amblyraja radiata. The sequence goes on from NC_045977.1 coordinate 20,904,432, forward strand.
ACCAGTTAGTCTAACATCAGTAGCGGGGAAACTGCTAGAGTCAGTTATTAAAGATGGGATAGCAGCACATTTGGAAAGTGATTAAATCATTGGACAAAGTCAGCATGGATTTATGAAAGGTAAATCATTAATCACTAAGACGAATCTTATAGAATTTTTCGACAGAATAGAGGATGTAACTAGTAGAGTGGATAAGGGAGAACCAGTGGATGTGTTATATCTGGACTTTCAGAAGGCTTTTGACAAGGTCCCACCTAAGAGATTAGTATATAAACTTAAAGCACACGGTATTGGGGGTTCAGTATTGATGTGCATAGAGAACTGGCTGGCAGACAGGAAGCAAAGAGTAGGAGTAAACGGGTCCTTTTCACAATGGCAGGCAGTGACTAGTGGGGTACCGCAAGGCTCAGTGCTGGGACCCCAGCTATTTGCAATATATATTAATGATTTGGACGAGGGAATTGAATGCAACATCTCCAAGTTTGCGGATGACCCGAAGCTGGGGGACAGTGTTAGCTGTGAGGAGGATGCTAGGAGGATGCTGCAAGGTGACTTGGATAGGCTGGGTGAGTGGGCAAATGTATGGCAGATGCAGTATAATGTGGATAAATGTGAGGTTATCCACTTTGGTGGCAAAAACAGGAAAGTAGACTATTATCTGAATGGTGGCCGATTAAGAAAAGGGGAGATGCAATGAGACCTGGGTGTCATGGTACACCAGTCATTGAAAGTAGGCATGCAGGTGCAGCAGGCAGTGAAGAAAGCGAATGGTATGTTAGCATTCATAGCAAAAGGATTTGATTATAGGAGCAGGGAGGTTCTACTGCAGTTGTACAGGGTCTTGACGAGACCACACCTGGAGTATTGCGTACAGTTTTGGTCTCCTACTCTGAGGAAAGACATTCTTGCCGTAGAGGGAGTACAGAGAAGGTTCACCAGACTGATTCCTGGGATGTCAGGAATTTCATATGAAGAAAGACTGGATAGACTCGGCTTGTACTCGCTAGAATTTAGAAGATTGAGGGGGGATCTTATAGAAACTTACAACATTCTTAAGGGGTTGGACAGGCTAGATGCTTGAAGATTGTTCCCGATGTTGGGGATGTCCAGAACAAGGGGTCACAGTTTAAGGATAAGGGGGAAATCTTTTAGGACCGAGATAGAAAAACATTTTTCACACAGAGAGTGGTGAATCTCTGGAATTCTCTGCCACAGAAGGTAGTTGAGGCCAGTTCATTGGCTATATTTAAGAGGGAGTTAGATGTGGCCCTTGTGGCTAAAGGGATCAGGGGGTATGGAGAGAAGGCAGGTACAGGATACTGAGTTGGATGATCAGCCATGATCATATTGAATGGCGGTGCAGGCTCGAAGGGCCGAATGACCTACTCCTGCACCTATTTTCTATGTTTCTATGTTTCTATTAAACTAGTAGCGAACTAGGGTGGGGGAGGGATGGAGAGAGAGGGAAACAAAGGGTTGCTTGAAGTTAGAGAATCAATATTCATACCGCTGGGTTGTAAGCTGCCCAAGCAAAATATGAGGTGCTGTTCCTCCAATTTGCGTTTGGCCTCACTCTGACAGTGAAGGAGGCCAGTACAGAAAGGTCAGTATGATAATGGGACACGGAGTTAAAGTGTTTAGCAACTGGGAGGATCGCCTCGGCACAGGCGGACAGAAATCTATACTATTACTAAATCTCTCAACTTGACCACTTCCGGTCTGCGTTGTATTTAAATATCCGCAAAAACGATCCCCCATAGTGCTACAATTTTTCACCACCTTACTCACCATTCTCCTCTACTGCAAGTCAAAGAAGTTTTGTTCCGATCGGCAACATAGTACAAAAGTTATGAAGGTTTAAAAATCGTAAAAACCGCCCCTTCCAGAACCGGCTGTCAATAACGGGCAAGGAGAATAAAAAGCTGAAGTGGAGGAGTGTGTTGAGCAGCTCGCGGAGAGTGCGCAGCCCGCGGGGAGTGCTTCTGCGGCGACCAGCACGACCAGCTGCTGAGTTGAACCGGAAGCCTCTGAGTGAAGCTGGAGTGCGATCGGGATCTGCTGCGTGAGGCCAAAAGCTGAAGGTGCAGGGTGAGCAGAGTGCGAGCTGCGTCTGCTGCGACCACCCACCCCCCCCTTCCCCCTCCAAATTAAACAGAGTGCAGAATATAGTGTTTCAGGGAAAGTGCAGATAAAAAAGTATTAGGGCCGCATCAAGGTTGATTGGAAGATCGGAAATTCATCCCTAGCATACGTGAGACGTCTGTTCAAGAACCTGAAAACAGAGGGGATTAAGAGGGGTATGGGCCTAATGGGAGTATCTCAGGAAGACACGCTAGATAGCACGGATGCGTTGGGGCGAAGGACTGGTTCCCTGCTGTATTATAATCCTGGGAATCTATTACTCTAGCATTGTGAGGCAGCACAACTTAGACATGGAGGTAGAATTAGGCCATTTGCCCCCATTGAGTCTAGGCCTTTCGATCATGGCTGACCTAATTTTCCCTCTCAATCCCATTCTCCTGCCTTCTCCCCATAACCTTTGACGCCTTTATAAATCAAGAACCTACCAATCTCCGTTTTAAAAATACCCAAAGTCTTCACCTCTGCAGCCATCCATGGCAAGGACTTACACAGATGCACCACCGTCTGGCCAAAGGGACTTGATAGGCTAAATGGTCTTGCCAGCACTGTAGGTTTCTTTTTCACAACACTGGATGCCATTCTGCCCATCTGGCCCCATGTTAGCACCCACAGAAGCAATCCCATCAAGTCAAGTCAAGTTTATTTGTCACATACACATACGAGATGTGCAGTGAAATGAAAGTGGCAATGCTCGCATACTTTTGTGCAAAAAGACAAACAACCAAACAAACTATAAACACAATCATAACACACATATACCTTTACATAATAAATAATGGAAGGAAAAACGTTCAGTAGAGTTAGTCCCTGGTGAGATAGGCGTTTGCAGTCCGAATGGCCTCTGGGAAGAAACTCTTTCTCAACCTCTCTGTTCTCACCGCATGGCAACGGAAGCGTTTGCCTGACCGTAGCAGCTGGAACAGTCCGTTGCAGGGGTGGAAGGGGTCTCTCATGATATTGTTGGCTCTGGAGTTGCACCTCCTGATGTCTAGTTCCTGCAGGGGGGCAAGTGAAGTTCCCATAGTGCGTTCGGCCGAACGCACTACTCTCTGCAGAGCCTTCTTGTCCTTGGCAGAGCAATTCCCAAACCAGATGGTAATGTTCCCGGACAAGATGCTTTCCACCGCCGCTGCGTAGAAGCACGGGTGGGACCATCAGTCCCACCCAATTATTTCCAAGCAGCCATGCATTGTTCCTCTCTCACAAGTCCATTGGCCTCATTAGATAGAGACACGAGGAACTGCAGATGCTGAATCCTGAGCAAAACGCATACGTTTGGAGGAGCTCGGCGGGTTAGGCAGCATGAGTGGAGGGAATGGATAGATGATGTTATGGGTCGGGGCCCTGACCCCAAAATGTGGTCTATCCATTCCTTTCACAAATGCTGTCTTAACTTCCTCTTCATGCTTTTGCTATCTATCTACACAGAAGGGTAATTTACAGCAGTGACATTGACCAGCATGTCTCTGGGATGTGGGAGGAAATTGACGCAACGGGAGTAAGTCCAAGCAACCGTAGGAAGAACGTACAAACTCCACCGAGACAGCATCTAAGGTCAGGATGGTACATGGGGTATTGAGGCCATAAGGCTGTAGCCTTAACTGCTGTGTCAACTTTAGACTTTACTATAGAGATATAGCATGGAAGCAGGCCCTTCTGCCCAACATGTCATTGCTGACCAGCGAACACCTCATACGCTACCACTATCCTACTCGCTAAGGACAATTTACAATTTTACAATAGCCAATGAACCTACAAACATGTACGTCTTTGGAGCGTGGGAGCAAACCGGAGCACCTGGAGGAAACCCACGTGGTCACAGGAAGAACGTACACACTCTCTACAGACAGCACCCATAGTCAGGATGGAACCTAGGTCTCTGGCGTTGTGAGGCAGCAACTCTACCACTGCGCCGCTGTGCCACCCTGCTGCACCACTGTGTCAACCATGTGGTACAAAGTTGGCAAACACAATGTGAGTTCTGACGGAAGTCGGAAAATAGTGCATAATTGTCAAGCATGAACAAAATATCAGGTGTTTCTTCCGCTGCTGATGGTTAGAAAGAGCACACGCAGATTATAGAATCATAAAGTTACACAAAATGGAAGCAGGCCCCTCAGCCCGGAAAGTTGACTATTTGAGCTAATGCCATTTATTTGCATTTGGCCCATATCCCTCGAAACCTTTCCTATCCGTGTACCATGTCCAAACATTGTGATTGTAAAATTTGTTCCTCCAGCAGCTCATTCCATACACCTATCACCCTCCATGTGAAAAGGTTGCCCCTCAGGTACCCTTTAAATCTTTCCTCTCTCATCTTAAACATATGACCTCTAGTTTTAGACTGTCCTACCTTGACTGTGACTATTCACCTTAGCTGTGTCCCTCATAACATTATACACTGCTATGTCAGTCCTCAGCCTCCTAGGCTTCAAAGGAAAAAAAGCCCAAGTCTATCCAGTCTCCCATTATAATTAAGGATCTCCAGGTAACATCCTCCTTGTGTACCATTTCTTCTTTAGAGATACAGCGTGTAAACAGGCACTTTGGCCCACCGAGTCCGCAGCAACCAACGATCACCCCGTACACTAACATTATCCTACACACTAGGGACAATTTACAATTTTACCGAAGCCATTTAACCTGCAAACCTAAACGTCTTTGGCATGCGAGAGGAAAGCTGAACAGCCGGAGAAAATCCATGCAGTCTCACGGAGAACATACAAACTCTATACAGACGGCACCCGTAGTCAAGTTCAAACTCGGGTCTCTGCGTTAAGGTAGCAGATCACCCCACTACACCACTGTGTCACACTTCCCTACACCCTTACCAGCTTAATGACATCCTTCCTAGAGCTATGTAACTAGACTTCACTGAATATTCCAAATGTGGTCTCACCAATGTGACATGACATCCTAGCTCTGACCGATGAAGGCAAGACTGCCAAATGCCTTCTTCACGATCGAGGACCTGAGCTACACAGAAATGTGGTGCAGGCTAGGAGCGCAAGAGGCTGAGGGGTGATCTTATAGAGATGGGAATTGATATGGTAAATGCACAGTCTTTTATCCAGTCTTGGACAGGTACATGGATTGAAAATGTTTGGAGGGATATGGACCAAATGTGGGCAAATGGACTAACTTAGATGGGACAATTGGTCAACATTGACGAATTGGGCCAAATGAGTCGTAAACTCAGAGTCATACCGCATGGAAACAGACCCTTCAGCCCAACTTGTCCATGCTGAACAGGATGCTCCATGTACACTACTTCCACCTGCCCAAGTTTGAGATCCACATCCCTCTAAACCTTTCTTACCTGTTTACCTTGTCTATTCACTTTCAGGGTACTTCGTACTTGTACCCCAAAGTCTCTCCATCCGACAACACTCTCCAGAGGAAACTTCCTTTGTGTCTACCCAGGATTTCTGCCATCGTCCCAGCAAACCGCACAGGGAACACCCATCCCAAGGAACACTGCCAACAATAATGTTTCGCAACCAGAGCAGTCATTGCTGGAAACACAGATGAACAGCCGTCGAGAGAACACAAGGAACTACTGTGTCGAACCTGAAGACTGTACCGTGCACAGAGTTATTACTTCCTTTCATTCCAGCCATTCCAATGTGCTGACATTTGGGTTTGGCGTGGCAATGCTAAAATTGTTGAAAGTTAGGCTCAGAATAACAGGTTTACCCTGGTGAGCTTTGTGCACTAGTGTCAGAGAGTCTACTGTACAGAAACAGGCCGTTTGGTCCATCGCATCCACACCGAAGCAGTCACTTATACAAATCCCATTAAGGTTGAGGTTTAGTATTGTCAGATACTGTGGTACAGTAAAAAGCTTTGTTCAGCCTGCTGTCCCATCAGATCATGTAATACGATGCATGAATACAATTAAGTCAAACTTAATAGGCAATAGACAGTAAGTACAATAGGTAGATTTTTCTCTGTAACTGTCGTGCTACAACAGTGTAAAACATTTTCCTCTCTGTTATCAGGCTTCTGAATGGTCTTTCTATAAGCTAGGGTATAGTCCAATTCCCCTCTCCCCCATTGTGGACATTAGTCTTTGTCTATGGAAATGATGCACTACTATGCTGAGAACTATATTCTGCACTCTGTACTTCCTCCACTCTATCTATTGTACTTGAGTTTGACTTGATTGTCTTGACTTGGGGATGGGTGTTCCCTGTGTAGTTTGCTGGGATGGTTGAAGAAACACTTGCTGGCACAAAGAAGGTTTCCTCTGGAGAAAGCTGCAGGACAGAGACTTTGGGGTATGTTCATAGTCCCCTGAAAGTGGGTACACGTGCAGACAAGGTAGACAGGTTGTTCTTCAGTTTGACTTGATTGTGTCTATGTAATGTTTTTATCTGTTTGGATAGCATGCAAAACAGAGCTTTTCATTACACCTCAGTACATATAACTATAATAAACATAAACCTAACTATAGGGTGGCACAGTGGCACAGCTGGTAGAGCTACTGACTAACAGTGCCAGAGATCCAGGTTCAATACTGACATGGAAGAATTGGAAATGGAAATATATCTAAAGTGTATGAATTCCAATCATTCCAGCCCACTGATAGCTATGACTCGGAACTTCTCTCTTTCTCTCTAAGATGCTCCTTGAATTTAGCTCTTTGTACGAGATTTTGGTTCCCCTACTCACAAAGTTTTTAGTTTAGTTTAGAGATATAATGTGGAAATGTTATCCCAGTTTCACATCCTACACACTGGGGACGATTTACAGAAGCTAATTAACCTACAAACCTGAGATAGACACAATATACTGGAGTAACTCAGTGGGTCAGGCAGCATCTCTGGAGAACACGGATAGGCGAAGTTTCAGATGACTCACGTGACGTGAAATGGCACCTATCCAGTTTCTCCAGAGATGCTGCTTGACTCGCTAAGTTACTCCAGCATATATTGTGTGCATCTTTAGTACTTTTCTTGCAACCTACAAACCTGTACCTCTTTGGTAAGTGGGAGGAAACCAGTGTGCTTGGAGGAAACACACGTGATCACAGGGAGAACGTACAACTCCACACAGAGAGCGCATGTAGACCGGAATGAACCCGGGTGTCTGACGGTGTAAGGCACAACTCCATCATTGCGTCACCATACCGCAAAGCTTCTTCTGTCCTGGGAGATATTTGGGGATGTGAAATTATCCAAGTTGTTGCTGTAAATGGCAGGAGTCTGAAACAGAAACAGAAAATGTTACTAACGTTCAAAAGTTTAATCAATCTGAGCTAAAGGAACAGATAATACAGTGATATATTTACATGTAGATTGTTTGTCTGTAAAAATAAAATCTCAATCTTTGGAGTATTGGGTTCCGTTTTGGTCACCCTTCTGTTGGAAGGGTGATGTTAAGCTGGAAAGAGTGCAGAGAAGATTTACAACGATTTCGCCAGGACTCGATGGCCTGAGCTACAGGGAGAGGCTGGGCGGGCTAAGACTTTATTCCTTGGACAGCTGGATGTTGATGGATCATCTTATAGAGGTGTATAAAATTATGAGGAGAAAAGATAGGGTAAATATAGTGTCTTTTATGCAGAACAAGGGAATTAAGAACCAAGGGAAATTGGTTTCAGGTTACAGGGGAAAGATTTATTGGCAACATAAAAACATTTAAAAGGCATTTGGAGAAGTACATGGATAGGAAAGGTTTTGAGGGATATTGGCCAAATGAGCCAATGTAACTCCACTTTTTAACAAAGGAGAGATAAATCAGGAAATTATAGACCAATTAGCCTTACATTGGTAATGGGGAAGATGCTTGAGTCGATTATTAAAGATGTTATAGCAGCACATTTGGAAAGTAGTGACAGGATCGGTCAAAGTCAACATGGATTTATGAAGGGGAAATCATGCTTGACTAATCTTCTGGAATTTTTTGAGGATGTAACAAGTAGAATGGATAAGGGAGAGCCAGTAGATGTGGTGTATCTGGACTTTCAAAAAGCCTTTGACAAGGTCCCACACAAGAGTTTAGTGTGCAAAATTAGAGCACATGGTATTGGGGGTAGGGTATTGACATGGATAGAGAACTGGTTGGCAGACAGGAAGCAAAGAGTAGGAATTAACAGGTCAGAATGACAGGCAGTGACTAGTGGGGTTCCGCAAGGCTTGGTGCTGGGACCCCAATTATTCACAATATATATTAACGATTTAGACGAAGGAAATAAATGTGACATCTCCATGTTTGAGATGACACAAAGTTGGGTGGCTGTGTGAGCTGCGAGGAGGACGCTATGAGGCTGTAGGGTGACTTGGATAAGTTGGATGAGTGGGCAGATGCATGGCAGATGCAGTTTAATGTGGATAAATGTGAGGTTATCTACTTTGGTGGCAAGAACAGGAAGGCAAATTATTATCTGAATGGTGTCAGATTAGGAAACGGGGAGGTGCAACGAGACCTGGGTGTGCTTGTACATCAGTCACTGAAAGTAAGCATGCAAGTACCGCAGGCAGTGAAGAAAGCTAATGGCATGTTGGCCTTCATTGCGAGAGGATTTGAGTTTGGGAGCAAGGAGCTCCTACTGCAGTTGTACAGGGCCTTGATGAGACCGCACCTGGAGTATTGTGTGCAATTTTGGTCTAATTTGAGGAAGGACATTATTGCTATTGAGGGAGTGCAGCATAGGTTCGCCAAGTTAATTCCCGGGATGACGGGACTGACATATGATGAAAGAATGGGTCGACTGGGCTTGTATTCACTGGAATTTAGAAGGTTGAGAGGAGATCTTACAGAAGCATATAAAATTCTTAAAGGATTGGACAGGCTAGATGCAGGAAAAAATGTTCCCGATTTTGGGGGAGTCTAGAACCAGGTGTCACGGTTTAAGAATAAGGAGTAGGCCATTTAGGACTGAGATGAGGAAAAAGTTTTTCACCCAGAGAGTTGTGAATCTGTGAAATTCTCTGCCCCAGAAGGCAGCAGAGGCCAATTTACTTGATGTTTTCAAGAGGGATAGATTTAGCTATTAGGGCTAAAGGAATCAAGAGATATGGGGAGAAAGCTGAAACGGGGTATTGATTTTAAGATGATCAGCTATGATCATATTGAATGGCTTGAAGGGTCGAATGCCCTACTCCTGCACCTATTTGTCTATGTTTCTATGTAGGCAAGCGGGACGAGTGTATATGGGGTGTCTTGGCATGTATGTGTAAGTTGCAACAAAGGTCCCGTTTCCATGCGTATGACTGTAACTTGAGCGTTAACTTTGCTGCTCTTGTTGCTTAATCCTTACCTCTCCTGATCTGGCGATGATGCGATAGCACTCTTGAATCTAAATCGGTAGATTGCCGATACATTTCCATTCCAGAGTGCAAAAATCCATGGCAGTTCTAAGCAAAGATTATAGAGGATTATATAATCTTTGGTTCTAAGAAAGTGCTGTATTGTCCCAGGTGCTGGCTTTTAAGTCCTGCTCAATCCCTATATGTAAAACAATCCTGTGATACTATTTCAAAGAAGAGCAATGATGTTCGACACAATATTTCCTTTTAATCAACGTCATTGAAACAGATGGAAACAATAAGGAACTACAGATGCCTGAATCTTAAGAAAACCACGAAGGCAAAACACAAAGATCCTTCCAAACCAAACCATCGCCTGTGCTGTCCCTCCACAGATTCTGCCTGGCCAGCTGTTTTCCTCCAGCATTTTATGTTTTGCTTATGGAAGCAGATAACAGATATAATCACATCATTTACAGCAGCCTGCCACATTTATGGTTGACTACTGTATTTCCTATATTGACAATGATGGTTACAGTTGAAACTTGTTCATTGGTTAAAATAAATGCTTCTGAAAGCGATTAAAAAAATTTAAGTATTTTGTCTTTTAATCACTGGCGCCTAGAACCTGCTGCAGATTTGACCTTGAAAATCCCAGCATTTCCTACCGCTGCCATTATTAATTATGCTTCCAGTTGACAAGTCTCAATCTCTGGAATTCCCTCCCTAAATCTCTGCTCTTCTCTACTCCTCTTTAAAATGATAAGAATAATTAACTATGGATTGAAAGCAAGTATTCCTACTGGTTGGAATTGTCTATGGTTATTGGTTATTATTACGTGTCACGTGTACCGAGATAAATGAAAATGTTTTACCCCATCAAATCCAACACTACACATGAATACATTCAACCCAGACACAATTACAACAGGTAGAGCAAAGAGAAAATACCAGAGTGCAGAATCTAATTGCTGGAATAACTCAACGGGTCAGGCAGCATCCCTGGAGATCATACATAGGCGAAGTTTTGGGTTAGAATGAAAACCCTTCTTTAGAAAGAGGAGTTGACCTTGCAGCACCTCCAAACTCTTCTGCTGTTCAGTGAGATCATGGCTGGTCAGATCTTGGCCTCAGTTCCACCTTCCTTACCAGTTCCCCATATCGATTGGTTCCCACATAAACCAAAAACCTGTCCATCATGAAAATATTGAATTGCTCTTCTTCCAGAATTTTGCGGGGTAGATTGATCCAAAGATTCCTTACCTTTCAGGAGAAGGAAATCCCTCTTCACATTTGCAATAAATTGGCAAACCCTTGTTGTGAACCAGTGCCCATTAATTTTCTCTCTCAGCATTCACCCCTCAGAGTTTATTCACTCAGAGGGTGGTGAGTAAAAGGACAAGCTGCAAGAGGAGGTAGTTGAGGCAGGTACACTAACAACTTTTAAACCAATTGAGCTGGGTATGTGGATTGGAAAGATTTAGAGCAATATGGGCCAAACGCAAACAAAATAGGACTAGCTTAGATGGAGCATCTTGGTTGGCATGTCAAGTTGGGTTGAAAGGGCCTGTTTCCATGCTGTATGATTATGACTCTTATTTAGATTATGGGCAGTGATCACGATTTGTATTAAGTATATCAGATTCACTAACACCACAGGGAAAGTAATCACGAGGGTCCACTTCAGTCTGAAGAAGGGTCTCTCCCCGAAACGTTACCCATTCTTTCTCTCTAGAGATGCTGCCTGTCCCGCTGAGTTGCTCCAGCATTTTGTGTCTACCCAGGGTCCATCTCAAACTCTACTTCCTAAGGCCAAAGAGATTCTTCCCAAACACAGTGTGGATTCCATCAATCCAGAGGCACACTGGACATAGAACAATACAGCACAGGAATGTCCATGCTGAACATGATGCAGAGTTAAACTATCATCTGTAATCTAGTCTAGCTGCAAGTTGCAGTAGTTGTCCGGCTGCAAGATGCAGCAGCAGTCTAGTCTAGTTCCAAGATGCATCAGTGGTCTAGTTGCAAGATGCATCACTCAGAGGCCAAGCTCTAGGATATCATCAACACTTTCACCGAAGCATAAAAGGGAATGGGCATCACACAATGCCCACAGGACAAAGATCCTCACTGTGTTCACTGTACCACACATCCCCTCAGCGATATTAGATTCACAGTGAACCACCTGTAAGATGAGACAGAGATTGATGAAGAAATTCAACACCACCTTTAATGCACCAGGAAAGCCGTGGGTGAGTGAGGAAAACGGTATTTAAGACCTCTCATCTGACATAAAACACCTGGTCTACAAGGCAGCACTGATACAGGCCCTACAATTTTTGTTTCCAAGATTTTAAGACTTTAAAATGTTTTAAGATCATTACAGGTGAAATGTGGATATTCAATAAAATAATTTCTGAGGATGGGGAGGTGAAATGGTGGGAATTACGTCATTATGACATACTTGCATATGCATAATTCAGAGCCCGGAGCAAAGTCGTAGTTGACTCCTTGACTGATGAATATCCCAGCATTGGGCTCACATTAAATATCAACAAGGCAGCTTGCTCCCACTACACACCAATAACCTTGTTTGAAGAACGGCACAGTGATGCAGTTGCTTGATAGGGCCAAAGACCCGGGTTCAATCCTAATTATGGGTGCTATTTGTAAGGAATTTGTACGTTCTCCCTGTAACCGCAAGTTTTTTCTCGGGGTGCTCATATTTATTCACACTCAAAAGACGTACAGGTTTGTAGGTAAATTGTCTTTTGTAAATTGGCCCCAGTGAGTAGGATAGTGCCAGTGTACAGGGTGATCATTGGTCAGTGTGGATTCAGTGGGCCGATGGGCCTATTTCCACGCTGTATCTCTAACGTGTCTAAGGAAAATTCCAACCCAAAACATCACCTATCCATGTTCCCCAGGGATGCTGCCTGACCTGTTGAATTACTCCAGCATTTTGTGGCTTTCCTTACCAATAACCCAGATCCATAACAAGGCCATGACATTATGAACAATTACGACATAATCAGGAGCCACCTCTGAGTGGATCAAATCTTCATAATAAAAATTAATGCGGCCCGATCTGCTGAGTATTATAGCCAAATTGATTATAAGCCGATTTATTTCCAGAACTAGATACAAGATACATTACAAGATTTTCAACCTTTTTTTATTTTTTTAGTATGTTTTAAAGTCTGTATTTAATGTTTCTTTGTGTGTTTTGTGTGGGGGGTGGTGTGGGGGGGGTGAGGGGGAAACCGCTTCGGTCGCCTCCTCCACGGAGAGGCGAGTTTTTCCAGGTCGCCTCCCCCGTGGCCTAACATCAAGGATCGACGCGGCCTTTCCCGGAGACACGCCCGGGGCTTCAGCGGCGGGCGCAGCGTGGACTCTCGGCGTTGAGCGGGTGAGCCCTCGCTGGGGCTCGCTGGAGGGGAGCGCTCCGTTTCGCTGGCCCGGGGCAGCCGGCAGCCTGAAGTCGCAGCCTGAAGTCGCGGTCTGCAGAGCTCCAGCTGGTGCGGCGTCTACAGCCCGGGATCTCACGTTGGGGACCCGGGGGAAGAAGAAGCCATCACTGCCGGCCCGCGGCCGACTTCTACCGCGGGTCCGGCATGGACTTACCATCACCCCTGGAGGGGAGCTTCGACCGCCGGCCCTGCAGTCTACGGTGCTTCTGGCTGCGGCGGGGACTTTAAACCTTGACCGCCGGCCTGCGGCCTACAACAACTTAAAGCCGCGGTCTCCGGTGAGGAAGAGCCGATCCTGGACTGACTCTGGACTCTGGTCCTGACCACGGGGGGGAAATGGAGGAGGACTGGCCAAATTTTGTGCCTTCCACCACAGTGATGAATGCTGTGGTGGATGTTTGTGTTACAGTTTTATTGTGGTTGTGTGTTCTTTATTATTGTATCGCTGCAGACAACCCAAATTTCCACCAGCCTGGCTGTGTGGCAATAAATTATATCTAATCTAATCTAATCTAATTATATCTAATCTAATCTAATCTAAGATACAAGATACATTTATTTGTCACATGTGCCAGTTGGCACCGTGAAATGTGTGTTCACCCTACAGCCATACAATTAAAATAAAGTACACAACACACGATAGAGTCCAACACAAAACATCCCCACACAGCAGAATCAAAGTTTCCCACTGTGAGGGAAGGCACCAAAGTCAGTCCTCTTCCTCTGTTGTTCTTAATTTTCACCCATGGTCGGGGCCTCCCGAGCCCTTCGCAGTCACCGCTACGGGTGGCCCGATATTCAGGCCTGCTCGCAAAGGGTCTCAGGACTCCGCGATGTTGAGGTCAGCGCCGCCCGCGTTGGGAGCTCTTCAAACCTCAGCTCCACGATGTTGGAACAGCGGGCCCAGCACTCCGGAGCTTCAAACGGCGATCCAGGTAGGTATCGCTCCGCTCCGCGGTGAATCCAGCGCTGCGATTCCGCTGCTGAAGTTCTGGTCTGGGACCCCGGCAGGAAAGGCCGCTCCGATCCAGGTAGTAGGCCGCAAAGAGGGGGGCGAGGACGCGACTCGGAGAATAGTCGCGTCCTTGCCAGGAAGCGACTAAGAAGTGGTTTCCCCCTTACCCTACCCCCCTCCCCCACATAAGAAAAGTAAAGAAACTCCAAACACACACTTTTAAGACAAACTAAAATTAAAAAAAGATAGAAAAAAACGGACAGGCTGTAGGCAGAGGCTGCCTTCAATGCGGCGCCCCTTGTGTAGGTGATTATGGAAATTTATTCAGGAAATAACAAGCGGAAAATAAAGCTGTTTTTTTTGTTTGTTTTTAAAAAAAATTATTTTATTTTTATTAGCAATACAGTAAATTACATTAATACACATCACATATATCTTATTACATTATGTTGTACCACTTCGTTTTTTGAGCTTTAAAAAAGATAGAAATAAAAGAAGTAAGGAAAGTGAGCAAGAATCGTGAAGGTGCAGGAAAGTGTTGGGAGAAGAGAGCCCTTTAGGGAAGAACTTAGAGAAGGAAGTAAAGAAAGGAAATAAGACCCTAGAAAGAAAAGAAAAAAAGAAGAAAGGAAAAACAATCGCTCTATTATAACACAAAACTCCGCAAAAAAGGATATACCAACCGTGTTTTTATTAAAAATTTATTTTATACCCCCCGTTACCAGTTCCTGGTACCCTTTATATTTTAACTTACTATTGCACCTTATGCTTGTAATAGTTCCGTAAATGCAGACCACGTCTTTTGGAAGTGATCTGCTTTGCCTGCTAGGAGGAGTCTTATCTCTTCCAAGTGTAGTGTTTCGAACATATTTGAAATCCACATTTTTATTGTTGGTATTGGAACATTTTTCCAAAATTTGAGTATAAGCTTTTTTCCCATTATTAGCCCATAATTAAGTAAGTTCTTTTGAAACACATTTAGTTCGGGGTTACCTTCCGATATACCAAAAATGATCCAAAAAAAAAAAAGCTGTTTTCGAAAAAAAGGCTAGATTGTTTCTATGTAACCTTCTCACAGTAATCCAACACCATTTTGGTAAGAGAATGGGGTATGATTACTGATTTTCTCACCAAAATGGTGTCTGATTACTGTGTGGAAGTTACATGGAAACAATCTGGACTGTGTGTTTTAATTTCAAGACAGCTTTTTTTCTGCTTGTCATTTCCCGAAAAAAAAGTTTGTCAGTTTCACCACCAGCGGCCATTGAAATTGACAAGCAATTGCTTCCATTGACACATAGAGCATAGAACACTGAAATGTACAACACAGGAACAGGCCCTTCGATCTACAATTTCTGAGTAATGATACTCTCAAACAATGCCTTTAGTATTTTTAACCGTAAACAAATAAATTTGTGGCTTTTAAAAGGACCTTTAGTTTTGAACATCCTTTGGGAGAATTTTGTTTTACTGCGAATCTGAAACTCTCTAGCCTCCCAACACCTTTTTCCCGATTGACACAATATTTTTACAACATGATTTTCAATAACAAAAGGTTTCTTAGGAATGCAACCAGCAGAACAACCTGTACTTCAGAGACATGGATGTCAAATGTCAGGACTTTAAACGCTGGAGAATTACACCCAATGCTATCTCCACAAAATCTTCTAAATCCATTGGCACTATTGTTGAAAGATTGTTAGTATCTTCTTGCAGGCCAACAGCCAAAGGTTTGAGGCTCTAATTACATTCACTTAAGCCCTTGGGCAGGTTACATAGTTCGCATACCCAAGATCAGACTCCTGAAACAGGAACCCTGGTCTGAGATCCATTACAGCAAGGCATTTTCCAAAGGAAATGCTTCAAGGATAGTCTCAAAAAAATTGCAAAATCTTCACCAGTGCATGGAAATCACTGGCCTGTGATCATTGAAAGTGGAGGTTATTGTGCCTCCTTGACCAAAGGACTGAGCATGTGGATTGTGAAAATGGTGCTAAAGCCTGGCGCCTCTTGCATGCAATCTCAGTGGACTATTTCTATACGCTTTATACTAAATCGTTAGTCGGGGATTCTCCTTAGGTATGGCGATACTTTACTGAACTGTATGCAAAAAAGAATTTCAATAGACAATAGGGGCAGGAGTAGGCCATTCGGCCCTTCGAGCCACTATTCAATGTGATCATGGCTGATGATCCCCAATCAGTATTCCTTTCCTGCCTTCTCCCCATATCCCCTGACTCCGCTATCTTTAAGAGCCCTATCTAGCTCTTTCTTGAAAGTATCCAGAGAACCGGCCTCCACCACCCTCTGAGGCAGAGAATTCCACAGACTCACAACTCTCTGTGTGAAAAAGTGTTTCCTCATCTCCGTTCTAAGTGGCTTACCACTTATTCTTAAACAGTGGCTCCTGGTTCTGGACTCCCCCAACATCGGGAACATGTTTCCTGCCTCTAGCGTGTCCAAACCCTTAATAATCTTATATGTTTCAATAAGATAGCCTCTCATCCTTCTAAACTCCAGAGTATACAAACCAAGCCGCTCCATTCTCTCAGCATATAACAGTCCAGCCATCCCGGGAATTAACCTTGTAAACCTACGCTGCACTCCCTCAATAGCAAGAATGTCTTTCCTCAAATTAGGGGACCAAAACGGCACACAGTACTCCAGGTGTGGTCTCACGAGGGCCCTATACAACTGCAGAAGGACCTCTTTGCTCCTATACTCAACTCCTCTTGTTATGAAGGCCAACATGCCATTCGCTTTCTTCACTGCCTACTGTACATGCATGCTTACTTTCATTGACTGATGAACAAGGACCCCCAGATCCCGTAGTACTTCCCCTTTTCTCAACTTGACACCATTTAGATAATAATCTGCCTTCCTGTTTTACTGCCAAAGTGGATAACCTCACATATATCCACATAATACTGCATCTGCCCACTCACCCAACTGTCCAAGTCACCCTGCCTTCTCATAACATCCTCCTCACAGTCACACTGCCACCCGCCTTTGTGTTATCTGTAAATTTGCTAATGTTACTTTGAATCCCTTCATCTAAATCATTGATGTATATTGTAAATAGCTGCGGTCCCAGCACCAAGCCTTGCGGTACCCCACTAGTCACTGCCTGTCATTCTGAAAGGGACCCGTTAATCCCTACTCTTTGTTTCCTGTCTGCCAACCAATTTTCTATCCATGTCAGCACTCTTACCCCAATACCATGTGACATAATTTTGCCCACTAATCTGCTATGTGGGACCTTATCAACAGCTTTCTGAAAGTCCAGGTACACTACATCCACTGGCTCTCCTGTGTCCATTTTCCTAGTTACATCCTCAAAAAATTCCAGAAGATTAGTCAAGCATGATTTCACAGTACATCTGTACATGTGATAATAAAGAACCATTGACCAAGACCACAAATAATTCCAGAGAATTGTGGATGCAGCCCAGACTATCACACAAATCATCCTCCCTTCCATTGACCTTCTACACTTCACACTGCTCAGCTGTTTCAGGCAGTGACGTGCGGTGAGGTCAATGGCTGGGGAGGCACTGACTTCCACCCCATCCTAACTTAGTTCTGTGTGTGTGTTAGTTGTATGTGTGTTAGGTGATGTGTGTGTGTTAGTTGTGTGTGTGTGTGTGTGTTAGTTGTCTATGCGTGATGTGTCTGGGAGGAAAGGAGAGAAGGGAGGGAGGGAGAGAAGGGAGGGAGGGAGAGAAGGGAGGAATGAGAGAAGGGAGGGAGGGAAGCAGAGAAAGAAAGAAGGGAGGAAGGGAAGATAGGGAAGGAGAGAAGGGAGGGAGAGGGCCGGCGACGGGAATGGATGCCGGGATCCCGAGCCGAGAGTAGATTACTCCAGCGTGGGGCCCAATTGGGAACTCTCAGCGGCCCAGAGCCTCCGAATTGGCCCTAACAAATCAACCTACCAGTCTGCGCCGCTGCTGCTGAAGCTAGCTAACGTGGAGCGAGAGCGAGGCAGCGTCAATTACGTGAGCCTACATAATTGACACTCGCTCTCCCTCCACTTGGCTCAAGACACGCCCCTTTGTGAGGCAGACGTGATCGCTGCCTCCCCTGGTGCTTTTTCATTGCAGTTTTATGAAGAGACCAGCGAGCATAAATGTAATATATTTATATGTGAAATAAGCTACCTGGACTATGGAAGGCAAGGACATGTAATGAAGGGATCTCCAAACATTACATTGGTGACATAGAGATAGTAACAGGCACACGCTTATTGCCCGCGCTCCATAGTTTCTGAGAGGCTCAGCTCGTCGCTGCCTCACCTCTCATCTCTCCCTGTATTTGCAGCAGAGCTGCGAAAATGTGGCGATTTTGACTATAAAAAATTATTAGATTCATATAGAAATGACATTTATAACACAGATCAGTAGAAAAATCTTTATATTTATTTTATTTTATTATTATTTTTCTTTACTTTTCTTAACAGCTATTTTCATTGGGCGTATGACAGGTGAGGTTCTGCCTCCCCTGACCGCACGTCCCTAGTTTCAGGCAACTGAACCATCCTCTCACCAACTAGAGAGCGGTCCTGACCTACCACTGGAGATGCTCGGACTATCTTTAATCGGAACTCTCTGCACTTTACCTTGCACTAAATGTTATTCCCTTTATCCTGTATCTGTACACTGTGGACGACTTGATTGTAATCATGTATAGTCTTTCCGCTGACCGAATAGCATGCAACAAAAATCTTTTCATTGTACCTTGGTACACGTGACAATAAACTAAACTAAACCTGTCCAAATGTCTCTTAAACGTTGTTATTTAGTTTAGTTTCATTTATTGTCAAGGTACAGTGAAATGCTTTTTTGTTGCGTGCTAACCAGTCAGCGGAAAGACTGTATAGGGAGGTTGCACGCAGTTGAGGTCACGACCCGTAACCCGTACTGTTGCCATACAACGCCAACTGGAGTACACGCGGTGAACTGCAGGTAAGCATTTATTATGGCTGTCAGCACAGCGGGCCCTTCTTCTAGCCCAGCATCCGGACTGGTTGCACACCCGCGGACCTCAGGCCGTCTATCCCCATGGCCAGGGGTGGGAGGAGGAAGGGGTAGGGCGGAGGTTGGGGGGGGGAGAAGAAAGAGGTCGGGGTGCCGATGCAGTGCGGTCAGTGACTCTGGGTGGGCGGAGGGAGCAGACCGTCCCCAACTCTGCTGCAGCTGAAGTTGCCTGGAGCCGCGGCCTCACCTCACCCGGCCCTGACCCGGCCCCGCTCGGCCCCGGCCCGGCTCGGACCCGGCCCCCTGTGTGGGCGCTGCCGACCCACAGCCCAGTGACAGTGCGGCCCACAGAGGGAGACGGGGCGGAGGGCAGCCGTGGCCGGACAGCGCTGATCCGGGGGGGAGAGTGGGGGCTGTCCCGAGGGATGTGCTCCTTCGGCCGCTTACACCTTGGTGCTCGGGTTCAGAGCAAACCTTCCCGCTTTCAATGACAGCACCCACAAATATTTATAGCACACAAAATGATAATTTTAGCGTTTTTTAACAGGTAAGAAGGTACACGTTCCGTGTGTTAAGTGTGTGCCGGAAGCTGCCATGTCCTCCACATGGATTGAGCTGCTCCATGTGTCACGCCCTTTGACCCGATGACCTTACGTGCAACCCCCCTATATGATCTCAATTGAGCCGTCCACAGAGTACAGATACATGATAAAGGGAATAAGGTTCAGTGCAAGGTAAAGTCCAGTAAATATCGATTAATGATAGTCCAAGGGTGAGGTAGTTGCGAGGTCAGGACCACTCTCTACATGTCGGTAGGATGGTTCAGTCACCTGATAACATCTGGGAAGTATGTAGGAAAACTGCAGATGCTGGTTCACACCGACGATAGACCTTCCTCGTTCATAGTAACATATGAGGCATAATAGTACCTGCATCATTTATCTGACAAAGGGTCTCGACCCGAAACGTCCCCATTCCTTCTCTCCAGAGATGCTGCCTGACCCGCTGAGTTACTCCAGCATTTTGTGTGTCTACCTTTCATTTATCCACCACTTGCCTCTTACTCAGCCGCTGCGTTTAGTCCATCACTCTGTGTTTCGAACAAGGGGACTACAATCCCCGGGCGGCATTGCGGCCAAGACGCGCGTGGATGGGTTTACGGTTGGGACACCCGGCGCCTGCGCTGTGGGGGCCGGGGAGGGAGTGGGGGGCGGGGGGAGAGCGGGTGACGTCAGCGGGGAGCTGGCGGCGGGCAGAAGTTTGACAGGAGCTCGAGCAGTCGCGCGGTCGAGCGGCCGGCCGTCGGATCTCCTCAGCGAACCGACGACTTCGTTTACCCCCCCCCCCCCCTTGTTAAACTCAACACCCTTTCCTCAGACAACACCTTTCGGTGGCTATCGTTTTGTTTTTTTCGGTTTAATTTTGCGAGCGGTTTAAGAAAAGAACTATGTCTCGCAAACCCGAGGATATCAACAGGCTCACGGAGAGCACGTACAAGGTGAGGACCCCCAGCAAAAAAAAAAACATGCTTTTAAACTAAAATATTTGTAATAAAATAGTTTTTGTTCATTATCTGGTAAAGGCCGGCGGCGTTTTTGTTGTGGGGTGGTGGCACAGGTGAGTTGTTGCAGGTGAGGATTCACCTGAGGAAGGTGGGTGGGCTGCTTAATAAAATACAACCTTAAATAAACTTACTTTAACAATCATAATTAAGCTCACCGTATGTGGATCTGTCTCGTTTCATAGAGCTGGGAATGTGATGAAACTGATGATAGGTATTAAAAGGGCTGGGTATCGCTTCTCACTCTGTGTACTACACCTACCTGTTTAGTCACCTTTTCGTGCTGGGTGTATTTGCGGACGTGGAGAGGCAACAAAAGTGGGGTTTATTATGTCGCAGTTATGACTTTTTTTCCTCTCTCAAAGTTCGCCAAAGGCAGTCTTCTGAAGCTTCTCTTCCATAACAGAGGCAACTTTGTACTAAGTGTAAAAGCTGAAACTAAGGGTTTACGTTTGCATTATCCGCAACAATTTAATTTCCACATAAATGCCCCTCCCAACAAAAAAAACTTTTCAAGTCTGAAGAAGGGCCCTGGTTGCAAATATCACCTATGTTCTCTATGACCTGCTGTGTTACTCCAGCACTTTGTGTCTTTTATATAAACCAGCATCTGCAGTTCCTTATGTCTCCATAAAGTTTTACAACTTTTAAAATGCCTAGTAGGATCTGTATGTGGTAACTCAGCCTGTTCCTTGGATATCTGAATTGGAAAAACATGCATGGAGTTAAAGGATACTGCACAATATGCTTCCTGATCTGCTGAGATACTCCTGCATTTTGTTTTACCCAAGTTAAAAGTGCGATTTGGATGTTAGAGTGTTTTTCACACCATGATGTCTCAAAGCACTTCACATCCAATGAAGTCCTTTTGTTGTCATGTCGCATACACAGCACGGTCCCATAATATGATTATATTCTCTGTTATTAGTTAACAGTTATTCTGTTTTTGCTGTTGCTGGTTGAGTGTTAAATATTAACCAGATGCCAGGGGTAATTCCCATGCTCTTTCATAAATATTCTGCCAAGGCATCTCTTGCAATCGTCTGAGAAAGTTTAGGGAGCTATGTTAAAATTTAATCGAGAAGATTATACTTCCTACAGAAGTTCATAACAATCTGGTCGGATCTCTTGATTCTTAGGTTGTTGAGGTGAACTTGAACCAGCATAAGTAGGCTGTGCAATTGGTTGGGATTGTCACCACATAATTATCTATTTAAAGCAAAAAATATTTTTATTGCTTTAAAGCACACACCTTTGGTCTTGGCAAATTAGTTTAGTTGCTTTGGATCCACCAAGGGAAGAACTACAGAGGAGCTGATTAATTCATCTAGTCATAGTGCAATGCAGCTTTGATATATGTTTGTGTGAACATTTAAAAATTTCCAAGTCACTGTATTCTAGTTTGAACCATAAACGGGTTATATATTTATAGAGATTATCTCTCCAAGGACATGGAGATCTGCCTATTCCATTATTTTTGTATAGTGGGGTGAAGTTTTGCAATTGAATGAATTGATGTCAGCATCCTGCTTTGTAAATAGTGCTCTGCAGCATATTGACACAACATACTAGAATTGTCCAGTATATCAAAAGGGCATTGTGGGAAGCTAAACTCTTAAAAAATCATTTATGATGTATAGTCCTGGTACCAGTTAGTGCATGCCAAATTGAGGCATGTGGGAGAATTAATGGAAAAACAATGACTGCGGTTGAAGATGAATGTTATGATTAACAATGCAGACACTTTGCTGAGTTATGATAGCAATGGTTTATTTCATATTAAATTAATGACTGTGGAAGATATGATATAAATGGCTGCAGTGGGGTCCCAACAATCCCCCCCCCCACACCAATTCCCCCCCACACCAATTCCCCCCCACCACCAATTACCCCCCACCACCAATTACCCCCCACCACCAATTACCCCCCACCACCAATTACCCCCCACCACCAATTCCCCCCACCACCAATTCCCCCCCCCACCAATTCCCCCCACCAA
The DNA here is from genome assembly GCF_010909765.2 of Amblyraja radiata. NCBI lineage: Eukaryota > Metazoa > Chordata > Chondrichthyes > Rajiformes > Rajidae > Amblyraja > Amblyraja radiata. The sequence goes on from NC_045977.1 coordinate 20,926,785, forward strand.
TTCCCCCCCACCAATTTCCCCCCACCAATTCCCCCCCCCCCCACCAATTCCCCCCCCCCCCACCAATTCCCCCCCCCCACCAATTCCCCCCCCCCACCAATTCCCCCCCCCCCCACCAATTCCCCCCCCCCACCAATTCCCCCCCCACCAATTCCCCCCCACCAATTCCCCCCCCCCACCAATTCCCCCCCCCCACCAATTCCCCCCCCCCCCACCAATTCACCCCCATCAATTCCCCCCCACCAATTCCCCCCCACCAATTCCCCCCCACCAATTCCCCCCCACCAATTCCCCCCCCACCAATTCCCCCCCCCCCCATCGATTCCCCCCCCATCGATTCCCCCCCCATCGATTCCCCCCCCATCGATTCCCCCCCCATCGATTCCCCCCCATCGATTCCCCCCCATCGATTCCCCCCCCATCGATTCCCCCCCCATCGATTCCCCCCCCATCGATTCCCCCCCCATCGATTCCCCCCCCATCGATTCCCCCCATCGATTCCCCCCATCGATTCCCCCCCCATCGATTCCCCCCCCATCGATTCCCCCCCATCGATTCCCCCCCCATCGATTCCCCCCCCATCGATTCCCCCCCCATCGATTCCCCCCCCCCCATCGATTTCCCCCCCCATCGATTTCCCCCCCCCATCGATTTCCCCCCCCCCATCGATTTCCCCCCCCCCATCGATTTCCCCCCCCCCCATCGATTTCCCCCCCCCATCGATTCCCCCCCCCCCATCGATTTCCCCCCCCATCGATTTCCCCCCCCATCGATTTCCCCCCCCATCGATTTCCCCCCCCCATCGATTTCCCCCCTCCCCATCGATTCCCCCCCCCCATCGATTCCCCCCCCCCATCGATTCCCCCCCCCCCCCATCGATTCCCCCCCCATCGATTCCCCCCCCCATCGATTCCCCCCCCCCTCATCGATTCCCCCCCCCTCATCGATTCCCCCCCCCCCATCGATTCCCCCCCCCCATCGATTCCCCCCCCCCATCGATTCCCCCCCCCCATCGATTCCCCCCCCCATCGATTCCCCCCCCCATCGATTCCCCCCCCCCCATCGATTCCCTCCCCCCCATCGATTCCCCCCCCATCGATTCCCCCCCCATCGATTCCCCCCCCATCGATTCCCCCCCCATCGATTCCCCCCCCCATCGATTCCCCCCCCCATCGATTCCCCCCCATCGATTCCCCCCCATCGATTCCCCCCCCATCGATTCCCCCCCCCCATCGATTCCCCCCCCATCGATTCCCCCCCCCATCGATTCCCCCCCATCGATTCCCCCCCCCCCATCGATTTCCCCCCCCCATCGATTCCCCCCCCATCGATTCCCCCCCATCGATTCCCCCCCATCGATTCCCCCCCATCGATTCCCCCCCCATCGATTCCCCCCCCACCAATTCCCCCCCCCCCACCAATTCCCCCCCCCCCCACCAATTCCCCCCCCCCCACCAATTCCCCCCCCCCACCAATTCCCCCCCCCCCACCAATTCCCCCCCCCCCACCAATTCCCCCCCCCACCAATTCCCCCCCCCCCACCAATTCCCCCCCACCAATTTCCCCCCCCACCAATTCCCCCCACCATTCCCCCCTACCAATTCCCTCCCACCGATTCCCCCCCCACCGATTCCCCCCCCCCACCGATTCCCCCCCCACCGATTCCCCCCCCACCGATTCCCCCCCCACCGATTCCCCCCCACCGATTCCCCCCCCACCGATTCCCCCCCCCACCGATTCCCCACCCCCACCGATTCCCCACCCCCACCGATCCCCCCCCCCACCGATCCCCCCACCCACCGATCCCCCCCCAACGATCCCCCCCACCGAGCCCCCCCCCCCACCGATCCCCCCCCACCGAGCCCCCCCCACCGATCCCCCCCCACCGATCCCCCCCACCGACCCCCCCCCCACCGACCCCCCCCCCCACCGATCCCCCCCCCACCGATCCCCCCCCCACCGATCCCCCCCCACCAATTCCCCCCCCCACCAATTCCCCCCCCCCACCAATTCCCCCCCCCCACCATTCCCCCCCCCCCACCAATTCCCCCCCCCACCAATTCCCCCCCCCACCAATTCCCCCCCCCCACCAATTCCCCCCCCCCCACCAATTCCCCCCCCCCACCAATTCCCCCCCCCACCAATTCCCCCCCCCACCAATTCCCCCCCCCACCATTTCCCCCACCAATTCCCCCCTACCAATTCCCCCCCTACCAATTCCCTCCCACCAATTCCCCCCCACCGATTCCCCCCCACCGATTCCCCCCCCACCGATTCCCCCCCCACCGATTCCCCCCCCCACCGATTCCCCCCCCCACCGATTCCCCCCCCCACCGATTCCCCCCCCCCACCGATTCCCCCCCCACCGATTCCCCCCCCACCGATTCCCCCCCCCACCGATTCCCCCCCCCACCGATTCCCCCCCCCACCGATTCCCCCCCCCACCGATTCCCCCCCCACCGATTCCCCACCCCCACCGATCCCCCCACCCACCGATCCCCCCCCACACCGATCCCCCCCCCACCGATCCCCCCCACCGATCCCCCCCACCGATCCCCCCCACCGATCCCCCCCCCCACCGATCCCCCCCCCCACCGATCCCCCCCCCCACCGATCCCCCCCCCCACCGATCCCCCCCCCCCACCGATCCCCCCCCCCCACCGAGCCCCCCCCCACCGAGCCCCCCCCCCCCCACCGATCCCCCCCCCACCGATTCCCCCCCCCACCGATCCCCCCCCCCACCGATCCCCCCCCCCACCGATCCCCCCCCCCATCGACTTCCCCCCCCACCGACTCCCCCCCCACCGATCCCCCCCCCACCGATCCCCCCCCACCGATCCCCCCCCCCACCGATCCCCCCCCACCGATCCCCCCCCCATCGATCCCCCCCCCACCGATTCCCCCCCACGTCCCCCCACCGATCCCCCCCCCCATCGATTCCCCCCCCATCGATTCCCCCCCCATCGATTCCCCCCCCATCGATTCCCCCCCATCGATTCCCCCCCCATCGATTCCCCCCCATCGATTCCCCCCCCATCGATTCCCCCCCCATCGATTCCCCCCCCCATCGATTCCCCCCCCATCGATTCCCCCCCCCATCGATTCCCCCCCCATCGATTCCCCCCCCATCGATTCCCCCCCCCATCGATTCCCCGCCCCATCGATTCCCCCCCCCATCGATTCCCCCCCCATCGATTTCTCCCCCCCCCATCGATTCCCCCCCCCATCGAATTCCCCCCCCCATCGATTCCCCCCATCGATTCTCCCCCCATCGATTCTCGCCCCCCCATCGATTCCCCCCCCCATCGATTCCCCCCCCATCGATTCCCCCCCCATCGATTTTCCCCCCCCATCGATTCCCCCCCCCTCGATTCCCCCCCCCATCGATTCCCCCCCCCATCGATTCCCCCCCCATCGATTCCCCCCCCCCATCGATTCCCCCCCATCGATTCCCCCCCATCGATTCCCCCCCCCCTCGATTCCCCCCCCCATCGATTTCCCCCCCCCATCGATTCCCCCCCATCGATTCCCCCCCCCATCGATTCCCCCCCCATCGATTCCCCCCCCCATCGATTTCCCCCCCCCCATCGTAATGTTCCCCCCCATCGATTCCCCCCCCATCGATTCCCCCCCCCATCGATTCCCCCCACCATCGATTCCCCCCCCCATCGATTCCCCCCCCCATCGATTTCCCCCCCCCCCCATCGATTTCCCCCCCCCCATCGATTCCCCCCCCCATCGATTCCCCCCCCCCATCGATTCCCCCCCCCATCGATTCCCCCCCCCATCGATTCCCCCCCCCATCGATTCCCCCCCCCATCGATTCCCCCCCATCGATTCCCCCCCCCATCGATTCCCCCCCCCCATCGATTCCCCCCCCATCGATTCCCCCCCCCATCGATTCCCCCCCCTCATCGATTCCCCCACCCCATCGATTCCCCCCCCCATCGATTCCCCCCCCCATCGATTCCCCCCCCCCATCGATTCCCCCCCCCCCATCGATTCCCCCCCCCCATCGATTCCCCCCCCCCACCGATTCCCCCCCCCCCCACCGATCCCCCCCCCCCCCCACCGATCCCCCCCCCCCCCCCACCGATCCCACCCCCCCCCCACCGATCCCACCCCCCCCCCACCGATCCCCCCCCCACCGATCCCCCCCCATCGATTCCCCCCCCCATCGATTCCCCCCCCATCGATTCCCCCCCATCGATTCCCCCCCATCGATTCCCCCCCCCATCGATTCCCCGCCCATCGATTCCCCCGCCCATCGATTCCCCGCCCATCGATTCCCCGCCCATCGATTCCCCCCCCCATCGATTCCCCCCCCATCGATTCCCCCCCCCCATCGATTCCCCCCCATCGATTCCCCCCCCATCGATTCCCCCCCCATCGATTCTCCCCCCCCCATCGATTCTCCCCCCCCATCGATTCCCCCCCCCATCGATTCCCCCCCCCATCGATTCCCCCCCCCATCGATTCCCCCCCCCATCGATTCCCCCCCATCGATTCCCCCCCCATCGATTCCCCCCCCCATCGATTCCCCCCCCCCATCGATTCCCCCCCCCATCGATTCCCCCCCCCATCGATTCCCCCCCCCATCGATTCCCCCCCCATCGATTCCCCCCCCATCGATTCCCCCCCCATCGATTCCCCCCCATCGATTCCCCCCCATCGATTCCCCCCCCCATCGATTCCCCCCCCATCGATTCCCCCCCCCATCGATTCCCCCCCCCATCGATTCCCCCCCCCATCGATTCCCCCCCCCATCGATTCCCCCCCCCCATCGATTCCCCCCCCCATCGATTCCCCCCCCCATCGATTCCCCCCCCCATCGATTCCCCCCCCCATCGATTCCCCCCCCCCATCGATTCCCCCCCCCATCGATTCCCCCCCCATCGATTCCCCCCCCCATCGATTCCCCCCCCATCGATTCCCCCCCCATCGATTCCCCCCCCATCGATTCCCCCCCCATCGATTCCCCCCCATCGATTCCCCCCCCATCGATTCCCCCCCCCATCGATTCCCCCCCCCCATCGATGCCCCCCCCCCATCGATGCCCCCCCCCATCGATGCCCCCCCCCATCGATTCCCCCCCCCATCGATTCCCCCCCCATCGATTCCCCCCCATCGATTCCCCCCCCATCGATTCCCCCCCCATCGATTCCCCCCCATCGATTCCCCCCCCATCGATTCCCCCCCCCATCGATTCCCCCCCCCATCGATTCCCCCCCCCCATCGATTCCCCCCCCCCATCGATTCCCCCCCATCGATTCCCCCCCCCATCGATTCCCCCCCCCCCCATCGATTCCCCCCCCCCATCGATTCCCCCCCCCCCATCGATTCACTCCCCATCGATTCCCCCCCCCATCGATTCCCCCCCCCCCATCGATTCCCCCCCCCCCCATCGATTCCCCCCCCCCCATCGATTCCCCCCCCCCCATCGATTCCCCCCCCCCCATCGATTCCCCCCCCCCATCGATTCCCCCCCCCCATCGATTCCCCCCCCCATCGATTCCCCCCCCATCGATTCCCCCCCCATCGATTCCCCCCCCATCGATTCCCCCCCCATCGATTCCCCCCCATCGATTCCCCCCCATCGATTCCCCCCCATCGATTCCCCCCCCATCGATTCCCCCCCCCCATCGATTCCCCCCCCCATCGATTTCCCCCCCCCCCATCGATTTCCCCCCCTCCCCATCGATTCCCCCCCCCTCATCGATTCCCCCACCCCATCGATTCCCCCCCCCCTCATCGATTCCCCCCCCCCCCCATCGATTCCCCCCCCCATCGATTCCCCCCCCCCCCATCGATTCCCCCCCCATCGATTCCCCCCCCCCATCGATTCCCCCCCCCCCATCGATTTCCCCCCCCCCCATCGATTCCCCCCCCCATCGATTCCCCCCCCCCATCGATTCCCCCCCCCCATCGATTCCCCCCCCCCATCGATTCCCCCCCCATCGATTCCCCCCCCATCGATTCCCCCCATCGATTCCCCCCCCCCCATCGATTCCCCCCCATCGATTCCCCCCCCATCAATTCCCCCCCCTCACACCGATTCCCCCCCCCTCACAACCGATTCCCCCCCCTCACACCGATTCCCCCCCCCTCACACCGATTTTCCCCCCCTCACACCGATTCCCCCCCCCCCCACCGATCCCCCCCCCCACCGATCCCCCCCCCACCGATCCCCCCCCCCCACCGATCCCCCCCCCACCGATCCCCCCCCACCGATTTCCCCCCCCTCCGATTCCCCCCACCTCCGATTCCCCCCCCACCGATTCCCCCCCCCCACCGATTTCCCCCCTCCCACCGATTTCCCCCCTCCCACCGATTTCTCCCCCCCCACCGATTTCCCCCCGCCTCACCGATTTCCCCCCCAACGATTTTATTCTCCCTGTTCCACCTCTCACCCTTAAGCGTGTCTTAAAACACCCCTGCCCCTTCCTCGCATTGCAACTATCACCAACCTGTCCCAACCTGTCTCACCTCTTTATTCAGGCTATCTTCCCTCTGCACATACAGTCGTAATTCCCAATTTTGACTAGAAATGTCGACTATCAAGATGCTGCTTGACACATTGAGGGCATCTGGCTGTTTTTTGTTCCAGATTCCAGCATCTCTTGTGTCTCTGTGGTATAAATTGGTGGGTTAGGTAGATGAGTGATAAGGCAGGGACTGTACTTGCATCCGTCATTGGTGAAATTTAGGGAGTCCACACCTTGAGTCATCTGGTTTTTTTTTCTACAGGAAGCTCCACTCAGTGACACAATTGATACTTAATGAATCATCCAAAATACTATTGGTGGAAGAGCTATATTAGTGAAAAGTTTGAATTTTCTTTCCACTCGTCCAAATCAACCCAGTTTAAAGAAATATTAGCCCGGAGGTTGCCTAATTGGTTTGATGCTTAAGGGAATAAAATATCAAACCTTGGGGTCCGGTACAAGCTTGGTTGAATTGCTTTCTGTTTTTTTATTATTGCTCAAATAGTGTTGCAACATGTAATTTATGAATTGATTTTGGCTGAAACATTTCTGGGCACAGATTCAATAGATATCAAACAGGTTTGGGGGTATAGTTTTTTTGAATGTTGATCTCTCCTTTTTGGTATATTTATTGCACCCAGGATACCCATAAAACAATACCACTATTGAATTGATTGAGGTTAATATTTTTATAAAATATGAATTATTCTCTTTTGTGGAGAGCATTGTAGGTCTGTGGTATGGTATCTTTATTTGGGTGTTTTAAATTTGGGGTTTGTGTCAAACATTTCAAAATTTTTGTAACTAGTCTTTATTTAAGAAATGATTAAATGTTGTTCCTAATATTTTATGGTGTTATTTTACTTTTGTAATCAAATGGTTGGTTTAATTATGGCTACCTCTACAGAAAACTGCAAAGTATCATGTGTCCTTATAGCTGAAATGCTGGTGTTTAAACATAAATGAGAATGCACAATTGTATTGTCATTTCACAATGCTGCTACAATTGTTCCTATTTATAAACTTTCCTTTCAGATTCAAATTTATTACAATCAAAATCATGCAAATGTCACCCATAATTTCAGTAAGTTTATAATGAAAATAATACATATAAATGTTACAATAAACATATCTGTTTCCTTCAGACTGTAATGGAACAGTTTAATCCAGGATTACGGAATCTCGTAAATCTAGGCAAAAATTATGAAAAAGCTGTTAGTGGTAAGTGTTCGACTTAAATATTTTCTGATCGTGTGATGGTTGTTTTAGATGGTCTGTTTACTGCCTTTGGTAGGTTCCTGGCACCACAAGGAGGAAGCAACCTGCAATTCCAGGAACGGTTCTTGATTTCAGATAGTAATCTTCCTGTAGATAGTTAATGCTTTACAATGCTGTAATTCCTGGCAATGAAGACGCACCTGCGTCGAAGATGCACCCCCATTTTGAGTTGCTAAATGTTGAAAAAAGGCTGGCGGGACATAGAATTTCTCACGCTAAAAAAAAATCCAGAACCAAGGCTTCCAGATCTCCTCCATTCTGAATGACTGAATGGGTGGGGGGGGGGGGGGGGGTGGAGGGTGGAGTGTGAAGGGTGAAGGGTGACGGCAGGTGGAGGGATGGTGGGAAAAACAGAGCACATTGGGACAAGTTGAATCAGTTGTGATCTTATTGAATGACAATACTAGTTCATGGGACCAATTGAGGTAACTCCCGCTGACACAGGAGTAAGCAGGGCCGGCTGTAGGAGGTGCGGGGCCCAATTGGGAACAATTTTGGTGAGCCCCAGGTTCCCAGCCAAGGTGTGTCAGCCCTGTTATTTATTATATATTATGAAATTGTACGCTAAGGTGCTATGGATTATACACTGTGTGAATCTCTCCTGCTCCCTCCCGTTTGACTGTCAGTATCTCCGCTGGCATCCAACCTTTACCATAGCTGCTAATTACCATTAAACTGCATTATGTGATTGGACACAATGCCCTTAGAGACAGCGGTTGATTGGCCACCAAATAATCGGGCACAAATTGACAAATAGAAAAATAATAAAATCGCTGGTCGGTGCGAACTCAGTGGACTATCTGCGCTGTATCTCCAAACTAAACAGTATAACATGCAGGTACATTCATTTAAAATAAAATTCAGTGATTATTTCACATGATTTCTCACTGTATCTGACCAATCTCTGTTTAAGACGTTTGGTCTTCCTTCGGCATTGACTCTGAACTAAAAACCTAAACCAGACTCAATTGTATCGTCACATTTGACTCAGTAAACTCAGACATCTCTGCATTCAGGAGGCTGGCGTGGTTGGAAACACCGGCTCTGAGACCAGAGTGGGTAAAGCGACCTGAGATCAATACATAAGATGACAGCTCTTCTCAATAAAAAAAAGTGAATTTTTTCACTAACCATGATGGCTAGAGCTTCTTGCAAGGTGATCTATGAACTCGCTATGTAATTATTGTCGTAACGCTCAGTTGAGGTCAAATTATTGTTCAGTGGAGCCCATGGATGTGTCACTGAAAGCAGTGAAGAAAGCAATCTCCACACTGCTTGTCCTCGCGTTTAATGAAGAGACTTTTAAATTACTTGAAATACAAGTTGATTTCTCTTTGTAACAAATGTCAACCGTGCCTCTAATGAAAGAGAAATAAATACACTTTTTTCTCTAACCTTCCGTAATTCAGTTGACTTTTTATTTAAAGTGGATGATGCAAACATTGTCAGCTCCACCTGGACTTCACCCAGAGTGACTGGGGAGTCCAGAACAAGGGGCCACAGTTTAAGAATAAGGGGGTAGGCCATTTAGGACTGAGATGAGGAAACGCCCTTTTCACCCAGAGAGTTGTGAATCTGTGCAATTCTCTGCCACAGAAGGCAGTGGTGGCCAATTCACTTGTTGTTTTCAAGAGAGTTAGATTTAGCTCTTAGGGCTAACGGAATCAAGGGATATGGGGAGAAAGCAGAAACGAGGATACTGATTTTAGATGATCAGCCATGATCATATAGAATGGAAGTGCTGGCTCGATGGGCCGAATGGCCTACTCCTGCACCTATTTTCTATGTTTCTGTTTCAATGACTGATAGAAATGTATGCTCCATTCTTGAAGGTATCTTGTGCGGGATTTGAAATCCCCGTCAAGCCATAATGTACCAATAAAGATGCTCTGCTTTCTTTCCATAGATTATCTGCTTTAGTTTAGTTTAGTGATATAGCACGGAAACAGGCCCTTCGGCCCACCGAATCCGCACCGACCAGCAATCCCCGCACACAAACACTATCCCACACACACTAGTGACAATTTACATTTGTACCAGGCCACTTAACCTACAACTTGTACGTCTTTGGAGAGCGGGAGGAAATGGAAGATCTCTGAGAAAACCAATGCAGGTCACGGGGAGAACGTATAAACTCCATACAGACAGCACCGGTCATCAGGAAAGAACCCGGGTCTCTGGCGCAGTGAGGCAGCCACTGTACCGCTGCGCCATCGTGCCGCAAAGGTTTCTCGTGCGAGATTTGAAAGCCTCGTCAAGTCATAACGAACCAACAGAGATGCTCTATTTTCTTTCCATAGATTATCTGTTTAGTTTAGTTGAGAGATACAGCGCGGAAACAGGCCCTTCTGCCCACCAAGTCTGCACCGACCCCTGCACACGAACACTATCCTGCACACAGTTCTTCAGAAAGAGAGTCAGGGGAGAGGGAAACTAGAGGCATGAAAAGATACAGAACAAACCCCAGAACAGAATGATCTGTTCGGTACCTTTTCTCACCTCTAGTTTTCCTAATAACATGGAAACCTTTGAACCATTGAAACAAAGATAGACACAAAATGCTGAAGTAACTCGGTGGGACAGGCAGCACCTCTGGATACAAGGAATGGGTGACGTTTTGGGTTGAGGCCCTTCTTCAGACCCTAAGACCATTGAACCAGCTCATTGGAGGTCTGTGAAACAGTGCTGGGCAAGGCACCTTCTAGTTTTGTGCAGCACATTGGGGAAGTGAGTTATGCTTTACTCGAAAACCTTGGCAACAACCATATGTTGCCAAACGGCAATGACCCCCCCCCCCCCCCCCCCCCCAACAGAAAGGAACCGCAGATGCAGCCGTCAATGATTCCGGGAATGCCGAGGCGACAGGGTGAGAGAGAGGGAGCGAGAGAGCGACAAAATGGGAGCGGGGGAGAGAGATAGGGAGGGAGGGACGGACGGAGAGAGTGAAAGACAGAGAGATACAACGTGGGTCGGTAGGTGAATGACTAACCTGCACACCAAGAAGAAGCTCACGGTCTGCGCCCTCAACCATGATGATGAGTTTTAAGAAATTCTCAATGTCGTCAATGCATCGATCTACATTCCTCAGTGTAATTGTGCTTTGACCAAGTATTAATGACGTCGCGTTCCTTTGAATAAAATTCACAGGGCGTCATTAATACTTGGTCAAAACATTTACATTTACTGAGGAATGTGGATCGATTAATTGATGTTAACTGGCTGTTAACGTGCTAGTAGTTAACACATTGTTTTTGTCTGATGGCCGGTGCGGTGGTTTTTTTCCATGTTCGTTTTAAAAAAAATCCGTATTTAAGGCAAGTGTTTAAAAAAATATGTATTTAGCAACACGAATTCGTATTTCCATACGAAATACGGAAAATTAGCGCGGGACCCCCCATTGGTGCGGGGCACAAATGGGAGCAAGGTTCAAAGGTTCAAAGGTTGATTTATTGTCACATACACCTAGATGTAGTGAAATTCCTTTTGCCAATGCAGCACATAAGAAAGAATACAAACATAACAATAATAAATAGCTTTAACATAAAAACATCACAAAGTACATAACATAACATAAAAAGGCACAAAGTCCAGTCCCATCCCCAATGTCCACCCATAGTCGGGCCTATTGAGGCCTCCACAGTTGCCTCTACGGAGGCCCGATGTTCCAGGCCGTCCTCGCTGGGTGATGATGTTCCGGCGTCGGGAGAGTCCTCTCAGCGGCATGGGAACCCTGGAAAGGCCGCCTCCTTACTCGAGACCGTGGCTTCCGGAGCCGACAAGGCCGCGCCGAATGGAGCTCAACTGGCGATCTCGTCGCGAGATCCCAGGCTCCCGATGTAAGTTCAGCGCCGCAGCTCCGCGATGTTTTTAACGCCGGTCCCAGCTCACCGGAGTTCCAGCGCGGCGACCCAGGCAAGGCACCGCCCGCCCCGCAATGGTGCTCCAGCGCTGCACCGCCGTCCTCACTCCCGCAGCTCCGCCGCCGCCGATGCCGAGGCTCCGGGCGGTCCCCTCGCTCCTCGGACCCGCAGCTCCACAGCCGCCGCCGATGCCGCCGCTGCAATCGGTCCAATCGGCTTAAGGCCGGCCCTGGGAGTAAGCTTCACCGCTCGCTGTCCTGTTATCCATCGCCCGCTGACCCGCACTGCTCTATGATCTTTGCTCTTGAGCTGGTCCCCTCAGTGTCCAGTCTCCAAGCCAGCTCAAAAATAGGGATAACGAGAATTTCAAAACTAAGACCAACTGCTTTTGTGCGCATCTGTTGACAAGGCAGCAGCTTTCTTATTTTCTCTGTTATTCTCACTTGACCGACACCTCCAAAGCCTGCTTGCCCCAGGTCTGGCTGTTGCGCCCAGGTCGGCTGCGTGCCCCGCGAATGGCTGTAGTTCCCAGGTCGGTTCGCTTGAGTTACGGGCCGGATTCGGGCCGTAGTTTGTCGACCCCTGTGTTCGGCCTCATTGTGGTCCCCCCCATGTTTTAAAAGCGATTTGGCCCAAGTCTATCTTTCTTGACTAACAATCTAGCCTTCGGCCTCCAAGACGCAGGTACATTTTCGAGCTTTATTTTAGGGTAAAAAATAGTGCATTCATTGCCGGGAAATACGGGGTACTCCAAATTGAGAGGTAATTTGGCCTGTAAATGTAAAATTTTGATCCATCAGTCCACTCTGGATTTTCAAAACATTTATAACCTCGGGCATATACTGTAAGCTCGAGCAATGTCAGAAGCTTTTGGCTTGTTTGTAAACTGGGGCATATTTTCATTTTATTCATCCCCTGAAGTAAATAAATTCCAATTATGCATGTTGAAACCTTGACTTTGATTTTATTTTGAGAAAGATGCACAAATCAAAGCTGGAGGTTAGAAGGCACCAATTTACCCTTTCCATTGGTAAGGAAAAGAAAGGATTGAGGTAATCAATTTTGTTAGCAACATGATGTAAGAGTAACAATGTTTATGAGGAACAAAATGGGCTTATAAAAGAGAAATGGTCTATAAAAGAGAAATAGCATTAGTCCAAAGGAACATTCACACTGCAATAAATTCTTAGTTAAATTGGATCAGGGCTGTGTGAAGAGAGGTGGGTTCAGCAGGGGGGAAACAATCATTCCAGGTAAGACAATGGGTAGAAGACACAAAGATATACCTGTAACAGTATGATGCAAGAAGCAATAAATTAACATGTTATGCGTAGGAAGCTCTCTATGCTTCCGCCATCCTAGTTCTCCGACTAGTTTCACTGTCCTGATTAAATATTACTGATTGTAGAGTATGCCTCGTTGTCAGCTTCCCCTCAGCTAACAATGAACCATTCTACATTTTCCTTGACCATCTTCTTCTTGATCTGTGTTTTCACACCTTACTTTTCCATATGTCTATGTCTCCCTCTCCCCTGACTCTCAGTCTGAAGAAGGGTCTTGACCCAAAACATAATCCATTCCTTCTCTCAAGAGATGCTGCCTGTCCCGCTGAGTTACTCCAGTACTTTGTGACTATTTTAAAATGAACATGTCATGTGGACATTCATCTTATAATTATGGAAATCAGATAAAAGACTCTGGATGTAAGAGGTATGATTAGCATTTGCAGATAAGACAAACATTCAATGTTGATAAGTAGACTTTGGCCACCGGACAATATTGGCAAATTGGCAAATGAAGAGAGAAATTGCAGATTAAATGTAATCCTGAAATGTGAGGTGTTGCAATAAGGCTAGGATCTACACAATCAAAGTAGGAGGAAGTATTGAAGAAGACAGTGGTATTGCAGTAAAGTTGCTGCCTTGTAGTGCCAGAGACCCAAGTTCAATCCTGACTCTGGGTGCTGTTTGTACGGAGTCTCCCTGTGACAGTGTGGGTTTTCTCCGGGTGCTCTTTTTCCCTCCCATATTCCAGCGAAGTACAGGCGATGGGTGTATAGTATATGGGTGATCGTTGGTCAGCGTAGACCCGTTTCCACTCTATATCTCTAAAACTAAAAGCCAAACAGAAATTTGTTAGTGTACATGTCCAAGGATCCTTGAATAAGCAGCTCAAGGTGTTAAGGTGGTTAAAAAATATACGAGACTTGCTTTCAATTGCCAAGAGATAAAATATTTTAAACAGGAAGTTATGATACAGGTATATAAAATATTAATTAAGCCACAGCTGAAGAATATGTGTAGTTCTGGTTGATATTTCATGGAAAAATGTTTGTATTCGAGAGACTGCAGATGAGATTCATCAGATGTCTGGATTGCATGTTTCATCTAAGCAGACAGTAAAAAGGCTTGGTTTGCCTTTCCTAGAGAAGAGAGGCTGAGAGGAACCTAAAGTATACAACTCATGAGGGGCAAGGGTAAGGTACATGGTAGAAACTTCCTCTTGAGTTGTCTATAAATAGAGGGCATGAATTTAAGGTAAGGGGGCAGGATATTTGGAAAGTAAGATTTTTTTTTTGCACCAATAGGTGGCTGAAATTGGATGCACTGCATGAGGATGGAGGCAGGTAGCATCTCAAATCATATCTGTTGGAAAGAATGACAACAAATAGAATATAGAATACTACAGCACTGGAACAGGCTCTTTTGGCCATAACATCTGCGCTGAACATGATGCCAAATTCCACCTGCCTGTGCATGATCCATATCCCTGCATTACCTGCATATTCATTTTCTTATCTAATAGCCTCTTAAAACATATATGCTTTCACCAGCACTACCTCAGCAGCATGTTCCAGGCACCTATCACTCCCCGTGTAAACATAAAATGGTCCCATGCAAGTCCTTTAAACATTCTCCCTCTCAACCTAAAGCTATGCCCTCTAGTTTTGACATTTCCATGAGGGGGAAAAAGGTTCTGATTGTCTACCCTATATATACTCTCCTAATTTTATCAACTTCCATCAGCCTCCAAGGCTCCAGAGAAAACAATCCAAGTTTGATCAAATTAATAACTTTATAGGAGTCATGCACGTGAAGTATATCAGACTGAAATTTGATTAAATATGGCAACTAAAGAAAATAAATTGAGGGAACCAAAAGATAAATAGAGCACTTTTAAAGATACAATCCTAAGCATGCAAGATAGCTACTTTCCCAAAGACAACTTTTCTAACTAAACATTTGTAACTTGAATGACCAGGAGATAAGCAAAACCATCTAGCCAAAGAAAGAATGTAATTATGGCTTTCAGATTCAGATTCAGATTCAATTTTAATTGTCATTGTCAGTGTACAGTACAGAGACAACAAAATGCATTTAGCATCTCCCTGGAAGAGCGACATAGCAAATGATTTGAATAAATAATAATAAGTGTTCGGGGGGGGGGGGGGGGGTGATTGGCAGTCACCGAGGTACGTTGTTGAGTAGAGTGACAGCCGCCGAGAAGAAGCTGTTCCTGGACCTGCTGGTTCGGCAACGGAGAGACCTGTAGCGCCTCCCGGATGGTAGGAGGGTAAACAGTCCATGGTTGGGGTGAGAGCAGTCCTTGGCGATGCTGACTCAATGGAGGGGAGCGAGGAACCGGTGATGCGTTGGGCAATTTTCACCACCCTCTGCAATGCCTTCCGGTCGGAGACAGAGCAGTTGCCATACCATACTGTGATGCAGTTGGTAAGGATGCTCTCGATGGTGCAGCGGTAGATGTTCACCGGGATCTGAGGAGACAGATGGACCTTCTTCAGTCTCCTCAGGAAGAAGAGACGCTGGTGAGCCTTCTTGATCAGAGTTGAGGTATTGTGGGTCCAAGAGAGGTCATCGGAGATGTTGACTCCCAGGAACCTGAAGCTAGAAACAGGTTCCACCTCCGTCCCGTTAATGTGAATGGGGGTGTGCGTGCCGCCCCTGGACTTCCTGAAGTCTACAATGAGCTCCTTGGTCTTCTTGGAGTTAAGGACCAGGTTGTTGTCAGCGCACCATGCTGCTAAGTGCTGGACCTCCTCCCTGTAGGCCGACTCATCGTTGTTGCTGATGAGGCCAATCACCGTTGTATCATCTGCATACTTGATGATGGTGTTAGTACCATGTACAGGTGTGCAGTCATAGGTGAAGAGGGAGTAGAGGAGGGGGCTCAGCACATAGCCCTGTGGAATGCCGGTGTTCAGGGTGAGGGTTGAAGAGGTGTGCTTGTCTAACCTAACAGACTGGGGTCTGTTGGTAAGAAAGTCCAGTATCCAGTTGCAGAGGGAGGGGTCGATGCCCAGGTTACCGAGTTTGGTGATCAGTTTTGATGGTATAATGGTGTTGAATGCTGAGCTGTAATCGATGAACAGCATTCTTACGTAAGTGTCTCTGTTGTCGAGGTGGGAGAGGGCGGAGTAAAGTGCCGTTGAGATGGCATCCTCCGTACTCCTGTTCTTGCGGTAGGCAAACTGATAGGGATCCAATGTGGGGGGTAGGCAGCTTTTGAGGTGTGCCAGGACCAGCCTCTCGAATCACTTGGTGATGATGGGGGTAAGTGCAACTGGGCGGAAGTCGTTGAGGCTTGCCGCAGTGGAGTGTTTTGGCACTGGCACGATGGAGGTGGTTTTAAGGCACGTGGGGACAACTGCTTGGGCAAGTGACAGGTTGAAGATGTCAGTCCAGACGTCTTTAAGATATTGTAGGAGAGCACTCCCTCCCCCCACTCACCATCAACAAAACCACAGTCACATCTGTGGAGTAATTTAAGTTTCTTTGAACCATCATCTCCAGGGACCCTAAATGGGAGGCCACCATTGACTCCACAGTCAAAAAGGCCCAACAGAGGATGTACTTCCTGCGACAGCTGAGATAACACAATTTGCCACAGGCAATGATGGTCCAGTTTTATACTGCCATCACAGTCTGTCCTCATCTTTTCCATCGTGGTCTGGTTTGGCTACACCACTAAGCATGACATCCCGAGGCTGCAGCGCATCGTTCGATCAACCGAGAAGGTTGTTGGCTGCAACCTTCTCCCCATTGACGAACTGCACACGGCAAGGGCCAGGAAGCGAGTGGGTAAGATCATCTCTGACCCCTCTCACCCTGGCCACAAACTCTTTGAAGCACTTCCCTCTTCAAGGTGACTCCGGACTGTCAAAGCCGCCACAGCCAGACATAAAAACAGCTTTTTTCCATGAGCAGTAGCTCTACTTAACAACCAAAAGTCTGTAGCCTCCTTTTGCTCTGGTATTTTATTTCATTCTTCACGTTTAAATTGTAATGTTTTATTCTTAATTGTTTACTGTATATTGTGTTGTTACTTGCGAGCAAAGCACCAAGGCATATTCCTTGTATGTATAGATACTTGGCTAGTAAAATTTATTCAATTCAATTCAAATGTATTGGAGAAATGATATGCGAAGCAAGAGCTATAGAAAGGCACAGAAGCTAAGATGAAGCATCCAGTGAAAATAACATTGTTGCTTTGTTTTGGATGATGGTGCAGTTAGGAACACTATTGGCTCGTTCAGAAATTTAGGGCATATTTTTTGAAGAACTTTAGACTGAACTTTGAATTAACCGGATGAGTTGCTAGTTTGACTGCTGCGGTAATTTTTTTTGTGTGTTTACAGGTAAAATGTATATGTTTGCACACATCAATGTCTTTGCAGGGACAATCTGTGGACAATAATTGAATTGCTTCTGTTTTAATTTGCAGATATTTTAATACTCATGCCGAAATGTAATTTTTAGTTTTTTGGCATTCTCTTTGAACCAAACATTGTTGTTTGAGCCAGCGGTCCTAAGATGGTCCCTTCAGCTGTCTGATGCTTCCTCTGATCCCACCGGGTTAAACTTTGATGTTCCTTTGTCCCAATAGAGAATTCACAACATTTCTCTAAATTCTATCATTGCATGTCTTGTTCTGAATTTATTTTTCCTCCAACCCCATCACTGCTTTCCCAATAATATTCTGTGGTCGCCCGTGCCCATTTTGGTTAAAATTGTTAAAAGATCCATCACCTTGCATACTTTCCCAATCCCATGCATGACTGACTTCAAACCTGCGATCCTCATTCCTCTCAAAATAATAAACCCATGATCAGTGACTTTGCAACATACCGCCACATCTTCTAATGCATTTTACTTTCAAAACTGTGAACTGTGTTCTTACTTGTCTAAGCCAAGCAAGTTGTTTGTGTGATTGTATTTGAATATTGTCACTTGAATTTCTAGCTTACCATTGTATTAAAAATGGCTCTCATACTCGATATTTAGAATTCTCTGATCAGTATTTTGTTTCATTTATTACATGTGTATAGGAGCAGGGAGGTTCTACTGCAGTTGTACAGGGTCTTGGTGAGACCACACCTGGAGTATTGCGTACAGTTTTGCTCTCCTAATCTGAGGAAAGACATTCAGAGAAGGTTCACCAGACTGATTCCTGGAATGTCAGGACTTTCATATGAAGAAAGACTGGATAGACTCGGTTTGTACTCGCTAGAATTTAGAAGACTGAGGGGGGATCTTATAGAAACTTTCAAAATTCTTAAGGGGTTGGACAGGCTAGATGCAGGAAGATTGTTCCCGATGTTGGGGAAGTCCAGAACAAGGGGTCACAGTTTAAGGATAAAGGGGAAATCTTTTAGGACCGAGATGAGAAAAACATTTTTCACACAGAGAGTGGTGAATCTCTGGAATTCTCTGCCACAGAAGGTAGTTGAGGCCAGTTCATTGGCTATATTTAAGAGGGAATTAGATGTGGCCCTTGTGGCTAAAGGGATCAGGGGGTATGGAGAGAAGGCAGGTACAGGATACTGAGTTGGATGATCAGCCATGATCATATTGAATGGCAGTGCAGGCTCGAAGGGCCGAATGGCCTACTCCTGCACCTATTTTCTATGTTTCTATGTGGGCATCATGTGCAAATCCAGTACTTTTCTCAATTCCCATTTACTCTTGAGAAGGTGATGAGTGATTGCCTTGAATTGCTCTTCGTAGGAAGGGTGTTCCAATACAGTGATGATAAAAAAAACATTAATACCATTCCAAATCAAGATAGTTTGTGACTTGAAAGCAACCCTACAGTCCTTGCTGTTGGTGGTAGAGGTAGTGAATATGGGAGGTACTTTTGGAGTAAATAACTGCAATGTAAATAACTGTGAATGCATTAGGGCTGTTATGGTGGTGTAGCAGTAGAGTTGCTGCCTTACAGCGAATGCAGCGCTGGAGACCCGGGTTTGATCCCGACTACGGGTGCGGTCTGTACAGAGTTTGTACGTTCTCCCCGTGACCATGTGGGTTTTCTCCGAGATCTTCAGTTTCCACACACACTACAAAGAGGTACAGGTTTGTAGGTTAATTGGCTTGGTAAATGTAAAAATTATCCCTAGTGGTTGTAGGATGGTGTTAATGTGCGGGGATCGCTGGTCGGCGCAAACCCGGTGGATCGAAGGGCCTGTTTCCACGCTGTGTCTCTAAACTAAACAACAACAAAAAAAATAACTGCAATACATTTTGCAGACAGTATGCACTAAACCTATATTGTACTGGTGGTGGAAGTAATGGTTTAGAGTGGTGGATGGAATACTTTTCTTATGGGCTCTTTTGAACTGGATGATGAGTTTCCTAAACATTATTTGAACTACATTATTGGAACAAGTGGAGAGCAACATACACCTGGCTTATAGATAATATAAAGCCTTTGGACTAGCTTGCTCTTGGAGCTACAGTATACGTGTGGTTGCCCTAATTGAGTTTCAAGTTAATGGTGGTTGATGGTGGCAAATATGACCAAGGTGAACTATCCCTTCTCAGCTACTTGACTCCGTTATCCTCCTCCAATGTGTTTCTGGCTGTGTGAAACTAGCTTCTTTTGATTTTATTTTTGTCTATCGAATTATGGTCAAAAGAATCACCCAAAATATTTTCCATTTGGAGTTCCCCAGATTTATTCTTCAACCTTCTCTGCTTTTCATCTACTTACTATGTCTTCCTTAAAAATCATTTTCATGCATATGCTGGTGACACTCAGCTCAGTCTTACCACTATCTTTACAAACATTTTAACTAATATCACTTTATGGGCGTGTCCCACTTGGGCGTCATTTGCGCGTCTCGCAGGTGGCGTGCGAAGATTTTGTGAATCCCAAAATCCTGGGGTGCCGCGCGCGACCACGCGTCACTGCCTACGCCTCACCACGTGCCATGCGCGCGTAATGCACGCCATGCGTGCGTCGTGACGCGCAAATGACTGCCAAGTGGGACAGGCCCTTTACTCGTCTATCCTTGAGTAAAAGGGGAGCAGATATTTGCTCCAACTTGCTATGCAGCAAAAATGTATTTGAATCCTCCAACTTCCTCCTTTGTGTGCAAAATCTGATTCCCAATCAGTTTTTGCATTCCATGACAGCTGAGATTGAGCCTCACCATTCACAACCTTGCTATTATGTTTGACCTCCAAGATGAGCTTCCAGACTTATATTCATCCTATGTTCTTCTGAACCCTGCTGCTCTATTTCATTTGCTCTGGATCTTATTCATCAATCACCCCTGCACTTTCTGGCTCCTATTTAAACAGCCTCAATTTTAAAATCTTCATCTTGTTTTAAAGCTTCATGTATTTTCAATCTTCAGCACCATACTACAGGATTTCTGTGCCCCATATATTCTGGCCTCTCAATCATCCCTAATTTAGTTGTTCCACCATGTCCCAACTTTTTATTTTGACCTAAGGTGTGAAATTCTGCAACTCTTCTTTTTCTCCTCCCCTCTCAAAAAAACCTCCATCAAAACCCACCTTGTCAATATCTCTCAGTCCTTTTATAATGCATCATAAATAGACATTTTGTCTCGTTTTTGACCAGATAACCTTTTGTAGTTCACTGTTTTTGATGTCTCGTGTTAAAGGTCTGATTATAAATGCTTGTTATTTATATTAATAACTTGTGTGCTCAATCTCCAGCTTGTATTAAACTCCCTAGCTTCCTGTTGAGTCTAACAACCCTGCTTTTTTTTAGAAATAAAGAACTGCAGATGTTGGGTTTAGAAAAATAAGACACAACGTGCCGGATTAACTCAGCAGTCAAGCAGCATCGCTGAATAACTTAGATAGGTGAAGATTAGAGTTGGGATCCTTCTTCAGACCTGACCCAAAATGTCACCTATTTATGTTCTCAGGAGATGCTGCCTGATCTGCTGAGCTACTCCAGCACTTTGTCTTTTCCTGCTAACCTTTTCTTTGGTTTGAAGGATTACTTGGGTTTCTCCACATGAAAATTATTTGGCTATATTTTCACTCGTTTGTTTAAAACTAGCAAACTTGAGGGTTGAAATTAGTCATGAGATACAAAGTCTCGCACTACAGTTAATTGGCTTCCTGCTATCTAACTTTTAAATCTTTGTTATAGTTTAGAAATGTCTTGATGGCTTGCCACCTTATTTCAGGTGAAAAGGGTTGACACATATTCCACTACTTAACACTGTTATTGCACCACTAAACTTTCTGCTGCTTCTCTCAAGTTGGAAAGGTACAATTCTACTGCAGCCTTGCTTTGTTGTTGTTGAAACCTACATTCGCCGCAGCATCCACATCTATTTATTCTTAATAGGAAGCATGTTTAGTGTTACTTAATTGTTACTTTTCAATTAGTCTTGTCATTTTTCGCCAGAAAATTGTATCTTGCACTTTGTTGTAGTTTATCCCTTTTTCTGATTGCTTATCATGAGATAATTTAATAACAAACTAGTTGATTTATTTTCCTTGTCTTTTTTATTAGGATCATCAATCTCTCAGCCACCCACTTATCTGTCATGTCTTTATATTCCCATCTTTCTTGAACTGGTCATGTGGTAGACAATGAAAAGGGTTATCTTAGGTTATCAACTGGATGAGACAGTGGGCAACGGAATGGCAGGTAGAATTTAATTCAGACAAGTCCAAAATTATGCATTTTGTTTAGCTAACACAGTGCACAGTGAATATCATGGTCTGGGGAGTGTTTTTAAATAGACACATTTGGGGGTACAGGACATAGTTCCCTGTAAATGGGAATGCAGGTTGCAAAGTAGTGAGGAAGATGTATGGCATACTTGCTGTTATTAGCTGAGGCATTGAATTTAAGAGTTGGGACGCCATGATGTAGTTGGACAAAATGCTGGTTAGGTTACAATTGGACTATTGTGTGAAGTTCTAGTCACCTCACTACAGGAAGGACGTACAGAGGTGCAGAAAATATTCACAAGATTGTTGTATGGATTTGGTAGGAGGGGAGCTTGAGTTATCAGGGAGATTGGATGGGCTAGGTCTGCTTCCAATGCTAAAGCTAGAGGGCATAGGTTTAAGGTGAGTGGGACGTGATTTAAAAGATTTAAATCTGAGGGGTACATTTTTCAGAGAAGTGTCTGGAATGAGCTATCAGAGGAAGTGTTGAAAGCAGGAAAGTAACATTTAAGCAGAATCTGGACGGGAAATTGAACGGGATATGCAATTAATGCAGGCAAGTGTGATGGTACAGTTGGGCATGATGATCAACATAGACGTGACAGGCTGAAGGGACTTTCTCTATGCTGCACAATTCTGACTTTGAGATGTCCTGAGATTATGGAAGTTACTACATAAATTTGTCTTTACTAGTCTCTTGAATCAGGTTTTTTTTTGTATTTGGTATTCTATGTATTGCCACGTGCCCTAAATATTTATGCCATTCCTGACTGCGTTTCAAGATCAACGCAGACTTAAGGATAAAACAATGTTTAATGGTTTTAATTGTACCGTTCATTAAAATTAAAATGGATAATTGCAGATAGTGTCCAACAATGCAAACATTTGAAAGATTTATAATTTAGTCATGCATATTTTAGAATATTGCTCAATTGTTGATCTTAATGTTGCTTTCAAATGATGAATCTTTTAATCTTGTGTCCTTTCACTCATGACGTACTTTTATTGCTACAAAAATATATGCTATTTTTTAAATGCTCATATTTTCCATTGGCTTTTTTTTGGAGTATTTTTGAAATTAAGATAAACTGAGGGAAAATTGCTTTCCAACAAGAAAATTAGGTCCAGAAAAGAGGATATGGAAGTTGTTTGAGAGCCTCAATAAATTTGGGGCTGTCTTTCATCAGATTGAAAATGGCTTGTATGTAATATTAAAGCAAAGCTTTAATGTTTTTATGAAATGAAATTTTAACATGAATCCTGACATATAGTACAAATTAATAAATCTGAAGAAGCGTCTCGACTCGAAACGTCACCCATTCCTTCTCTCCAGAGATGCTGCCTGTCCAACTGAGTCACTACAGCATTTTATCTATCTTTGTGTGTCTTTTCGCTGTATAACCAACATCAGCAGTTCCTTCCACAAAATTAATAGGTGTATTGACTAAGCTCTCTGCGAACCCATAACCTAAAGAATAATGAACAAGAATAAAGAATTAAATGTTGACTTTGAAAAATAACATAACTTAGGATAACATGTATAACTGGGATAATTATGTAGGAATAATACTATCATATAATGTTATGCTGTTGCAAGATCACAAGATTGTTAAAATGTTAATAAAGAAAATGATTCAACCTGATCTCACCATCCAGTCCTGTAGGCCATGACTCTTTAAGTATACATCCAAGTACTGTTTTAATTATGATGATGGTTTCTATCTTTACCACTATTACATGGAATTTTCAACCACATAACTTTCTAAGATAAATGCCATTCCTTTTCTCCCTACTTCCACTACAGTTACTTTCAACCCATACACCTAATTTCTAATCTCTGCTACAGGAACTGGATCCTTTCAATTTAGTACATCCAGGCCCTTCATTATTTACCATATTTCAATTAGTTTATCTGCTGTCTTCTGACACAAGTGAAAGTGCTTTGTGAGGTTGGTTATGGCGCTTAGCAAACACTTTAGCAGGAACATGAACCCACTACAATTTGCCTATCACCACAATAGAATCAACAAGGGATGTGATCTCGCTGGCTCTCCACTCTGCACTGGACCACTTGGACAATAAAAACACATGCGTAAGGCTGTTGTTCATCGACTACTACTTGGTGTTCAATGCCTTCATCTCCTGCAAACCTGTTGCTAAACCTTGACTTCCTCAAAAGTAGACCAAAATCGGTACAAATTGGCAACAACACTTCCTCTTCAATAAGCATCAACACGGGCATCTCAAGGCTGTGTGTTCCGTCCCCTGTACTCTATACCCATGACTGTATAGCTGGACATAATTCAAACTCTATCTTTAGATTCGCTGATGACAATGCTGTTGTTAGAGGAATTACATTATGTGCAATGAATAGTCAGAGATGAGGAGGGAGATCGATCGTCTGATTGACTTTAGAAAAGGAAGCCAAGGATTCTTCAACGAGTTGGTGGTGGAAAGAGTCAACAACTTCAAGTTCCTGGGTGTGCATATCTCTGGAGATCTGTCCCGGGCCCAGCACGTAGATGCAATTATAAAGAGCACACCAATGCATCTACTTCCTTAAAAGATTGAGGAGATTTTGTATGTCGATGAATACTCTTTTGAATGTCTATAGGTGTACGGTAGAGAGCATATTGACTGGTTGCATCATGGCCTGATTGGGCAACTCGAATGCCTGGGAACGAAGGAGATTACAAAAAGTGGTGAACTGCTCAGCCCATCACAAGTACTGACCTCACCACCATCAAAGGGATTTGTAGAAGGTGCTTGCCCAAAGGCAGCAGCATCATCCAAGGATCCACACCACTCTGGCCATGCTCTAATTTCACTCCTGCCATTGAGAAGAAGGTGCAGGTGTCTGAAAACAGCGACCTTCAGCTTCAGGAACAGCTTCATCCCAATAACCATCAGGCTCTTGAACACCACACACACCAACTAAACTATGAACTGTTTTGGTTGCATGAGGGACTTTGGGCTTTTGTTTTGCACTAATATTGGGTTTTTTTTAATTAATTGAACTTTTTGTTTATTATGTTATTTATGAATACTGTGTTTACAGACCTGTTATGCCGCTGCAAGTAAGAATTCCATTGTTCCGTTTTTGGTACATATGACAATTAAACACTCTCGACTTGATTAACGTGAATATTCTTTTGTTCAATTTCACTAACCAATTTGTGCATAGATTTCTCATTGTTTATTTTATTGTCCAGCAAAATTATTATATGCAATGTCTTTTTTTATATGCAGCCTAGTAACTTGTGAACGTCTGTCCCTTGTGAATTATAGTATTGTACCCAAGTGTTAAATAACAATGGTATCACATGCTGTCCAACTTCAGTCTCTGTATCCTGTTGGTATGATTACATAAAATACTTGCCTTGTTGCAGACAATGTTTATGCAAGTTTTTTGTTTACATGTAAATTAAGTTTGCATGTAGATCTGATAAAGAGAGAAATGTTCTGAACTACCATGTGATATTTACTCTTAAACCTTATGTTAATACATTGCTTTTAATTTTGTAGCCGAAGTAAAAAAATTAACTTAAAGTGTGTCCAACAGTATTGTAGGTTTGCCAATATGCATTGTATGACTCCACTGAGATAATTTATCATGCCAAAAATGGTAATATTTACTTTTTTTAGGAGGTACTATGTCTGGGTTGCATTTTGCACGCGTTAATTTTTGTTCGTTGTTTTAAATATGAAAGTTAAAAAGTGTATATGTACAAGTTTAAAGTGAAATATCAAAATTATTGAAATCCAAGTAATGTAACTTAATTGAACCTTGCACAATATTTTAATGATTTTTGTATGTAATGTTTGCCCGACTTAATCTGAATTCTAGTCTCAGCGCCATTATGCTTTGCATCATCCCTCAGAACCAGAAAATAACATTTAATACATTGAGAGAGGCTCAATGAAGCTAATAGTATCTGAATCTACAGTAACTCATCATTGTAAAGATATTTTGCAAATTACAACTGGTATTTGTCTCGTGTAAGATTAATTGCCACATATCAACCAGATAAGAATATAGTTGTTTATCTCTGCCACTCCTGCATATTCTGTCCTGCCATTTCCATGCACATGCAAATCATACTGATCGTGGATAATCAGCCATGATCACAGTGCTGGCTCGAAGGGCTGAATTTTATCAGGCTCGAAGGCCTACTCCTGCACCTATTGTCTACCTTTTTCCTGGTCATTTGCATCACCTGTCTAATGTCCACTATAATATTTACAGCTGCTGTGATAACATTATCAAGACTTTGGTGGATCTTTGTTAATACACCTGTAGTATAACAAAATGTATACATTCAATTTATGCAGTCATGAATTAAATGTGAGGTAGTTGTTTCTGAATAGCTGATGTAGAAAATCAAAAGGGTACAAATGGAATGAGTTTATCCATCAAGATCCATCCTATCTCTATCCTTCTGGATTGTTTTGTTTTATCGTTAGAATATGCTTATTCTATGAAATGCATTAAAAAAATTAGTTTAGAATGCATTATTTTACTATTTAAAGCAATGGGGGTATTTTCCTGTTTTTACTTTTATAAAATGTGAACTCATTTCATAAAAGCAAGACTGCACTGTACAGGATATAGTGGGAACTACGAGAAATCTGACATTTCTGTCCAATCCTTAGAAATCAAACCTGGTACAGGAGCTCAAATGTATAGTAAAACTCTAATCCACTTTCTGACTTTGGAAATCCTGAGGTTTTGCATCTCAATCAGCAAGTGTTGTTTCCTGCACCCGTGAAATTCGCTAGGGCCCCTGTTACCACATTCATTGACCATTGGAAAGTTTACTGTAATACTGCATAAAAGTGGATTTCGAGTGTTGGTGTATTAATAGAAATAACATGCAATAGTACAGAAATCAGACCACCAAAGTCCCAAGCATGTTGAATTGTCAGTTTTACTGTAACTTAACTAGTAGATGGAAATACTGGGCATGCTCAATCTAAAAGTAAAACACAATTATGAAAATATTAATCAGATCAGGGACCATGTGTGGATCTCCTTCCACATAATTCAAAAGCTAGGCATGAAGCAAATTATCTTGTCCTCAGCTTGCAATGGATCTATCAGTTGGAGGAATGCAGTAAAGTGGGCAATTCTGCTATTCACTTGGAAAATAAATGCCTTCTTGGATTACATTACAGCTTTAAATGTCAACACAAGACTGCAGATGTTACAATCTGGTAAACTGGTAGAGCGGGTCAGGCAGCATCTGCAGAGGCAACAGGATAGTCAATCATGCGAGTCAAGTCTCTGCATCAGGACTGAAGGTGGAGGAAAGGGTGACAGTAGAAAGAAATGAGGGAGGTGTGAGGCAGGGGCTAGCAGGTGATGGTGAAGATGATGGGCAGATGGAGCCAGGTGGGGAAGGGGTGGAGTCAGGAAATGGTGGATGTTAGTGATTCTGAATCTGCAGCCTCTTGCTTCTACTTCTCTATCTCCCTCTGTCTGCTTCCTCTCTATTTCCCCCCACCCCTCCTAATCTGGTTCCACCTATCACCTGCCAGCCCCTGCCATACCACTCCCCCCACCTCTTTATGCTGGTTATCTTCCCTCTACACTCTATCTTAATGCAGGTTGTCGACTGGAAACATCAACTATCTCTGCCTCCACAGATGCTGCTTGACTTGTTAAATTCCACCAGCAGGATATTTCTTTGTTCACTTAAAGGGCTTTGTACAATCTTAAAAAAATCATGACTTTTGAATCTCGTTTGGCTGAGTAGTTGAAACAAACCATTTCATAAACAAACTGTTCCCTGCACACATACAGACCGAAAAATGTCATTGGATTTGCTACTATTTTTTATCCTGTTATTTATGCATGGTTATCTCTCACATCCCTCACTAGCTTTTTCAGTTTTTGCTTCACACTTTCACTTGTCGCTTTATGCATTCATGAAGCAAGTACATTCATAAATACTTTTTTTGGCTATAAAATTCTTTATTGCATCCTGTAGTTATGAAGTGTTATATAATTTTTTTCTATCTTTCACTCAATCTCTTGTTCGGAGCTTTTATACCTTGCTTTGTTTTCGCTGCCAATCTGGCCTCTTAACTAGCTAGCTCCATGACAGTGAGTTCACCATGGCATTGCAGACCTTACCCTATCATGGTTATTTCCTTTGTCCCATCATTAGTTTTCATAATGGCGCTAGTTAGCGTTGCTGCCTCACGGGTTCAATGACCAACATAATTTCTGTTGCATGTTGCATGTTCTTGCAATTGCATGGGTTTTCTGAGTGCTCCCGCTACCTCCCATGTGCCAAAGCTATGCTGGTTAGTAGGTTAAATAGCCATAGAGTGTGTATTTCCTTGTGTAGTTTGTGACAGAAGAACTAGAATTTTGTTTTGCGATAGTGGGAAGTTGATGGACATACAAAAGAGAAAATGAAATTAGTGTAGATGGGTGTAGAAGAACCACAAATGCTGGATTTATACCAAAGATGGACACAAAATGCTGGAATAACTCAACAGGTCAGGCAGCATCTCTGGAGAAAAAGAATACGTAATGTTTTGGGTCTGAATCCTTCTGGAGACATCACATCGTGCAGATGGGTGTTGGGTCAGTGCGAATTGAAGGGATTGTTTCCGTGCTATATGACTCTTTATGCAAATACTTAAATGATTCAACTGATCTCCACCCACTACAACATCAAATAATTTGTTTTCTAGCTTCATGATGAAAGGTCTTCAACCTGAAATAACAACTGTCTTTTTCACAAGTACTGCCTGACCTACTGCGTGTACTGGCATTTTCTGTTTTTATTTCAGATTTTCAGCGATAGCCATTATTGTTTAAATCTCTATTGAATCTCTCAGTGCTTTACTAAAATTAGTGTCCTATTTTCTTTATTCTATCATGATGACCTATAATTCTACAAACTGGGAATTCATTTCAAAGCCTTCTTTTCAGTCCAAAGTCAAACTTTAAGGAAACTGAAAATGGGGACAGTATTTTGAGGCTGACTCAGATTTTGAGCAAGGATTAAATAATATGTGTCTTTAAGAGTCTACATTTAGAAGATGAATCAGCTAATGTGCAGCTGCCTTTACATTTAATAAATCTGGTTTAATTTAAGTTTATTCCTGCAATTCCATTTAATCTAGAGATTTACCTAGGTCATGGAATTTGACAGAATTATGGAAATTTTATTTAGCCACAGAGTAAATGCGATAGAAACATTTTCATAATGCAGTTCTGTTGACCAAAATTTTTATTTTGGTATTATATTGGAAAGGTGCAGTTGTAACTGCCACTGCAGTGATTTTGCTCTGTATTAATTTTAAAATACCATCATAAATATAGCTTGATTTTGGAACTAGTGTTGAGTTCCAAATAGAGTTAACTTTAGTGTTCAATCATGCCTTAACTCTCAATTTGCCTTCTATCAGTTTAGTGAGGAAATAACCATGGGATAATTTTGCATAAAAACTGGTAATTATATCTAGGAAATTATAGGGATAGGTCACCTGCTTTATTAGACCAGTCCTTTATTCTCAGTAAGGGTACAATCATTACTCAATTTATAAGAGGCCGCATTCTTACAAAAACATTTCCTGCAATAAAATTTTGTAAACTGAAAAGGCTGTGTGGAATGTAGTATAGGAAATCTGATGCATTGAATTCTTGTGCTCACTAATCTTTATAGGACAACATAATTTTGTAAATTGAAGATGCATATCGCAAAACATCAATGTACCTCGAAGATCTGAAACTATTAAATGGGCAAAGAAGTTGGATGAAGTCTGATCCTAATATAGAGTCATGAAATTAATGCTGGTGTAATTAGAATGACTGGGCTAATTCAAATTCCTTGCAGACATGTTTAAGGAACAATACTTTCTCCTGGTGAAGTCCACCATTAAATCTATGATATGCCATGTTGCACACAATGGAAATTGGTTTTTATCCAGCCTTTAGCTATGCCCTTGTTTCAAAAAAAGTACTTGCTACTGGTTAATTGGGCAGGATATTTAAAAGATATCTATCCCTGATTAAAAGAGATGCAAGCTATTTTTGGTCTGGTTGTTGTCATTTAAGGGAAATAAATTAATTGTAATTATTCTCGGGAGTTCATCTTAATTGTTGAAAGGTCCCTTTCCAATTATAGTTGAGCTGCAATAGAGACCTAATGAAAAAAAATGAAAGACTTTCTAACCAAGTTTTTACACTTATTGCCTTTTTTTTAAAAGACAAAATTAGAAATCCTCCAGTTATTACTGTTTTTTTAAAAAGAGCAGCTGACATTCTGTAGGATTTTTAAAGAAAATCTAATTTAAACTTTTTACATAGCTTTTGTTCTTATTCCATGAGGAATAAGTCAATTAAATCTGCAAGTTGGGGTTTACAAAATGCAATTATGAAATTATGCTTTACGTTTAGTAAGTGCTCTGTAGAAAAATAGTTCTATTCCTAGTTGGCCCAAAAGGAGACCCAGCCCTCAAAAAAAGAATATTTCCATTCTTTTCATTATGTCAAGATTAGTTTGCTAAGTGAACTTAATAGAATGCGAATAATTTGAAACTTGCCTTGATCAGAGGAATTTATCCTGATTTTTATCATTTTATTCTATGGTTTTAGTCCCAGCTGAATAATGGGTGTATTTCTTTGTAAACTTGCGATTTGAAAAGATGGCAATTGGTCCATTTCATATACTTAAATAAAGACTTTATTTATATACCATGGTTTGAAATTTTTATTTTAGCACTAAGCTGTCGACAGTCAAGGAAGCAATTAAAGACTGGAAGAACTCGGCAGGTCATCTGTGGATACTCACGGCTCGAAATTAGCGGTTGCCCGGATGCCAATGACCACCCAAAGTGCCGGCGGGCAACCTAAATGCCGAGACATTTTGCCCGGTTTGGCACTGCAGATGCTGGTTTATACCGAAGATGGACACGAAAAACTGGAGTAACTCAGCGGGTCAGGCAGCGTCTCTGGAGAAAAGGAACGTGACGTTTCCTGTCGGCGGCGACGACGTAGTGCGGAGCAAAGATACGGGGTGTGGGGTGACGGAGGGTCGGAGCGAATGACGGGCCCCGCACAGCAGTGGCCAAAGATCCTATTGGATCTTTGCCAGCGGCAGCGATAGCGGCGGCTCCTCCTCCTCCAGCACCCCGCCCGCCCTGATAGCGGCCGCTGCTTGCCAATCCGCTAACAGCGATAACCGCTTTCAAAACAAACCCTCCCGCACGCCGAGGACGGGAAGGAGGAAGGAAGGGGGAGGCCTCCTTCCGCCGTCTGAAGCAGCTGCACCGCTCGGCCCCACACCTTCTGTTGGGGGAGGCGCTGGCGAGGAGATCCCAACTGCCTCCCCCTTTGGCGGCGGCACTTGGCGCTGGACAGAGCCGGCCAAGGCAGCAGGGCGATTATACCGTCCATGTCCGATGAGCGCTGACCTTCCTTCCTCCCCACCTCTTCCCCCACCCCCCTCCCCTCCCCCTCTCTCTCTCTTGTACGCCTCCTTATCCTGGAACCCCTCCTCTCCACTGATCCCCATTCCCGCTTCTATTCAGTCCTCACTGACATCCCCTGTGCTCCCCTCCCCATCTACCCCCCCCCCCCTCCCGCCCCCATCTATTCATCCTGCACTGATCTCCCTATCCACCTAGCATTGATTCTCCTGCCACCCCCCCTCCCCCCCCCGCCCCCATCCAACCTACACTGGTCCCCCAATTCATCCTGTACTCACCCCCTTTCCCATCCATCCTGCACTGCCGCCCCCCCATTCATCCTGTACTGATCCCCTCATTCATCCTGTACTGATCCCCTCATTCATCCTGTATTGGTCCCCCCCGACCCATCCTGTACTGATTCCCTCATTCATCTTTTACTGATTCCCCATCCCATTCATCCTGTACTGATGCCCCCCCCCCGTCAATCCCGTACTGATCCACCCCATTCAACCCCACTGACATCCCCCGCGCTCTCCCCTCACAATTTTACATATTCCAACCAACACGCACTAATTCCCCTGCCTCAATCCATCCATCCCGCACCTTGCCTTCTAACCCCCCCCCCCCCCCCCCCCCCGTCATTTATCCATCCCACATTGATTCACAGCCCCCCTCCCCGACCCTACTGTGCTGGAAATGTCTTCAGAGCAAAAATTGACTGTTTGATAACGGAATGCAATCAAATGTGTTTTAAATGCCAATGTTATTATTTGTTTTAATCCATAAAGATGCGTTAATTAAATTGTGAACATGTGAAACATTAAAACCGCAGTGTTCGATTGTCACAGCTACCGTTGACATGTTATTACAGAATTCATTTTAACGGCAAATCAATGCTCTTAATATGGAGTATCGGTACTGTTATTTAATGAGCAACATTCACAACTATACGTTGGATTTATCCAGGTTTAACTTCTACTGTCGGTCATATACAGCACAAATTTGGTCAGCAGATATTTCGGTTGAAATTTTAACGTTAATTGTGAAGTGGGAATGATTGAAACAGCGTTTATCAATAATTTTTTTTAAATCTGGTGCATACAAACAGGGTATCTTCATTGATGTTCATAACACATACATTTAATCTGAAATTCCTGTAATGTGGCATTTTGACACCTTTAAACATATTACCAAAAGAACATTTGATGCAGTTATGTCCTTTGGCCATCTCTTGTCAGTTAGTGTAATGTTTAACTTGTCAGATGGGTATAGTCGGTTTTAACAGCTATTATCATAAAATGCCTTTAGAAATTTCTTTGCAACCTGTATATTTTGTTGTGGATAAATTATGTGGGAAGCGAGAGTGTTTCTGTACCAATAGCAATAACGACCCATGCTATGGCCATGTCATGATAATTTTCGGTCCTTCACGGAAAACATGCTTGCATCAATCTGTAGTGTGCATGGTTTAGCATATATGTTACCATCGTCCAGGATTTATTGACACAGGTTGATCATATGCTGAATAATCCAACCACATTTTTGTTGGGAAGTAGAAAGAAATAATAGAAATTGCATTAATTGCAATGTGTAAAAAGAGTTGAGATACTGTATTGTAACTTTGCTGCTTGTCATTGTGGTATATATCATGTCTTGATTGGTGAATATGTTTAGTTTGTGACATTATTTGAAGCCGAAATAATATGTGAATGCTTCATTGAGTATAATTCCGACTGGTAACTACGCACTTCGTTCGAGCACATTATCACACGCGTCATGCAAGCCGTCTTAAATTGACCACCTAAACTGTTATTTGGCAACCTAAAAAGCTGCCAAAGCTGCCCGGCTGGCAACAGGGGAAAAAAGTTAAGTGAGAGCCCTGATACTGTATCTACAGCATTTTGGTTGAGGTCTAAGTATCAGGTTGGTTGCATCAGCACTAACAGTAAAACATGAGGCCCAATATAATTTAAATTCTGCCCGCTCCAATCTCGATCCTAATACAGGGTCTCAACACAAAACATTGCCTCCATAGATGCTGCCTGACCTACTGAGTTCCTCAGCAGTTTATTTTTTACTCCAGTTTCCAGCATCTGCAGTGTCTTGTGACTTCAAAAAAACAATTAAACTTTGTCTTGTGTTTACTCTCCTCAATAGCCCTTGAAAAGCCAAATCTTAAATTGATAAAATACTTGAATAGGAAGAGAAACCTCA
Organism: Amblyraja radiata; assembly: GCF_010909765.2. Lineage (NCBI taxonomy): Eukaryota > Metazoa > Chordata > Chondrichthyes > Rajiformes > Rajidae > Amblyraja > Amblyraja radiata. Next base: position 20,960,016 of record NC_045977.1, read on the forward strand.
AAGGAAGGAATATTTCACTTAGCATGCAATGGACTTGAGACTAATTTCTACCCAAGATTTATTTCATATAATACTGTAAAGTAACTGGAGTCACTCCATCCAAAAAATTCAATTCTTTATCTTTTAAGAAGGATTAGCTGCATATATACTTTCAGTTACTGTAATGGGTTTGCAGTGTTTGCAAGCTTGAAAATAAAATATATAGGTGTCAGCTGTGGCTTTGTCAGCACCACTATCTTTTTGACTTGGACGACTAAGAAAGTTCCTGAGCTCAAAACGTTACCCCGTTGTATTATTGTGCGTTACATGACACGACACGACAGATGGCACAATGGGCTAAGTGTTCGGCTGGCAACCGGAAGGTAGCCGGTTCGAATCCCGCTTGGAGTGCATACTGTCGTTGTGTCCTTGGGCAAGACACTTCACCCACCTTTGCCTGTGTGTGAATGTGTGTGAATGTGTGTGAGTGATTGGTGGTGGTCGGAGGGGCCGTAGGCGCAGATTGGCAGCCACGCTTCCGTCAGTCTGCCCCAGGGCAGCTGTGGCTACAGAAGTAGCTCACCACCACCGAGTGTGACTGAGGAGTGAATGAATAATGCGATGTAAAGCGCCTTGAGTATTAGAAAGGCGCTATATAAATCCCATCCATTATTATTATTATTACATTGCCCAAAATGCTGCTTTTAGATGAGATGGTCAAATGACCCCTTACCTACTCTCAGCTTGATGAGGATATTGAAGATGAGGGGAGTTTTCCATTGTGTTATACAATGTATAATGCACATTGTATATTTCCCTTGGTCAATATGATTAAAATAGATTATTTGGATAATAGTAAGTTGTTATTTTGGGACCACATGGTTGTAAATTGGTTGCTGCATCTCCTACATTACAAGCACACTCTCCCAAACGACCTCTGCAAGTTTCCCCCTAATGCCTCTCAAATTAGCTGTGCCCCAATTTAGAACCTTGTGGGTCAGTCCTATCCTTCTCCATAACTACTTGAATTATGATCACTGGTCCCAATGTGCTCCTCCACTGACACTTCAATCACTTGTTCTATTTTGTTTCCCAAAAGGAGGTACAATGTTCCCTCGCTTGTAGGGCCATTTATATATTGGTCAAGAAAGATTATTTTGGTCACTTAACAAATTCTATCCCAATACAAGCCATTTACACTAGGGGGGGGGGGTCAATATTACGGATGTTGAAATCTCATGCTAATACCACCCTATTAGTTTTACGTCAATCTACAATCTCCCTATATATCTGCTCATCTAATTGATGCTGACTATTGGGAAGCTGCAAATACAATCCCCTAAAAGAGATAATTCCCTTCCCGTTTTTAAGTATACCCATCCTGCCTCAGTAGATGATCCCCCAAGAATATCCCCTCTAATCCTCCCTGACCGAAAAGCCAACCACCCCCTCCCCTTGCATCTCCATCACATCTATGTATCCTGGAACATTGAGCTGTCAGACCTGGCCTTCTCTCAGCTAGGTTTCTGTTATGGATATAATATCCCAGTGCCCAGGGCCAAACCACACCCTGAGTTCATTCGCCTTACCTATTAAACCTCTATTATTAAAATGAAAGCAGTTTAAACCAACTTCTATTGTTTCCGTAGTCCTGTTTGCTAATGTTGCTCTCTTTGACTACAGTATTTGTGACAGCTTTGGGTGTGATGGGTGCTATGTAAATTCTGGTCTTAATTTTGATCCACCCAGCCACATGCACTTCATTTGGTATATTGGAATTCAAGTGTAGTTTTACATACTTGTTATGTAACTATAATAGTTGTAATGATTCTCAGAAATTCCTTGCAATACAACATTCGTGAGATACCAGGTTTGCTCTTGTTGGTATCTTGTACAGTCTGTGAAACGTGCCAAAATAAATAAAAGGCCATATGTCAAAATAATTTTTTCTATTGATTTTTAACAGCTATGGTGGGAGCAGGCAAGATATATTTTGATGCCATTTCGAAGTTAGGAGAGATGAGTTCACAATCGCCAGTGTCCAGAGAACTGGGTAAGAGCACAAACTACCTGATCCTTTTTGTATCTCAACTGTATTTATAATCGTACTACTATTGTTAATATCATTATTTTATTCTCCTCACGCTCAACAACTTCCCAATCGTTCTTCACCCATCCACCCCAAGATTTTACCACTCGCCAAGGTGCAAAGTTACAGTGCAATTGATGTATGAACGCTCAGGTTTTTGGGATATGGGAATCGAACAGAACATCCATAGGAAGCCCATTCCATCACAGGAAGTACATGCAAACTCCATGCAGCGAGAAATCTGAGATCAAGAATGAACCTGATCTTCTGGCACTGAGGGACAGCGGTTCTATCAGCTGTGCCAACAAAGTGGAAAAAAAACAAGTTGCAGAGGGCAGGTTAGGGCGTATGGGAGAAAAGGAATATTCTCTGCACTGCATATTTTGATGCTTTGCAGAACACCTATATTCATCCTGCAATGGTGATCCTGCTCTTCCAGTTACCTGTCACTTTAGGGTGACACAGTGGCGCAGCTGATAAAGCTGCTACCTCACAGAGCCAAAAACCCTAGTTCGACCCTGACCTTGGGTGATGTCAGTGTGGAGTTTGCACGTTCTCCCTGTGACTCTGTGAGTTTCTTCCAGGTGTTCCAGTTTCCTCTCATATCCCAAAGACATATGGGTTTGTGGGCTTAAAAGAAGGACAAAAAGCGCTGGTGCAACTCAGCAGGTCAGGCAGCATTTCTGGACGACATGAATATGTGATGTTTCAGGTCAGGACTATTCTTCAGATTACTTCAGGGTTTGCAGGTTAATTGGCCTCTGTAAATTGCCCCTAATGTGTAAGGAGTGTATGCAAAAGTGGGATAACAGAACTAGTGTGAACAGGTGATCAATGGTCTGCGTGGACTATTTCCATGTTGTATCTTTAAACTAAATTAATTATCCATATCTCAAACTCTCTCGGACCTGCTAATCTGTTACTTCCCATACTGTTTCATCTAGACCCAACAAAAACAACAAAAGCTTGAAGCAGATCCTCATTTTCCACCTATGCACATTGCTTTCTTTGTGACTCAATACAGAACTCAGCAATTTCAGACAGGCAGTTTTTCTCTGGTTGTATCGGAAATGGCCAGTTCTTCTCAAATGTAATCCAACTGTAAAATTAACAGTTTGTCCCTCTCTGCATACTCTCTTGTTTTATCATTCCCTCTTCATGAGAGTGATTACACATCATACATACTTCATTGGCCATAAATTGCTTTGATACCTCCTGAGGTTATGAAAAGTATATAAATTGTTTTCACAGTCCCTTATTGTTTCTTGTATTATTTCTGCACACTTCCCTTCTCATCTTCCCTTACCGTGTAAAATCTGGCAGTATGGTAGCAAAACTAGACAAAGGCTTGTTCATTCACTGCCATGAATGGAATATTCTTGTTCAGCTCTTTCCAGGTCTGCCATTAGACAGATCTGGAAATGAATGTAAAAATCCACAGGGAAAAGCACATTTCCTTTCCATTCATCTCAGTTTGCTGACTACATCTTAAAAATAAAGTGTTAACACCATGCACATAGTTAATTTAATTGTTATACTGGGAGGGAGGTATTTACAGCATAAATTACAAAGAATAACGAAATATGTCATAACAATGTTATAATATATAAACTACTATAAATCCATTTTATATACGTATTAAAGCTCTTTCCTTTCATTTGAGGGCTCCATAATTTTGACCCGAACACTTGGGATTGAATCTTGATTTTACATTTTCAACAATGGCAACAGTATCTGTATCACTGTCGTTAAAACAAACTGCAAGTAAAGGCTATGTATGTGCATGGTTAACTATCATAGAACAGTACAGCATAGCAATAGGCCCTTCTGCCCATGATGTATGTGCTAAACATGATGCCAAATCAAAATCCTAGAGCAACCAACTGTAATGCCTATTTCCCAAGAATGACTGTTTTCCAGCCTCCAAGGCAAGTATGAAAAATGAAGTATTTATGAACGAGTATTTCTGTGAATATTTCAAAAATGTTGCAATATGGACCAAGCGCAGGCAAGTGGGACTAGTGTAGCTGGGACATTGTTGGCCGGGTGTGGATGAGTTGAGCCGAAGGGCCTGTTTCCACTCTATGACTCTAAGTGAATTTGTCTTATTGTCTTAAACCATAAATATTGTTCAGTACCCTATGGGTGCCTAACAGAAACAAATCTTCAATGTAGGTTATTACTCCTCCCACATTTCAAAATATTTGTTACAATTTTAAGTCTATCATTCAATTTATTCATCTTGCATGTTTCAATCATTATTTTCTATTGTGTAAAATGGTTACAATATTGGTTAATAAGCTTATATTTGTTGTTTCCCGGTTTACCATATGAAAATTCTTCAACATGATTGGCTGTTCACTCATCTTGAGTTATGTATCCCTATGGACTTCCCTAAGCTGATACCTAAAAACCTTTATTAAAGTCAATGGCATGGAAGCAGTTGACCTTGCTGACCATGAAGAAAGCTGCACACACTGTTGCTTTGAAGACTTCAGGCATTTTTATTACACATCGTTTTTTCACTATTTCAGATGAGCAGCAGATGAAATATTTTTTCTCAAATTGCTCTTGGTCATTAGTCTGTATGTATACAATGTAAATACTCCCAAGCAAGCTACTTTAACACTTGAGAAAGCAAATTTGCAGGGCAAATGTTACCATGGATCCATCTACACATTTTATACTTTGGGAACACTCCTTAGTCGAGTTTCATGTCCAGTTTTCTGATACTTTAAATAAATGACTAGTCATTGTGCAAACTGACCACTAATATTTATGAGAAGTCTTAGATATTTATGTTAAGGGATAAAAGTGCCTCGAGCCAAGAATTAACTGAAATTTGCACTGCACCCGTTGCTTTATAATTTCCCAATACATTTTACAACCAATTAAGTATATGTGAGCCTTAGGTACTTTTATAGCATTGGTAAATGCGCCAGTTAATTTGCACACAATAACATTTCAAAGAGATTAACTAAATACATGACTAGACTATTTTCCCCAATATTATTGATTGAGGGTTAAATAAAGGGCAAGACACCAGTGAGAAATCTATTGACCTACAATATACTATGAAATATTTTGTGCATCAAATTAAACCTGGCTATGTTTAACTTTCGTGTTGAAATTGTTAATAATACTGTGTTGAGTGGTAAGCATGCTCTGAATTTATAATCTCTGTGCTTAAATTTTTTAGGATTTACACTGTTAACTGAGATTGATATTGTTCTAAGAAAAATGTACCAACATTGTAATTTTTACTGAGTGAAGACAAGGCAGTTAACTGGGAATATTTTTAGTTCATTTATCCTGTGCCCACAATGATTTCATAAATAAGGGCATAAAGTACAGACCTGCTCCAACATATAGCAGTTGAGCAGAAAATATGATCACAGATACTATTGCAAGTATTATTTGTGCCACCATGAAAGTCCACAAAATTGGCTAGTGAATCACTTACTCTTGACAAGCAATGCTGTTGCCATACCATGTATCGTGATCGACATTCTGGGGGCCACCGTTGACCAGAATTGTATTGGTCAAGCCCCATAACCACAGTGAGTACAAGAGTGGGTCAGAAGCTGGATATCCTGTGATGAGTGACGTACCTCCTCACACTCTAAAGCCATTTCACTTCCTGCAAAGTACAAGTCAGGAATGTAATGGGATACTCTCCACTTGCTGGGATTGTAGTAATCATATTTGAGAACCTTCACACAGAACAAAATAGCCCACTGGATTGGTACTGCCTCTGTCACCTTAAGCATTAATTCACTCCACCACCTGCATAGAGTGGTTGCAGTGTCTACCATCCACAACTGCAATGCAGATACTTGCCCAGACTACCCCACCAGCACCTCCCAAACCCGTGACTTCTACCTAGAAAGGCACAGACTTGGGACAGATGGAAGTACATCCACTGGCATTTTTATCTTCAAACCACACATCGCTCTGACCTGGAAATATGTTGCGGTTTTTTAATAATCGCCATTTAAATCCTGGAACGCCCAATCCAGCACCACTTTGAACATACTTTCACTGGAAAAATTGCAGCAGTTCATGTTGCATCAAGTTGCCTTGCTTCTTGATGGAGACTAAATACTGGCCTTGCCATCAATGCTAGATCCTGAAAAGTATTAATAAATCAAAGCAAAATAAATAAATAAGAGGTTCAAGCTAATAATTATTCTTGCCAAAAAATTGGGGGGAAATAAATTAGTTTGCTGCATTTTGTTAATATAATCCAGCCAAGTGAAGAACTTTGTTACTTTCATGATTTGTGATTTGTAGAAAGTGAAAAAGCTCCAAGGATGTGAGGTGAGTCACTCACAGCAAGAAGCCCAGCTTCTGACTTGCTGTTGTAGCCACTAATTACATGGCTGGCCCAGTTTAATTCTGGTCAGTGGTGGCATCTAAGATGTTGAATATGAATATTTAAATTAGATGCTAAAGCTATAAGCAGAACATTTGTCTTGGAGAACCTTCCAATAGAAACCAGATATTGGCAGTCAATTGTGGTGTATTACCGTCAAGTAAACCATTGGCAGGATGATGGTCTCAGTACATTTCCATAATATTTTTGATTGAAAGGATTTGAGAAACATTACATCATGTCATGACACCAACCTAACTTTTCACAGTGTAAACAGGAAACTGAAAATATTAAGATATCCATCTAAAAAGCGTCTTCTGAATGAATTGGAAAGGTTGTGTTGAAAGGCAGTATAAATTTTCAATAACACATAATCTTGGGATTAAATGATGGTTTAATTGGATGTCAATTGATTTCAGCATCTATTTAAATTTTAATGTTTGGAAAGCTGTTTTGGAAATTTAGATATGCATTATAACATTGCTCCTAAAATAGTTATACAATGGGGCACATTCATCAAGTGGAAGCTATTATGAATTCTAGCAACAAAAACAGTTTTAACTAGTCACAATGCTGATGTTGTAAATTGGTGCTTGCAGAGAGATTCTTTGCTTGTGAAGATTTACTGGAGAAAAATTTAAATTTGAAGGTACTGTTGCACACTGGGATTGTGAATTTGGCTGTAATCCTTTGAAATAATTTGGGATTGTATTGTGCTATCTTGTCTTTGATCAGGTTTGCCTTTAAAACTGAGACACAAATTTCTCAGCTAGCTTTTTTGATCCATTGCCGATTGTCTAATTTATAGTTTTTTGTACTGAAAGTGAACATTAATGTTACTTTAACATTAATGTAATTTTCCGTGTTACCTACGCAAATCAAACCATACATGAGTACATCAATGGTGCCAAAAAAAAGAAACAGAGGAGAATATAATGTGATGCTACAGAGAAACTGCAGATAAAAAGTGCTTGGGCCACAATGAGGTGGATTAGAAGATTGGAAATTTGTCTTTAGCAGATGAACTGACTTTTCAAGAGTCTGGTAACAGCAGGAAAGAAGCTGTTCTTCAATCTGGTGATAGTGCTTTCAAGCTTTATTATCTACTGCCTAATAAGACAGGGGAGAAGAGAAAATCACCAGGGTGTGAGAGTAACAAGATCATGCTTTTATGTTGCTCCATTAATTTTCAACAGTTGCAAATAATGTGGGCTTCGGTGCGTTTCAGAAGGCCTTTGGATAAGGTGAAGATGAGATTAAAGGTATTAAAGGGAAAGTACTAGCATGGATAGCGGGTTGGCTGGATGGCAGAATGCAAAGAGTTGCAATAAAAGGCGCTTTTTCAGGTTAGCTGTCAGTGACTAGAGGAGTTCCACAAGGGTCGGTGCTAGGGCTGCTTCTCTTCACGTTGTATATTAATGATTTGGATAAGGGTATTGAAGGCCTTGTGACCATGTTTGCAGATGATGCTAATATAGGTGGAGGGGCAGGCAGTGTAGAGGAAGCAAGGACTGCAGAAGGACTTGGACAGGTTAGGAGAATTAGATTAGATTAGATTAGACTTTATTAATCCCCTTATTCAGGGGAAATTCAGATGTCCTTGCAGCACACTAATAAAAATACAACATAGCATTCAAGAAGAAGTTCAACACCAAACACAAAAACATCCCCCCACAGTGGTTCCCCCTGTGAGGGAAGGCACAAAGTCCAGTCCCCATCCTCTTGTCCACCCAGAGTCGGGCCTATTGAGGCCTCCACAGTCGCCGCCATGGCGCCCGATGTTCTCGCCGGGTGATGGTGCTCCGGCATCGGGAGAACCCCCAGCGGCTTGGGGTGCCAGGGACGGCCGCCTTCCCACCGGAGACCGCGGCTTCCAAGCCAACAGACCGCGCCGGACGGAGCTCCACACACTGGCGATCTCGGCGAGAGATCCCAGGCTCCGGGATGTAAAGTTCAGCGCCGCAGCTGGCCGCTCCACAGAACCGCGGCTCCACGATGTTTTCATCGGCGGTCCCAGCATACTGGAGTTCCAGCGCGGCGACCCAGGAAAGGCATCGCCCGCTCCGCAACAGCGCTCCAGCGCTGCGCCGCCGCCAAAGCCGATGTTCTGGCCAGGTCCCCTCAGGGAAACGTCGCTCCAGGACCCGCTGGTAGGCCGCGAGGACAGGTCGAAGACGCTGCTCGGAGGAAGGCAACCCCTCCGACCAGGTAGGGACTTGGAAAAGCAGTTTCCCCCTTCCCCCCCACCATCCCCCACACATAAAAAGATTAGACCCCCTGACTGCACACTTAACGTACTAAAAATAATAAAAAAGAAGGGGAAAAAACGGACAGCTGCAGGACAGGCAGCCGTTCAAGACAGCGCCTCCTCCGGATGGGAAGAGAAGTGGCAGATGAAATTCAGTGTAGCAAAGTGCGGAGTCATGCATTTTGGTAATAAGAATAGAGGCGTAGATAATTTTCTATATGGAGAGAGAATCCAGAAATCGGAGATGCAAAGGGACTTGGGAGTGCTGGTGCAGGACTCCCAAAAAGTTAATTTGCAAGTCGAATCGGTAGTAAGGAAGGGAAATTCAATTCTAGCATTTATATCAAGCGGACTGGAATACAAAAACAGACATGTAGTGCTGAGGCTCTATAAGGCACTGGTCAGGCCGCATTTGAAGTACTGTGAGCAAATTTGGGCCCCATATCTGAGGAAGGATACGCTAGCTCTGGAGAGGGTCCAGAGGAGGTTTACAAGATTGATTCCAGGAATGAGTGGGTTAGCAAATAATGAGCGTCTGACAGTACTGGGCCTCTACTCACTGGAGTTTAAAAGGTTGAGGGGGGATTCTCATTGAAACTTACAGAATAATGAAAGGCATAATAGAGTGGATGTGGAAAGAATGTTTCCACTGGTGGGAGATTCCAGGACCAGAGGTCATAGTCTCAGAATTAAAGGGCACTCTTTTAGAAAGGAGGTGAGGAGGAACTTCAAGGTAGTTAATCTGTGGAACTCATTGCCACAGAGAGCTGTGGAGGCCGTCAGTGGATATTTTTAAGGCAGAGATAGACAAATCCTTGATTAGAATGGGTATGATTGAATGGTGGAGTAGACTCGATGGGCCGAATGGCCTAATTCTACTCCTGGAACTTGTGAAAAAATGATTTATTATTATATCATTTACTTCTTCCCATCACATCCAGCAATTTATCATTTACATTGTTTTATTTTAAAATGAAATCGCACAACACACTGAGAGGACTTTGCAAGAATAATTTGTGATGGGTTAAATAATTCAGAGGCAGTTCTGAATTATAGCTCACAGAATTTTGATCTAGTACAGAAGTATTTATTTAAAGTCACTTGTAACTCGTGGTCACCCGAGTCCTAACAGGTATTTTTCCTAGTAGCTCTAAAAGAAAACTACTTATTTCAGATTAAAACAGCTTATGAATATGCAGATCCATATCTGCATAATTTTCACATCTTAGTGTGAAATGATTAGTTATCACTTATCAGTCTGGAAACTGTTTAAGCAAGGAGCCTGGGCACTTGCTTGGTATGATTTTCTAGAAATGTTAACTGTAAGAAAACTCCATTGGCATGACTGATTTTTATCATAATTTTAGTTTTTCCTATGCAACCAAACTATTTCAGATTAACAATGGTTCTAAAACTGAGTTTTTTTCAAGGCAAACTGTTTTAGGAAAGATTATTTTGCAGTGATATCTATTGGATCCACACTGAGAGACTACTAAAATCATTGGTTAATTCCAATTATTGAAAAGCAAAAAACTGCAGCTATTGGAAAAATCCAAAATAAATAAAACCAGAAAATGCTGGAAACGCTCATCAGGTTGGGCAGCGTCTGTGGAAAAAGAAACAATCTAGAGCTTGAAAGCGATGAAGGAGTCACAGGCTTTCCACAGTCTACTTTCAAGTCCTGCGTTTCCAGAATTTCCTGTTATTTTAAATCAAATTATTTTTGAGGCATGAATTTATCTCTGAAGATCAAAGTGTCGTGCTCTGACTTGTACCTTTTGCTACAAATATTACCAGTTTGGTTCCATTTGTTCAGAACTGTGAATATTTTATCTTAATGGGTTTTTCAGTGCAAATGTGCATACCCACTGTTATGATACAAAAGCATAATTTATTTAATGTAGCTGCTTGAATTTGTTTCTTGCATTCCATTTTGGTCAAGTTTTTAAAAAATATTTGAAGAATATATTATGCGATATCTTAACTGTTTATTCTGTAAAGTTTATGTTGTGCCATATTTAATTGTGTATATTAAACAGTACAGGCTGTGGCACCTGTTGCAGCTTTTGTGTCGTGTAAACTACAACTGATCAAACAGAACATATTAAACAAAATGGAAGAGTTTATTGTACCTTCAAAAATAAATTAGCTGAATGTTGAAACTTTCAGTGGTACAAATATTACCTGGTTTGTTAGCAATGACTACGGACTGCATCTGGATTATGAACTCCCAATGTATGTACAATCCTACATACGAACAAACTCCAATAATGTTAAATGATGTACATATATAGTTTGTTCCTATGTTTAACAGAACTAGTTTCCTCTATCTCTCCACTTTTAGTAATTGTTCTTTTCGCCTATTAGATGTCCATTACAATTCGGTGACGATACGGTTATCATATAGAATGTATTTTTAATGTACTTTCTGACGTGAGCAAAATTGACTTATGGACGTCTGCAAAAAAGGAATTTGTTATCTGGAGATAGTCTGTCATTACTATTGGTGTTGTGCTTTTGATTATTTGTATTATATAACAGCTATTCAATTTTAAGGTTGATCTGAAAAACTATTGAGACAAAAAGACATGGCAGATAAATTATAGTGTGACATCAGATGTATAGATAAAATGAGATGTTTGATTGCAATTAAATAGTTGCCTGAAAAGTGAAGCAATTTAAAGATTATATGGAGTCATCAATTTGAATGGGTCATAGAGAAAAATTCCTCTGCCAATCTAATCCTGCTTTGGTCTAGTTGCAGTAAAGAATGTGTGAATCATGATTCCTTGGTTTAATCAGAAAATATTTCTGGAAGGCAACCACTAAATTAATTTGAAATATAAAGCATTTATTCTGGAGCTTTGTTGGGTGCTAGTGTATTTTGTTTTGGAAAGGAATCATGAGAACCAAATAGAATTGTTACTTGACAGAAAAAGGTTGAAATGGGATACCCACTGCCACAATGTTGAGATGTAATTTAGAGGGTTTCAGATAGAAACTAAGGTAGTGCATGAGAGATGAAGGAATAGGAGGTGAAGTTGAAAGACGGAGACGAGGTACTCAGAATGATTTAGTGATGCATGTTTTATTAATGTCCTCTCTAATTGCAAAGTTATAATGTGCTCTGTGTAAATGGAATTCGTTCACAGTGAGCTAATATTATCTATTTGGAAGACTTGCTCGCGAAAGGGTTTTTTCTTGTTCTACAATTTTATGATTCACTAAACAATGGCATTTTCTTCTCCCAATTGCAACTGATTTTTACCACAAACCACTTTTCCTTTTGTATTAATGCATAGTGCTTCCTCAGCCTTGAATGCAATTGACTACTTATTACTGTGACACACATGCTGGTCATAGAATTGCCAACTAATCCACTGCCGAGGACTTTCTCATTTATTAATCTTGCATGAGTTTCATTACACAGCAAGGACAAAACAGACACTGATCATCAATGGTACTTTGAGGAAAATGATGAAAAAAAGTTAGCAAAACTCAAATGATAGTAGCTGGAAGTATGACAATTACAGTGATTTAATCTTGTGTTTCATATGGATTTAATCAACTGATTTTGCGTCATTTGAGCTTCTCAAATAGATTGCCGGGTTTGTAATGGCATACATATTTATCTTCCAAATCCACAATTTGCTTTCAGACAAAGATAATCAAATTCCATTTATTCCACTGTAATATTTTAAAAATGTTCATGGGGAAAAAAAACTGTCATGGATGGAATTAATAAGCAACAATTTGATTTCAAGCTTTACATTTAAAAAGAAATAGCTCAATCACATTCAAATAAAAGAAAATGCTAATGTCAGAATATACTTCAAAATTAGAACCAAAGTCTGACCAGAAAACGGTAGGTCAGTTTCACTTTCCTGTTGAACCTTTTGGCAGCTTAGAACAACATATGACTGCATTCACTCAAACTTAAGATGTTAAGTAATTGGAAATCTTGAAGAAAAAGAAAGTGATAGAAACACTTGGGTCTGGCAGCAACTGTGGAAAATATAATGTTTCGGATCAAAGACTGCTTCAGTTCTGTTGAAGAAACTTTGACCTGACACTTAACTCTCTTCTCTTTCCATAGTTGCTGCTTAACCTGCTAATTGTTTCCAGCATTTACTGTTTTATTTTTAATTAAAAATGTATGCATACTTTAAAGGTTCACTTTTGTGAAGTGTGTTGGATTACTCTCTAGATCCTGCCAAAAAATGAAGATTCTGAAAATATAAATGTGACAAATATTTTCTTTGAAAATAAAATGTGCTTATAGCTCCATTTATTCCCAATTCCACAGAAACTTTTAGTATTATGTTATCTCACTTCAGAAACAGTCAACCTTAAGGAATGAAGGAAATGTCTTAGTTGTAGACCATGACACTTCAGGCCTCAAAGCTTGAATTCATAGTGCTTTAAAAGAGAGAGCACATGTAAAGGAGTTCCTGTGTGTGTGAGTATGACTAAATCTCTGAATAGAACAGAGAAATTAAATTGGAAAATGTATTTGTATCTCAAATTTTAAAAGAAAGCTTGAGTTATGTTTGAAAATATTGAGTGCATTTACATAGGAAGGTACAGAATATCAATTTTCTCAACAGAAGATGGATGGATGGATGAATGAATTAGTTTTTTGAACTACTTTTTCTTAAACACACAGCCAATTTTGCCAACATGCTTAGCTGGAAAACTCATTCCAGAATGGATAACAATGCCATTTCAAATCACCTAATGCAAAGATTGTTGTAGGTAACTTACTGTAAATTTTGATTCCCCTCTTGAGACTATGTTAGCATCTCAGATGTATCTAAAACAACTTGAATCTAGTAATGTGTTCATTACTATCGAGAACACAACAATAAATGTGACAATATAACCACTGTCTATTTTTCAATAGTTTTCATTTTATTTTAACTGATAAATTCAGATTTCTGAATTTAATCGTAGAAAAATTATATGACTATCTTGCATAGTTCTTTTCACTACTATTGAATCTTGTGTGGTATTGCTTACTGGTAAAGGTGCATCTCCAGATTCTGGTGGGTTCCAGGATTAGTCAATTAATGATTTATTTCATATATTTATGTCTTTCAAAAGACATTTGGACAGATATATAGATAGGAAGGGTTAAGAGGAGTATGGACCAAATGTGGACAAATGGGACTGAACCAGAATCCCAACTAGGTCAGCATGGACACAGTGGGCCAAAGGGTCTGTTTCACTGCTGTGTGGCTGATTTTATGGTTTTGGGAGCTGATTGGACCACACACACTCGTAGCAAGGTGACATTAGCTTTGGAGGCACTAGGAACTGCAGAAGCAGGTATCTTGAACAAACCACAAAGTACTGGAGTAACTCAGCGGATCAGGCATCATCTGTGGAGGGAATGGATATGTGACATTTTGCATTGGGACCCTTCAAGCTACCTTTTATTTTGAATTGATTAATTAAAACTTGCAGTTGAGGGGTAATTACTCTTTCTGTATTCATTACTTCATCCATCCATCCAAATATTTGGTCAAAATCTTTTATCAGTAAATGGCAAGGAGCCGGTAATAGCTAAAAGGCATTGTATTGTCTTGACATTTTTTCCATGCAAGGCTCGCCTCCACTTATTTCTGAATCTTGATTAATTTGTTTGTTTAGTATAGTGTTGCTATTTCTGTGACCTTTAAGGTTTTACTAATCAGCTTGATCACCTACGTATAAACTCGCAAGAGGTGACGCATAGTTAATATGCCCATTCGATGAAGTTGTACAATCAAAGTGCTTTCCATATTTTTTTAATTAGCTACCATCTTTTTTGAATAATTACCCAAACAAGTACACTTGTGAAAATGTTGCACTCATTTTTCTCCATGGTATCCAGCAAACAAACTATTCATATAATTGAGATTTTTTTGTAGAATTAGTTGTGCAGTGCTAGAGTAATGCCCCGGTTCTCTTTTCTGTTTGTTATTTGCTGTTCATTTATCATCTCGCTCTATGTTAAAGAAATGAACGGTTAAATGCTAAATGAGCAGTAACCTTTTTTGTTTCCATTTGTTAATATTGATCTTTTTATGCAAAAGAGGAAATAAAAATGATAATTTCCTTCACTGCCACTTTGTTCAAATAGACATCCAAGGTAGTAATCTTGCAGAGCACGATTTCCCAACGAGTCTAAAATTAAAATTCCAGAAATCGGGAAATGTGGAGTGAAGGTTACAATCGGAGCAGTCACAATCTTTTTTTTATTTTTATTTTTTTTTATTAGAGGTACAGTAAATTACAATAATACACATCAGATATATCTTATTACATTTGTTGTACCACTTCGTTTTTCGAGCTTTAAAAAAGATAGAAATAAAAGTAGTAAGGAAAGTGAGCATGAATCATGAAGGTGCAGGAAAGTGTTGGGAAAAGAAAGCCCTTAGGGAAGAAGTTAGAGAAGGAAGAAAAGAAAGGAAATAAGACCCTAGAAAGAAAAGAAAAAAAAAGGAAAAACAATCGCTCTATTGTAACACAAAACTCGCAAAAAAGGATATACCAACCGTGTTTAAAAAAAAAATTTATTTTATACCCCCCGTTACCAGATCCTGGTACCATTTATATTTTAAATTACTATTGCACCTTATGCTTGTAATAGTTCCATAAATGCAGACCACGTCTTTTGGAAGTGGTCTGCTTTGCCTGCTAGGAGGAGTCTCATCTCTTCCAAGTGTAGTGTTTCGAACATGTTTGAAATCCACATTTTTATTGTTGGTTTTGGAGCATTTTTCCAAAATTTGAGTATAAGCCTTTTCCCCATTATTAGCCCGTAATTAAGTAAGTTCTTTTGAAACACGTTTAATTCGGGGTTACCTTCCGATAACCCACGGCTAGAATATTAACTAATAATATACTATCTACGAAATTCCAATTAACAAGGGGCAATAGACAAGGATGTTCATTATCACCGCTGTTATTCGCTCTGGTAATTGAACCTTTAGCTGAAAAAATTAGAACACACCTGGATATTTACGGTTATAATACAAAATATTCAAATAACAAAATATCCTTATATGCAGACGATGTATTACTGTATATCACAAAACCCCAAATCAGTATACCAAACATATTAAATCTAATTGAGGACTTTGGATCTTTCTCAGGATACAGAATAAACTGGAGCAGTCACAATCTTAACTGAATGGCAGATGGCTTATTCCTGCTGATTATTTTATATGTTCAATTCAATCTTCTCCAGACCAATATCCAGACCAATGGAATGCAATCACTATATTCCTCTTGACCTGCAAACTTCTTTTTGAAAGAATAATTGGCAAAAAACATTTTGGTGGAAGTAATAGCCTATCATCGGGACACGTCTTCAGACAATAAACTTCGGAATTATTGATAATGACTACTCCTATTTGCTAGAATACCCTTTCTCAAGATAAAATATATTTGCTTCAATATCAAATGCATGTTGGGGGTGACAAGCTGGCTGTTAAAATTTAGGCTTGTATATCATTGCATTTTTTAATTGGGTGATTTCCAAGCTTTTTTGGAGGGAATATATTGATGAACCTGAAGCTGGATAAACAGTAACATAATCTTACAACATTTAATAAATTAAATATTCTAGAGGTCAAAAGATTTAATGGTATTCTTTCCTTTTAACAATGTTTAGAGGTAACATTGTTACCAATGACAGGTCAGAAGCAGCAACTGAAGCATAGTTGTGAGATTACCTTATTTTTCCCAGAACTTCCAATTGCATTACAATTGAAACAGATCCTCTTATCCTCAGTTTATGGTTTACCAGTAAATATTGATGAAATTCATAGTATTGTGAATTATGTATGTAATTGGGTTATAAATTGCTGCAACCAACATGTCAAGAATTTGGACAAAAAAAAGGATTGCTCCATTCCTTGAATAAGTATGGAAATGTTTGCAGATAAGGAAGTTGGTATTTTCATCTGAATTGAGACCTACATGCCTAACCCTGACATGTCACCAAAGGGTGGCAGCTAGGTTTGCCAACTGTCCCGTATTAGCCGTATTATCCCGTATATTGGACTAAATTGGTTTACCTGTTACTAATCTGGTCGAGGGTACTGTTGGATCGGAGCGCCTTGTCCGGCCCCGCCTCACCTGTCCCAACGTAGTGCAGCCCATGGAGTGGAGCAGCAGCGCCTCGCTTGTGGGCCCCGTCAGTCGGCAGCCCGGCCAGCAGCCCGACCTTTGATTACCGCCGACACCACCACCCCTCCTTCTCATGGCTGATCATCGGTTCATGAGTTGGATGGGGTGCAGGACTTTGCGCGTGACGTCGCGCGCAGAGTCCGGCGTCCAGGCCAAAACTCAGCCGGCCCGCCGGCTGGGCTTTGTGTGCAGTTCAGCACCCAGGCCAACTCACCATTCAGCTAGCCATGGCCGAGTCGGTCAACAAATTGCTGTCTGGAATTTGTCCCTTATTTTGACCTTTTGTTCCTTATTTGGGAGTGAGAAAGTTAGCAACCCTAGTGGCAGCCCACATTCTTCAGCTTTTTCAAGTTACAGCTGTGATACAAGAAAAGTTAATGCCAAATGACTATCAACGTGAAAATAAAACAGCGAGTCAGGCAGCATCACCAGAGAACATGGATAGGTGACGATTTGGGTCATGACCCTTCATCAAACTGATTGTGGGGGAGGGGGAAAAAATTGTGACGAAGGTCAGGACAAAGCCTGACATGTCATAGATTGATACAGAGAGTAAGGGAGGGGGGGGGGGGGTGTTAATAGGCAGATGGTTGGACATAGGCCAGATATGTAAAGACAGGTGTGAGACAAAAGGATTGAAGAGTTGTGTACTGTGAAGCTAGAGGAAGGAATGTAGGAGGGAGGGGAGAAATAGGTGTGTCCAGGTGGAGCACGGGGGAGGGGAGGTGGTTTGGGGAAGAATGGAGAGAGGGAGGGTTTTGTAGTTATATGAATTGGAAAATCCAATGTTCATGTCTTTTGGGTAGGCAACATGATCTCTGTCAGCAGGAAATCCTGACTTGGCAGGGTTCAGGAAAAAAAGTGTTTTACATCCCAAAAGCTAATAAATATATTGTATTTAATTTCTCAGAATAATCAAATTCTTTAAACAAACAATGCTCCTCTTCAGCATTGTCATATAATATACAACATGTCACAAACACATGCAATCATTGTGCTCCACTTCCTCCCACCATAAAATCCTCCCACCTTCTGCTAGAACCTGTCATTGATGCTCATTGGACAAATATTGATGTTTGATTTTATTGATTTTTTGGTTGCTAGGCAGACAGATAAGATTGCTTTAGGGAGTGTCTTGCAAAACTATAACATCTTACTTATGAATTATATAATTGCAGAAGATTACTCTGGTTGACAAAAAAATTATTTCAACACAATAATGAAATTAAGGTTCCTTTGCAAATTGTCTATTGACAAATATATTGGCATGTTTAAATTTTCAACATTGAATAAATACTGGAGACAAGCTCTTCTGGGATTTTAGGTTTAGCTTGTAAAGGGCCTGTCCCACTGTACGAGATAATTCAAGAGTTCTCCCGAGTTTCCCCTGATTCGAACTCGGAGAATTACGGTAATAGCCGCTCGTAGGTACTCGGGGCTCTCGTGGACGTTTTTCAACATGTTGAAAAATCTTCACGAGCTTACCACGTTTCCCAAGTACCTGCCGTTAGCGTTACGAGCCACTAAGAGACGTCCCGAGCTCCGACTTACCCGCTACGTACATTCTATGTACTTACCACGGGTTTGATTTTTTTTAAACTCGGGAGAGCTCTTGAATTAACTTGTACAGTGGGTCAGGCCCTTTAGGATCTTAAGTTTAATATTCAAAATTCTACATATTAAAGTTGGCACCTGGCAAGTTTATTTATTTTTATCCTATCTGGAGGTTAAGGAGCTGGTCAAACTGAAGAAAATTGTTTAGCTTCTAAAATAAACTGCAAGAGGAACTCAGCTAATCAGGCAGTGTCTGGTGAGGCAAAGGGATGATCGATGTTTCTGGTCGAAATCCTATATCAGGACAGATGCAGGATCTAAATGCGAAACATCAGCTGTCCCTTGGCCTCCGTAGATGCTATTCAACCTGCTGAGTTTCTCCAGTAATTTGTTTGTCTTCAGCTTTTCTACCTCGGAATGAGTGATCTAGCAATGTGAAAAGTTTGTCTGGGCCCAATAAACCTGAGAAAATGACTTCGGCAAATTCAGTGTCCGTGTATCATGAGTGTTTGCACTGGGATAAAAAAAAGAAAACTGATAATATATTGCGGTTATGCATCATTGGTGGCAAGGGAGGCGAAGCTAACATTTTAGGTCATTAATCTTTCATCAGAACTGGCAAAGTGAGAAAATAAGCATGTTTTAATATTTTTAAGAACTTGCAGAAGCCTGAAATAAAAAAAGGAGGTCAGGCAGCATCTGTGGGGTGAGTTAACATTTCAGGTCGACTACTCCAGTCAGAACCTTCCTTCATAAATAATCAATTCCTCTGAGTATTTTCAGCAACTTTTATTTTTATTTCAGATTTCTGCATCTTATTTGCTTTTTGATTGCTCCTGGTTTTGCACTTGCTGTGGAAGACTTTGGAAGAAGTCCATCATTTTCGAACCAGTATTGTAGATATAATACCACGTGTAGCCAAGGAGCAAATATGAATCATGCAATTATGAATTCCCAAACACAAAACAGTAGCTATTTAAGATTTTTTTTTTCCCACACTTTTCTGTTTAGCTCAAGATTCGAAGACAAAGTTCAGCTTTACCAAACATGAAACTTGAGGAATAAATTTGCTTTTTCCAAAGCATGATTTTCTTTTTTAAATCCTAACATTAAAATATTTAGGTAAACCAGGTAGTTCAATATTGATGACTATTCTGATTTCAATCTTAGCTGGAGGAAGCATAAACTGTGGAAATAAGGAACTGCAGATACTGGTTAATACACAAATGTTCACAAAGTTCTGGAGTAACTCAGCGAATCGGGCAGCATCTCCGGAGAACATGAATAGGTGACATTTCAGGTTGAGACCCGAAATGTGGTAAGATGAGCATTGAGAAAATAAAATAGGACGGACATGGAATTCAGTAACATTTACAATGGAGAAATCATAAGCAAGTACTTTACTAAATATAAATGAAACAGCTTTGTAAACCTATTTTCTGTTTGCTCCCATAGGCCAAGTCTTAATGGATATTTCAAACGCTCACAAGAAACTCAACTTAGAAATGGAAGATAATGTATGTATAAGTTAAACACTGCTTTTCAAAATAGTTTGAAATTGTTTTTCCTTTGTAATCTTATGCAAGATTATAAACCTGATTATAAACCTGAAGGATAACATTAAAATACAAATTGAATTCTGGCACAAAATGATACAACATTTAGATAAAATGTTCTTCCCAGCTCTACCACTCTTGGTTACAACGCTTCAAGTATCTTAACAGCAAGTACCAGACCACCACCACTGTAAAAATATTTTTCCTCAACTCCTCTCCAATTTTTTCACATGCCTTGAAAGGAAACATGACCTTTCTAATTGCCCATCAATGCCTGAGCCTCTGCGATCTCTGAAATGAAGATTTACGATTGTGGTATTTGGTAGGAAGTTCCAGAACCTAGACCTAGGGAAATTGAAGGTAGTGTTGTTCCTATGAACTAGCTGCCCTTGCGTTGGGGGTGATGTCATAGATTTGGCAGGTGCTGATGGTATACACTGCAGTCATGTGTGCAGTGGTGGAAATGAATAGTTAAGATGGTGGATGAGGTGCTTATCAAGTTGACAGCTTTGTCTTCGGTGGTATCAAGCTTCTTTAAAGTTATTAGAGTTGCATTCAACCAGGCAAGTACAGGGTATTATATTGTGCCTCTGACTTTTCCCTTAAATATAGTGGAAGGTGTTGGGATATCAGGAGGCGAGTCACTCACTGAGGATGTCAAGCTTCAGTCCAGCTCTTTTAGTCATGATCTGGTTGAATTTTCATAAATGGTGTCCTTTCTGTTTCCCTCCATGCTCTTGACTCTTAACTCTTGATTAATGATCTCAGACCTAAATTGAAAAGGCTGTTTAGCTGTTGCAAGTTATTCGTTAGAATTGTTTTAATTATTGCATTTGAGTCAAGTTAAACCTAAAATATTGCTTTTTGTCTAGTTGCAAAATTATTTTGAGAACTTGAGAGCAGAATGCTTACCTTCCCTTTCATTAAAAAAAGATATATAAAATATTAGTGATTCTTGAGTGGAAGGCAAAACAGTTTTTGAGCATGCACAGAATCAGCACTTATTTAAAGGATCCCAAATCAATTTATTAGATAAATTCATCTTCAAGAGAGGAAGAAATTCATGAACTCAATTACATAGCATAGTTATAAGCATATTATAATTGAAAATTGGTTTTGGACCTTGTCTGATCATTCTCTTTACATTTGGTGCTATATGGAAAACAAATCCCAAGAGGATCCATCGCTACTTATCTTTCATATTTTTGACATCCCCTCCAACCACAATGCTGACCACTCAAATCCTGGCCTCACAATCCAATTGCCTCATATTCTTCACCTTCACCATGAAGATGACAACTTGCACCAGCCTCTTGCCTGCTCACTGTTGATCCCCTTCGTCTCTCCCCATCTCTCATCTAAATTCAGTGCACTAGAATTTCTAGGCCTAGGTATATTTGGGCCTTATTTAAGTAATTTTCTTTCTTCTGTTGTTGTAGTTTCTTGTTATATCTTTAAGAAATATCTTTTTCATCTTGAAGTTTAGGAAATTTCATAAAGACATAATCGGTGAATTGGAGAAAAAAACGGATCAAGATATGAAGTACATGAATGTAAGTACCTAATCTATTCAATTGGAACCGTTTACATAATTAATATCTAACTCATTGTGAACACTTGATCTTGCGCAACTAAACATTTTGTCAATCATGGAATTATACAGCTTGGAAACGGGCCCTTCAGGCAAGCCTGTCCATGCTGATCAAAGTGCCTACCTGAGCTAGTCTCGCTTGCCTGCAAATACCTCGAAACCTTTTCTGTCCATAAAACTGTCCAAATGTCTTTTTAAACATTATAAACATACCACCTCTGCAACTTCCTCTTGCAGTTCATTCCATACACACACCACCGTTCATGTGAAAAACCTGCCTGTCAGGTTCCCTGTTAATCTTTCCCCTCTCATCTTAAACCCGTGGCTTTAGTATTCGGCTCGCCTATCCTTGGAGACTGGCCATCCAGCTTATTTATGCCTCTCATGAATTTATAAACTTCTATAAGCATCCCCTCCTCCCTCACTTCCTTTACTCCAGGGAAAACAATCCCAGGCTTTCAGGGAACCATGTAGTTGTGCCCCGGGTGTCTCTGCCTACAACATTTCTCAGGGCCCTGCCATTGTGTAAGTTTGCCCTAATTTAAATTCCCAAATGCATGATTTTGCACGTTCAAGTTAAATGCCATTTGACATTTCTTTGCCCACTTTCCCAATTGATCTTGATCCTAGGCTAACTCGTTCTGGATCCCAAGTGATCTAACCTTTCTGACCGGTCTACCACGTGGGACCTTGACAATCAAATTTGTGACATGTTATTTCCTATGCACAAGGCAATGTCCCTAATAAGTCCTTGTTTTTTCCAATTGGACGTGGAGCTGACCTCTGAACATGCAGTTCCCTGGCTTGCCCTTAGAACTCTCAGGAAAATGTGATTCCTGTTTTGTTGTTGTCAGGGTATCATGGGCAGCAAGGATATGGAGGAAAGTGGTGGGTCAGCCATGATCTTAATGAATGGCTAAATAGACAAAAGGGCTAGATAGCATATTCATTTTTCCTATGTCTATTCCCATTACTACAACTATGACAGAAAAACAGTCTAAAACATACTTTAATAATATAAACCTTCAATCCATGTACCTATCTCAGAATATCCTCTTTAAAAAAGGAAGATACATCTGTTTATTGGAGTGCTACACAACTTAATTCTCAGATGTGATCATTTTATAAGAAAAACAAAGGGTAACAACAGCCAGGATCAGCAATAACTGTCTGGTTGAAATAAATGGAAGGGACTATCCCAACATTTAAGAAACAGTTAGACAGGTACATGAATAGGACATGTTTGGAAGTATATGGACCAAATGCTGGCAGGTGGGACTAGTGTAGCTGGTGTGGGCAAGTTGGGCCAAACAGGCCAGTTTCCACATTCTATCTTTCTATGACTCTAAGTGCTTATCTGAATTTAAGTTGGATGAATTAGGCCAGCATTGAGGTTAGAATCCCTGTAAGAACTTCAGCAGTTTTTAATTCTCTGCCAATGCCCTGCAAGATATTATAATAAATTGGCCATTCAAGGCATGCAGATTAATATGTTGAAATAATTTTCTTGCAGGCAACTCTTAAAAAATACCAAACAGAACACAGAACTAAATTAGATTCCCTGGAAAAGTCTCAAGCAGAACTCAAGAAACTTCGAAGGAAAAGTCAAGGAACGAAAAATGCTTACAAATATGAAAATAAAGAAATGGAGGTAGGTGTTAAGTCCATCATTGAATGTCTAACAAGAGATGCTCTCCCATCTTCATCCACGATTATTTAGAGTCTAATGTATTAACTTTCCTCTGTCTTGCTCCTTTCGTACATGACTAATACTGGTTTATTTCTAGGATGCACTTTGCCATTGTACAATCTTTAATTATGAATTGCATGTGATTTTCAGTCAGGGCAACAGTATGAACATTGAAAATAAGTATGCCCGACGTAAAGAAGCATGTGATGACCAAAATGTTGGAAAATGTATGGGGATCAAGTAAGGATGGTATCAGACTTGTTTGAGATTTAAACTAAAACTAAAATACATTTCTTGTGAATGGTGAAAATGGAAGAATGAAGAAGTGAAGAAGTGTTTCTCAGACACTGGATGAATAAAATTCTGTCATGTGAGGCGGATATGAATTGTGTTGTAGTGGTACAATGGAATTCTCACATTAGTCATCTGTGGTGCAAATAACAATAGGTTTGCTACCTGAAACCACAAGCCATCCGGAAGTGGCGGCGCTGGTGAACGGCTGCGGCTCGCCTGCAGTCCGTTTGTCTTTACTTTTTTGTGTTTTTTTTCGTTTTGTCTAGTTAAGTTTTTGGTTTTTAGGTTGTGTTTATGTGGGGGGGGGGGTTGAAACTGGGCTTGCTGTCTCTCCCTTCAGGGGAATGCGACTTTTTTGTCGTATCCCCCTTCTCTGCCTCCGTCTGCGCTGAGGCCTAATGGCGGAGCTGGCGACCTCGAGACTCCGGAGGCAGCCAGTCAGGACTCACCCTGGGCTTGCTCCCGTGAGGGCGGCCCAGCTCGGGGCTGGAACGGCGCTCCCGTGAGGGGCTGTGACGCTCCCGTGAGGGCGGCCTGGCGAGGGGCTGAGACTCTCCCGTGAGGGGCTGTGGCGCTCCCGTTGGAGCGGCCCATCCTGAGGGTGGAATGGCGCTCCCGTCGGAGCGGCCCAGCTCGAGGGTGGAATGGCGCTCCCGTCGGAGCGGCCCAGCTCGAGGGAGGAACGGCACTCACGTGAGGGCGATCCGGCTCGGGGCTGGAACGGTGCTCCGGTGGCTGGGACGGCGTTCTGGCGGCGGTGACCTGAGTCCTGGGTTCAGCCGCGGGCCAGCGGCTGCATCTGCTGGACTGGAGGGCGGCAGCTTCGACCACCCCGGGCCACGGTGTTTGAGCCAGCCCGTTTGCGGGGTTCGGTGAGCCGCGGGACTGTTTGTGCCATCGCCCGGTGGGGAATCGCCTCAGCGCAGAGGGAGAAGAGGAGGGAAGAGACTGCAGCCCTAAGATTTTTGCCTCCACCACAGTGAGGTGCTTGGAGGATACACTGTGGTGGATGTTAATTTGTGTTTAGTGTTGTTTATTATTGTATGATTGTATGTATGACTGCAGGCCTGCAGGCCTGCAGGCACGAAATTTCGTTCAGACCGTAAGGTCTGAATGACAATAAAGGAATTCAATTCAATTCAATCTGACACTATAGTATTGCAATTATTTATTGTAATCAAAGCAGTCTTTTCTTTGTAATCACTTTTCTGGCCACTCTCCTATGTTGATAAGCAGCTTTCTGAGTTAAACATAAAGCTAAATACTGCAAATCTGATATAATTAGAAATATTGGAAATTTTCAGACTAAGCAACAATCATTGAGGAAAGTAGATGGGATGTTTCATGTTCATGAGCCAGGCCTTTAAAGAATTTAGAAAGTTTCAATTAAATCTCTCATTCTTCTGAAATCTACATAATACAGAACTATTTGACCTTAATTCTCCTCTCAGTGACAAACCTGCCATTGCTCGAGCTAATCTATAGATTTTTTACTATATTCCATCAGAAATGACCTGGATAGGTAGAAAGAACACTAATTTAAAGTATGTCATAGAGTCATACAGCGTGGAAACAGGCCCTTCAGTCCAACTCACCCAAGCCAACCAACATGCCCCATCTACACTGGTCTCACCCATCTGTGTTTGGCCAATAAGCTTCTAAACCTATCCTGTCGATGTATCTGTCCAAATGTTTCTTAAATGTTGTGATAGTACCTGCATGTGTGATGGAAAACTTAGGAAGACAGTAACTCCTGAGGATAAATTAGAGCTCAAATGAGCTTTGACAGTGAAATGGGCAAACAGGTAGCAGATGCAATTTATTTTGAGTAAATTTGACATGATGCACTGTGGAAGAAAAAAAAAAGCAAGCATTCATGTGATGTCCTTTACACCATTTTCAGAAAATCCTAGGGGCTTGAACTTTTGAAATGTAATCAATGATGTGATTACATTTCAAAATCACTTATGATTCCTAAATGTTTCACAGTTTAGGGAAATATGACAGATAATTTGTAAACGGAAGCCTTGGCTATAACAGCTATTTAATGACTAGAAATTTATTTTAAAATTCACTGATTGAGGAGTATCTCCCTGCTGTTCAAAATGAGGTTATTTACATTATCCTGACAGCAGTTGAGCAACAATACTGCAGGACTCCCTAAGTGCTGTATTAAGGCAGCAGTTCGCTGGATTTAAGTTTGCATCCACGACCTTCTGATTTGGATGAGAAGTCTTCCACTAACCCACAGGTGGGCAGTATAATAATAGAAGGATCTGGAGTTGCATCTTCATGGTTCCAAATACCAGTCCAAATTGATAAGGCAATTGAATCTTATGAAGTACAGTTCTTGGCTTTGTAAATAGGGGACTGCAGATGCTGGTTTACAAACGACAGTGCTGGAGTAACTCAGCAGGCCAGGCAGCTTCTCTAGAGAGCATAGAAAGGTGACATTTGGAGCCGGGAGTGTTCTTTAACAGAACTTCAAAGTAGGCATTCTGAGGAGAACATCTTCAAAGTAGACATTTTTAGAAACATCACTGCCTCTATTTTCTCCTGAGATGCTGCCTGAGTTACTCCAGCACTCTGTTTTGTAAACCATCAACTGCAGTTTCTCGTTTCTACATTCCACTGTCCCACAGCAAAATCTCCTTAAGGTATGCCTACTTTGAAGAATTTCTCCTGAAGTGTCCTGTCCCAAAATGTCACCTATCCATATCCTCTTGAGATGATGCCTGACCCACTGAGCCACCCCAGCACTCGGTGCTCATTTGTAAATTGGGGGAATAAATCAAAGTAGTTGTGCACTACATTAATCACTAGCTAAGGCTCCATTGGACTACTGTGCATCATATCAGTGAAGGTCTAAAGAGTTGTCCAGCAATTTCTTCAATTACAAGACCTTCAATTACATGGTGAGATGGGAGAAATTGTAATTTTTCTCCTTAAAGTAGAGAAGATTATGGGGTTTCCAATTGAGGATTGTATTGACAGGGAGAAATGGGTTCCTCTGTGAGTTGATAACAAGATAAATGGTTTAAAGGTAAAATTATTTATTTAATTTCTCCATTTGGGATTGTTCTGATTTGTAGTGTACTATGTGAAAAATTGCAGAAACTTTCCTTTAACTCCCAAGTGAAATTTCCGAAATAAACTTCAACTAAATATACTTGCAGCGTTTGGGACAAAGCTTGTATATTGCATTAAAATGATTATTCAAAGAGCACAATAAATCAAATGTCATCCTCTTGGCCTGCAAGTTTCTAATGCTGTAATTATGCACATATTTTGTTCAGAATTTTTCTATAGTGCATTGTAATTATACATTGTAAATGAACATTGTCAACATGCAACTCTTTGTGAATAGCAACGTGTGAAATAACTTTTTTTTAATTCGGCCTCCAATATGTGTCATTGTGAAGTTTTCATTTAATGCTGTGCATTCAGTTTGCTTCCTTCCTAATCTATTTGAATATTTTTGATGACTACATAGAATGTAATTGTAATTGCCATTCATTCACATCCTACCTTTGTATCCAGATAGGCTTGCCAAATGCACAAGATCAATTTTAATATTTTTTACTTCCCCACCCATGAAACCCACAATTATGAGTATAGGCAAGGGTGGGGTAGTGATGATGTTGAAGGTGATTATTCAGGGTGTGATTGTCACTTTTGCAACCGCAGCTAGGGATGGGCGATAACTACCAGTAACGCCCACAACAGGAGAATAAGTAGAACAAAAACAAAGGGATACCAAGTATAGCTACTCTTTATTGAGACAGTGAGGATTGCACATCTTACCAAATTTATATAGCTTTTTGTTAAACATTTTTGACGCAATTTTATTGAGAAGTTTTTGCAGCTAGAACGGGAATGCTCAAATTTTCAATTCCATGAATGTTTCAAGCTGTTTTCTTTTAGTAAATGGTGTCTATTAAACTAAATGCAATTTGAGCACATTCAATATTATGTGTATACTTTTTTCTCTAGTATGAATGCTAAGACTGTCATTTTAAAATAGTCAAGTGACTTTATCCCTGGGCAGAAGCCCTACCGTTATGGCAAGACATAAAGTTAACTAATGCATATTGTTTCCAGATTACTATTGATTGAATTCTGCCCAGCTCTACGGATTTACTATTTGTATAGAGCAAGAGTTTGGATAGTACATTTAGGAGATGCATGGTGAACAATTTGTTTATTATTATGTAATCTTGCACCATGCTTGTATAATGTTTTTGATAATTAAGCACAATTTCAGCTTTTTAGAATTTTTAAGTTCATAACTTCGTATTGATCACATTTTGGTGAAGTGTAGCTTAATTTAAAAAATTTATGTATGAAACATGCCCATTTTATAAAGAGGGTGCAGATTTGCGTCACTGTCATCTATTTGTCCTTGAAGAGAAACCAAGAACTGGAAAGTGTGCACCTTGCCTACAAATTGGTTCTAATAATAGATCATAGATAGGAGTAACAGCCTAGAAATCATATCCAAATTAACGTGTGGAGGTATGGTAGAATTTTCACTGCTATTTTTCTGACATGTATGTATGACATGATAATCTTTCATGCATTAACAACAAAGTAAAAACATAATTGAGTAAAGCCACTAAATTATTGCTGTTCTGTTTATAACTGCAGATTAAATTGTCTTTATTCCTAATTAATTCCTATGCCTGAGAGAGCAATATTTTAATCTGAAATTGGCCTCTGATTATCCCTCATGATCCCTCGTGTTTTCACACGGTTCCATTTTCAATAGCCAGTTTGGGGGTATTTTTAAATTTAGATTAGTTTAGAGATACAGTGCGGAAACAGGGCTTTCGGCCCACTGAGTCCGCACAGATCCCCGTACATTAACACTATCCTACACTGGGGACAATTTACACCCATACCAAGTCAATTTATCTACAAACCTGTATGTCTTTGGAGTGTGGGAGGAAACCGAAGATTTCGGAGAAAACCCACGCACTCACGGGGAGAACGCACAAACTTCTTACAGACAGCACTCTTAGTCGGGATCGAACCAGGGTCTCCGGCGCTGCAAGCGCTGTAAGGCAGCAACTCTACCGCTAAGCCACCGTGCCACCGGCAAAATCTTTGGCTTCTGAAATATAGCCCAATATTGGAAATATTTTTTTTTTAAATTTGACTATTCAGAGTACTGTTTTAGAAACAAATAAACTTGCATTAAAAGTAGTTCTGATATAATAAATGTGGCAATAAATCTAAGTACTTGATTTTGGGAGAAACCAGGAAGGAATAATTGTGATCTGGTAGAAATTGCTATATACTTTATGAAGGAACAGATTGACATTTGGATCTTTTCCTTCCAGTTTCTAGCAACTATCAGTACGAGGGAAAGCGACATTCAGAGGTTCATCACTGATGGCTGCAAAGAGGCATTACTTGAAGAAAAAAGACGGTTCTGCTTCCTAGTGGACAAGCATTGCATTTTTTCCCAAGACCTAAGCAATTACCATGAAAAGGTCTGTATATAAATAATTGTGAAACAATTGAATTTTTCTGTGTTAATATGTATTGGAAAGCATTAAAATTATGTTCAAAATTTGAACCATTATTACTGTAAGGAACTGATAATAGCCATAATTCATGTTTTCTTCTGCACTATTGTTGGATTGAGAGCCAATATATGTGGTTGCAAATGTCATTTCCAGTGAGATGAGATTCTGCGATAGGTGCAGGAGTAGGCCATTCGGCTCTTCGAGCCAGCACCGCCATTCAATATGATCATGGCTGATCATCCCCAATCTGTACCCCGTTCCTGCCTTTTCCCCATATCCCCTAACTCCGCTATTTTTAAGAGCCCTATCTAGCTCTCTCTTGAAAGCATCCAGAGAACCTGCCTCCACCGCCCTCTGAGGCAGAGAATTCCACAGACTCTGTGAGAAAAAGATCGGTAGCTGATAAGATCGGTAGCTGACCAGGAGAGCATTCGAAGTAAGTCTAGAATTGTGGATGGCACAGTAACATACCCGATAGAGCTGCTGCATCACAGCGCCAGAGACATGGGTTCAATCCTGTCCTCGAGTCATGTCTGTATGGAGTTTGGACTTTGTGACTGCGTGCGTTTCCTCCGGGTGCTCCAGTTTTCTCCCACAAGCCAAAGACATGCGGGTTTGTAGGTTAATTGGCACACAACAAAAGCTTTACACTGTACATTTGACGATAAAATAAACTGAACTGTAAAATATCCCTTAATGTATAGGGAATGGATGAAAAAAGTGGGATAACGTAGAACTAGTCTGATTGGGTAATTGGTTGTCTGCATGGACTCGGTCAGCCGAAGGGCCTGCTTCCATGCTAATTCTAAACTAAACTAACAAAGTGAGATTTTCAGCAATAGATGACCTATGATAGAATCGGAGTCCAAACATTATGGAGGTGGAAATTAGTCTGGTATTCAAGCAAGTGCGTGGTTGAGATATCATTTTGCATCAAACACGAAACGCTAATATGCCAGCAATCTGGTTCGGCTTCAGACAATAACTAGGGATGGAAATGGTGACAAGGGAACGGAGTTTATGCCGTGAAGCGCAGGCTAAGAAATGGTAATTATTAAAATGCATAGGTGTAGAATGTGGCACTGCACTAATTATAAACTAACCCATCCTTTCCTTGTACTCTGAGGTACTTTTATGAAAATGAAATGATAATTTCCATCTAATGACCATTATATAATGTTTTCACTTAGGCCAATGGACTTCTTCGTGCCAAAATAAATATTTGGCAGGATAAGTGCTTGGATGCCACAAACGTGCCGGAGTTCTTGAATGAAGATGATAACAGCTTCCCATCATATCCATCCAAAACTCCTCAACCTTCTCCAATGATAGGAAGATACTCTGTGAGTAGCTGACTTTGGCAAGAGAGGAGGGAAATGTTTATTAAAATATCTTTGTTATACATGTAATTATAAAATCCCAAATAACAGTATATTTTCTATATTTTATTTTTATCCTTTAGAATTAGGAGTAAATGTGGAATTGTAGGACAGGCTCAAAGGGTTTTATGTTCCATTTGGCTAGTTCAAAATGAGACAGACAGAAAAAAGGAAATTTCAAAGAAGGATGAAGAAGGGTCCTGACCTGAAACATTGCTTATTCATGTCCTTTGTAGTCTAAACTACAAACCAGTTAGCTTAACATCTGCCACAGAAATAAGTTAGATGTTGTTATTGAATACATTATAGTCGAACACTGAGAAAAGTTGAAGGTAAGGTTTTGTGAAAGAAAAATCATGCTTTCCCATCTTTTTGAGTTCTTCATGCATTATGATAAAAAATGGTTGTAAGCGAGTGAGCTAAGTGGGCTTCATAGACTAGCTAGTCCTGTTCTTGCCCAGTATCCCCACAGGTACTTTCTAGGATAGATATTAACAGGGGAATCATAATTATCTTTTCTCTTTTGGTGAAGGTGATTATTTTATTCTGACTGCATGAAATGAGTAAAACATTATTTCCTCCACTTGCAAATAATGTAATAATCATGGAAAAGTTATTATCTTTATTTGTTTAACGTCTTAGAATTGTGTAAAGATACAATTTGTGGGACAGAGCTTAAGGAAGACATAATTTCCTGATTTCCAAATGCGATTCAAAGCTCTGTTTTGGATGATGTTAAAAATAGCTTCTGAATTCTCTGAACACTGAGTAATTCCGAGTAGAAAACTCCATCCACCATACAGAACTTAAAATAAATGTCTTTATCCGTAGGATCTTTAAACATTTTATTTTGCTTGTTCAAAACAATTAAATCTTCAGGCATACATAGCTAGTTAATAACTGTTTCCTGTAATTAGGGCTGGTTACTTTCAATAACGTCAAATTCTCATGGGAAATTCTTAGTTCAAAATAAATATTTGACCAAACATTTCTAGTTAATGCTACAAATCACAATGGTGTGATGGTGCTTTACAATTCAAGACCTGCGAAAGAGACAGTGGGGTTATAGATAGAAAAGAAGATTGATTTTCAAATAATTAGTTGCACAGTTTAAAACAAATTCCAGTGAAACTTTAGTTGCTATGAAATTCTGTAGGATTTTAAAACCAATTGGAAAATAGAAGAAGAGAATTTCTTTAGGCAAAAGCATATTTTTGTGATTGTGTACATTTGGCAAAACAAATCGGTGTCTTGTTTGTTTTTCATTCTGGTATTTCTGTGGTACAGATCATGCTCACCCCTCACTATTAAACTTTACAGAAGGCTTCCTTAAATTTAATTACACTTTATTCTCTAAACAAATCCTGGGGCCTAATGAGGCAGGCACTAATCCTAAGGAGTGATGTTAGCGCATTAATACTAAATTATCGTGTTCTTGTTAGTTTCTAATAATACCATTATTTATATTCCCAGTTATTAATGTAGTACAGATGGGTCTTGTTATCATGGTCAGATGTCACTATAATAAAATAAACTTTAACATGCATAATGTCTAAGTAAAGGTGACCAAGCTCCCATCTTTTAACAAGATGTTTATCAGGCCCTTGTTCTTTAACATGTGTAGAAGAAAGAAATGCCCCAACCAGAAATGTTTTCATGAAGATATACCAAACTATTTTAAGTAAGCAAGAAAATAATGATAATGGTTTTCCAGGTACATGATCCTACATTACAGAACAATATAAAAATACCACCAGCTCCTCCTGGAAGAATTCAGAAAAGTCCTCTGCCAGATATGTTCAACCACCCAAATGCACAGCGCATAGCCTCGATTGAGAGAAACACCGAATCCACAGGTAAGGAGTGGAATCTAATAAATACCCCCTTAGTACCAGTAGAATCTAAGCAAGCTTGTCTACTTGATCCATTATTAATGTGACCTGTGCATTTCCATGCAAACCTGTACATCAACCATTGATTACCAATCTCTAATTATCAGTGAGAGATTTGTTGATCTTGAGGGATTGAATATGTGCTGGTTCAATCTGCATAATGATTGTTGAGTTTATTTTACAATTTACCTGTATTACATCAATACTAGAAAATTGACACAAAAAGCTGTAGTGACAGCAGGTCAGGTGACATCTCGGAAACTCATTTTCAAACATTCCGACATTCTGACGCTTAAAGGTCACCTATTCCTTTTCTGCAGAGATGCTGCCTAACCGGCTGAGTTACTCCTGCTTTTTGTGTCTACGGTATAAACCAGCATCTGCAGTTCCTTCCTACACATTACATCATACAAGATTATTTCAATTGGTATTAAGTGAAGCAAGATTACCTCTCGGGGGTGATCATTTGCTTAACATTTGTTTTTAAAGTAAATCTTGCAGTTTTGGATAACTGGAGATGTTAATATTCTGCTGGATGGAATCACAGTTAGTTTCTTTATGATTTTGGAGCAGTGGATTTCATTTGCAGGAAGTTAGCTCAGTGACTTCTAGTGTATATGTTGACGAACATATAAGATAAAACTTCCTCGTGCTGGAAAATGAAATTAAAGTATACCGTACTGTTTACTAAGACATCTTAAAACTCTTGAACTATCTGAAATGAAATTTGGCTTATTTGTTTCATTCTACAAAGTAATTGCACAGAAAAGTTTAAGGTATAACTTAAGGATTGGGAATTCTTACTTTTCATTTTCTTTAAAAAAAATATTATAAAACTTTTAATTTCAAGCCAAGTGAACATGTTACATAAATTCATTCTGCCGCTTTTAACTAACTTGTTATGTTAGAGTTTGTAATTGCCCTGAATTGAATTATAGTTGAATAATTGAATTTGTTGCAATGATATGATATCGGTATTAAAAAGATCTTGCAGTAATGAATTTAATGTACTTTTTCTACAGAGGATATCGGTCTATCAAGATCCATTTCTGTTGCAACTGGACTGAACATGGTTCAAAGGCCAAAAGTGAAAAGCATTTTTCCACACACTGCAGGAAATAACAAGAATATGTTGAGCTTTTCAGAAGGGGATGTACTAACACTTCTAATACCAGAAGAAAAGGATGGCTGGCTGTATGGAGAAGATGATATAACCAAACTGTAAGTTCTCATTTGCCTTAAATCATTACAACATAAGAATTATTATATTGGTAATGCATTAAAAATATAGTAGAAGAACATTCAACAGTTAGCTACGAACTGCTGGGGTAACTCAGCGGGTCAAGCAGCATCTCGGGAGAACATGGATAGGTGTATTTTTGGGTAGGAACTCTTCCTCTGTCTGAGGAAGGGTCCTGACTTGAAATGTCTTACATCCACATTCTCCAGAGATGCTGCCTGACCTGCGAAATTACTCCAGCACTATGTCCTTTTGTGTAAGCCAGCATCTGCAGTTCCTCGTTTCGACACTAAACAGACATTGATTCACTCCTCAATGAGCTTGACTGCATTTTGTAACCTGCCATCTCTCTTTTGAACTGACACTGTGCAAAGAACATTTTATCAACTTCAATCCCATTCCCACCCCAACAGATAGGCCCCTAACAGAGAGAGTTTATAGCCAATACAGTTGGACCTTTCCTGTATCTTAAATTTCCATTCAGGCATGTAGGACTTGAGACACGAGAGATCCTTCTCCCTAAACACAATCCAACAGAACCTAAATTGACTGGAGATGCAGTTTGTGCCATAATTGCTATTGTTTCTTGATCATGGTGAAAATTTAGTCCTATTGTGACTAATTCTGGACTAAAGCAAAAATGAACATTGTACAAATAGGATAAAAGTGGGGATTGTATTGTTTAATCTTTCTGGAAGCTTAGGTTCATGTAAAATGGCTTGTTTCATAGCAACTCTCATTCATGTATTACCAAGATTAAAAAACGAAAGACTTGCATTTATTGTGGTTACAAGTTCTCTTTAATACTTTACAGTTAACCTTTAGATGGTAACTATTCTAAAGTGAGAAACATGGTGGCCAGTTTGCACATAACAGATGCTTCAAGCTCCAATAAACATAATCTGTTTTTTTGATGTTGATAGGTTTGAATGAATAATTGCTATATTGGATGGTTAGGACCATAAATGTAAAACCGTGGAAATGGGTTCATGATGTTTATTTATACAAAATAAATTTTCTTTATTTAAAACTAGTATAGCAATGTTTGATTTTAATCTACTCATGGAGATTTTTTTCAATTCAGTCTTGTGAATTTGTGTAGCAAGGCATCTGTAGGAGCAAACTAGTAATATCCAAGATTCCCTGCCAATTTGGTGTCTGAGTTAAATTATTCTAATTTGCTTGGTCAATAGAGTGACAATTTTTCCTTAATAAATATACATGAAAGTATCTCTATGAATTGTTAACTTTTTTTTCTCTCTCCACACATCCTGTCTGATCCACATTCAAGTAGAAACTGCAGTATTATCTACACAATTCAACATTTTTTTTCTTTCCTTTGTTATCCTTCACGTCCTTCTTAAATCTGGACTGATCAACCATAACTAACTAGTGTTCACCACCCTCTCTCAAATGGCAGCACTTACCTTTTCAGTATTCAGTTTGGTGGTCTATGGGTTATCATAAAACTTTTTTTCCCTCTTGTCGTCTTTCGGTTTCATACAATTTATAACATGTTTGATTTCCATTTCTTCCTGTTCCTAATGAAAGGTCATCAATCTAAAATGTTAACTGTTTCTTTCTCCATGGATGCTGCATGAGCTACTGAATATTTCCAGCATTTTTCTGCTTTTATTTCAGATTTGCAGCTGCTGTATTTTCATTTAGCTTTTCAGTTGTTCAAAGTGTTTTAGTGGAGTAGTTCACAAAGCATACAGTTTAATAATTTGTTTACAATTTTTAATGTATTATAAATCAAGAAAAGGTTGATCTGCATTAATATGTTAACTTAAGATTTCACAGGCTATAAAGATACAATTGGAGTTTTTCCATATGAACTGTCATTAGGAAATGTTCCTGTAACGTTATGGCGGCGCAGTGTAGGGTTACTGCTCTAAAGCACCAGGGACCCAGGTTCGATTCAGACATTGGGTACTATGTGTGGAGTTTGTATATTCTCCCTGTGACCGTGTGGATTTCCTCGGGGGGAGAGGGGTGGGGGAGAAAGGCATACAGGATTATAGGTTAGACATAAAGAACTGCAGATGCTGGATAATGAAAAAAGACAAATGCTGAAGTAACTCAGTGGGTCAGGCAGCATCTGTGGAGAACATGGATAGGTGACGTTTCGGGTAATTTGCCTCTGTAAATTGCCCCTGGTGTGCAAGGAGTTGTTGGAAAAAGGTGGGTAACATAGAACTAGTGTGAACAGGTAAATGATAGTCGACGTGAACTCGGTTGACCCAAGAGCCTGTTTCCATGCAGTATCTCTAAACTAAACTTCCAGCAGAAGTTAGAAAACAATGTAAAGCCCACACTGTAAGACTTAAGCAATAGGCTCCGCAACAGTGTTTGTGTTTATATCAACTTAGTCATTAATGTACTGTGGTGAAATATGAACAGAAAGTGCATGAACAATTTATAACTATGACTTCTTGTGCTTAATGAGAGAGAGTGCAATTTATTATGCATGATGTCCAGTAGACTTAGGTGAAAGTCATATTCCTGTTATATAACTACAAATCTTTTTGTCATGTCAAAAGATATTGAATGGTCTTCATTGATGGTCTTCATAGTCTATTTGAAGGATCCTCTTGCACAGGAAGCTAGAAATTTAGTAAATTCTTCCTCTAAATCCATTGAACTACTTTAACAATGACAGCTAATTTTAGATCCACATTCAGTGAAAAATAAATGTGAAGATTTAGTGCAGGTCAAATTTTAAGACTAGCTCAGACTTGGAATGTTGTAAATACATGGGATTTCAAAAAAAATGCTGTTCTTGAAGATGTTCATTTAAAAGGGTTTAATTACAATATTTTTTATTCCTTCTGAACAGGAGAGGTTGGTTTCCGACTTCCTACACCAGGCCAATAGAACAAGCTCCAGATATGTCACCTGCACTCAGGTAATACATGTTAAAGGAAACGTAGTATTAGAAACCTTTCGTGTTAGGAAAAAAAATCTCACAATTTTCTTTTATATAAGTATAAATTTCTACTTCCAGTTTTAAGCAACTGCAGAAAGTATTTATTTCACAACTTGTTAGTCATTTAATGCTTGCATATCTTAGAACTTAGAAAGGTAATTTTTCTGGTATGCATCAACAAATAAGTCAATATTATTTTGGATCTCTGCTTAGGATTATGTGTGTGCAAACATCATCTGCGTACCACAGTTCAATAGTTAAAGTTGTAGTGGTATTAGTTCTGGAGTGGAGGTAACATGGGTTGAACAATTCCCCTTTTTTCCCCTGTAGATTGGCTCCTAAGAACATAAGAAACAGGAGTAGGCCATTTGGCCCTTCCAGCCTTCTCTGCTATTCACCAAGGTTGTGTCTAATCTTCTATTTCATCACTATTTTCCTGCACTGTCCCTGTATCCTTTGATTTCTCAAATATCTTGAATAAACTCAGTCAACTGAGCCTCCACTGCCCTCCGCGCTGGAGAATCCCAAATATTCACCACACTGTGTGAAGAAATTTCTCTTTGTCTTGCGACGGGCTTCGAGTTTCTAAAAATAATGTTTCTTGGCAGCTCTTCACATCTTCTGTGCAAACTGACATAAGTATTACAATTGTATCAACTTTAAGATTCAAGCTTGCAGGAAATGTATACAGTTTTTTTCTACAGAATTTTAGTAAAACTACAATAATTTTAATTGCAATTGAATGCAGAAGGCCTTCTCCGGAATTAACAGTTCTGCTGCTCTTTTAATTCTATGATTTCTCGCTATTCCAAACTCCAGTTCATAATCATGAATCAGCAGTTTGTAATAAATACTTTAAGGCAGAATTGAATCACACCTAATTTAGGTGGAGAAGGCAAATGTTTGGAGAAGTTTTACAGACTTGATTAACATAAAGATGGAAATGCCTTCATTTTGAAGGAGCAATGTAGTTTATCCATATCTCAAAATATCCTATGAAATAGTATTCTGAGTCGCCTGGCTCAGAAAATGCATCCAACAGATCTGTCTCTGCTGATAGTCAGTAATCCCTAAATGAGATGGACACTCTTTTTATTTGTGTCTTGACTATTATACTTCAAAGAGTTGAAGCCTTTGACCATATTTACTATGTACTGTGACAATCCGACGTAGTAATTATAGTTGGGTGGGGCAGAGAACTGAGTCGCCATCTGGATCTGCAATCCCAACCTTCAGTGGGAGTTGTCAGACAACGTTATGCAAGGAAGAGGCACAGGCAACTGCTGATGTTGGAATCTTGGACAAAACACAAAGTTCTGGAGGAACTCAAGTCAGGCAGCATCTCTGTGAGGGGTGGGGGAAGCTGGAAAACTGGTGGGGATGGTACAAAGCGTGGCAAGTGATAGATGGATACAGGTGAGGAGGAAGGTTGATAGGCCTTTTGCCAAGTAATAGAACAAAAGGGTGTTGGATAAGGAGAGGAGGATGAATGAAATGCAAAGCCAGAAGGTGGTATTTGGGTAGAAGGGGAACGGAAAGGGGGGGGGGGGGATAAAATAAAAATGAGGGACTCTGATATGGGAGATGAGTGTACGAAGGAGGGGGAAGGAGTAGAGCGACTGGGGTGGGGTAGTGGAAAAAATGGGTGCACAGTGGGGTGCGGAGGAACTGGAAAGAGAGATGTGGTAGGTGGGGTATTATTTAATACTGGAGAATTCAATATTCATACCATTGGGTTGTAAGCTTTCCATGTGGAATATAAGGCGCTGTCTTTCTTGATAGAGGGCACTCTTTCATATTGCAAAACATTTTCAATTTTTAAGGTCAAAATTGCTTTTGATGATAAAGCCTGTGCAGAATGCTTCTCTTGAGGCTTATAATTCAATAATAAAAATGTTAAGTGATTGTATAATCCTTGACAAGAAATTATGTCATTTTTGTCTAAACCTGCAATTTTCATTTAAAATCAATCAATATAAAGGTTAATGTATATAAATTATTTTATACAAATTCTTCCCATTTCATTTGAGGTCTGTCGTATCAATTAACCTGTTCCTGAAATGATGTTATCATACCCAATGATTTGTGTTAAGTAAGCATCTATTACATTTAATTGTGGTAAAATCCAGCACTTCCACTTTGCTGCATGTAAATAATGAATTCAAGATCACTATAGTACAGAATGTTACAACAAGTGCATTAATATATTTTAAGGGTATCAGAAATATCTTCCAAGAACAATTGATATAGCTATTCGAAATGAAATCTCAAATATAGAGAGATCAGCAAAACGTTACTGCCCCAACACGCAGGAATTTAAATTAAGAAAACTGGGTGGGTTTTTCAGCTGAAGGAATTAAGAACAAGTGACCATTGATCCAAGTGCAGTGGAGGATGTTTGCCATTAGTTTTGTCTTGTGAGTAGATGGGTATTTTAATGCAGCTTTTGAATCCTTCATATTATATGCCCCCAACCAGAATCTTTTTTATTTAAAAAAACCCATCATGCCAATCAGTTTAAATCTATGCCATCTGGTATTTGAAATTATAGTCACGTAAAGAAAAAGAAAAACATTGATTTCAATAGTGCCATTCTAGTCGCTTTCAGAATGGTTCAAAGTGCTTTACAGTTTATGAGCATGCTGCTCATTTGAAGTGTTTTCATTCCTGTAATATTGGAATGCAGCTGCCAACTATATCACAAATTTCCTCAAACTGGTGTGATATTCACCAAATATATATTAATAACTGTGAACTGAGCAATTCTCTCCAGGACCCAAGGATAGATTCTTTGTTCTAAATCGTACCAGAGAGGCTAGTTAAACCTCGGTTTAATAATGCATCTAAGGGGTGGCATGTTCAACAGTGCAGCACTCATTTCACACCTGATTAACCTATTAACTGGACTGAGATCCCTGAGAATGCAGCCAACCAAGCAATTTTGACAGCTGCACCCCATCAATAATGACTAGTGTATTTATATTGACAATTTCAGCCAGTACAGGTGCACCCCCGATTTTCCGGCACCCTTGGTTTCAGAGCCTTGCTATATTATCTGTTTTACCCGACCAACAGAAGTTGCGTAATAATTTTACACCAATACACCTCTGACCCACTAATTATATCCTTCCCGTGTCTATAATGCACTGTGGACTGCTGGGAGCTTAAGTAAAACAAATATTAAATATAAATTTATTTTACAGCAAAACTTACATTTCTTGCATGGGCAGTTAATAAGCTGCCCTCGGAAGTGCAATAAGCGTCGGATCAGCAGTAGCTCACGGGTCCGAGGTGCTGCTACCCGGCAGGCCTACCAGGCCGACCCCCACCTGCCCAAGATTTGCTGAATCTGCTGTAAATGCGATAGGGCAGATGTTCAAACTCCAAGCAGATGGCACTAGAGATCAGGATTGAATCTGAGTTACTCGAGTTGTTAAGCAGCAGGTCTCCAACCACTTGCTGCCCATACCTAGAGACGAAGCTATGAAGCCTATGCTTCCACTCAGTATGTGAAGGCATATGTATGAAGTATTCTGTGGGGCAATTGCATTACTTGTATACATGCTTTCTGAGCTTCAAAGCAGGAGTAGCAGTATCGACAAATTCTAAAGCAACTTCTCTGAAACAACAATTTGCAAGGAGTCATACTAAAATTGTCATACTAAAATTGTCAAACTTCCTGTATTCTTTCAATTGTGCATTCCGGTTAAACTGATTCCAACTCTTCAAGTAAATCCTCAAGCAAACTTAGATGGTATAAACAATGTTGGAATTTTTTGAAACAACATTGTTTGCATGCTAAAGCAATGAATTAAGTAACTTAAAACTGCAGTTGATGCTACTGAAAAATTGGGCTTTCCTTCAAGTTTTGCGGTATTTGGAATAATCTTTAGAAACACGACCTTTTAGAGTAGAATCATTTTATAAAGACCAGATAAAAAGGACCATGAATTTTACAAAAGTCTTGTAACTAGTTGTAATGTTATTTAAGCTGATTTAATCTTACAGTAGGCTCTGCTTCTTATTGGCTAGCAGAGCCACAGTGCTTTCTATAATACAGTGAGGAACAAAACACATTATTTTTGATGGATGTGATGTGCAAACTCTGATTGCTGTCCACCGTGTTCCTATGGCATTCTACTGTGCATGAGTTTAAATCACAAATTATAGAGGGCATTTGGCTATTAGGCAGGCTATTTTGGAAAATAAATCTAGTTATCCCCCCTCCTATGTTTCTCCCCCCTCCCCCCACATAGCTCTGCATTTTTCCCCTATTGAGTATTCAATTTAATGCTGTTGAATGTTGACACTTTCTCCATTGTCCTTATAAAGTAATATATTCCAGATCACAAATTTACATTCTTAAAAACAAATTCCCTTTTTTCTCTACCTTCCTCTGCCCCCAAGTTATCTATCCTATTTGTGTCTCCCCTTCAAATCTGCTCATAATTTTAAGTATTTTTATTAAATCTCTCCTAAGCCCCCTCTACTTTCAAACCAGCTTTCCTCATTTATTCACACAACAGAAGTCCCTGATTCCAACTAATTATCTATATGAGGCAGTTATTGATTCACAATAATTACTGTGTAGTTGTCATCACTGACGGTTCTCTGTCACTTGTATTTATTTTTCCTTTGAGACTATTTAAAATTTCAGAATGGAATTTTCTAAATGTGATGGATTGATCTCCATGTCAAATTGAAAATTTTATTTTTTGGTGCCTTATTTTCTGGGTTTCATCCATTTCCTGGAGGGGTAAACTTTCATTATCCAGGGAGAAACAGCTCTTTAATTTTCATAATGTGTCAACCTACCTTGGGGATTTGAACATGAGGCAAGATTTTATTTTGTAAATCACTTGTATTCAGTGACCAAGGTTTGTAATGCAAACATGGATTCAGGATTTCATGGAAGTGTTGCACAGTGGTTGAAGTTGCTATGTTTTTTATTTCACTCTGGTCAGTTAAGTTCATAAATATCTTGCATTTTTATGGCTGCCATGAGGTTGACTATCACATAATAGACTTCTGATATCTATTTTAAAAGTAGTCAAAGTAATATTCTCTTGTGGCCATAAATCATTTGGTCTAATTGTACCTCATAATAATGTAATTTGGAATTTGATATTTAGATATTATTAACACTGGCCCAGTAGAAAGTAGAACTCTTCACAAATTCAGATTTTCATTTTTAAATACTACGAGACCTAGTGGGACCCTTTGGGTCCCATCCCATCAACACGCGGTCGCGGGGGAGGTGGCCTGCGGCATCACACACACACACTAACCACCCCCCTTGATATATTAATATTATTCATTCACTTCTTTTACCCCATCCCCCACCCTATCCACTCATGCATAGCCCCCAACTCACAAGGACAGCGGGAGAGGGAGGGGGGTGCAGAGGGCACGGGGCAGAGGCAGAGAGCAGCAGCAACCTCCCCACCATGCGCCGACACGAGGACCCCGAGTGAGGCGGCGAGTGGGCGGGCGAGCGTCGACCAAAGGACTGCAAGTTGGGCCACCGCAGTCTTCAGCTATGATCTTTGATTTTCAGTCTTTTCAATAACGGGGAGGAGGGAGGGTTGGGGGGTGACATCACTTGCAGCGCGAGGGAGAAGGCACGCAGACCCATTGTGACATCAAAAGCGAAAGACAGTCATTTTTAAATTCTAAGTTTTGTCAGATTTTTGAACATTTTCATTAATAACTCGAGAAATAAAGCATGACATTTTCAGATAAGGCAATTTTTGGACTACGAGAAAAATGTCTACCGGAATCTGTTAAAATTTTACCGTTACCGTGTCGTTTTTTCGAGAAGATATGATTATACACACCAAATCCACATACAAGATGAGATTTTTATAAGTATAGAGATGATATTGAAAATAGCTGTGAATATTTTATATTTTTCATTGTGTAAAAAGGAACTGCAGATGCTGGTTTAAACCGAAGATAGACACAAAAAGCTGGAGTAACTGAGCGGGACAGGCAGCATCTCTGGAGAGAAGGAAAGGGTGATGTTCTTCTGAAGATGGGTCTCGACCCAAAATGTCACCCATTCCTTCTCTCCGGAGATGCTGCTTTTCCTGCTGAGTTACTCCAGCTTTTTGTGTCTATCTTCATGTTCTTCATTGTCAGCTGTACTAATATGTAATTTGGATAACACTAAATATTCTGCTTCTCTGCCTTTTATTAGTTAAGCGAAGTTTAATGTACCAGATAACTTTGCATCTTAAGCTTCAGGGCTTTCTACTATCGCCCATCAGTGGTGGGATAATAATTTTGGACGTTAGTTTTTAATGTGTGCACATACATTGGAGAGATATTGTGCAAAGAGGTGAAAGTAACTGGAGATAGACACAATGCTGGAGTAAATCAGTGGGACAGGCAGCATCTCTGGAGAGAAGGAATGTGTGACATTTCGGGTCGAGACCTTTCTTCAAACCGAAAGAATGGAAAGGAACTGGAGTTGTACGTCTTCCAAATGGTGAAAGACCAAGGAGACACAAGAGGCTGCAGGTGCCGGAACTTTGAGCAAAAAACTAACCGCTGAAGGAACACAATAGGTCAGGTTGACCACTGAATTCCTTCAGCAGTTTGTATTTTGGTTGAGATTGCATCACTGGACGAATCCCGGTGATTCACTTTTTGAGAGGCTGCATAGGTGGATGATGTGAGAAATCTAAATATCATTTGATGGAGTGGGGAATGAAGCTTGATTACGACACAGTGGGACAAATGTTTAGTTTAGTTTAGAGAAACAATGTGGGAACAGGCCCTTCGGCCCACCAAGTCCATGCTGACCAGAGATCACCCATACGCTGGTTATTTCTTTTACACCAGGGACAATTTATAGAAGTCACTTGACCAGTGACGTAGTGTTTTGCAAGGCTCTTGCCACTCGGGTTTCTGGACTCCCTCTCAGCCACACCTGGGGTCACTAGTATCCCTCCTGGTCAATTACCACAATTAATACAAAGTAACTATTAGTTTTCTGTAATCTCATCTATCATGTTTTCAAATCAGCTAGATTTTTTGATGTTCATCACTCAATTTGGGTTGGACCCTTTAGTTGCGTTTTATTTATTATAAAGTTACCAAAATATATGCATCTGCACAGGATACAAAACAGACTGTGGCAGACTGGCTGGCTGTTGTGAGCCATGCCCAGTTTTTTATTCCATTGAAGGGTAGAGCCAACTAGTCAAAGGAAAACTCCCATTAAGTTACACAACAATATTGTAATCTGTAAGCAACACCGGAAGTAACAATCCAGGCTTTCAGTTTGAAAATTACAGCAAAAATAGTAAGCCATGTGCTTGTTTGAGAAGGTTTGGTAATCATGTCAAGGACATATCTAGCCATCTTTTAATCTCCTGGTGATACAAATATTAGATTATATATTACACTTCGTACTAGTTAATGAGGACATGGTTTTAAAGAAGTAATTCTCACGAGGAGTTTAAAATCTTAACCCTTCTCAGTTTGTATTTAGCTGGACCTTGGTTTGCCTGTTTTTCTTTTACTTTAATAAATCACTAGAATAACAGAGTTATGCTGCACTTTGCTAGCTATAATTTAGTGCAAATGTTGGTATATATTACAAACTTTATTTGGCCTCATTGATGAAACCTAGATGATTCAATCAATAGTTAAAAGATAGGATTGAAAATTTCTGGCTGGCAATGGTAGAGAAGTATCACATTTATAAGATTGGACTACTTAATCTATTTTCGTTCCAATAATCACAAAATCCACTCAGAACTAGGATCCTACTATTTAATGGCATCTGGAAAATCA
Organism: Amblyraja radiata; assembly: GCF_010909765.2. Classification (NCBI taxonomy): domain Eukaryota; kingdom Metazoa; phylum Chordata; class Chondrichthyes; order Rajiformes; family Rajidae; genus Amblyraja; species Amblyraja radiata. Next base: position 21,004,344 of record NC_045977.1, read on the forward strand.
AATTTCAGTTTTGATCAAACTGTTAGTCACTGTAATTACCAGTTCAATATCAACATGTGAAAAATAAATTGGAGTGAAAATAAATTGGGATAAAGCTTACGGTGAGCATACATTTTGGCATAGACTATTGGGCCACAAGGAGAGTCTTTATACTATACAATCAAACTTCACATCAAGAAAGATTTAAATTGTGTTTTTGGCAATCCATGTTACAAGTTTCCACGATGTTGTACCAGGCAGGGAACACGCTGCATAACAATTTCCTCTTCCCAACTGGTAATTAGCCTGAGAAATGTGATTGATTTATTTTGTAACTCCTGATGCACAAAATAAGTGCTCTTTCTTGCGACAATATATTCTGTATTCAATGTAAGAAATAGTGCTAAACAGACTCTGTGTCAAGCAATCTATCTCTGCAACAGCACATGTGGTTATAACACCAAACCTTTATTTGAGAAGAGTAACCGCTGCACATTGAATAACAGCTTCTCCATTTACTAACTAAAGCAATCTGCCCAAGCTCATCCCTAATGTTCTTTGCAAAGAAGGGAGACTTTCTTCCCATTGGTTCCCTGAGGGGTGTGTTATAGTTTACTCAACAATTTAACATTCAATTACAGCTATTCGTGAATAAAGGAGTTGTTATTAAAGTTCCTTTTGAAAGTTACCAATGCAAATATATGAAAAGTCAAATGATTATAGGAAATTTCTGTCAAAGAACGGGCGTAGGTATGTTTTTTTTTGCCTAAGACCTTCTCTCTTTTTGAACTCTATTTCCTTGATCTACAGCGTTCATCATTTATGTAGAAACAAGGAACTGCAGATGCTGGTTTACAAAAAAGACACAAAGTACTGGAGAAACTCAACTGGTCAAGAAGCATCTCTGGAGAACAAAAATGAGTGACGTTTAGACTGGATAAGGGTCCTGACCTGAAAAGTCATCCATTTATGTTCTCCAGAGATGCTGCTTGACCTGCTGAGTTACTCCAGTATTTAGTGTAATCGTTTATATCTCTCTTCCCCCTAATTTGTATGATCTCCTCCAGGAACAAACATGGAGAGGGTTAACCTACCATATTGGAGTGCAAAATGAAGTCTTGTGGTGAAGCAACATGACAACATGTTCTGGGTTGTCTGGCTATCTGGGAGTTAAATTTTCCTCAGATTTTGTTAATTCAGGTGATCTAAATGTATACAGTCATTGAAGACTTTGTCTTCATGTACTACTTATTACTCACACAATGGGTCTCTGTACATGATCATTTTCACAATGATATTGAATGAAATTCCTTCAAGGGGCAGTGAAGCCATTTAATTCACAAGCACGATTATCCATTAAAATTACTTGAGGATCATGTAGAGAAATTTCAGATAAACTGAAAATCGAGACATAATTGTTTGAGACAAAGTTTTACTCTGACCAGTATGTTTAATATTAGAAAGTAAAGGCAATAGCATACAAAAAGCTATTGATAAAATTAATCACTATCTGGAGTTAGTTAAATTATCTTCTGCTGGACCATTACAGCAATAATAAAGTAAAAACTAACCAAGGTTTACTAGACTTTTTTTTTTTTTTTTATATTATGTGTCTGATAATGGAAAAAAGCACCTTGTAATTTTCTTTTATTGTCTTTGGTTTAGCACAGCTTCTGCACGGAGTATCAGCATCCTTAATCTTGCAGAGAGGTCAAATGTTGCCCTACCTCCACCAGATTATGAATCAATGCCACTTAGACATCACAACAAGGAAATGACATTCCACTCTTACAGCAGTGCTCCAAACCGAGGAATTCTACCTCAACCAGACAACTCGGACTCGGTAAGTACCCATCAGAGGCCAGTAGTACCACATTATTTAAATGTCAATAATTTATATAGGGTGTTCTTGTTTTTAGTTCTAGGAGTATTATTATTTCTTACATACATAGAAACATAGAAATTAGGTGCAGGAGTAGGCCATTCGGCCCTTCGAGCCTGCACCGCCATTCAATATGATCATGGCTGATCATCCAACTCAGTATCCCGTACCTGCCTTCTCTCCATACCCTCTGATCCCCTTAGCCACAAGGGCCACATCTAACTCCCTCTTAAATATAGCCAATGAACTGGCCTCGACTACCCTCTGTGGCAGGCAGTTCCAGAGATTCACCACTCTCTGTGTGAAAAAAGTTCTTCTCATCTCGGTTTTAAAGGATTTCCCCCTTATCCTTAAGCTGTGACCCCTTGTTCTGGACTTCCCCAACATCGGGAGCAATCTTCATGCATCTAGCCTGTCCAACCCCTTAAGAATTTTGTAAGTTTCTATAAGATCCCCTCTCAATCTCCTAAATTCTAGAGAGTATAAACCAAGTCTATCCAGTCTTTCTTCATAAGACAGTCCTGACATCCCAGGAATCAGTCTGGTGAACCTTCTCTGCACTCCCTCTATGGCAATAAAGTCCTTCCTCAGATTTGGAGACCAAAACTGTACGCAATACTCCAGGTGTGGTCTCACCAAGACCCTGTACAATTGCAGTAGAACCTCCCTGCTCCTATACTCAAATCCTTTTGCTATGAAAGCTAACATACCATTCGCTTTCTTCACTGCCTGCTGCACCTGCATGCCCACTTTCAATGACTGGTGTACCATGACACCCAGGTCTCGCTGCATCTCCCCTTTTCCTAGTCGGCCACCATTATGTGTCGTATGTTAATTAAGCAAAAGCAAAACGAGATAACCAGTCTCGTTACGAAAAGTACAGGAAGGTAGTTTCTTGTGTTTTTACTCAATGAATGAACTCTCACCAAGTCTCATGAGTTTGGGTCACATTCCGCTGATCAGAATTTCACTCCAATATACTTCTCATTAAAAGATTTGAAAATCAACATATAAATGTATGAGGATTATTGACTTAAATCTTTGAAGCTGGGTGTCACTTACATGAACTGCTAGGTTAGCATACAGCAGGGGTCGGCAACCTTTGGCCCCTGGGCTGAATGCGGCCTGTAACCCAAAATCATCTGGCCCGCAGGTGGCAAGTACATTTAGAATCTGAGAAATTTCCTCTTCCAGAGGGTGATGAATCTTTTAAATTCTCTTCATAGGAAAGTTATGGACACTAAATACATTGCATGGTAGTCCAGGCAAGAGTTGCCAAATACCCGCCTTCTGGTTGATTTTTTTGCTATGAACCAAGGTTGGAGTTAAATGCATAGTTTATATTAGAGAAAGTATTCACACAACAGCTAGTTCCCAGTTATCCAAGTGTAAACAAAGATAAAATCAACATTTGGAACTTCAACGCATGGCCAAGTACAAAGAATGTTGTGTTCTAACCGGGCATGAATTATGAAGAATTACTTTTCTCTGTCCATGGGTTTTTTTTACTGTTACCTGTTATACTTGTACAAAAGGATGTACAGATTTCTGGTGTAACATTTTGAAAATGGGCCTGACTAGAATACAAATGTGCCATTCCTTTAAAGAAAATGGATATCAAAAAATAGTTTATTGGCTCGAGAAATTAATACTAAATGGTTGTTTCAGGGAGAAGAATCTGCCAAAACTTGAACCAAAATATCAAACAAAATCAGAGGATGTAACAAATATATTGATCTATGACAAGGTTAATAAAGGAACATAGAGCAGGGTTAAGCAACCATCCACCTTCAATATGATAATGCAGGCCTCAGCTCGTCTTCAGTGCCAATTCTCCATAGCCCTCAATTCCCTGATCTTTCACAAACTTACCTACATTTACTTTCATAATGAACTGACCTTCACAACCCTCTGGAATAGAGAATTCTGGAGATTCGCCACCATCTGCAAAAAAAAAATTTAAATGCACCTTCATTTGAAATGATGGCCGTGGCAAAAAAAATTAAACAAATTAAAGGAATAAGTGGAGTGCACAGATTGTGATAACTGTGATGTTTAGGTTCTGTGAGTGATATACCCTTGTGTGATGTGTTGAGCCATCCAGGCGGAGTATGGAGCTGATACAGCATTGGTCAAAAGTTAGCTTACAATTGCAAAAGTCAAGAGTTAGAGAGGATTAACACTGGAGTAATACTGATGTATGTGCTCTCTAGTGTTGAATGCAGATCCAGAATATAAGAAGATTAAAGCAAAAATAGGCCACTCAGCCCATCAAGCCTGCACCCTGTTCAGTAATATCAGTGAAGATGTATTTGTAATCAGTTTATCGCCTTTGTTATTCTCTTCCCCGTACATCCAGTGAGTCGTAATATGAGACCAACGCATTGAACATGCTGACACGGAGGAGGCAGAAAAAATAATCTTTTTACTTCCAAGACTTGGAATCACATGAGAATTTAGTCATTAATTCACAATAATCAATGGTGAATGACTTTGCTCAGCATTGATTTCATTAAAGCAAAATAAATCCCCATTAATTCTTATGAATTAATGTGATTGTTCTTATCTGATTGAGTCCTACACTTGAAAGGATTGGTTTTGTTTTGCTGCTTCAGATCAGCATGCACCACGCACTTGCCCAGAGGGTTGCAGACCTGTTCCTGGACAATGCTGCTTTACTGCATGCAATTTGTTTAAAAAAATTAATGTGAAAATAGGAACATTTTAGTTCTTTTTTAATAACTTTTATACGCTGACTGTTCATAATTCGAAGCAACAAGTGATTGTTATCCATGCTATTTTCAAACTGGAGGTTGAAAATATGGTATATGATAAATTAATAAAAGTAAAAGATCATCTCAGTCTGGCAATCTAGATGAAAGGTCTCAACCCAAAATGTCAAAAGGCCATTTCCCTCTATGGAGGCTGCCTGATCCACTGAGTTCCTTCAGCTGCTCTTTTTTTTGCGACAGATTCCAGTGTAATCTCTTGTGCTTTCCTTGTACTCAATGTTTAGTTTAGTTTTAGTTTATAGTCACGTGTAAAGAAGTACTGTGAAAAGCTTTTTATTGCATGCTATCCAGTCAGTGACAAGACTGTACATGCTTACAATCAAGCCATCCACAGTGTAGTTACAGGATAAAGCTGCCAATGCCCTGACCAATGAAAGAATGTATGCCACACACCGCCTTCACCACCCTATCTACCTGTGTTGCTGCTTTCAAGGATCTATGTACATGCACCTTTTGACTCTCTGTTCATAAACACTCTCTCCAATGCCTTGCTATTTACTGTACAAATCTTGCCCTGGTTTAACTTTCCAAAGTGCAACATTTCACACTTGTCAGAATTAAATTCCATCTGTCGTTCCTTGGATCACTTTCCCAGTTGATCCGTGGTCATATTAACTTGCAATTTTTATAAACAAAATATTACTTTTTTTCCATTAACAAGATGCAGACTTTAATTTGAAATGATACTGGTGTTCATATTAGACATATCTATTTAAAGGGTCAAATGAAGAATGGGCGTATTAATTGTAAGGAACAGTTCCTAAATGCTGGTAAAAGCAAAAGTGTTTAAAGTGAAGTGAATTTTGACAGGAGAAAATTACCAGCTTTGAAAATGAATTTGTCGAGAAATATTTTAAATATCTGTGTGATTTTTCAGTTTAGGACCAGGGCTGGCGGGGACGTGGAGTGGGGGAAATCTTTTCTATGTTTTAAATATATAATTCAGAAAATATTGCTAACTTACATTTCTGCATTAAATCTCAATTGATTTGCACCACTCATCCTATGCTAATTCATGTTTACTGAGCCATTTAAGTTGTTTTTGGATTCGATATAAAATGATACCCAGCGTAGCGTGGTGAATAACTAGTCTTTGGGATTAGTTGATTTGGGGTGCAGATGACAAGATTTGTCCATCTATTAAGCCCAAGAATGATTACTGTACAAAATTCAGGATTTTTCACTGGTCTAGAAGGTATTTCGTTGAGGCATGAGCTGAGAAGTATGAGGAAAGGTAAATAGAATTAGATTGTGCTGAGTCTGACCTAGAAATGCCTTCTGATAACATTGCCATAAATAGTAGGATCCCCAAGAGTAGTTGCCCTGAGCATACTGCTTTAGCTAAATTAAAATTTACATATTTTAATGCATTTCCAAGCTTTAGTGCACACCTGTGAGCTATCTTTGGAACTGGGTCCTCCCTTGCATTGTTTTGAGATGCATTTATAATTAATAATATAAATGCTAGGAAGTTAATGCAAAAAAAATGCAATGCTTGAAAAGGTGTTAAAAGCCGATGTGTAAAAACTGCAACTTGTGCATTAAGTGGCGGCGATAAATTAGGCTGGGAACTTGGAGTCTTGATATTTGGATCAGCATGTCCTTCGCCTGTAATTGTTTTCTAAATCTATGAAGGATTTATTGCAATTGAAAGAAATGCTTGGCACAGCAGCTTGCTTGAAGATTCATGTGACATGTATGAGTGATTCTGTCTGAAATGAGAACCAATTTCTTCAATATTATAAGGCTACTAGTTAATGTTTAATGTTAGAAGGCATGGAGTATGAGGCAAGATACTCAGTTGCTCATGTCCCCAAGCATTAAATTCTGCATTTTTTATCATCTGAAATAATCTGCTGCACTATCATGACGTTTCATGAGAGTTATTGGGGCGGAAAAAACACACAATCTATCTAACACCAAATTTGTATAAAGTTTGACCTTGCTTTCCTTACAAAAATATATTTTCCATTTTGTAAGATTTTAATTTAAAGAATAATAATATATTGAAAACAACTATATTTTTGCCAGTTGCCATACTTCTATATCATATGAAATTGTTTTGTTAAAATTTCCTGCTCTTTCTGGAGGTCACTCATTGATGTATGTTTTTAGAAGTACACTTCTCACCTTCTCAGACCTCCTTTGGTTAACTGTGTTTCGTTTGCAAACTTGTTGTTTAAACATGCGGTCATTTCGTCCAATACCAATACTCAATAATAATCAAGAACAAAAATTCTCTAGTTTATTTTGTGCCCCTAGCTTACAAGATGGAAACTATTGTTACGCTGTTACGCTGATGACACCCAGATTTACCTTGTCACCAAATCCCCCCACAACCCCCCCCTCTCCCATATCAACACCTGTTTGTCAGCTATAAAAACCTGGATGCAACATAATTTCTTCAAACTCAACAGCGATAAGACAGAATTCCTCCTCATAGGCTCCAAAGCCCCACTCAGCAAAATCAATAACCCCACTCTCACCATCGACGGCACCACTGTCTCCCCATCTCCCCAGGCCCGCAACCTTGGCGTGATCTTTGATTCCACCCTCTCCCTTGAGCCTCACATCCGCCATGTCATTAAAACCTCCTTCTTTCATCTCCGCAACATCGCCAAACTCAGACCCTCTCTCACACCGCCTGCAGCTGAAAGACTCATCCATGCCTTCATCTACTCCCGACTGGACTATTGCAACTCACTTCTCCTTGGCATCAGCTCCACCTACATCAACCGACTCCAACTGGTCCAGAACGCAGCCGCCCGACTCATCACCCACACCAAATCCTGGCATCACATCACTCCAGTCCTCAAAAAACTTCACTGGCTTCCCATCTCCCACCGGATCACCTACAAAATCCTGGTCCTCGCCTACAAAGCCCTCCACCATCTGGCCCACCCATTTCTCACTGACCTCCTCTCCCCCTACCAACCCTCACGGTCCCTCAGATCCACATCAGCCGGTCTCCTCTCCATCCACAAGTCCAACCTCCGCAGTTTTTGGGGACAGAGCCTTCTCCAGGGCAGCTCCCAGGCTCTGGAACTCCCTCCCCCAACTGATCCGCAATTCCGTGTCCCTCACCATCTTCCAGTCCCGCCTCAAGACCCATCTCTTCACCTCTGCCTATCCTTAGCCCCACGTCCCCGTCCCTTTTCATCTGTGCATTAATTGCCTCATACTGTGTTTTGTATTGAATTCTGTCTTTACTTTGTGTACTAGTCATGTCTCTACTATTTATTTCATTCCCCTTACATGTTTTTCCTCTACATGCTCAATTTTTGTAAGGTGTCCTTGAGACTCTTGAAAGGCGCCCATAAATAAAATTTATTATTATTATTGTGAGTGGGGATATTTTTTTGATGTTGGAAATATTGTTCCCTTTTTTGTGTTGGCACTGAAATCCAGAAATTCTATTTTATTAGAAACATTGTTGTAGGGATTTTCTTCGATTCACGAAAAATCGCTGTTTTTCACCCAACCACTAACACCAGATCATCTCCTATGGTATATTCCTTGTGCAACCCCTGCTGCACCGAGATCTCCAAGGAATGGATTTCTCTACCGATGCATACCTGCAAAACAGGAGTTCTCTCCATCCTCATCTTCCACCTCACCAGCCCCACATACTATGGATCATACTCTGTTATTGCCACCACTTTCAACAAGAAGCTGGCAGTCAGCACTCCTTCTTTCCCCAACCTTTTCAGTATTCTGAATGGTTATTTCCCCTTAACTCCTTGGTTCATTCTGTTATCTCCATGAACAGTCACTCCCCTTCCCATGCAACCATAAGAGATGCAACACCTTCCCACTGTTCCAAATCTTGGACATTTTCCCAATTAATCAGCATTTCAATTCATTTGCACATACAATTTATTGTGCTCTCTTCTGTTCTCCTCCACAGTGGAGAAAGCAAACACAGGTCAGTTAACTGCATTGAAGAACGCTTGCTTTTAGTCTTCAGGGGTGACCTTGAACTTCCAGTTTCATGTTAGAGCTTAGAGATGCAGCATGGAAACAGGTCCTTCAGCCCACCATGCTGACCATCGATCACCCATTCACACTGGTTTCCATGTTACTTTAATTCCTCCTCCTAGTTCTACTGAGACCTGCATTTCGTCTCTTGCATTGTTCAAACAAATCACAACAAAAGCCCGAGGGAAAGTATTTTGTTCCATCAGGTTACTCTACAGCCCTCAGCTCTCAACAATGAATTCAGCAATTTCAGGCAAACAACTTTTCCCGTCTCAGCTGACCAGTTATGCTGGAAGGTCATCATGTCGGCCATGTACTGACAAGGACAAAAGCAGACCCTACAAATCCCCATGTACTAAATGTTACCTTTCGGCCCTTGCCGTTCTATGCCATGCTGTTTCACATCCTCATTTAAATATTGTTAAATGTTGAGAGAACTTGCCTCTTCCATCTCCTTGGGCAGGTTCCAGGTTTCAATCTCCCTCTGGTAAAGAGACAAGTATTTCACTTTTCACCATATGTGTACCTCAATTCGATGTCCCCTTATCCCCTCCATGCCACAGAAAACATACTCAGCCTTTCTACACTCTCCTTGTTGCTGAAAAGCTTCATCCTAGAAATAATTCTGATGAATCTCCTCTGTACTACTCCACTTAAGTTATCTGCCTAGTCTTTGCTCCTGCTATTAATTCCCAAATCGCTCCCTTAAGGAATTCCACACTTATCTAAACCATTCTCTTCATCTTTATATATCTATATGTCTTTCTGCTTGTTTTGATATCATGTCAATTTACATTTAATCATTTTGTCCTCCATATTAACAGCTTTTCCTGAATTATTCCCAGTCCAATAACTTTTATTATTGTTTGCTTTAATTTTTTATTTAATCTTTTGCCATCTTTCCAATTGAATCCCTCTTTCTGGTTTGGATGAATTGCCGGTGAGCATTATGAACTATCTACCGCTGCTCACCTTTGCCTTTCACCCCCAATATATTTTAGATAACTCTTTCTCCATACCTTTGTAATTGCCTTTAAGTTGAGGACACTAGAGTTGGACCCAAGGTATTCACCCTCAAACAATATATATTTAGTTCTCTCATATGATCACTTCTCCCATAGAAACATTACTACAAACTCTCTCATTAATCCTACCTCATTGCACATGACAAACTCTAAAATAGCCTGTTCCAGAGTATAATATACACTGTTGCTCTAAAAACAGACCTGGTTCAATTGATTGTTTGATAAATCCAATTAATATGTAGATTAAAATTGCTTGTGTTAATTGCTGTTCCCTTCTGACATGCCATTTATACTTCTACCTATTATGAGGCAACAAATTGGGGGGCAATAGACCACCCCCACCAATCTGCCTTTACCTGCTATCGTTTATTTACACTCCTCTGATTCCACATAACAATCCACTGCATCTATATCATAACTCACCTCTTCACTAATTCCGTCCTTGGTTAACAATGCCACCCACCTCCTTTCTGTTGTTGCCTATTGGAACATTGAAAAATCTGGAATATTGAGTTCCCAGTTCTGGTCACCCCACAACTGTATTCCTGTAATAGCTATCTAACATATAGATACGTAAAATGCATGTACAGCATGAAACAAGCCCTTCAGCCCAACTCGTCCATGCCGAACATGTTGCCTGACTGAGCTAGTCCCACTTGCCTGAACTGGCCCCTATCCCGAACCCTTTCCTATCCATATACCTGTTCAAGTATCTTTTAAATGTTGTAATTGTACCTGCTTCTACTACTTTCTCTGGCAGCACATTCCATAAGCGTACCACCCTCTGTGTGGAAACAGTTGACCCTCAGATTCCTTTTAAACCTTTCCCCTCTCACCTTAATCCTATGTCCTCTGATTTTAGATTCGCCTACTCTGAGTAAAGGACCTTATCTGGGTAATTCACCTTATCTCGTGATTTTGTATACATCTATAAGGTCACCCCTCAGCCTCCTACGTTCCAGAGGGAAAAAAGCTAAGTCCTTGCCTATCCTTGTAACTCAAACCTTAAAACTTTGGTAACATCAAGTCTTCTTTTGCACCATTTCCAGTTAATGACATTCTTCCTGTAGCAAGATGGCCTGGAGTGCACACAGGACTTCAAATTTGCTCCTACCAACAGCTTAAACAACTCTAATGTGACGTCCCGACTCCTATACTTATCTCTGTTAGTGCTGTTACTTCATTTATCTTGTTACAAATGCTGAGTGTATTCAGATAAAGAATCTTGAGCTTTGACTTTAATAATTTAAAGTTATTTGGATATCATTTCTGCTGCATACTTTCTGCCCTTTCCTTTGATTTTAACTCGCCTCTTCATTACTTAATTAGTTTTTAATTCCATAAACTTCCCATTACTTGAACCGTTCTACCCAGTTAGTTTGAAGTTATGTCTATGATCTTGGTTATGCGATTTCCCATAACATTACTCTCAGCACAGTGTAAATAAAACTCATCCCAGCAGAGCAGCTCTATTCATCCTCCCTCAGTACCTCATGAGCCAGAAATCACTTCTCTCACACCAACCTTTGAGCCATAACTTCTGCAATCTTATTTACCTTCAGCCAATTTGCACGTGGCTATGTAATGACCTTCATGGTTCTGCTTTTCAATTTTGCCCCAAGCCACTCGTAATCCCTCTGCAAAATATCCTTCCCAGTTCTGCTTGTGTTGTTAGTGTCAATGTGGACCATAACAACTAGATCCTTTTTCCATTTCCAGGGTAAACTTTATTTTTTATTTGTTTTTTAGATCTATTGCCTGCTAGTTTCTCTCTCGTGTTGGTGTTTTTCTTTCCAGAATTGTAATTTTCTTTTTTGCTGCTCTTGCTTTATTTTTTAACATTGGTGTGGAAAGGTGGAACTTACGAGTATGCTACCATTTAAAAAAAAAATGGTTTTATAGTTAAGGACAATGTTTTTATAAATCAGCATCTACAGTTCCTTGTATCCACATTTCATAGTTAAGAAAGATAGACACAAAATGCTGGAGTGACTCAGCGGGTCAGGCAGCATCTCTGGAGAAAAGGAATAGGTGGCATTTCGGATCGAGACCCTACATCAAATTTCACAGTTAAGGAATTGGGTGGCGCAGCGGTACAGTTGTGGTCTGACAGCGCCAGATTCCTGGGTTTGATCCTGACTACGGGTGCTGTCTGTATGTAGTTTGTACGTTCTCCCTGTGACCGCTTGGGTTTTCTCCAAGTACTCCGGTTTCCTCCCATACTCCAAAGACGTACAGGTTTGGAGGTTAATTGGCTTTGGCAAGTTGTAAAATTGTCCCTAGGGTGCGTGGGTTAGTATTAGTGTACGGGGTGATCGCTGGTCGGTGCGGACTCAGTGGGTCAATGGGCCTGTTTCCGCGCTGTATCTCTAAAATAAAGTTTAGAGAATCGGTTTATTGGGAACAGCTGATCTCTGTGCCAATTTTCTGACTAAATACTGCCATCGTGTGATTGTGGTTTGTATTGCATGACAGGAACATTAAGCCTCTTAAGTGACAGGAAGGAACTTGATCCCCTTTCACCGATAAATGTAGTGTCCAAATAAAATAAAACAGTTTTTAAATTTGAACGTGTTAATTTTGTTCATTTTTAAAATATTCTATACTTTAAAAAAAATACTGATTATCACTTGAATTCAGTCGTGGAGAAAAAGTTCCAACCCAAAAATGCTAAATTCTAATATCTCCCAATCTGTAAATTAGCTCCATCCATCACCACCAACCGATCTGTCAGCTTTAGAATATGTATTGCGGATCCATTCAAGCAGTGTTTTATACTACTTTTGAAAAGTAAGGAAGAAAAAGCCTGGACGAGTAACAGAAATGTATTGCATGTCCTCTAAATTATATCTGACTTTACTTATCACTGCTCTGTTAGATTAGAAAAGCAAAAACTGCAGATGCTGAACATGTGAAATAAAAATGGAAATGGCTACAGTCAGCAGGTCTGTCGGCTCGTGATAGAGAGAAACAAGAGTTGATGTTTCAGGTCAATGTATTTTCATCTAAATGGCTGACATATAATGGATGGGATTTATATAGCGCCTTTCTAATACTCAAGGCATATGAGGGCTTCCTGGTGATTAACCATTGTTAAATCAAAGTTATCTGTAGGTTAAGATCAGAGTTTCCCACCACTGGCAAAGATGGTCAAATTATAATTATAATTTTAACTGGACATAAATTTATGGAAATTTCTATAATTTTACCATTTGTTGGAATTTAGCAAAAGTTGCCTGACGGGATCATAGTCCGTGTATTTGAGTTAGGAACAGAAATTAGACTATTCAGCCATTTTCTGGTTAATGTTTTTTTTAAAAGTCAGTCCTTGTCTAGCATATACTCTGAATCCATTAACTCACCGTAGTCAGAAAGTATTCTCACCTTGGTACTGAATGGCCTACATATACTTTGAAACTGATTCTACTGAATAAACACAGTACAATGTCTACAATGCATTACGATCAGAAAACCCTGAATGGTAAATTTAATGTAGTTAAGCTTAGATATTTTAATATATTTTATTACCTGTGCATTATGAAATTTACATTTCCTTCTTTCAGAGTTCAGAAGTGAATGGCACTATGAAGCCACCTTTCCTCAGGTAAGAGATATTGCTACAACTTCATAATCTTCCCAGTAGCGTGTGCTCAACAATAGCATATTAGGAAAATCAAATGCTAGAATTCTACCACAAAGCCACAATGCTGGCAGGTCAGGAAGCATTAGAGTCAAAGATTCAAAATAAATTTTTTAACTAAAGTTTCAGATCAAAATAACTTTTACGTTGCAGAGAGAATGATGGTTGAAATGGAGAATTCGGTATTATGACTGGTAGGTGCCCAGACAGACAATGAGGTTCTGTCCTCAAACTTGCTTTGGGCTTTGTTACAACAGATCAAAGGTGTGGGTCAGAGTGGGAATGGGATGGAGAGTTAGCGACAGGCAACAAAAAGCTTGGAATTGTCACTGCAGACTGAATCAGCAGCATTTGATATTCACTGTGTCCCTTCTTTGGAGAAAATAAATATAGAATGAGTGATTACTTTGTGTAGTGCATTAAAAATATCTGCTAGCTGACCACCCAGAAATTCCCTGACGATTGGCATCTGGCTCACCAGGTGATGTTTACTGTGCTCCATTCTATCTTATGACATCGGTTCCCACACTCCTTTCTGCCTTGTCAGGACATTAGTTCCTGCACTCTCCAAACCAACCCTAGCCAAAACCTAACAAGATAGAGAGAGACAGAATTATACAACACAGAAACTGGCCTTTTGGCCCAACTTGTCAATGCCAACCAAGATACCTCATGTAAGCTAGTCCCATTTGCCTGTGTTTGGCCCACATCCCCCTTGTTAAATAGTCCCTTTGACCTATCCATCCCAACCCTTTGACCTCCTCCACCTTTTCTGCAATTTAAAACTAACTTTTACTCTTTTCTAGTTCTCTTGAGTGATATTCAACTTGAAATGTTCTATTTCTCTTTCCATGCATGCTGCCTGACCTGCTGGGTGTTGAAAGTGTACTTTGATTTGCTCTAACTAACCTGTTTAAATGCAGTGCCAACATTGCTTTCTACAGAACTAATCCAGCCTGATTCACAACATAACTGAACAGGAATAAAGCAGAGTGGGTATAACCCCCATGGAAATAACAGAAGTATTTTTAAATAGCTTTATTGTTTATTACTACAGGACCTCTCAATATAACAAACCAACACAGACTTTAGACTTTACTTTAGAGATACAGTGCAGAAACAGGCCCTTCAGCCCACCATATCAGTACTGATCACCAATCACCTCGTCCACCAGCACTATCTTACACACTCGGGACAATTTACAATTTTACCTAAGCCAATTACCCTACAAAGCTGTAGGTCTTTTGAGTGTGGGAGGTAACTGGAGCACCCGGAGAAAACCCACGCGGTCACGGGGAGAAAGTACAAACTCTGTAATAGACAGCACCCATTGTTAGGATTGAACGCGGGTCTCTGTTACTGCAGCAGCTCTACCGGTGCACCACCATGCTGCCACCGTTCTCAGTATAACAAATCCACACTGCTTCGCCAATGACTTCTTCCCTGTAAATAGGTTAGATGTGGGATGGTATTTGCAGCTCCACAGAACGTGAGGCAACCTGAGGGGATCTTGTTGCATACTGGCTCCTTGTTTAGGCATGACCTGATGAATGACGGGTAACATTTTATACTACTATATCATGACGCAAAGCTACTTTCACATTAGAGAGAACCTAATACTTCCCTTGACATTGACATTCAGCATATTTACCATTATCGATCCCTTACCATCAACCTCTTGGAGCCAAAAATGCACCTGGAGCAGCCATATAAAAACTGGCTGCAAAAGCAAGTCAGAGGCGGGTTGTCCTGCAGTGACTGATTTGCCACTCCGCACTTCAAACTTCATCCACCATAATTCAAGTGCTATTTGGTTTATTACTATTGTCACATGTACCAAGATACAGTGGACAAACTTTGTTTTGCGTTACATTTAGGCAGATTATACCTCACACCAGTACATACATACATCAAGGTAATGCAAAAGAAAAAAATATGATGTAGTATGTGGTGTTACAGCTAGAGAGGGTGCGGATTTTTTTTTTTTTTAAGTGCAGGGGTTGCAGCGAGGTAGATTGGCAGATAAATAATTCTTGATGTTTGAGAGGACTGTTCAAGATTCTGATAACAGCAGGACCGAAAGTCTTCAATCTGGTGGAACGTGCTTTCAAGTTTTTGCATCCTCTGCCCAGCAGGGGAAGGGAGAATGACTGGAGTGGGAGCGGTCCTTGATTATGTTAGCTGCTTTCCAAAGGCAGTGACAATTTTCGATGGAGTGAATAGCGTGGAGGCTGGTCCGCAGCCTTCATTGTTCTCTGCAGTTTCTTGTGGTCTTGAATCGACCAGTTGTCATATCAAGCAGTGATGCATCCAGATGGGATGTTTTCTGTGGTGCATCTGTTGGTAAGAATCATTAAGGACATGCTGAATTTCCCGTGTAGGAAGGAAATGTAGATGCAGTTTTTTACCGAAGATAGACACAAAGTGCTGGAGTTACTCAGAGTCAGGCAGCATCTCTGGCAAGAAAGGATGGGTGACGTTTCAAGTAGGAAACCTTCCTTTCTGTCCAGAGATGCTGCCTGACCCGCTGAGTTACTCCAGCACTTTGTGTCTATCTTCATGCATAATTTCCTCCACCTTTGGACAAAGTAGAGCTGTTGGAGTGCTTTGTTGGCCATGTTATCAGTGTGGTTTCCCACTGTACATTGTTTGCTGCTTGGAAACAGTTCCTGCTAAGCTTTGTTTTCGTACAACATACATAGTTTGAAAAAGCTTTGCTACCTCTTTGAATTTTCTCATATATAATGAATAAAACAAAACTAGAAGCATCCACTATGATATGAGCAAACTCTCTGCTGAATATCTCAGAGCAATTCCCTTTGCTTGCATGAACGGAGCTGCCAAAAAACGTAGACATAAAAATAACAAAATAGCACTGAAATCCAGACACCTAATATTTGCAAAACCCTTTTTTTGGTACATAGCGTCATTTTACATTGGGGCCAAATACAATTAATTTGTCCTCACCTGATGGTATTGTGCGGATGTTTGCGGTCTTCCATGGTGATGGTGGAAACACTCATTCTTGCTGCCTGACTGAGCCGCTGGGTTACTCCAGCAGTCTTTTTTTGTAAAACACCCTCTGCGGTTCCTTGTTTCTACTCATTCTTTCTCTTTTGTTACAGCGGAGGAAATCCTTTTGCAACTGTAAAACTCCGACCAACAGTAACAAATGACAGATCGGCACCCGTGATTTAGTGCGCGGGTAACAAATGCAGTTCCTGTACAAGATGTGAAATGGAATCCGACAGATGCTATTCTAGATTGACATTATATATACAATCATGCCTTCCACACAAGCTACTGTCTCAACAGTTATCCTTATAATATCAGTTATTTATGCTCTTCAAATTGTAAAAACACTCCTATTTTATATAGATAATGGTGGGACCAGAAGCTATGATTTATGAAAGAATACAGCATTTACAGCTGCTCTTGTTACTAAACGTTTAGAAGGGAGGAAGGTTTTTTTAGGATTTATTCATTGTTGGAAAATGCTGTTGCCTTCCAAAATCCCGATGCATCAGACATTTTCATCTACCAGCTTGTGCACTATTTAAGCAGAAAATTTATTCCATTTGACGTTTAATGTTTAATGAAATATTATTGTTGAAGAAATCTTGTAAATGTATTACTCATTGTTCTGTTTGTTGAGGAATAAGACTCCAAAGGTTGTTTGTGCAAGCTTTGAGTGTTCAGGCAGCAACTAGCTCATAGTTTTTGAAACTAGTGATAGGCTAAAGCATACTTTGTTTTGGCATTGGCGATGGAAGCCATACATACATCAATCAGCTCTACCTACTCAATTGTTTTCTCTCAGGGATGTATATTTTTTAAATCTTTCTTTCCTATTCACTGTTGCATTAACAAAACTGTCTTTCCTACCTCCCCCCCCCCCCCCCCCCCCCCCCCCAGAACTTTTAATTTAAACCTAATTAAGAGTTGGTTGAAAGGTGATGGGAATAATTTACATTTTTGACATAAAAGCCAGAGGATATTCTCCCTCCTTCCCTCTTCAATTTAATGTTTCGCATTTTAATTTGTATATGTGATGATGACAGATGATGAGCCTAGCAGGAAAAGCTGGATTAATATTGTGTAGATCATTGTACTTCAGGCTTGAGTTTAACATTTTGAACATCTAACCCCAATCAAAATGGATAGTGATCCACACTGCAGCCAAAAATCTTTAATCTATCTTTTTCTGTTATGATGTAGTTGGACTGCTGCACTTTCTCCCAATATATTCTAGTTACATTTCTCCATAGCCCATTTTCTTCCATTGCTGCTCCAAATACAAGCACAGCTCTATAGTAGCCCAATCAGCTAGCTTCCTGAAACTTAAATGCTGCAGTAGACCCATTTGAAGTGCATTTCAGATTTATCAGCCAAAGATTGTGATTTAAAGAAAATTCAGCATATTTAATGGGTTAGTATTTTTGAAGTTGTGCCATAGAGATGATCCTCGTTTAAAGTGATCTGTGTGCATGTAGAGGTGATTTGTGCTTCAACTTCATACAATATGAGGGTGCACAATAGTAGTCAGCTGGACTACTAGAGTAATAGTAGTCAGTTAGACTGATGTAGCAAATACCAAATTTCCAGTGAGTCTGAGCAAGTGTAAAAGGAGTAAAGAAAAGCCACTTCAATCCACACCAGCATCTCTGATTAATATCAATTCACACTTTCAGGCATATTCCCTCCAAATGTGTTGGGTTTTCCTTTCTGTGGGGAGAATGAGTATTCAGTCTTTTTTTACCACTCTCTGTGTCACCTACCCTTTTGGTATATGTCACTTAAACTTCTGGAGTGTTTTGCTTCATGTTACCGAGCCCAGTGACAGTACTTTAGAAATGAAGACTAAATGTGGAAATATCAGAATGTAACATCAGTTGTACGTTAGGACCAAAATACAGCTCCGATGACCAATGGAACAATTTAATTTGAATGTGACTTCTGTAGCTGTTCAGAGAATTTTAAATAGTGCCTTCATGAGCACAGGAATGGAGGGGAAATAGGAGACCTGTATGTGTAAATTCTAAATCTTAACATACAGAAGTGATATTTTTCAAGGTGAATAAGATGCAAAAGGCCCCTTGCCTATTTAATTTACCAATCAAAGAAAATCTTCATCCATCTAATTCTTGAAGTGCTCACACATTTTCACCTCCGCTTCCAATCTTTTCCTACAGTGGCAAATCAAGGTTAAACTTTCACTATTTTGAATGTATGACCTGTACAACTTTTGTATGACATTGCCATGGAGTTTGGCATTTATTGCTTATGATGTTCACTTTTCCATAAGGCTTGCACTGCCATTGGTTATTCAAGACTTGTTGCTGTCAGCTGGTGTTGGAAGTAAGCTTTATGGCTAACATTTCCAAATCTCAACCCCCACACCCTTCACCACAAGAATATTTCCTTTAGTCTTGGAGATCCAAGTGCACATCAAACTCAAGGCCTAGTTTAATCTGCTGATGAAAATAAATATATTTTTAAAAGCTGCAGATGCTCAAAATATGAAATAATAAAAACAAATAGTTGTAGAGTCATCAGGCCAGGTGGCGTCTGTGGAAAGAAATGGTGAACGTTTCAGGACAAAGATTAGGTTGAGGAGTCTCTGATTTGAAATATTAATCTCGTCTTCTCTTTCCACCCACGCATCTTCACCTGCTGAAGGTCCCAAACATTTTCTGTTTTTATTTCTAATCTGTGCAGTTGTCTCTGACTTGCATTCAACTTGCATATTAACCAAATAATCGGTTCCTTCCATTGGTTACTCGACTGTAGCCAAACGTCAAGTATTTCAACTTGAAGTATTTGACCCAAAAATTCAACTTGGATATAGGGAAGAGATCGATATCAGTCTGATATTTGAATGTTAGATTTGCTGCGAATTGGTGTTTTTTTTAAAAATTTCTTTTCCTGTTGTCATTTCGTATTCTTTTCTCCAATTTTGGTAATCATCCTTTCCACCTCTACAGCGAGCCTGTGCTTTAATCCATGATATCTGGCATAAACAGTTAATTTGCCATATTTGTCACTGAATTATTCTGTTGAAAGCAATATTAGATTAATCCCGTCACTGTTCTATGTCCTGCTTCAGAACTAATTTGTTAAATTAGTGAGGGGAAAAAAGCACAACGTACTCTTGTGGAAGTGATACTGGTGAAGAACCAAAGTGTTTGCTTCGTATATGATGTGGTTAAATTGATGAGATGAAACAAATTCTAAATATTTAGCTTTACATTACTAAAGAATCTGTATTAGAATTAAATTATATCCCTTCATTGGGGAGCTTTTTTGTCCATGACAAGATGAGCAATAATTTAAATATCCATTGCTCTCCAGTGAAAATGCAATAAAAGGTGTATCATGCTTGTTGTCAGAAGATAACATTTATTGTATTGATAGTATATTTTATAAAAAGGATCTCGATTAATCAATATGATTTAATGTTGAACTAAATATGTGTGTGCTGCCTCTTGATCTACTACCAACAACCATGACAGGACTAAGCGACTTATCTGGCTGAAAGTACTCTTATACAACGTTTGGGAAGATGGGATTTGTAATTGTACTCTGATTCTTTCAGAGTACAAGTCAGAATTTTCTGCACGTCATTTTACTGACATTCCAGTGTCACCACAGCACAGCATTATATATCCAGGAGATACAAAATGCTGGAGTAACTCAGCGGGGTCATTCAGAATCTCTGGAGAAAAGGAATAGATGACATTTTGGGTCGAGACCCTTCTTCAGACAGGGGAGAGGGAAACGAGATGTATGAAAAGGTTCAGAACAGATAACCAAGGAAAGGTGGAGCCCACAATGGTCCATTGTTGGCTGTGGAAGAGGTGATAACAAACGGATATATGGATGCAAACAGTGGAACTAACAGAACGATTAGGGTGGGGGGGGGACGGGACAGGGAGAGATGGAATGTAAAGGTTACTTGAAATTAGAAAAATCAATATTCATAATGCTGTGTTGTAAGCTGCCCAAGCAAAACATGAGGTGCTGTTCCTCCAATTTACGTGTGGCCTCACTCAGATAGGAGGCCCAGGACAGAAAGGACAGTATGGGAATTTGGGGACTTTTGGCAATCAGGAGATCTCCAGGAGTGTTTAATAATCCCATTTTGCTTGTTAGAGCTCTGGTCAGGCAAGGCTGAAGAGCACCTGACCCATAGTGCTTCAGGAGTTTCCTTTGAACCATGTACTTAGCAAAGTATAAATATTGTTTAAGCCACCATAGAAATCTATGCAATTATTTAGAACAATGGCAATCTGCGGCTGGTACATAATCCTAATATTTTTTAAGTGGCATTTGTCAAGATGCTGAAATCTTAGCAGATTTTCATCCAAAAACTTTAATATTTGTGTCCCAGGGGTGCTCCATTGCTTATTCTGCAACACCACACTAACACAGTAGTTAATAATACATGGAAGGCTCTTGGGTTTCCTTTAAATATCAATGGACCTTAGTTTCTCAAATGTCTGGGATTTACAGGCACAGCTCAGTGGAATGACTGATCATTCATCTCATCAAGTCTGTAAGATTGATTATACTATTATTTGCATATTTGTCCAAAAATATGACAATAATTAGTTTTTTTTTTGTTTTTTTTAAATCGCTCATCCAATGGCAAAGCCGCTAAATAAATAATAATAATAATAATAATAATAAATTTTTATTTATGGGCGCCTTTCAAGAGTCTCAAGGACACCGTACAAAAATTTAGCAGGTAGAGGAAAAACATGTAAGGGGAATGAAATAAATAGTAGAGACATGACTAGTACACAAAGTAATGACAGAATTCAATTCAAAACACAATATGAGGCAATTAATGCACAGATGAAAAAGGGAGGGGGACGTGGGGCTAAGGATAGGCAGAGGTGAAGGGATGGGTCTTGATGCAGGACTGGAAGATGGTGAGGGACACGGAATTGCGGATCAGTTGGGGGAGGGAGTTCCAGAGCCTGGGAGCTGCCCTGGAGAAGGCTCTGTCTCCAAAACTGCGGAGGTTGGACTTGTGGATGGAGAGGAGACCGGCTGATGTGGATCTGAGGGAAACGTGAGGGTTGGTAGGGGGAGAGGAGGTCAATGAGATATGGGGGGGCCAGATGGTGGAGGGCTTTGTAGGTGAGGATCAGGATTTTGTAGGTGATCCGGTGGGAGATGGGAAGCCAGTGAAGTTGTTTGAGGACTGGAGTGATGTGATGCCAGGATTTAGTGTGGGTGATGAGTCGGGCGGCTGTGTTCTGGACCAGTTGGAGTAGGTGGAGCTGATGCCAAGGAGAAGTGAGTTGCAATAGTCCAGTCGGGAGGAGATGAAGGCATGGATGAGTCTTTCAGCAGCGGGAGGTGTGAGAGAGGGTCTGAGTTTGGCGATGTTGCGGAGATGAAAGAAGGAGGTTTTAATGACATGGCGGATGTGAGGCTCAAGGGAGAGGGTGGAATCAAAGATCACGCCAAGGTTGCAGGCCTGGGGAGATGGGGAGACAGTGGTGCCGTCGATGGTGAGAGTGGGGTTATTGATTTTGCTGAGTGTGGCTTTGGAGCCTTTGAGGTATTCTGTCTTATCACTGTTGAGTTTGAGGAAGTTATGTTGCATCCAGGTTTTTATAGCTGACAAACAGGAGTTGATATGGGAGAGGGGGGGGGGTTGTGGGGGGATTTGGTGCTCAGGTAGATCTGGGTGTCATCGGCGTAACAGTGTAAGTCTAGGTTGAAGTGGCGGAGTATCTGACCAAGGGGGAGGATGTAGATGATGAAGAGGAGGGGGCCGAGTACGGAGCCTTGGGGAATGCCTTGAGTGACTGTGGCTGTAGAGAGAGATGAAGTGGGATCTGTTGGAAAAGTAGGAACGGAGCCACCTGAGTGCAGAGCCTTCAATGCCGAGGTCTTTGAGTCTGGTGAGCAGGATGTTATGGTTCACTGTATCGAAGGCTGCGCTCAGGTCGAGGAGGATGAGGATGTTGAGGGAACCAGTGTCAGCAGAGGTGAGGAGGTCGTTGAGGACAGCAGTTTCTGTGCTATGGAGGGGGCGAAAGACAGATTGGAGGGGTTCAAGTAGGTTATACGCAAGGAGGTGGGAATGAAGTTGCGACGCAACGATACGCTCCAGGTCTTTTGAAAGAAAGGGGAGGTTTGAGATTGGGCGGTAGTTAATGAGAGAGGAGGGATCAAGACCAGGTTTCTTTAAGATTGGTGTGACAGCAGCAGTTTTGAAAGCAGAGGGGACAATGAGGAGTTGAAGAGATTAGTGAGGTAGGGGCAGAGACCGGGGAGGCAGGACTCTGGACACAAGGAACTGCATATGCAGGTTTACTAACAAAGACATAAAGTGCTGGAGTAACTCAGTGGGTCAGGCAACATCTCATGGATAGGACATTTCAGGTTGGGGTCTGAAGAAGAGTCCTGAACAGAAAACGTCACCATATTCTCCACCATGACCAGTTGAGTTATTCCAGCATTTTGTTTTTTTGTAAACCAGCATCCCCAGTTCCTTGTTTATAAATCATTTTATTTAACAGATTACACGGGTCAGAGGGACAATTAGGGAAAAACAAATAAAACCTGGCATCATTGTGATGCAACTCTTCATTTTCTACACTTTAAACTAACAGCTGTAAAATAAAACATATTCTTTAAAAATATGTCATTAACTGCACTAATTAGTGGGCAGATACTCCAACATTTAAAAATAGTTGTCACTTTCGATCATTCCAGTTAAATGTGAATGCAATTCTTTTGGGTTGGTGTGTTTATAGACACTTAAATCTGCATATACATTTGATTTAATCTTTTAGAACAATGTCAATGTGGTTGGCTCATATTCCTAATATTTTTGATTAAATCTGATTTAATATTGGATGGTGCAGTATAGGCATATTTACAACCAAAAATCTTGTGCAACATCACCATCCAGACTACTCGAGGAAACCAGTCCTTTGAAGGAAGAAAGTAAGTTTCTTAACACTATTACTTGCTGCCTCTAGACAATGTTTTCTAAAGGTGCAATGCTCTAATGAGCAGAACTGACTGCTATGTTTGAAACAATATGAAAAGAAATAAAGGAGGCACAATACACCAGAATCTTGAGCAAAACAAAGTGCTGGAGCAACTCCAACTGTTTAAAGAAATGTCAACCTGTTTTTGCAGTGGAGGGGAGATGCTACAGATCAGGAAAATTAGACGAGTGTCTTAGATGAGTACTGCAAGCTCTGTGCTGCACATTTCTAAAAGCTCTAGAACAGAAATGATGATGTGGGTACACCTTTAAGCACTGAGGAATAAACCTTATATGGTCAGGGTGGAAAACCAAGTCCGGTTATTTCCATGTTTTACAATGGGTGGGTGAGGTTAACATTGACTGTAAGCTAATAGAGTGAAAACTTTCTTTCAAAAGGTATTCTGATGTTTTAGGAGACTGACAGATATAATTAGAAGTGTCTCGTTCTGTTGGCTGTAACTCCATAACTGGCATTGACAATACTCAGCTAATTTGTTTTTAAATGGAACACAGATGATTCTTTCATTTCCTTCCCTGTCGTGATGGTATTATCTATTCCGCACAATGATCTATTGACCACACTTCCTTTGAGGATGCAGAAATGCTTGAACACGAGTCCACCTGCCTGAGATGATCTCTGTTACAGCAGAAGAATTAAATCTGAAATACCATGACCTAAAATTCTGTTTTGGGAAGCACTCTGACAATTATGTTCTGATGCAAAGTTATTGTATGAATTAAAATGGTGTCAAACTGAAGAATGTATTGTAAATGTAGCCATGAAGTGCAAAAATCTGTATCAATACAAACCAGTTTATTTTGAATAAAACTAATTTTAAAAGAGTATACTGTACTGAAGTGCATTTGGGACATTGGACATCAGCAGTTTGATTGCCCCCACCTCACCCTGTTTCAGTGCATTCATCAGCTCCTGCTTAATCTGCAGCAGTGTATCAGGCGCAGCAACCGAGATGTGGGTTCTTACTGTGCTCTCTGGTTCACAATCTCCAAAGTTAGGCCACTCAGGATTAAAATTGGAGCTTATGGGGGGGTCCAAAAAGTTATATCGTGCTCTAATTTTGTTTTTTATTAAATGCTTTAATTTTGTCATTTATAAGTTGCAAAGCCAAAATTAAATATTTTGAAAACAAATCAATGACAGAATTATCAATTCATTTATCATATTACCTTATATGGGCACAAATGGCATAGCGCTAGAGTTGCTAACTGTATGGGTGCTGACTGATGGAGTTTTTAAAGTTCTCCCTGTGACTGTGGGCTTCTCGGGTGCTCCAGATTCTTCCCACATTCCAAAGAAATGTAGGTTTGTAGGTTAAATGGCTTCTGTAAATTGTCCCTGGTGATTGCTGGTTGTTGGGGACTCAGTGTGGAAACTGACCCTTTGGCCCACCATCACTAAACTAGACCAAGTCCACATACAGTGCCCTCCATAATGTTGGGGACAAAGACCCATCATTTATTTATTTGCTTCTGTACTCCACAATTTGAGATTTGTAATAGAAAAAAAAAATCACATGTGGTTAAAGTGCACATTGTCAGGTTTTAAACATTTGGGTTTCATCATGTAGAAATTACAGCTGTGTTTATACATAGTCCCCCATTTCAGGGCACCATGTTTGGCACACATGCCACCACTGGTGTGTTTAATTGCCTCCTTATACTGCCACATATAAGAGAGATCTCAGCACCCAGTCTTTCCATCATCTTTGGAAACTTTTATTGTCGTTTATTAGCATGAGGACCAAAGTTGTGCCAATGAAAGTCAAATAAGCCATTATGAGACTGAGAAACAAGAATAACATTGTTAGAGACATCAGCCAAACCTTAGGCTCACCGAAATTAACTGTTTGGAACATCATTAAGAAAGAGAGCACTGGTGAGCTTACTAATTGCAAAGGGACTGGCAGGCCAAGGAAGACCTCCACAGCTGATGACAGAAGAATTATCTCTAGAATAAAGAAAAATCCCCAAACACCTGTCCGACAGATCAGAAACACTCCTCAGGAGTCAGGTGTCAATGACCACTGTCCACAGAAGACTTCATGAACAGAAATACAGAGGTTACACGGCAAGATGCAAACCACTGGTTAGCCACAAAAAGGGATGGCCAGGTTAGTTTGCCAAGAATCAGAATCACACTTTATTCGCCAAGTATGTTTTGCAACTTACGAGGAATATCATTGGCCAGGTCAGTCATACAATTAAAAGTAACAGATCACTTCAAAAACACATTTTAACATGAACATCCACCACAGTGACTCCCACACGTTCCTCACTGTGATGGAAGGCGAAATAAAGTACTTAAAAGAGCAGCCAGTTCTGGAAAAAGGTCTTGTTGGCAGATGAGACGAAGAATAACTATTATCAGAGTGATGATGGCAAGAGCAAAGTATGGAGGAGAGAAGGAACTGCCCAAGATCCAAAGCACACCACCTCATCTGTGAAACAGTGGTGGGGGTATTTTGGCCTGGGCATGTATGGCTGCTGAAGGTACTGGCTCACTTATCTTCATTGATGATACAACTGCTGATGGTGGTAGCATAATGAATTCTGAAGTGTATAGACACATCCTATCTGCTCAAGTTCAAACAAATGCCTCAAAACATTGGTTGGCGGTTCTTTCAACAGCAAGACAATGATCGCAAACATACTGCTAAAGCAACAAAGGAGTTTTTCAAAGCTAAAAAACGGTCAATTCTTGAGTGGCCAAGTCAATCACCCGATCTGAACCCAATTGAGCATGCCTTTTATATGCTGACGAGAAAACTGAAGGGGACTAGCCCCCAAAACAAGCATAAGTTGAAAACTGAAGGGGACTAGCCCCCAAAACAAGCATAAGTTAAAGATGGCTGCAATACAGGCCTGGCAGAGCATCACCAGAGAAGACACCCAGCAACTGGTGATGCCATGAATCGCAGACTTCAAGCAGTCATTGCATGCAAAGGATATGCAACAAAATACTAAACAGGACTACTTTCATTTACATGACATTGCTGTGTCCCAAACATTATGGTGTCCTGAAATGGGGGGGGGGGGGGGGGACAATGTATAAACACTGCTGTAATTTCTACATGGTGAAATCAAAATGTACAAATTGCCTTTTTTTTTTTTTAATCTGACAATGTGCACTTCAACTACATGTGATTTTTTTCTATTATAAATCTCAAATTGTGGAGTACAGAGGCAAATAAATAAACGATGGGTCTTTATCCCAAACATTATGGAGGGCATTGTATGTGATCAGTTTTCAGTCACGGATGAAAAAAGATTTGGAGCCACTGCCCCGGAGTAACCAGCATTGTATTGTTTCAGAAGAAAAAGGTATCATTGCCTGATTGAGTTTATCAATGATTCCAATCTGTGCAAAGCAACAATTTGTCCACTTTATCTATCAATAGTATGTAAATTCCATTACCAATACTTTCTCCCTGTATTTTATCAATAATGAATTTAGTCTATGTAATGTTATCAATGGCATGGTTGTGGGCCCTTCCCACCTAGTTTATAGCTGTAGCATGTAAACAGGCCATTCAGTCCACTGTCTATCATGCGGACCATCAATCATCCATACCTGCTCTCATCCTCTCCACACACTCTGGGCACAGTTCTGGAAAAGTTTGGAGAAGGAACTGCCCAAGATCCAAAGCATACCCACCTCATCTGCGAAACACGGTGGTGGGGGTGTTATGGCCTGGGCATGTAACCAGCTAATTTGCACCTCTTGTGGGCGTGGGAAGAGACCAGAGCACCCGGTGGAAACCCACATGGTCACAGGGAGAATATACCAACTTCACACAGGCAGCACCCAATGCCAGGATCAGGATCGAATCCAGGTCTCCGATGCTGTGAGGCAGCAGCACCACCAGCTGCCCCACTGTGCCACCCCTGACAAAGGGTCACTGATCCCAGAATATTGACAATCTCCCTTTCCATTGACGTTGCCTGACATTTCCCAAAACTTTCTGCCGATTCTGCAGTTTCTGTTCCCAAACTCAGGTTCACGTCCATTTTAGGCTTGCACAACTGTTTCTTTCACTACCAGGGCAGGACACTGAACTCTGAGCTGGGAACCGTATTCGATGACCTTGATCTGTATAGATCCTCATTGGCCTCAACCCTAATCATTAATTGTCAAACACCTCTATCGAGCCAGAAGTAAAAGCTCAATGTTCTCCTGAACCGTTGTCCATATTGAAAGTTTTCTTCCTCTGACAGTTCTGTGGGACTCTCTCCCCCCCCCTCTCTCTCTCTCTCTCTCTGCTTTCCAGTTCCTCAATCACATTATATCCCAGTTAAAATCCCCAACCTAAAATTTTGTCTGTGCAGTCCCACCAAGATGCTGCCTGACCAACTGCATTCCTTCAGCACTTGGTCTTTGTATGCTGGTTGTACAATTCAGTCCAAATTAACAAATCCAATGCCAATTAAATTATTGGAAAATTTACATAGCTGCATAACAACATTTGTAGTTAAAGAACCACAGGGTTGGACATTCAGAATGCATACAAACCAGAGTAACTGGTGAATTATAATTGTAGGTAATTTGACACTTTCCCCACGCTTTCATTCACAGATCATGTGCAGTGGAATTCAATCCATACCTGTATTTCCATCAAGCCAAGATTTTCCTGTTTTGATTTTAGTCAAGGCTTGTCCTTGACACTGTACCTTAAAATATGTTCCTATCCCAGCAAGGCCATCATACAGCACCAGAGACCCAGGTTTGATTCTGACCACGGGTGCTGTCTGT
Source organism: Amblyraja radiata (assembly GCF_010909765.2). Taxonomy (NCBI): domain Eukaryota; kingdom Metazoa; phylum Chordata; class Chondrichthyes; order Rajiformes; family Rajidae; genus Amblyraja; species Amblyraja radiata. The sequence goes on from NC_045977.1 coordinate 21,032,429, forward strand.
ATGGAGTTTGCATGTTCTCCCTGTGACCGCGTGTTTTTTCTCCAGGTGCTCTGGTTTCCTCCCACACGTCAAAGATGTTCAGGACTGTAAGTTAATTGGCTTTGGTAAAATTGGAAATTGTCCCTCGTGGGTGATCGTGATCGGCATGGACACAGTGGGCCGAAGGGCCTGTATCTCTGATCATTGGTGGTTATCAAGTATCACACACACGTCTTGCCCCAATTGTCAAGGATGATGATGCACCTGGAATACCTTGTATAACTCACAACACTAACCTTCAACAAGTTTATTCCTTCCCCAGATGCTGCCTGACCTGCTGAGTTCATAAGACATAGGAGCAGAATTAGGCATTCAGCCCATCGAGTCTGTTCCACCCTTCGATCATGGCGGATCTATTTTTCCTCTCCACCCCATTCTCCTGCCTTCGCCCCGTAACCTTTGACGCCCTTACTAATCAAGACCCTATCGATCACCGCTTTAAAAATATCCATTGACATGGCCTCCACCTCCATCTGTAGCCGCAGATTCACCACCCTGTTACTCCGGCACTTTGCGCTTCATATCAATTTCTACAACTTGGACTTAAAAGATCAGAGGTTGCGTACTTCCAATGCATTAGAAACATTTCCTCTCAGTGGCAAGATATTTTAATTATTTGACAAGTAGCTGCTCAATAAAAATCAGTAATACAAGGATGCAAATTTAATTGTAGCATTTTCAGTTGCAAACATGGAACCAGTCAAGTGCAGAGCCAGTTTTGTTGTGCCCTTAAATTTTAACATTCAAAACCTAAAATTACTTTTGTAGTTATTCAGACATTTCAATTGTCATGCTGCATGAAAGATCACCTCAATTTCTATCAAACTAAATAGTACAGAATGAAGACCATTCATTCATGGTAATTTATACACAATTGGGGAGAATTTACAATTAAAAAAATTTGGCCACAGCTCGCCTGTTCACCTATCCTTCAACCAAAACTAGCCCCACAATTCGGGCACCTCCGCTGTCGCAGTGCTAAGCAGAACAGGATCCCAATGGGGAAGAACAATATTGCACACAGCACGCCAAGGCAAGTGAAATCATCTTCCAGAACACCAACTCTGAAACAAAAAAGAGAATGTTAGAAATGCAACTTTATTGTATAGCTGAGAGAGCAATACAGCACAGAAACAGGCCAATGTCCATGCCAAACAAAATGCCCCATCTAAGCTAGTCCCATTTACCTGCATGTCAGGGGCTATGGGGAGAAGCCAAGAGGGTGGGATTGAGAGGGAAAGATAGATCAGCCATGGTTAAATGGCAGAGTAGACTTGATGGGCTTATCCCTCTAAACCCCTCCTATCCATGTATCTGTCCAAGTGTTATTGCACCCGTCTCAACCACCTCCTCTGGCAGCTTGTTCCACATACCCATCACCATCCGAGTGAAAAACCAATTACCCCTCAGATCCCTTTAAATTTTTCCCCTCACCTTTAACCTATCGCCTCTAGCACCCGATATCCCCTACCCTGGGGAAAAAAGACTGCATTCACCCTATCAATTCCCCTCTAATTTTGTACAACTCTATAACATCACCCCTAAGCTGCCTGCACTCCCAGGAATCAAGTCCTAGCCAACCCAACCTCTCCCTATAATCAAGTCGAGTCCTGGCAAAACATCGTAAATTGTCGTAAAACTGGTAGTTTTTACTGGTGTGTAGAAAGGAACTGCAGATGATGGTTTATACCGAAGATAGATGCAAAGTGCTGGAGTAACTCAACAGGTCAGGCAACATCTCTGGAGAGAAAGGATGTTGTGATGGGCAATTAGATCAAAGTAGACCAGTGTGTTTACTGATGTTCGTCGGTAGGAAAATTCACACCAAAAAAACCACGATGCCTCCAGTGTTGTGATAAACAGCATCAAAAGCACAAGAGACTAAAGAACATTTACTAAAAGCACAGAGAGAGAGAGAGAGAGAGAGTGAGAGAGAGAGAGATAAACTATTTCAGGTGTTCATAGGAATGAACATTTGCACGTATGTCCAACTTTTTAATTTAATAATACTAGATCATTAGAATACTAGCTCACTCCATATGTTAGGGTGCCAATTGGTTGGGTCTTTGTAACCATGGGGACTAGCAGTCCATCTACATAGAGCATCTGCCTGCAAAGATGCTGCTTAACCAGCTGAGTTCTACCAGCATTCAACAGAATCCAGCATCTGCAGTGTCTTGTGTCTCTAAAGGTAGGTTAAAAGAAAGATGTTGTCAAGCTGGAAAAGGTGCAGAGAAGATATACGAGGATATTGCCAGGACTCGAGGGCCTGAGCTATAGGGAGAGGTTGAACAGGCTAGGACTTTATTCCTCAGAGGGCAGGGGAATGAGGGGTGATCTTGTAGAGATATACAAAATCATGAGAGGAATAGATTAGGGCACTGTCAGATTCACCTCCACCCCATTGTGGACAATGGAACTGGTGCGCTACAATGCCGAGAACTATATTCTACACGGCACTAATTGGAAAATTGCCAATATTACCCCGCTGCACAAAAAGGGAGCAAGGCAGAACAGTGGGAACAATAGGCCGGCTAGTCTGACACCAGCGGTTGGTAAGATTTTAGAATCCATTATAAAGGATGAGTTTACGGAGTACATAGAAGCTTACAATAAGTCAGCATGGCTGTGGAGGGGAGGTCTTGCTTGACAAGTTTTCTGGAATTATTTGAAGAAATAAATAGCAGGGCAGACAAAGGAGAGTCGGTTTACTTAGATTTTCAGAAAGCCTTTGATAAGGTGCCGCACATTAGGCTAGTTAGGAAGATGAGAGCCCACAGTGTTAAAGGGCAGATACTGGACGGCAGAAGACAAAGAGTGGCAATAAAGGGGGCTTTTTCTGGTTGGCTGCCAGTGACTAGTGGAGTTCCGTAGGGATCGGTGCTGGGGCCGCAACTCTTCACATTGTATATTAATGATTTGGACGAGGGGGATTGAAGGCTTTGTGGTAAAGTTTGCGGATGATATGAACATAGATTGAGGGGTAGGTAATGTAGAGAAATCAGTGAGGGCCCAGAAGGACCTGGACAGGTTGGGGGAGTGGACAGAAAAGTGACAGATAGAATATAGTGTAGCAAAGTGTGAAGTCATGCATTTTGGTAGTAGGAACAAAGACGTAGACTATTTACTAAATGGGGTGAGAATCCAGAATCCAAAGGGACTTGGGAGTGCTGGTGTAGGATTCACAAAAAGTTAATCTGCAAGTCGAATCTGTAGTAAAGAAAGCAAACTCAAGGCTAGCATTTATTCCAAGAGGACGTATATAAAAACAGGGATGTAATGTTGAGGCTCTATAAGGCGCTGGTAAGGCCGCATTTGAATATTGTGAGCAATTGTGGGCACCATATCTGAGGAAGGATGTGCTGGCTCTGGAAAGAGTCCAGAGGGTCATAAGAATGATCCCAGGAATGAGTAGGTTAACCTATAATGAGCATTTGTCAGCACTGGGCATGTACTTGCTGGAGTTTAGAAGAATGAGGGGGGGGGGGGCCTCATTGAAACATACAAAGTAAAAGGCTTGGATAGAGTGGATGAGGAGAGGATTTTTCCACTTGTGGGAGAGTCTAGAAGTCATAGCCTCAGAATTTAGGAAGAAGATGGAGCAATTTTGTCAGTCAGAGGGTGGCGAATCTGTGGAATCGTTTGCCACAGAAGACTGTAGAGGCTGTCAGTGGATATTTTTAAGGTAGCGATAGATAGATTCTTGATTAGTACACGCGTCAGAGATTATGGGGCGAAGGCAGGAGAATGGGGTTAGGAGGGAGAGATAGATTAGCCATGATTGAATAGAGTAGACGATGGGCCGAAAGGCCTAATTCTATTCCTATTCCTTTATGACCTTATGGAAATCTGTATCTACCCCTTTGCTCTATCTATTGAGATGGCTTGATTGATTAGGAAACATCTAGAGGGGAAATATCAAACTTTCCAGTCAATATTCAGTTTACATGACATAGAGGTTTGCATTTCAGAGGTCGACATGATCTATTTGGGTTTTTCAGTGAGCAACCTTCTCACAATAGCTTCAAATTGAGTCTGAAGGATTCAGAGCAGAAACGTCACCTATTCAAATGCCGTCTGACCTGTTGAGTTACTCCTGCACTTTGTCTATTTTTTTTTTGTTGTAAACCCGCACCTGCAGTTCCTTGACACTTCAAATTGAGTATGTTTTAATGTAGCAAACAGCCTTTGTAAAGCAGGTTAAAGCAATTAAAATGAACACGCTTCTTTTAAATAGTCCAAAAAAACTAGCCAGAGGATTATGAGTGAGACAGAGAGAGACTGAACAACAGAACAGTACAAGGTTCCCATCCTTTCACCCATCCTTTTTCTCCAGAGATGCTTCCTGATGAACTGAGTTACTCCAGCACTGTGTGTCTATCTTTTCTATGTGTGTCTATGAAAAACATTTTTCACACAGAGAGTGGTGAATCTGTGGAATTCTCTGCCACAGAAGGTAGTTGAGGCCAGTTCATTGGCTATATTTAAGAGGGAGTTAGATGTGGCCCCTGTGGCTAAAGGGATCAGGGGGTATGGAGAGAAGGCAGGTTCAGGATACAGAGTTGGATGATCAGCCATGATCATATTGAATGGCGGTGCTGGCTTGAAGGGCCGAATGACCTAATCCTCCACCTATTTTCTATGTTTGGTATAAACCAGCATCTGCAGTTCCTTCCTACAGCACAGGAACAGGCCCTTTAGCCCACAATGGCTGTGCCCAACGCGCTGCCAAGTTAAACTAATCTCCTCTGCCTGCACGTGATCAGCATTCTGCCGTATCATAGATCATGGACAAGCACAAAATTAACAGCCCATCACATGATGTTGAGTTTCAGTTCAAAGCTGCTGGATTTCCAAGAATTCATCAGTCATGAAACCACTCCTACACAAGATAAAGGGGATCATAGGGCAGCCAATCCTTTGCAGAGGGGTGGAGACAAACACAGAGAGGGAGGGACAGGGGAGAAGGTTATTTTCAAAAACATACAATTGCTCTAGGGAGGAAACGAAACAGAGCGCACGATGGCTGCAAGAACTCATGACTGTGAGTCACACACTGGGAATCCAAAAGAGATCAGAATGTCGATTTAATAAACACCATGGGAACAATTGCTGGTGGTAGTCAGAGGTTAATGCAGGATAGGAACGCAGACCAAGCCAGATTTCTGGAGTGCTGCCTGGAATAGAGTGCAGACACAAAGTGCTGGGGTAACTTAGCAGGTCAGGCAGCATCTTTAGTTGTTTTTGTTTAGAGATAGAGCTTGGAAACAGGTTCAGAGTCCACGCCGACCAGTAATCCCCGTACACTAGCACTATCCTACACATTAGGGACAATTTTTACCAAAACCAATTAACCTACAAACCTGAAGTGTGGGAGGAATCCGGAGCACCCGGAGAAAACCCACAGTCAACACCCTACAGACAACACCCACAGTCAGGATCAAACCCAGGTCCTCTGGCGCTGTGAGGCAGCAGCTCTACTGCAGCGCCACCCCTTTCTCTGGAGAAAATGGATGGGTGACGTTTCGCATTAGGACCCTTCCTCAGACTTCGGGCCCAAAACTTCACCCATCATTTTTCTCCCGAGATGCTGCCCGACCCAATGAATTACTCCAGATAATATAATATGTACCCGCATCTTTAGTTCCTTTCTACACTGGATTAGAGGGTATTAACTAATGGGAGAGGTCGGACAAACTTGGATCATTTACTCTGGAACATCGGAGGTTGAGAGGAAATCTGATATAAAGTATATAAACATGAGAGGCATGGATAAGGTAGGCAGTCAGAACTTTGCCTGTCCCCACCTAAGGTGGAAATGTCAAGGCCTAGAAACAAAGCTTTAAGGTGAGGGGTGAGGGGTGGGGGGGGAGTTGAAATGAGATGTGTGATGCAAGTTTATTTTTTCACATAGAGATTAGTGGGTGCCTGGGACACGTTGCCGTGGGTGATGGTGGAGGCAGATACAATGGTGTTTAAAAGACTCTTAGATAGGCACATGGTTATGCAGGAAATGGAAGGGTTTGGATCATGTGCAGGCAGAGATTAGTTTAACTTGGCATCATGCAAGGCAGGAACATTGCAGGGTGAAGGGCCAAGGGTCACATTGAAACCATAAAGCAACAGCCTTCCTACATAAAGGACCTATTTATTCCCACTCAAACAAAAACAGTGGCACAAGGGCGGAACACTGGCGCAGAGATAGAGTTGTTGCCTTACAGCGCCAGAGACCTAGGTTCGATCCTGACTACGGGTGCTGTCTATGGAATTTGCACGTTCTCCGTGTGACCGCAAGGGTTTTCTCCGGGTGTTCCTGTTTCCACTCACACTCCAAATGCCGTGCAGACTTGTAGGTTAATTGGCCTTGGTAAACATTGTAAATTGTCTCTAGTGCGCAGGATAGTGCTAGTGTGCGGGGCAAGCGCTGGTCGGCGTGGTCTAGGTGGGCCGAAGGGCCTGTTTCCACACCATACATCTCTAAAGTCTCTAAAACAAAGTGCTGGAGGAACTCAGCAAGGCACGCAGTATTGGTGGAGGGATTGGTCAAGTGACGTTTCAAGTTGGGAACCTTCTTCAGACTGATTGTAATAGAGGGGCGAGAAAGCTGGAAGAGCGTAGTGGGGCAGGAGAAAGCCTGGCAAGGGATAGTTGGATACAGGTGATGGGGGGGGGGGGGGTTTAATTGGCAGATAGGTGGAGTACGGGTCTGAAGAAACTTTGCCTGACCATTCCCTCCACAGATGCTGACTGACCTGCTCAGTTCCTCCAGCACCTTGTGGTTTACTCAAGATACCAGTATCCTCATATCTTCAGGAGATAAAATGGCATCAAGATAGGAGAGGAGTGCTATGTAAAGGCAGAGTGGTGGATATAGGTGGAAGGCAAAAGGGGACAGGGAACGGGGAGAGTTGGGGAATAATAGGGAAAGGAAGGATTTGGGAATGTGAAACGAGTGTAGGAAGGAGGAGAAAGGAGCAGGGCGATTAGGGGTGTTGGGGATTGTGGGAGATGAACAAAACTTTAAACATTGACCCCCCAACCCATATTTTATATCAAACTTAGAGCTACAGAGACCATCCAGAGCTGAGTTCCTCCAGCACAGTGTCTTTTTATGAGCTGCATCAACTGGCTTACAGAAATAATGTTGTGTTGCAAGCATTGCTTTTCCTTATTCCTGCAAATAACATTAACATTTTATTTTACAAATGCCTCGTTTCCTTTGGCAGAAATTTAGTTTAGTTTATTATTGTCACATGTACAGAGGTACAGTGAAAAGCTTTTTTGTTTCGTGCTATCCAGTCAGCAGAAAGACCGCACATGATTACAATTAAGCTGTAAAGATTCAGGATACAGGGAATAATGTTTAGTGCAAGATAAAGTCCAGTAAAGTGCGATTTAAGATAGTCCGAGGCTGCACAATGAGGTTAGGACTGCTAATTTAGTTTTAGTTTATAGATACCGAGCGTAAACAGACCCTTCAGCCCACCAGGTCTGTGCCGAACAGCGATCACCTCCGTACACTAGCACTATCCCACACACTGGGGCCAAATTACAATTTTTACCAAAACCAATTAACCTACAAACCTGTACGTCTTTGGGGTGTGGGAGGAAACCGGAGCACCCAGAGAAAACGCACACAGTCACAGGGAGAACGTACAAACTCAGTATGGACAGCACCCGTAGTCAGGATCGAATTCGGGTCTCTGGTGCTGTGAAGCAGCAACTCTGCCACCATGCCGCTGTAGTTGGTGATAGGATGTCGTTGCCTGATAGCAGAAATGTGTGAACCAGTTTTAGAACTGATTCTAAATATCCAAGTCATGAATGGATTTTGGCAATGTCCCAACTAAGTGTAGATTAATAGATGTGCACTCCCTCACTTACATTGTTGATGGAAGTGTGGATAAAGCGATTGCGGATCAGATTTAGCAAGATGCTCAAGAACAGATTTGAGATAAGGAGAGATTGGACAAAACTTGGACCGCTCTCTTTGTAATTCAGAGCCCGAGGGGAGACCTGATAGACAAAAGGACACAGTGCTGGAGTAACTCAGCAGGTCAGGCAGCATCTCTGGAAAACATGGAAAGGGGGCACATTTCGGGTCAAGGCCTGATAGAAGTATATAAAATTATGAGAGGCAGAGATAGTCAGAATCTTTTTCACCCCCAGGGCAGATGTGACAGAGGCGAAAGGGCACAGCTTTAATGTGAGAGGGCCATAGTTTAAAGCTGTACTAGGCCTTGCAAGAAAATAGGAATAGGCCACTCGGCCCTCTCCTCAAGCCTGCTCCACCATTGAATATGATCACAGCTGATCTGCCCAAGGTCTCATGTCTTCTGCGCCAATTTTCATAGCCCTCAATTCCCTCACCTTTTAAAATTGTACCTACCTCACCCCCATCCCGCCCCCGGCAATTCAGCCCCCACAACCTTCCAAGATAGAGTTCCAGAAACTCACCCACGCCCCTCTGCGACCAGTTCCTGCAGGCACGCTCAGTTTTAAACAACTGTTCCTAACCTTATAATCAACCTTACGTTTGAGTAATTGAAACAGTTTATTCGTTTCTAATAGTCAGAGTAACGCAGCTTGGAAAGAGGCCCTTCAGCCCAACTTGCCCATCCTGACCAAGATGCTAATCTAAACTAATCCAATTTGCCACATTTGGCCCAAATCCATCTAAACCTTTCCTATCCATGAACTTGTCAGTGTCTTTTAAATAATAATATAGTACCCGTCTCAACTACCTCCTCTGGCAGCTCATTCCATATATGTAGAAGATTTGCCCCCAAGGTTCATGGTATATCTATCCCCCCTCTCCTTAACTTGTGTCCTCTGGCTCTTGATTCCCCTACTCTGGGTAAGAGACGTGCATGCACCCTCTCTATTCCCCTCATGATTTTATACACCTCTCAGATTACCCCCTCAGCCTCTGCTCCATAATATTAAAGTCCTAGCCTGCCCAACCTCCCCCTACATAATATTAAAGTCCTAGCCTGCCCAACCTCCCCCTACAGCTCAGGCCCACAAGTCCTGGCAACATCCTCATAAATCTACTCTGCACCCTTTCCAGCTTAACCACATCCTTCCTATAGCAAGGTGACCAAAACTGATAACACTTCAAGTACAGCCTCATCAAAGACGTACAAGGTTTACATTAATGTTATTAATTCACAAAGGAATTGTATTTCCTCCAAACTTTTCACTGTAAATTCAACTCCTGAACAAAAGTAGATAGAGATGAAGTGGAATATGGCTTGCTTGCTTTGATTATTCGAGGCATTGAGTACAAGAGTTAATAAGTCCGGAAGTTCATAGAACTTTGGTCGGCCTGTTGTTCAGGTACTGCGCGTTAAGTTTGGGTCTCCCTATTACAGGAACGGTGTGAAGGCTTTGGAAAGGGTGCAGAAGAGGTTTACCAAAATGATGCTGGATTAGAGGGTATTAGCTACAAGAGTGGTTGGACCTACTTGGATTGTTTTCTCTAGAACACCAGAGGTTGAGGGCAGTGCTCAGAAGTATATAAAATTATGAGGCATAAAAAGAGTTGACAGTGAGAATCCTTTTTTTTCCCCGGGATGGAAATATCAATACTGGAATCCATAACTTTAAAGTGAGAGGGGGAAAGTTGAAAGGAGACGTGCAAGGCGGTGAATGTCTGGAATGTGCTGACAACAGTGGGGGTGGAGGCAGATGTGACATTTAAGAGGCTTTTAGATAGGCACATGGACACGCAGGAATGGGGGGGGGGGGGGGGGGGGGGGGGGGTGGATTGGACTATATTTAATCAGACTTTACCTTGTACTAAACGTTATTCCCCTTATCATGCACCTGTACACTGTGGACAGCTCAATTGTAATCGCATGTCGTCTTTCCACTGACTGGATAGCACGCAACAAAAGCTTTTCACTGTACCTTGGCACACGTGACAATACATTAAACTAGACAGTTAAGAATTGGTCCTGGTATTATGCTCAGCATAGATAGTGGGGCAAAGGGCCTGTTCGTGTGCTGCACTGTTCTACACTCTAACTTAATTTGTCTTCACATCGGTGATCAGAAGAAGAAAAAAATTACCTGCAGGCAGGGCACCCACCCACGACCACAACAGAAGCTGCAGTGGGTTGCTGGATGATGGTGTAGGTGCTCGAGTAGTTAGTCCCAGGACATACAGAGGGCTGAACACTTACCGACACAGGAGGCACATACCCTGCCAAAACAGAGGTGGTATTTTTTTTAAATAGTTAGACACCACGTGCACATACTAACAAAATGCTTGAAGTTACTCCTGTATATCAAGGATAGGAATATTTTTTGCATTGGAAAAATCTAAGAGGATTCATGGAATAATTTAGTGCAAGGCTACAGTTGTTACTGACATTTATAAAAGTGCAAACATTCAAAATCAATTCATATCCACCGCGCCACTTCCAACACTGAGAAGCCACCCAGAATCGTACATTTGGTGCACTTTCCCCAACTCACAGACTGAAAATGTAATAACGCAACTCAAATTTGAATTTCCTCTCTCTTCTTATATCCCTCCCTCCCCTCCGGTTTTCTAACTGTTAATTGAAGCAACACCCATTATATTTCTTCCGGATGAAATGGAGTTTCACCTCCACTTCCCCGCTCTCCGGGGGCCGGGAATTAAAACAAAAGGGCCGTGCAGAGCCGGGGTGGGAGCGGAAGCAACATAGGGGGTGGGGAGTAAAGACCTCACCCGAGGCTGGATACGGGTAGGGAGGAGGTTGCTGTTGGTATCCGGGCGGCGGGATGGTACCGTAGGTCTGACCGTACACGTATCCCGTGGAGCTGGGTACGTAGGCGGGCGGCCTGTCTTGAAGTAGCGGCTTGTTGTCCATCTTTCGTAGGGAGGGGGAATGAGAAAGGCAGAGACGGTGGTGATGGCGGTGGAATTCAACGGAGTTCCTTGCTGTTGCTGCTCTTTCTCCTTGTTCTTCGTTGCTGCTGCTTCTTCTCCGGCGGACGCAGAGCTCCCCCGCCTTGGAGCGAAGAAGGGAGCAGGCACTCTGCTGGGTCGGGGTGGGGGCTGTGGGAGTGGCGGCGGCCCCGGGTTGCTACACCGATTGTTACACTGCGCCCGCGCAGCCACCGGGACTCCCCCCGATCCGATACAAAGTCACAAGATTCAACGTCACGTGACCGGCGGGGCAACCCCTCCCCACGCTTTAAAGGGACCGCCCTCTTCTCCACGCCTTAAAGAGACAGCCTTTCTCCCACCTTAAAGGGACCGCGTCATCCTTACCCGCCTTAAAGCATTTATCCTCCACTCCAACCTTAAAGAGACCGCCCTTCAACCCCACCTTAAAGGTCGAAGTCCCTTTAAGGCAAAAGAGGAGATCATAGGTACACAAAAATGCTGGAGAAACTCAGCGGGTGCAGCAGCATCTATGGAGCGAAGGAAATAGGCGACGTTTCGGGCCGAAACCCTTCTTCAGACTGATAGGGGGGGGGGGAGAAGGAAGGAAAAAGGGAGGAGGAGGAGCCCGAGGGCGGGGGGATGGGAGGAGACAGCTCGAGGGTTAAGGAAGGGGAGGAGACAGCAAGGGCTAGCAAAATTGGGAGAATTCAACGTTCATGCCATCGGGACGCAAGCAACCCAGGCGGAATATGAGGTGCTGTTCCTCCAATTTCCGGTGTTGCTCACTCTGGCAATGGAGGAGACCCAAGACAGAGAGGTCGGATTGGGAATGGGAGAGGGGAGTTGAAGTGCTGAGCCACCGGGAGTTCAGGTAGGTTATTGCGGACTGAGCGGAGGTGTTCGGCGAAACGATCGCCCAACCTCCGCTTAGTCTCCCCGATGGCGAAACGATCGCCCAACCTCCGCTTAGTCTCCCCGATGGCGAAACGATCGCCCAACCTCCGCTTAGTCTCCCCGATGTGAGCAGGTCAGGCATCTGCAGTTCCTTCTTGAACAAAAGAGGAGATCATGTTCCCTTTAAGATGGGAGAAGAGGGTTCCCTTTAAGGCGGGTAAAGGTATGGTCCTTTTAAGGTTTAAGTCCTTTCAGGTGAGGCAGAGGTTCACTTGCACCCCTCTCCAACCTCATCTACTGTGTCCGCTGTTCCAGGTGTCAACTCCTGTACATCGGCGAGGCCAAGCGCAGGCTCGGCGATCGTTTCGCTGAATACCTCCGCTCAGTCCGTCGTAACCTACCTGATCGCCGGGTTGCTCAGCACTTTAACTCCCCCTCCCAATCTGACCTTTCTGCCCAGGGCCTCCTCCATTCTCAGAGTGAGGCCAGTTCAAATTGGAGGAACAGCACCTCATATTTCACTTGGGTAGCTTACACCCCAGCGGTATGAACATTGACTTCTCTAACTTGAAATAGCCCTCTCTCTCCATCCCCTTCTCTGTTCTCCCACCAGTCTTACTGTCTCCCACTACATTCTATCTCTGTCCCGCCCACTCCCCTGACATCAGTCTGAAGAGGGGTCTCGAACCGAAACGCCACCCATTCCTTCGCTCCAGAGATGCTGCCTGTCCCACTGAGTTATTCCAGCATTTTGTGATCTATGGGCCTTTTAAGGTGGGAGAGGAGGCCACTGTCGCTTTATGACAGGAGAGGACAGCGGTCCCTATAAGACGGGAGAGGACAGCGGTCCCTATAAGACAGAAGAGGAAGGCGGTCCCTTTAAGGCAGGAGAAGAGGAGGGCAGTCCCTTTAACTGAGCAGGTCAGGCACCATTGCTGGAGAAGTGGATATGTGACTTTTTAGGTTGGGACCCTAGTATGAGCGAGAGAAATAAAGCTGGAAGAGAGGAGGAGCAGGACAAAGCCCAGTAGGTAATGAGGATAGGTATGGGGTTGGTAGGCGGTTTGATAGACAGATGGGCAAAGGCCAGAGATGAAATGACAGGAGGTGTGAGACAAAATAATTGAAGAGATGCGAATTGTGAAGCTGGAGGAAGGAATAGTCTCAGAAGAAGGGTCTCGACCCAAAACGTCACCCATTCCTTCTCCCCAGAGATGCTGTCTATCCCGCTGAGTTACTCCAGCATTTTGTGTCTATCTTAAAAAAAAGTTCAGTATATATATTTTTTTAATTACAAATAAATGGACAATAGTAGTGCAAAGTCAAAAATAATGTCCCCAAATCTATTTAGTTCGGAGCCTATTTGGAGGTTGCAGTGTTTAATAGCCTGATGGTAGTTGAGAAGAGGTTGCTCCGGAACCTAGACGTTACAGTTTTCAGGCTCCTTTACGTTCCTCCCAATGGCAGGAGTGAAATGAGAGCGTGGCCAGAGTGGTGTGGGTCTCTGATGCTGGCTGCCTTTTTGAGGCAGTGACTCCTGTAGATCCCTTCGATGGTGGGGAGTTAGTACCCATGATGGACCGGCCAGTAATCACCACTTTTTGCAATCTTCTTCGTTCGTGGGCATTCGAGTTGCCGAACCAGTCAATATGCTCTCTGCCATACATAATTGAGCATAATGTCATAGGAACAAGTACAGTGAGGTACAGGAACAGTGAAAATCTTGCTTGCAGCAACATCACAGGCTCATAGACTGAACAACACGAGAAAACATAAATTGTACATAAGTTAAACAAAATAGTGGAATGAAAAAGACTGCAAAAAACACAACATTAGTGCAAAAACACAATTAGGAAACAAGTCATTCACTGAACCCCTTACTGAAAACAGCATGTGAAGGGGAGAGAAGAGGAAATACAGAATAAGTAAGTAAGTAGGTTTATTGGTCAAGTATTCACATACAAGAAATTTGCCTTGGTGCTCCGCCTACAAGTAACAACATGACATACAGTGACAGTTACGAATGACTCAGAAAACACTAAACATTAATAATAATAAAACATTAATGATAAAACACCATTGATCAAGCATGTGAATCAACAAAATACCAGATCAAAGGGAGGCAACAGATTTTTGGCTGTTGAGTAGAGCAACTACTTGTGGATAAAAACAGTTTTTATGTCTGGCTGTGGCAGCTTTGACAATCCGGAGTCGCCTTCCAGAGTTTGTGGCCAGGGTGAGAGGGGTCAGAGATGATCAAATAGTTTGTGGCCAGGGTGAGAGGGGTCAGAGATGATCTTGCCCGCTCGCTTCCTGGCCCTTGCAGTGTATAGTTCATCAATGGAGGGAAGGTTGCAGTCAATAACCTTCTCTGCTGATCAGACGATTCGCTGCATCCTCCATGTGTCGTGCTTGGTGGCTGAGCCAAACCAGACCATGATGGAGAAGGTGAGAACAGACTCTACGATGGCCGTGTAGAATTGGACCATCATTGCCTGTGTCAGATTGTGCTTCCTCAGCTGCTGCAGGAAGTACATCCTATGTTGTGCCTTTTCGACTAAAAAACAATTCTGTGAAATAAACATTTTAAAGGCTCCCAGGTTCCAGAGTGCCGCGGCCTAAAGGGGGAGCCGCCGAGTCGAGCCGACCCCTGCTTGTCCCCACAAGACTAGAGTCCGTCTGGGAGGATGGAGCCGGCAACGGCGGTGGATGCGACGAGCGTGGAACGAGGCCGGTAAGAGAGGAGAGAGAACCGGGGTCGGGTCTACCGCACCCTCAAGGTGGGCAGTGGGAGGCTACCCCAGGGATGAAAGGTGGACGAGTGAGGAGAGGGACGTCGGTTCATAGGTCAATCCACACATCCAAGGAAGGCGAGGGCTGGAGGCCCCACAGCAGCCTGGGGCTCGTCTGGAATGGGCTCCGCTCATAACAAATAGAGCGCGGACTGAACTGTAAAGATGCTGCCAAAACATGGCGACTCTTGCATGCAGGGCCAGTAGACTATTTCTGTTTTCTAATTTGCTAATCGGGAATGTGCTTGGGTATGACAATACTCTTCTGGAATGTTAGTGGGAAAATAATTTCACTGTGCCTTTGCATTTTGCACATGTGATAATAATAGCACCATTGAACACTTTCTTGAGCAGCGCCTTATGTAGATAACCTTCTGCCTGCATATCTAGTCACTATTTTATTTTGATGATACAGTGCGGACACAGGCCATTTGGCCCACCAAGTCCGCGCCAACCAGCGATCCCCATACCCTAGCACTATCCTCTACACTAGGGACAATTAAAATTTTTACCAAGCCAATTAACCTACAAACCTGTACGTCTGGAGTGCGGGAGGAACCCGGAGCACTCAGAGAAAACCAACTCGATCACGGGGAGAACATCCAAACTCCGTACAGACAGCACCTGTGGTCAGGATTGAATCCTGGTCTCTGGCGCTGTGAGGCTGCAACCACTGTGGTTTGGTCTTGAACTAATTTCTAGCGGCTACCCACAAAACAGACAGCAGGTGCCTGGCATTTTGTCATTTACTGAACCTCTTACTGGAAACAGCATGAGGACAGGGGGGGAAGAGGAAACTGGGACTAAATACAGAATAAAAACGAATTCTGTTCAAAGAAAGGAAGTGAAATAAACATTTTTTATTCTAGAAATGCAAATCGGGAGCAAGAAAGCTGGAGCTCAGGACAATTCTGTGGCAGAGGCCCTGAATCATTGTGGTCAACACTCATGACTTGGGAGAACTTGTCTCCAGGACTCTGTCTCCCAATCTCACCCTCCATGCCGGTGAGTTGCTGGGGTCTCGTCTCCCGTGCCCTTGGAGGTGCTCTGGGGGTTCTGAGGTCGGTTGCAGGAGGCGCCCTGGGGCACAGAGGTTGAGCGGTGACCGCCTGAGGCGGGTGGACGGCACGTTTGCGGGTTGTGTGTCAGGGTTGATGCGTCGGTGGAGTGAGCCACTGGAGGCCCTGCAGCAGCCTGGGGCTGGATTGGATCGAGCGCTGCTCCAAGAGGCCGAGCGTGCGGATCAGATGCGGCCTGCGACGGCACAGAGCAATGGTGGAGGACACCGACGGCATCGCCTGGCCAAGCCGTCCTCTGCAACACCGACCCATTGCCGTCGCCAGGATAACAGGCCTTTATGGTCAAGTTTAAGACTCTACATTTTTAACAACTCTGAATTTTAAGCGTACAAGATGGCGACGGAAACGTGGCGACTCTTGTGTACTTATTCAGTGTAATCTATTATTACACTCTTGTACTTAAAGTATGATCGTACCCATGTATAGTAAGATTGTGACTGAACCAAATGCAAAGAAGGAATTTCACTGTATCAAGAAACATGTGACAATAAAGTACCGTTGAACATATTCAGGCTGGTTACTTTCAGACAGGACATGCTGGCATTGCTAATTCCCAACTTGGTCCCCTTCATAAGACAGAATTATAGGCCGGTGAGCCTCATCGGTAATAGGAAATCCAAGGGTGAGACAGATAAGATAGTGATGTTTAAGAGGCTTTTAGACAGGGTATGGAGGGTTCTGGATCTTGTGCAGGCATCATGTTTGGCACAGACATTGTGCGCCGAAGGGCGTTCCTGTGCTGTACTGTTCTATGTCCTACCAAGCCAGATGGATATCAACTTGGAATCAGAATTGTCACCTCCTACTCTGCTGCCAACTGCTGCTTTCAAATGTGGTCACATTGAGCTTGCAAATATCTCTACTGGCAAGCAAATATATTAACAGAATCTTTTAAAATACTGTAAAAAAACCAGACAGCTATCTTGAAGCAAAAGGACAAAAAGTGCTGGAGTAACTCAGCGGGTCAGGCGGACATGGATAGTTGGCACAGTGGCACAGCAATAGGTTTGCTACCTTACAGCGCCAGAGACCCACATTCAATCCTAACCATGGGTGCTGTCTGTACAGAGTTCATAATTCTCCGTGTGACCACATGGGTTTTCTCCGGATGCTCCGGTTTCCGCCCACATTCCAAAGACATGTGAGTTTGTAGGTTAATTGGCTTTTCTAAATTGTGTAGTATAGAATTAGCAGACGGGCGTATGTTAAACTGGCGGCTATCTGTAAGCAAAAGGACACAAAGTGCTGGAGTAATTAAGGGTAATTAATAGTTGGCATGAACTTGGTGGACTGATGAGTCTGTTTCCATATCGTGTCTCCAAACTAACCTAATATCTGTCATCCTATGATCTCACAACAACCCAACATTCCAACAACCCAACGGTCTAACAGTTCTGGACACAAAGTGGAGGTCGGTGTTGCCTTGTGGGCATGAGAGGGCCCACCAGTGGGGGTCCCTCTATGCAGGGATTCTCCGCCTCTACATTGGGGACCTCGGGTGGAGGGTACTGCACCAAGGCGTCATGTGCAACCTGTTTCTCTCGCGGTTCACAGACTCGCCAGCCGCCTGCCACTTGTGCGGGCTGAGAGAGTCTATTCCATGTGTATATGGAGTGCGTGAGGTTGCAGCCCCTGTTCCAACATCTAAAGGGGCTGCCCCTTGCCTTCTGGCTGAACTTCACACCCACCATCCTCATCTTTGGACACGCTGTGGGGTGGAAAGTATCCTCAATAACGATGGGGAAATAGTTATTTAATATTCAGAATTTAAGAATGTTTGTTTTACTTTGTATCATGGTGGTGGGTTTGTTTGTATTGTTTTGTACTGTACATATCATTTTTGTAAATACTTGATTAAAAAAATGGTCCAACAACCCAACAGTCCAACAACCCACCAGTCCATTCAGGCCAAACATCCCTAAAACCCCAGTACCCATGACTGCTCCATGAGCCCCCAACAGCCCTAAAACCCCAGTAGCTATGGCAGCTCCAGTTTCCACGGCAGTTCCAGTAGGCACGACAGTTCCAGTAGGCACGGCAGTTCCAGTGGGCACGGCAGTTCCAGTGGGCACGGCAGTTCCAGTAGGCATGGCAGTTCCAGTAGGCATGGCAGTTCCAGTGGGCATGGCAGTTCCAGTAGGCATGGCAGTTCCAGTAGGCACAACAGTTCCAGTAGGCACGGCAGTTCCAGTAGGCACGGCAGCTCCAGTAGGCACGGCAGTTCCAGTGGGCACGGCAGTTCCAGTGGGCACGGCAGTTCCAGTGGGCACGGCAGTTCCAGTGGGCATGGCAGTTCCAGTGGCCCCAACACCAGGCACCTACCTTCCTGCACCCTCAGCTGTCAAGGACAGGCCCCGCCCCCCCCCGTATCTGCATATGACGCAGTGCGTCACGACGCCAGCCTGACGGACGGGTCGCCGGCCAATCAAGCGCGGGAAGCGACCAATGGCGTGTCAGGGGGCGGGGCTTCCACGGAGCATCGGCTGTTGTCAGCAAAGAAGGTTCCGGAAGCCGCGTCCGGCTTGGATGGTGGATGTTGATCGGGTCGGTGCGGCGAGGAGCTGGGCGGCTGTCGCGGAGCTGGCGGTAATGTACTGGGAGCGGTTTGCAGATGTTAGCTCCGTCACTTTACTCTGACATTATTAGCAGCGTTGTAGTTGACGATTTGGCGACGGTCCCTTACACCTGTCGGCAATGGTTTAGAGACGGTCCCTGTGGCGATGGTTTGGAGACAGCCTCCTGATGCGGGTAATAGTTTAGACACGGTCCCTTAAACATGTGGCCTGGTTTAGAGACAGTTCCTCCAGGTATGGGCACTGGTTTACAGACGGTCCCTTTAAATGTGGACACTGACTGGTTTAGAGATGGTCTCTGCAGGTGTGGGCACTGACTGAAAGACGGTCCTTCCAAGAAGGGTTACGACCCGAAACGTTTCCTATTTCCTTCGCTCCATAGATGCTGTCTCACCCGCTGAGTTTCTCCAGCATTTCTGTCTACCTTCAAAGTATGGGACTCATTTAGAGACAGCCTCTTTAACTGTGGGTACTAACTCATTTCGAGATGTCCTTATTATACCTTGACTGGTTTGGAGGGTCCTTCTAGGAGTGGCCGCTGGTTTAGAGACAGTCCCTTTTACTGTGGGTAGTGACTGGTTTAGAGACAGTACCTGCTGGTGAGGGCGCAGATTTAGAGACATTCCCCAGGAGGGCACTGGCTGGTTCAGATATGCCCCTCTTAACTGTGGGCATTGACGGGTTTATAGTGTCTCTCAAGTCAAGTCAAGAGAGTTTATTGTCATGTGTCCCAGATAGGAGAATGAAATTCTTGCTTGTTGCAGCACAACAGAATATTGTAGGCATAAATACAGAACAGATCAGTGTGTCTATGTACCATAGCCCATATAGATACACATAAATAAACAGATAAAGTGCAATAGGCTGTTATAGTTCAGAGTGTGTTTGATGTTGTATTTAGTAGCCTGATGGCTGTGGGGAAGAAGCTGTTCCTGATTTCAGGCTCCTGTACCTTCTACCTGATGGCAACGGAGCGATGAGTGTGTGGCCATGATGGTGTGGGTCTTTGATGATGTTGGCAGCCTTTTTGAGGCAGCAACTGCGATAGATCCCTTCGATGGTGGGGAGGTCAGAGCCAATGATGGACTGGGCAGTGGTCACAATTTTCTGCATTCTTTTCCGCTCCTGGACGTTCAAGTTGCCGAACCAAGCCACAATGCAACCAGTCAGTATGTTCTCTACTGTTCACCTGTAGAAGTTCGAGAGAGTCCTACTTGACATACCGACTCTCCGTAATCTTCTCAGGAAGTAGAGGCGCTGATATGCTTTCTTTATAATTACATCAGTGTGCTGGGACCAGGAAAGATCTGGGTGTGGGCACTGATTTAGAGATGGTCCCTCCCATTGTGGGCCCTAACTGGTTTTTAAAATTGTGCCTTTTGTGTATGTGAATCCATGAGGGGGAAAGCACAGAATCTTTTACCCACAGTTGGAGAATCAAGAACCATAGGACATGGGTTTTAGGTGAGTGGGGCAAGATATAACAGGAACCTGAGGGTCAATGTTTTCAGACAGAGGGTGGTGGCAACATTGAATGAGTTGCCAGAATAAGTAGTTGAGGCAGGTACTCTATCAGCATTTGGATAGGTAATTGGATAGGAAAGGTTTAGAGGGATACGGGCCAAATGTGGGCAAATGGGACTTGCTTAGATGGGATATCTTGGTCGGAATGGAGAAGTTGGGGGCAAAGGGCCTGTTTCCATGCTGTAAAACAGTGATTTGGAGACAGTTTCTTTAAGTAGGGGTATCGATTTTGGAGTTATTCCCTCCAAGTAGATATTTTGATTTAGAGAGGGTTCCCTTAAGAATGTGCTGGGAGTTTTTTCTGATATGGAAGATATAACTATAGTACATAAAGATAAAAGAGGTAGGATATTTAGGAGGGTTCTAAGGGGGTCCTTCTTTACCTGGGGGGCTAGAGAGAGTGATAAAAGCAGTGTTTAAGAAGGAACTGCAGATGCTGGAAAAATCAAAAGTAGATAAAAATGCTCTTTGGCAACTGGCCCGACCAATTTTCCATCCCCTTCACTGCTCAGTTCGCAATAACCAACCTGATCTCCCGGTGGCTCAACACTTCAACTCCCCGAATCCGACCTTTCTGTCCTGGGCCTTCTCCATGGCCAGAGTGAGTCCCACCGTAAATTGGAGGAGCAACACCTCATATTTTGCTTTGGTTGTTTACACCCCAGCGGTATGAACATTAACTTCTCCAATTTCAGGTAGTCCTTGCTTTCTCCCTCCCCTTCCCAGCTCTCCCGCAGCTCACTGTCTCTGCATCTTTCTTTCTTTTTCCTGCCCCCACCCCCACATCAGTCTGAAGAAGTGTCCCGACCTAGATGCTGCCTCACCCACTGAATTTCTCCAGCATTTTTATCTACCTGTGATAAAAGCAGAATCACTGAGAGTATTTAAGAAGCCTCTACATGAGGACTTGATTCACCTGGGCCAAGTGCTGGGAGGTGGTGTTGATACAGATGGGTGCCCACTGGTCGGCATGTATGTGGTGGGCCAAATGGCCTGCTCCCATGCTGTAAAAAAAGTAGGCATTAACCTATTTGGAAATGATTCCTCCAAGTCTTTGTGCTGTTAATCTCTCCCCATATTACGCCATGTTAGGTAATTGAGCAATGCAGAGCCATTGAGGATCTTAAGCGTGTAAACTGACCTCTAATGGATTTATAAATGGAACCTCCTGTAGCGGGCTCTGACCTAGTTAAAGTCTGCGAACTAAAGATCATCTTGAAATCACTTATTTATAGATAGTAGATTACTGCCCTTTTAGGACAGACAGCATGAGGACGCATTTTGATTTAGAAATAGGTGCCCCGAGAATGAGGGGCACACCATTTAAGAATGGGCACCAAATGGTTGACCCCCATTTTCCAGCCACACCCCAAGAATAGTATAGCCTGTAATATCCCACTCTCCTGCCCCTGTAATACCTCATAATGGTAGTGAACAATCTTGTTCCCAAGTATAGGATATGACTGATGAAGCCTTCGGCCCACCGAGTCCGTGCCGACCATTGATCACCCATTCACACTAGTCCAACATTATCCCACTTTCTCATCTATTGTTCCGCTTTTGGTACATATGACAATTCTGTAAGCTAGCCAAGCGGAATACGAGGTGCTGTTCCTCCAGTTTGCTTGTGACTTCACTGGCAATGGAGGAGGCAATGAAAGAATGTGGGATGGAGAGGATGTTGAAGGAGTTGAAGTTCAGTGAAGAGGCATCTTTAGATTGTAACTTCTCAAAGAGGAGGTCATGCTTTAAGAAGATAAGAAAAATAAGCGGTGGTTTCTCTAGCTTGCTCCACCACTATTTCTGGTGCACGTGCTCTTTCCTTCCTGGAGTGTCCAAAATTTAATCAATGTTCACCCTCCAGTTTCTGAACACCCACAGAAGTTTGTTTCAGAGAACTAAAAAAGTGCTGGATTTTTCCTACAGCATGGAAACAGGCCCTTCAGCCCTACTCGTCCATGCTGACCAAGATGCCCCATCTATGAGAGTCCCATCCCTCTAAACCTTTCTTACCCACATACCCATATAAATGTCTTTTAAATTATGTGATAATACCTGCCTCATCTCATCTAGTAGCTCGTCCCATATACCCACCACGCTTTGTGTGCAAATGTTTCCCCTCGGGTTCTTATTAAATCTTTCCCCTCTCAACTTTAACTTACGCCCTCTTGTTCTCGATACCCCTATTCTGGGTAAAAGATTCTGTGCATTCGCCCCACCCATTGCCCTCATGATTTTGTACACCTCAATAAGATCACCCCTCGTCCTCCTGTGCGCCACAGAATGAAGCCTGTAGCTCAAGCCCCCAAGTCCTGGCAACATCCTTGTAAATCTCTGCACCCTTTACATCTTAACAACATCTTTCCTGTTACTTGGTGAACAAAACTGAACACAATACTCCAAATGTGGCCTCACAAATTGGCCAAAATATAATTACTAAGAATATAGATTAGTATAAATATTGTGCATGTCTTTTCATCAGCTGAAAAAAACATTGAAGAGAGTGGCTGAGATATAGCTGTTAAGACTCAGAAACTAATCAAGAAGTTAGTCAATTCTGAGTAAATATGATAAAGGAAATAGTTTAACTTGCTGACTGGCGAGTTTTGTTTTGACAGTACGATTGTTATGGCAGTAGCTATCTTGATTGGAAGACTTCAAGGTCCCAGCTTCAGGGTGTAACCACAGATCACACACAAATCCCATGGTTCAAAATTAAAAGTTGCATTCACCGAGCGAGCACTGTTCAAAGAGTAGAAGTTCAAAGAAGGAAGTGTGCTTGTAAGGTAAAAACTGAGGTCTTAGTCATACAGCATGGAAACAGGCCATTAGGCCCATCTGGTCCATGCCCACCAAGATACACCATCTAAGCTAATCCTACTTCCCCATGTTTGCCACATATCCCTCTAAACCGTACCTATCTGTGTACCTCACCAAAGTCTTTTGAGTGTTGTTACTGTACCTGCCTCAACTACCCTCCTAGCAGCCCGTCCCATATACTCACCACCCGCTGAAAGAATGGTTATCCATCGGGTTCCTATTAAAGCTTTCCCCGCTCATCTTATCTTCACCCACCACCACCCCAAGTTTGTGGGGGTAGATCATTATATTAAGTTTCAGCTTAGTTTACTGTAATATACATTAAGACGCAATGAAATTCCTTATTCACATGAAGCACACAGCATATACGGTTTAGAGTCATACAGCGCGAAAAAAGGCCCTTCGTCCTAATACAGAATGTATACATTCAGTAATTATAAATACCACATCACTGATGGGGTAGTTATCAAATAAGTTTCTTCGGGAAAGGATTTATTTGCATTTGGAAGAGAAATGGATTACTAGGCACTGTTAGCATTGTTTTGTCCATGGCAGGTCATGTCATATTTACTTAATTGAGATTTTTGAGGAGTGTAAAAGGTGATTCATTAGGGTAGGGCAGTGTGTGTTGTCTCCATGGATTTTAGCAAGGCATTTGATAAAGTCCCTCGTGGTGGGCAGATCCAGAAGATTAAGATAGGAGTGCTGAGACCTCTGCTGTTTGTGATGCATATAATTGATTTGTATTAAGTGTAGTTGGGTTGGCTATTAATTTTTCAGGCGACACCAAAATTGGTGGCATTGCAGACAGTGAGGAAGGCTGTCAAAGGATACAGCGGGATGTAGATCAGTTACAGATATATGGGCGGAGAAATGGCAGATGGAATTTAATCCAAGCTAATGTGAGGTATTGCACTTTGGGAGGACGAATGTAAGCAGAAACTACACAGTTGATGTCAAGACCCTTAAAACCATTGATATACAGAGGATCTTGGGGTCCAAGTCTATAGTTCCTTGAAAGTGGCAACACAAATAGATAGAGTGATATAGGAACTGTATGGTATGCTTGCTTTCAAGTGACAAGACATTGAGTATAAAATTCAGAAAGTCATGTTGCAGCTTTATAAAAAATGTGGTTCGACCGGATTTGGAGTAATATGTGCAGTTCTAGTCGCACCATTAAAGGATGTATGTAAAGGCTGTGGAGAGGTGATATAAGTGGATTACCATGATGGTGTCTGGATTAGAGTGTATTAGCTGTAAAGAGAGGTTGGATAAATTTGGATTGCTTTCTCTGGAGCGTTGAAAGTTGTGGAGAGACCTTATGGAGCTATATAATATTTTGAGAGTTATAGACAGGGTAGACGCTCAGAACCATTTTTTCGCCTGGGGTGGAAATATCAAAGACTAGTCGGCATAGCTTTAAGGTGAAAGGGACCAAGCTTAAAACAGATGAGTGTGGCAAGATTTGATTTTACACCGAGTGGTGGGTGCCTGGAATGTGCTGCCAGGAGTGGTGATGCAGGCAGATATGATAATGGCGTTAAAGTGGCTTTTTAGATAGGCACATGGATATTCAGGGAATGGAGGGATACGGATCACATGCAGGCAGAGGAGTTCTGTTTATTTTAGCATCCTATTCGGTACAGTCATTGTGGGCTGACAGGCCTGTACTGTTCCATGTTCTATGATTATTCAGAGGGGAAACTTACAAATTTGAAGCTGGGAATTGGAGAACCAATTGCAGTGCCATTAGATATGAATCATGTTCCTAAATGTTCCACTAGTTCATAAAACAATTTGATTATAATTTCTGATGTTGGGTAATTGATTGGGGTAACATGGTAAATCAGCCAATTGTATCTTTCTCAGTTTGACCGTGAAAAGTTGGGAATGTATGATTGGGAGGTTTCCCACTGCTGGCAAATCTGGATTACTGATGGATTTTGTATTTTGTTTTATTAGAGGCAGTCATGCCCAGCTCTCTGTTGTGGGCTGTGGATGTCCACGGCAGCGTGTACACTCTCTCTACAGCCAGCCAGTACTGGGAGCTGTGCAAAGATGCAAGTTTAGAATTCAAGAGACTGGCAGCTGGCAAGCAGTGCTGTTGGGGAATTGCATGCGACCAACAAATCTACGTCTATGTCCATGCAAACGAAGTTCCCATCCGATACCAAGAAGAGACCTATGAAAATCAGGTGCGCTGACTAAATAAATGCTGTAATTCTTCAAATAATGTCAGCCTAGGTGGCGCAGCAGGTAAAGTTGCTGCCTCACAACACAGGAGACCGTAATTGATCCTGACCTCGAATGCTTTCTGTGCGGAGTTTGCAAGTTTTCCCTGTGACCGCGTGGGTTTCCTCCCACAGCCCAAAGACATGCAGGTTTATTGGTTAATTGGCCTCTGTAAATTACTGCTAATGTGTGAGGAGTGGATATGAAAGTGTAAATGCATAGAACTAGTGTGAACGGGCGAATGATGAACAGTGTAGACTCGTTGGGCCAAATGGCTTGTTTCCGTGCCAAACTAAACAAATATGCTTGAGCAAGTATCAACCTTGTCTCAAGAGCAGGCGCAGTGGTGCAGTGGTAGAGCTGCTGCCTTACAGCGCCAGAGGCGCAGGTTCAATCCTGACTGACTACGTGTGCGAGCTATACAGAGTTTGTACGTTGATATAGTTGCCTGTTTCCGTGCTGTATCTCCAAAGTCTAAAGTAAAATTTAAAGTCTAAAGGCAGATTTGCCTCGGGGACAGGTGGTTTGGCCTGTTTCCATGCTAAACTAAACTAAATCTGCTGGTAAATAGCAGTCGTTTCCCCTCTCCCTCCCCCAATAAAATGTGAGATAAATAAACTTCTTGAAAGTTTCAGTTGGAATAAGAAAAATATATATCTCGGATTTAGTCAGAGTCATACAGCACGGGAAGTGGCCCATCAGTCCAACTCGTCCATATCGACCAAGATCCCTCATCTAAGCTAGTCCCATCTCCCCACGTTTGGCCCATATCCCTCTAAACCTTTCCTATCCATGTACTTGTCCAAGTGTCTGAAGAAGGGTCTCGACCCAAAACATTACCTATTCCTTTTTTCCAGAGTTGCTGTCTGACCTGCTGAGTTACTCCAGCTTTCTGTGTCTATCTTCGGTTTAAACCAGCATCTGCAGCTCCTTCCGATACATAAGTGTTCTTTAAATACTGTTATAATACCTGCCTTAACTACCTCCTCCCTCTGAGTGAAAAAGTTGCTCCTCAGATTCCTATTAAACCTTTCCCCTCTCATTTTAAACCTATGCCCTCTGGTTCTTGATTCCCCTACCCTGGGTAAAATACTTTGTACATTTACCCTATCTATTCCCCTCATGATTTTATACACCTCTATAAGATCACCCCTCAGCCTCCTGCTCTCCAAGGAATTCTGGAATCTCTGGAATTCTCTGCCACAGAAGGTAGCTGAGGCTAGTTCATTGGCTATATTTAAGGGAGTTAGATGTGGCCCTTGTGGCTAAGGGGATCAGGGGGTATGGAGAGAAGGCAGGTACGGGATACTGAGTTGGATGATCAGCCATGATCATATTGAATGGCGATGCAGGCTCGAAGGGCCAAATGGCCTACTCCTGCACCTAATTTCTATGTTTCTATGAATAGTCCTAGCCTGCCCAACCTCTCCTCGTAGCTCAAGCCCTCAGATTCTGGCAACATCCTTGGAAACCGCAATAAATTGCACAGGATTGTGGACACAGCAAAGACCATCACGCAAACCAACCTCCCTTCCATTGCCTCACTACATGCTACCACAGCGAGAAGTGTGAATACGCACGCCTCCAGATTCAAGGATTATTTCTTCCCAACTGTATTCAAGCAACTGAACCTTCCTATCACCAACTGGAGAACGGTCCTGCCCTCCCATCTACCTCATTGGAGACCCTTGGTTTATTCTTTAATTGAGATTAATAATTTAATCGGAATTTACTGTATCTTATCTTGCACTAAAAGTTATTCCCTTTATCTTGCATCTGTACACTGTGGACGGCTTGATTGTAATTGGTACACATGACAAAAAATTAAAGTAAACTAAATCTCTGCACTTATTTTAGCTTCTGCTAGATTAATCTATTTTAGCCCTGTTCTCGAGAATCTAAACAGAATGATGATTTCACTACATCTTTGATGACATAACACCTGGCCCTTTAGGATTGACTGTGCTATATCAACATAAAAGAAAACATTTCTATCTAAATACCAGCAATGTTCTCCCTGAACAGACATACATTTCTTATCCTGTTGCTTATACATGCAGCAATGACCATAGAAATAGTTTTATAGTTTAGAGATACAGCATGGAAAAAGGTCCTTCCGTCCACCAAGTCAGTGCCGACCAGTGATCACCCCGTACACTAGCACTATCCTACACACGAAGGACAATTTACAATTTTTACCAAAGTCAGTTCACATGTCAGCACCCAAGGTCAACCTGTGCGTCTTTGGAATGTGGGAGGAAACCGGAGCTCCCACGAAGAAAACCCATGTGGTCACAGGGAGAACGTACAAACTTCACACAGACAGCACCCGTCGTCAGGATTGAACCCAGGTCTCTGGTGTTATAAGGCAGCAACTTTACCATTGTGCCACCCTTGATCAGACAATATTTATAATTGTGATTGTAATGTGTTGCAGTAGAGGTAACAAGACTTTTTAAAAAGGTATAAAACAAACTGCTGGAGGATGTAGTTTCTATGTGGGTCATGCCTCGGATTTGTTTGGTCTGTTTTATGTAGCGCTGGAATCCTGTGGATGGTTTCAGTGATCATCTGCTCCCCAGTGACCGCTGGCAGTGGAGTGATGTTACAGGACTAAAGCATCAGCCGATCAAAGAATTTAAACTTGCAACACAACATTGGGAGTGGGAGTCCAATTGGTACGTGGATGAAAATATTGGAGGAGAGCCAACAGAAAAAGGGGTAAGAGATTTTCATGAATAACTTCATATTGTATCAGCTTGGCAGCGATATTAATGCAGGCAGAGATAATCAAGGCATCTTTTTTAGTTTTAGAGATACAGCACGGAAACAGGCCCATCTAGATCACACAGGCCATCGATCATCCGTCCACATTAGTTCTATGTTATCCTTCTTTCACATCCACTCCCTACACACTAGGGACAATTTGCAGAGGCCAATTAACCAACAAACCCACTATCTTTGGGATGTGGGAGGAAATGAGAGCACTCGGAGGAAACTCATGCAGTTATAGAGAGGATGCAAATTCCTTACTGACAGCACCCAAGGTTAGGTTCGAACCCGAGTCTCTGGCATTATGAGCCAGCGGCTCTACCAGCTGTGCCACTGTTTGCTCATTCAATAATTTTTTGCATCTATTTATGAATTCAATCAAATCCTAAGACTATGTACAGTCATACAACACAGAAACAGGCCCTTTGGCCCAACTTGTACATGCTGACTATGGTGTCCCATTTGGCCCATATCCCTCTAAACCTTCCCTATCCATGTTCATGTCAAAATGTCTTTTAAATACGATTAGAATACTTACCTTACTTCTTCCTCTGGCAGCTTATTCCATATTCCATATCCAGCAGGTTCCTATTAAATATTTCCCCTCTCGCATTAAACCAAGGTCCTCTGGTTCTTGATTCCGTAATCCTAAGTAAAAGACTGTGCATTCACTCTTTCTGTTCCCCTCATGATTGTATACACCTCTACAAGATCACTCCTCAGCCTCCTGTGCTCCATGAACGAGGCCGTAGCCTGCCCAACCTCTCCCTATAAGTTAATTAGTCTCTCTGTAGGTTAATTGGTTTAGTTTATTGTCACATGTACTGTGCTACAGTGAAAAGAGGTGGTTATCCAAAAGCCTCTTACAGTGCCCTCCATAATGTTTGGGCCAAAGACCCATCATTTATTTATTTGCCTCTGTACTCCACAATTTGAGATTTGTAATAGAAAAAACCACATGTGGTTAAAGTGCACATTGTCAGATTTTAATAAATGCCATTTTTTATACATTTTGGTTTCACCATGTAGAAATTACAGCAGTGTTTATACATATTCCCCCCATTTCAGGGCGCCATAATGTTTGGGACACAGCAATGTCATGTAAATGAAAGTAGTCTCGTTTAGTATATTGCTGCATATCCTTTGCATATAATGACTGCTTGAAGCCTGCGATTCATGGACATCACCAGTTGCTGGGTGTCTTCTCTGGTGATGCTCTGCCAGGCCTGTATTGCAGCCATCTTTAGATTATGCTTGTTTTGGGGACTAGTCCCCTTCAGTTTTCTCTTCAGCATATAAAAGGCATGCTCAATTGGGTTCAGATCGGGTGATTGATGGCCACTCAAGAATTGACAATTTTTTAGCTTTGAAAAACAACTTTGTTGCTTTAGCAGTATGTTTGGGATCATTGTCTTACTGTAGAATGAACTGCCGGCCAATGAGTTTTGAGGCATTTGTTTGAACTTGAGCAGATAGGATGTGTCTATACACTTCAGAATTCATTTGCTACTACCATCAGGAGCTGTATCATCAATGAAGATAAGTGAGCCAGTGCCCTCAGCAGCCATACATGCCCAGGCCATAACACCCCCGCCACCGTGTTTCACAGATGAGGTGGTATGCTTTGGATCTTGGGCAGTTCCTTCTCTCCTCCATACTTTGCCCTTGCCATCACTCTGATATAAGTTCATCTTCATCTCATCTGTCCACAAGACCTTTTTCCAGAACTGTAGTTGTTCTTTTAAGTACTTCTTGGCAAACTAACCTGGCCTATTTTTGCGGCTAACCAGTGGTTTGCATCTTGCAGTGTAGCCTCTGTATTTCTGTTCATGAAGTCTTCTGCGGATATTGGCCATTGACAAATCCACATCGGGGGATTTTTCTTTATTATAGAGAGAATTATTGTGTCATCAGCTGTGGAGGTCTTCCTTGGCCTGCCAGTCCCTTTTGCGATTAGTAAGCTCACCAGTGTTCTCTTTTTGTTGATGTTCTAAACAGTTGATTTTGATAAGCCTAAGATTTGGCTGACGTCTCTAACAGTTTTATTCTTGTTTCTCAATCTCATAATTCTTTGACTTTCATTGGCACAACTATGGTCCTCATGTTGATAAACAGCAATAAAAGTTTCCAAAGGTGATGGAAAGACTGGAGGAAAGACTAGGTGCTGAGAGCTCTCTTATACCTGCATTAAGGAGGCATTTGAATACACCTGAACAATTACAAATGCCTGTGAAGCCATGTGTTCCACACATTATGGTGCCCTGAAATTGGGGTCTATGTGTAAACACAGCTGTAATTTCTACATGGTGAAACCAAAATGGATAAAAATACCCTTTAATAAAATCTGACTGTGCACTTTAATCGCATGTGATTTCTTTCTATTACAAATCTCAAATTGTGGAGTACAGAGGCAAATAAATAAACGATGGGTCTTTGTCCCAAACATTATGGAGGGCACTCTAAATACCACTGTTGCATCTGCCTCCACCACCACCCCAGGCAGTGTGATCCAGTTGTTGGAACAAGAATTAAAAAAAGAAAGAAAAAGAAAGTTGCCCTGCACATCTCCTTTAAACGTTACCCCACTCACCTTAAAGCTCTGCCCTCCAGTCAGATATGACAGATGGTGGGTGACTTGGAGTAGGCCTTTGGGTGGTGGCATTCCTGAACATCTGTTGACCTTCTGGTTTAGAACGTGCTCTCATAAAAGCCTTGGCAAATTACTACCATTTCTCCTGTGGATGTACATAGCTGAATGGTTTAACACTTAATGAAACCGACATACAGTATGGTTATACAGTATGGAAACAGGCCCTTCGACCCAACATGTCCATGGGGTTGAAAGGGACAGATAGATCAACCATTATTGATGGGAAGAGTAGACTCGAATGGCCAAATGTCCTAATTCCGCTGCTATGACTATTAAACTTATGTTGACTAAGTTGCCTAATCAAAACTTGGATTGAGTCTGAAGAAGGGTCCAGATCCGAAACGTTACCTATCCATGTTCTCCAGAGATGCTGCCTGCCCGCTGAGTTAGTCCAGTACTTTGCATCATTTTTTTTGCATAAGTACAATTTGAGCTCCTTTTGTCACTCCTACTTATTCTGGCAGAGTGTAAATTCATTATAACAGCTTAAATTTTACTATATTGAATTTGCACTGCCAAAATAAAGTGTGAATTTTACACTTTTTTGCCTTTTATCAGTGTTAATTTTCCTTTGGCACATACTACCTTTGGAAGTGTATTTCTGATTTCAGATGCATTTGGAAAAGTTGTTGCCAAACTGTTTGCAGACGGAATCCTACCTTTTTCCTTTCTGCTTAGTGCTGTTGATCTTGCGATATTAAATGTGAAAACCTGTAATTTAACACCCAAATCTGTTTGTTTGCCTTCCAGGGTTGGACTTACGCAATTGATTTTCCAGCCACTTACACAAAAAGCAAGCGGTGGAACTCTTGTGTCCGCCGACGCCGATGGATCCGTTACAGAAGGTACAAGTCCTGCAACACCTGGGCGAAGGTTCGTACACCACTCCATCCTCGACTAAATTAAATGATAATTTAAATTCACTGCTGAATTGGAGTTCTAAATCTTCTTTAGTCAGCGGGTGATGAATCTGTGGAATTCATTGCCGCAGATGGCTATGGATGCCAGGTCATTGGGTATTGTTAAGGAGGAGAGTGACAGATTCTTGATTAGTAAGGGTGTCGGGGTTATGGGAAGAAGGCAGGAGAATGGGGTTGAGAGGGAAAGATAGATCACCCATGATTAAATAGCGGAGTAGACTCGATGGGCCGAATGGTCTACTACTGCTCATTTGACATGAACTAAATGGAGGACACCTGGCAGGCGTATTGAATTGACTCATGAATGAGCAATTAGGTTATATGTGAGATAGGTTTGTCCAATTTAACTTACTATATCCAAGTGTTAGAAATGCACTCACACTTTTCACACAACCCATCTTATAGTTATTGTGTGAGACAACGTAGCGTTGCCCAAATTTAGTTTAGTTTAGAGATAGTTTAGAGGGGTTAATTGGCTTCTGTAAATCATAAATTGTCCCTAGTGTGTAGGATAGTGCTAGTGTACAGAGTGATCGCTGGTCAGTGTGGGTTCCATCTTGCATCTCTAAACGCTAAAATCTAAAGATACTGAATGGAAAAGGGCCCTTTGGTCCACCGAGTCCAACTATCTTTGCACATTTTTGGAGTGTGAGAGAAAACTAGGGTACCTGGGGAGAAACCTACGCGTTCGCAGAGAGAACGTACAGACAACACCCGAGGTCAGGATCAACGTACAGGTCAGAACGTACAGACAGCATCCGGATCCCTAACGCTGTAAGGCAGCAACTCTACCGCTGCGTCACTGTTTCTGCCCCTATTGTTAGGGTCTGACCTTTTACCAAAGTGAGGGCCAGTCAAACAGCAACACTTTGGGCAAAAGTTGTTGCTTGGCTTTGTGCATACACATTTTGTTAAATCGGGTAGATTGCCATTGAGCACAATCATGAGGCAATGTTAATAACATTATGTCTGCCACAGACACATTTAATATCCATGTGGTTACTATTAACCTTTGCTAAATTCAATATCTCCATTTGATTATGGGAAAGTATTAAAGTTTTAAAAATATTCTATCTAAATTAGCTCGGTCTTTGAAACGTCGACAGGTTTGCAATTCATGAAAACATAGAACATACAGCACAAGAACAGGCACTTCGGCCCTCAATGTCAGTGCAGAACATGATTCAATATGAAAGACGACAACATCAAATTTATCAAAGGCAGTGTAATTTAGAGCTAATGTAGTAAATACAAGCTGAATTTTTTAGTTTATGTTATTATTATGTGTACCGAGGTACATTGAAAAGCTTTTTTGTTGTGTGCTAACCAGTCAGCGGAAAGACAATGCATGATAACAATTGGGTCGTCCAGAGTGTACAGATAAAGGATAAAGGATGCAATGTTTAGTGCAACGAAAAGTTCGATTAAAGATAGTCCGAGGGTCTCCGATGAGGTTGATGGTTGATTTGTTTAACCAAATGGCTCTACAGACAATGATTTGTATTTGTACTTTGGAGATTGCAACTGGTGTAATCTGGGCCCCAACCCAAACAATCTGACAATGACCCTCCTCAGATGCTGCTCTACCCTGTTCCTCCAACTGTTTGTTTTTTACTGTATTTATACACTTGTCTTTTGCAGCATTAGATCATCCCAAAGGCTTTACAGCTAAATATATATTTTATGAAGTGTAGCCACTGGGGTAATCTATTTTTAGCTAATCCTCCTTTCAGTAGATTAGTTGCGTAGGTAACTTCTGCTAAATCTAGACATGTCCACTCTTAAATTGATTGAGTTGGAAAAGTAGAATAAAAGTATAATGTGGAATCCTCAAGTGGTGTCTTTGTTTTTCAGATTCCCTCGCAAAATTTGGGACCGCTACCAGATCCCTTTCATGATATTGCTATAGGAGGATGGGAAATTACTGATGAACCTTTCGGACATCTTTCAGTCTGGGCAGTGACTGTGCAGGGGAAGGTACAATCAATAAAGTTTGAGTATTGACACTGAAATGATTTTGTACCAAGGGTCTCAATCTAAAGCAGGGTGGTGCGAAATTTATGATTTCTAGTTGGATTATGATTTCTATTTCTGGTCGGCATGGATAAGTTGGGCCAAAGGGCCTGTTTCCGTGCTGTCTATGACTCTATGACCAGAATAAATCGACAGAATTGACTAAAACTGAATAAACGTGTGGTGTTTAAAACATTAAGTGCTGGTGTAACTCAGCAGGACAGGCAGCATCTGTGGAGGAAATGTACAGGCAACGTTTCGGGTCGGGAACCTTCTTTAGACTCGGAGGACATTTTGGGTCTGGACCATTTGGGCAATGTTTCAGGTTTGAACCCCTCAGCACCATTTTGAGTCGAAACCCTTCCAATCCTTTTAAAATATTAGTAGGTTACCTCCATCCCTGAAAGAATGAAGCTGGTAGAGCCGCTGCCTCACAGCGTCAGAGACCCTGGTTCGATCCTGACCTTGGGTGCTGTCTGTGTGGATTTTGTACATTCTCCCTGTGACTTCGTGGGTTTTCTCTGGGTGCTCCGGTTTCTTCCCAGATCACAAAGATGTGTGGGTTTGTAGGTTAATTGGCCTCTGTATATTGCCCCTAGTGCTCCGGTTTCCTCCCAGATCCCAAAGATGTGTGGGTTTGTAGGTTAATTGATCTCTGTAAATTGCCCCTAGCGCGGAGGGAGTGGGTGCAAAAGTGGGATAGCGTGGGGACGGGTGACTGATGGTCGGCGAGGACTCGGTGTGCCAAAAGGCCTGTTTCCATAATGTATCTCTATACTAAAACTAAACTGAAGATAGTGGCACACGTATTTTTAGGGACAAGATATTTAGGGAGTGGCATAAAGCAGTAACCTTGACAGTTTTAAATTCCAATTTAAAAAGAAGTAAAACACAAACAAATGCCTAGAAGCTATCTTTCAGATCAACACAGACTTTCATTGCCTTTATTAAAATCTGACAATGTGCACTTTAACCACATGTGACTTTTTCCATTACAAATCTCATATTGTGGAGTACAGAGGCAAATAAATAAATGATTGGTGTTTGTCCCAAACATTATGGAGGGCACTGTATTATAGCGATGCAGACAAACCTGGTTGTTAGCATTTACGGTTCACATGTATTCAATTTCAAGAGTTGTGGCAAAAATGTTAAATTTGAATGTCTGCCTCCTTTTCCCCAGATTGTGTGATGTTACCTCTACACACCATGAATCAAACATAGTTTTTACAATAATAAGAAAATTCTGTATCATTTGATAATCCTTTCTCCTTTGCTTTATCAGCGACATTGTGCTGGCATTAGCTTCACATATGCGGTGCATTGGTAAAAGTTATTGCAACTAGGAAAACCTTCAAAGCATTACTCCAGTGGATAACTCCTTTTTAAAGATGAGTTGCCAGGACTCAAAGGCCTGAGCAATAGGGAAAGGTTAGTCAAGCTAGGACTTTATTCCTTGGAGTGCAGGAGGCTGAGGGGTGATCTTATAGAGGTGTATAAAATTATGAGGGGAATAGAGAGGATGAATGCCCAGGGCCTTTTACCCAGGATAGGGGAATCAAGAACCAGGGGACATAGATTTAAGGTGCGAAGAGCAAGATTAAATAGGAAGCTGATGGAGCAGCATTTTCACTCAGAGGGTGGTGGGTATATGGAATGAGCTGCAGAGGAGGTAGTTGAGGCAGGTACTGTAGCAACATTTAAAAGACACTTGGGCAGGTATGTGGTTAGGAAAGGTTTAGATAGATCTGGGCCAAATGTGGGCAAGTGGGACTAGCTTAGATGGGGCATCTTGGTCATCATGGATTAATTGGGCTGAAGGGCCTGTTTCCATTGTGTATTTGTGACTATGACTCTTGTGTAGCGGACATAACTAGTACAAAGTGGATTGTCCCTAATTTAACATTTTGATTTTATTTTTTCCCAGGTATTTTACAGAGAAAATGTAACTGATCAGAATCCTGAGGGTTTGTCATGGACTGAAATCCTGACTCTTGGGGAAGTAGTTCAGATTGCCTGTGGACCGTGTGACCTAGTGTGTGCCGTGCTATGGGAAGGTCAGCTAATGATGAGGAAAGGAATAAACAGAGATAACCCTAAAGGTATTGAGTTTCAATTGTGATTCAGCATGAATGAACTCACATGGTTAATTGGCTGTGGCGGTTTAATGTTAGTACACAACGCTATAAAGCTATAGTTGCGTTCCTAAGAAACCTCGGGTTTATAGAAAATTGCGCCATAAAACCAATTGTGTAAATGAGGAAAAAGAGGATCCCAGGTGAGTAATAACAAAGTTATTTTTCATGCAGGATTTTCAAATTTAAATGCCTTTTTAAGTTTATTTCTATTTCTGTAAGCTAAAAATACAAAATGTTATATAATAGATTACCATTGCACAAGTGTCAATAGAACTGATTGCTTGTCAACTTCTAATGGCTTTGCCTGGTGAATCTAGCAGCTCTGTTCTTAAGAGACGTTCTTGTCTGTGGAAACCCTATTTTAAGCACTTTTTGTTTATCAAGACAGATGTTTGTTCTGCTTGTAAATTTCCAAAATAACTTTTATGTTCTGGTCCCCGATCAAAATTTTTGTTACAACGAATTCATCCCAGATAATATAGTCTTTCCTAAATCATCGGTTGCTTTATATCTAATTAGAGTCATACAGTACAGAAACAGGCACTGTGGCCAATTCGTCAATGCTGACCAAGATGCCCCATCTAAGTTAGTCCCATTTGGCCGTGTTTGCACATATCCCTCTAAACTTTTCCTATCCATGTACCTTTGTATCTTTTAAATGTTGTTATAATATCTGCCTCAACAACCACCTCTAGCAGCTCGTTCCGTATACCCATCACCCTCTGTGTGAGAATCTTGCCCTTCTCACCTTAAACATATGTCCTCAACGTCATTAAAAAACACTTGTTATTGCAGAGCTACATGTACATTGTAGGATAAGCACTAAATGCATTATTGACCCAAAGTTCATGCTCCATAACCTCATTTTATCTTATCGGTATTTTCCTCCAAAGCCTTATCTCTCTTATCTACTCCTAAATGTAATTTGCCTCAGCTACTCCCTGCAGAAGTGTGTTCCACATTCTTGCTGCATTCTCTCTCATCCTTGATGGTTGGATTGTCAAATTTGTTTTAACCAATGATTTGGGGCAGTACAGTATTAGTGTTGCTGCCTCCTAGTGCCAGAGACCCAGATTCGATCCTGACTATGGGTGCTGTCTGTACGGAGTTAGTATGTTCTCCTTGTGACTACGGGGATTTCTCTGGGTACTCCGGTTTCCTCCCATACTCCAAACATGTGCAGGTTTGTGGGTTAATTGGCTTCGGTAAAATTGTCCTTAGTGAGTAGGATAGTGTTAGCATACGGGGATCGCTGGATGGTGCAGACGAGAAGGGCCGAAGGGCCTGTTTCCATGCTGTACCTAAAGACTCTTGAGGTGCTGTTGGGAGCAAGGGTGAGGTGGAAAAATGAACGTATGTGTGTGTATGCGCATGCACATGTGTGCTATACAGATGCCCTAGTGTCAATGTGCAGTGCTGTTTAGGAAGTCTCAACATCATTGATATGAATTCCCTGTCGTTTGGTCATTAGGGAATTCTTGGGAGATTGTTGAGCCACAAAACTCTGGAAATGGTTTTGTCCAGGTCTCGGTGGGTGTCAACGTGCTCTGGGCCGTTACACGGGACAGAAAGGTAAATGCACGCACTGCACCATGAATATTTCAAACTTGAACAAAGCACATGACTGTCTTAGATTGGGACTCTCAGCTCCTTCCATCTGCCACTTCCCTGCTCTCTCACTTCACCTGCTTATGCACATTTCACAGTCTCTTTATAGTGCATGAAAACATACTCTTCAGCCCAACTTGGAGCAGCACAGTGGCACAGCGATAGACATGCTGCCTTACAGCGCCAGGGACCCGTGTGGCATCCTGACCATTGGTGCTGTCTGTACGGAGTTTGTACGTTCTCCCTGTGACCATGTGGGCTTTCTCTGGGTGCTCCAGTTTCTTTTCACACTCCAAAGATGTGCAGATTTGTAGGTTAATTGGCACGACATTGTCCCTAGTGTGTAGCATAGGACCAGTGTACAGGTATCATTGGTTGGCGTGGACGTGGTGGGCCGAAGGGCCTGTTTCCACACTGTATTTCTAAATTAAACTATCTTAAAAATGAAATTAAAGTTACCTATGCTAATCAAGATACCCATATCTCTCTAAACCTTTCCTATCCATGTCTCTATACATCTGTCCAAATGTTTTTAATACCTGCCTCAACTCTCTGCTCTGGTAGCTCGTTCCACAAACCCACCACTGAGTGGAAAAAGGTTGGCCTTCAGGTTCCTATTAAACCTTTCCCCTCTCACTTTAATCCTTTGTCCTCTGGTAAAAGACTATGCATTCTCCCTATCTTGTGGGTGAACAACAAGCACACGATGGAAACCCACACGGTCACAGGGAGAACGTGTAAACTCCACACAGACAGTAACCTGAGGTCAGGATTGAACCTGGGTCTTTGGTGATGTGTCATCCCTCCAGTGATATGCTGTCAGTGACAAGTCACACACATGTCGGTGATAGGCTGGTAAGTTAATTGGTCACTGTAAATTTACCCCATGTATAAGTGTGCAGCAGAAGAATCGGGGAGGGAGGGTGGTAGTTGATGGGCCTGGAAGGAGGAATAGGTTTCAGGGAAGTATGTGGGGTACTGAATTTGTTGGAATTCCTCTCAGAGCTGACATGGGTACAACAAATTGAGCAGCCTCCTTTGTCATAATGGAGTATAGGACTTTATTCTTTGGAGCATTGGAAGCTGAGGGGTGATCTTTATGATGTGATATATAACATCATGAGGGGAATAGATTAGATGAATGCACAGCGATTTTTTTCCCAGGGTAGAGGAATCAAGACCAAAGGACATAGGTTTAAGGTGGGAGGGGAAGTATTAAATAAGAACCTGAGGGGCAATCATTTCACACAGAGGGTAGTGGGTATATGGAGCGAGCTGCCAGAGCTGGTAGTTGAGGCAGGTACTATAATAACATTTAAAAGCCATTTGGACACGTACATTGACAGCACTAGCGTAGACTGGGCATATTGGTTGGCATAAACCAGTTGGGCCAAAGGCCCTGTTTTTGTGCTGCATGACTCTGCCTGCCTCTATGACTGAGGCAAAACACAAAGTGCTGTAGGAACCCAGGCAGCATTGGGGGACGACAGATGGCACAATGGGCTAAGTGTTCGGCTGGCAACCGGAAGGTGGCCGGTTCGAATCCCGCTTGGAGTGCATACTGTCGTTGTGTCCTTGGACAAGACACTTCACCCACCTTTGCCTGTGTGTGAATGTGTGTGAGTGATTGGTGGTGGTCGGAGGGGCCGTAGGCGCAGAATGGCAGCCACGCTTCCGTCAGTCTGCCCCAGGGCAGCTGTGGCTACAGAAGTAGCTTACCACCACCGAGTGTGACTGAGGAGTGAATGAATAATGCGATGTAAAGCGCCTTGAGTATTAGAAAGGCGCTATATAAATCCCATCCATTATTATTATTATTATCTGTGGAGGGAATAGGCAGGCGATGTTTCAGGTCAGGACCCTTCTTCAGATTGACCCGAGAAAAATCAATGTAAAGCAACAGAGTAGAAAACTAAACAACAGTAAACCTTTGTCAAAGACCATAAATAAACACAAATGATTCTAATGTGGTTAAACTCAAAGTTTTCTCTCTTACCACCTGCCTGTGTTTGGCCCATATCCCTCTAAACCTGTCCTATCCATGTACCTGTCTAAATATTGCGATAGTGCATGCCTCAACTACCTCCTCTGGCAGCTCGTTCCATACACCCGCCACCCTTTGTTTAAAAACGTTCTCCGGTTCCCATTAAATCTTTCCTCCCCTCACCTTAAACCTATGTCCTCTGGTTCTCGTTGGAGAACCCCAACTACTTCATTGGAGACCTTCAAACTATCTTTAATTGGACCTTATCTTGCACAAAACAATATCCTGTATCTGTATACTGTGGGTGGACGATTGTAATTATGCAGTCTTTCTGCAGTCTGGAAAGCACACAACAAAAATGTTTTACATCGTACCTCTGTACATGTGACAATAAACTAAACTAAACTGAACATTCCACTGATCTCCCGAAACACCATTTTGAATCCCTTACCATTCTTCATGCAAGTCTTTGAGGTGTATTTTCCTTTTGCCAGGTCTGGTTTCGAAGAGGTGTCTGTTCTGAGAACCCTGTTGGGGCAGGTTGGATTTGCATGAATGTTGAGATGGTGATGGTGAACATAGGATTAAATGACCAGGTAAGAAGGTTTTTCTCTGTTTTTTAACTGCCCCCATTTTAATAGTTTCACTGAGTCAAACAATCAATTTATTTGGAATATATCAATGTATACAGGAGATCTTAAATAATGCAGGAAATCAAAGTACTCAGCACATCAAGAAGCAGTGGTGGAGAGAGCAATGTATAGGGTCAAATAGCTTGCATCAGAACCAAAAAAGGTTGAAGATAAAACAAAATTTAGTTTAGTTTAGAGATACAGTGCGGAAACAGCTTTTCGGCCCACCGAGTTCGCGCCGACGAGATCATCCCGTACAGTAGCACTATCCTACACACTAGGGAAAATTTACGATTTTACCAAAGCCAATTCACCTGCAGACCTGTACGTATTTGGAGTGTGGGAGGAAACCGGAGCACCCAGTGAAAACCCACGGGGTCATAGGGAGAACGTACAAACTTCATACAGACAGCACCTGTAGTCAGGATCAAACTCGGATCTCTAGCACTGTAAGACACCATCTCCACTGTGCCACTGTGCCACCCCTAAGATGGAGGAGAGGGAAGAAAAATACAAAACGTTTGATAAAAGGAGGAAGGAATGGGACAAGTAAAAGAGACAACACAAGGGGATCTACAGGAGATATAAGTAGAAATAGCAGGATATCTGGTGGAAAGAAAAACACTTCCCTGCATGTCTCCTTTAAACTTTGCCCCTCTCACATTCAAACTACACACTCTTGTCTGACAATTCTTCACTGGGAGAAAGGTTCTGAATGTCTACCCTATCCATTACTTTCATAATTTTATATACTTCTATCGGGTCTCCACTCAACCTCTGACCATTTTGATCAAGACCAGATCGAGCTGAATAGATCAAAATGGCCTTGATCAGCTCCTTTTGCCCAGAGACCAAATGGTACTCAAGGTCATATTTACATTAACTAATTTCAGCTTTGAATTTTGCCTGCCAGTACCAATACCCTGGTAAAATATTAGACACAAATGCTGTACTCAGCAGGACAGGCAGAATCTCTGGCGAAAAAGGATGGGTGATATTTTGGGTCAGGACCCTCCAGAGATGCTGCCTGACCCGTTGAGTTACTCCAGCACTTTGTGTTACCTTGGGTATAAACCAGCATATGCAGTTCTTTGTTTCTATACCCTAGTAAAATGTTGTCTGGTTTAACTTTGGTCAGATCTGTAACTCATAATGTGGGTTGCTTACACCTTGTTTTTGTCCCGTCATCACCCCAGGTCTGGGGAATCGGGTCTGACGACCGCAGTATCTATTTTCGACAAGGTGTGACACCAACCGAATACAGTGGAAAGGCTTGGAAAGTCATAATGGCAAACCGAGATCAGGACCGATCATCCTGTGCAAGCAGTGCCATCAGTCTTGTGAGGTACAGTAACCCAGGGAAATATTTACCTACACCCACCACCCCTCATCTGTATCCACCTATCACTTGCCAGGTTTTATTCCGCCCCCACCCCTTTTCCCACTTTCTCCCCCCTACTACAATCTGTCTGATGAAGTGTCTTGACCTGAAACGCTGCCTATCCTTGTCTTCCACACTAAACGTTGTATCTTTTATTCTGTATCTGTACACCGTGAACGGCTTGATTATAACCATGTTTAGTCTTTCCTCTCCTGGATAACACGCAACAAAAAAGCTTGTCACTGCACCTTGGTACACATGATAATGATAATAATAATAAACTAAACTAAACAACTTAGATTCTGTCTGATATGCTGAGTTACTCCAGCACTTTGTGTTTTGTTCCAGCTTCCAGCATCTGCAATTCCTTATTTCTCCTTATTTTCACCTCAGAATCTCAAAGTATTCAATTGAGTCCTTTCTCACTCTTGTAAACGCCAGAGGCTTCAAGCTTAGCCTTTCTTCATTAAGCCAACCTGCCCATTTTAGTTACAAATTAATGAACCTTAGTACTACTAACAATGCAATAACATTATTCTTTAACGGAAGGGGGGGTGGGTCATAACGCCAATGCAGATTCTTTGAAACATCTGTCCAATTAAACAGATTTTTCAAAGGCAATCAAACTACAAATCTGTACATCTTTGGTCTGTGGGAGAAAACCCACGCGGTCACAGAGAGAATGTACAAACTCCGTACAGACAGCAATGGCAGTCGGAATTGAACCCGGGTCTCTGGCACTGTAAGGCAGCAACAGTACCGCTGCGCTACTGTGCCGCCCCTGCTTCCATTGTCCCCTCAGTTGCATTCCAAATCACAAGGAGAGTGTTGTCAAAAATCTCATCGTTTTATTTCTGGTTCTTTTGCCGAAAATCTTAAATGTTTTGAACTTTTTATTTGATTTTCATTTTCATAGTCGCCCCAGTCATACAGCATGGAAATAGGCCTTTTGGCCCAACTTACCCACGCTGATTTAAGATGCCCATCGACACTAATCCCACCTGTCTGCACTTGGCATATAACCTAAACCTATCCTATCCATGTACTCTTAAATGTAATAATAATGTCTCAACTACCTCCTCGGGCAGCTCGTTCCATATAACCACCACCCTTTGTGTAAAAAGAAAATAGTTACTCCTCCGGTTGCTATTAAATTTTGGTTTCATTTCAGTGCTGGGTGCTTCTTTGGTGATGAGGTTAGATTACCACCCCAGGCCTCCATCGCCAACGATGCTGACTTTTCTTTGGAAATGGAGGGGATTGCAAAAGAAACTGAAAACATTGTTGAAACAATTGAGAGAGTACCATGTTCCAACAACAATGCGGACGGAGATGGAGATGTCGCCTCTTGCTGTCCTGTCGCCGAGTCTAAATGTGATACTGTGACGAGCGTGTTTGAGAACATCTCATTAAACGAAGGACCCTCAGTAAAGTGCGATCAGACTGGTCTTGAACCAAGTGCTGCCCGGTCCTGGCTGTCGGACGGCCAGCAGTCCCCGCAGGATGGTGCTGAATTGGACACTGCTCCCTCCGGGTCAAGCCCAGTCAACTTGGACTTGGCCGAGACGTCCAGCATTTCGTCAGCGGCTGTCTACCCGTTTGGAATTGAAGAGCACTATGTGTCTGAAGAGCACCCGCTGTGGGCCTGGCTCAGTGGAGGAGGATGCGACATAGATGCCCACACCCAGCTGAACTGGTTCAATGTCCAGTCAGGTAGGCAATTCCCTTTACTCCATGCTTGTACATCACTGTTGAGTACAAAACCTACAACCAGTAAGTCAAGAGTCTTTTATTGTCACATGTCCTAGAAAGAACAATGAAATTCCGCCTCAAAACATCCCCATCCTTTTTCTGCAGAGATGCTGCCTGACCCACTGAGTTACTCCAGCACTTTGTGTCTATCTAACGGGTGATCAATGGACTCGGTGGCCCAAAGGGCCTGTTTCCATGTTGTTTCTTTCAATTAATTCAATAATTCATAGAACATAGTGTAACCATAAGACATTGCAG
Source organism: Amblyraja radiata (assembly GCF_010909765.2). Classification (NCBI taxonomy): domain Eukaryota; kingdom Metazoa; phylum Chordata; class Chondrichthyes; order Rajiformes; family Rajidae; genus Amblyraja; species Amblyraja radiata. Next base: position 21,075,375 of record NC_045977.1, read on the forward strand.
GAGAATTAGGCCATTCAGCCCATCGAGTCTTCTCTGACATTCAATCATGGCTGATATATTTTTCCCTCTCAACCCCATTCTCCTGCCATCTCCCTGTAAACTTTGATACCCTTACTAATCAAGAACCGATCACCACTTTAAATGTCTTGGCATCCACAGCCGTCTTTAGACTTTAGAGATACAATCTGGAAATAGCCCCATCGGCCCACCGAGTCCGTGCTGTCCAGCGACCACCCTGTACACTGGCACTATCCTACACGCTAGAGACAATTTACAATTTTTACTGATCAATAAACCCACAAACCTGTATGTCTTTGGAGTGTGGGAGGAAACCGGAGCATCTGGAGAAAATCCACGTGGGCAGAGGGAGAAACTCTGTATAGACAGCACATGGAGTCAGTATCGAAAACTGGGTCCCTGGCACTGTAAGGCAGCAGCTCCACCGCTGGGCCACCGTACTGCCCCAGGTTATATGAAGCTTTTCTTTAACTTGGTTGGTACACCTAATGACTCACTTGCTGCCACCCTCATGCAGTGATTCAGGACTAATGATTTGCACCACAAAGCCCAGCTTGGGTTGCGAGCAGATGTTGCATAAACTCTATTTCTCTGCTTTAATGCAGAGAGTGCTCTTCACAATCCCTCTTCAAACACATTTCTTTTATTATGTACATTTGGGTTGAGAAAACATTAGTGGCCAAGTGTACATGTCTTTGCTGCTTAAGTGTTTTCAAGGATTAAATATTCCCTATCCTACCTTGTTGTGCTTTTGCAGGGCTGAATTTCTCCATACAATCGCACTCGATGCCCAACAGTTGTCCCCAGCAAACGGTTTGGCGGAAGCAGATTGTTCAGCAGCTAATCGAGCGGTCCAAGCGAGAAGTGGACGATTTCAAACATTACGAGCAGGCTGTGGAGCAGGTAGACTGATTGCAGAGTCGCAGAGCACGGAAACAGACCCTTGGGCCCACCTTGTCTATGCCCACCAAGTTGGCTTTCAGGGTCCATATCCCTCCAAACCCTTCCTCCATATATCTATCCAAATGTTTTAGAGAGATACAGCATGGAAACGGGCCTGTCAGCCCACGAGGTCATGCCGACTAATCATCACCTGTTTGTACTAAATTAAAGTTTGGAGTTGCTGCATGGAAACAGGCCTTTCGGTCCACTGAGTCCACGCTGACCATCAATCACCCGTTCACATTAGTTCTATGTTATCCCACTTTCGCATCCACTACCACACCAGGGGTAATTTACAGAGCGCCAATTAACCTACAATCACCTGTGACTTGGGGATGCACTCGGAGGAAACCCATGTGGTCCTGGGAGAACGTGCAAACTCTACACAGAAAGTACCCAACGTCAGGATCTGCTGCTTTGAGGCAGCGCCACTGTGCTGCCTTAAAAGGTCTTCTGAAAGATTCTACAGTTTCTATAGCTTCCTCTGGCAGTTCATATCAAATACAGACTACATTCTGAGTGTAAATGTTGCCCTGAGGCTCATCATAAATCTCTCCCATCTCATCTTAAGCCTTTGTCCTCCAGTGTTTGAATCCTCAGCCCTGGGATTTAAAAAAACAAGCGTTTACTTTAAGCATGCACCTTATGATTTTGGTACGCCTCAATAAAGTCACCGCTCAGCCTCCTACACTCCAAAGAAAAAAATCTCAGCCTATCCAACATTTCCCTTTAACTCATGTAGCATCCTGTGAATATCGTTTATGTACTTTTTAACTTAATAACATCCTTTCTACGGCTTCGGCCCGAAACGTTGCCTATCTCCTTCGCTCCATAGATGCTGCTGCACCCGCTGAGTTTCTCCAGCATTTTAGTGTACCTTCGATTTTCCAGCATCTGCAGTTCCTTCTTAAACATCCTTTCTATTGTTGGGTGACCAGAACTGCACATCGTGCACTAAATGTGATCTCACCAACGACTTGTACAGCTGCATTATGATGTCTCCTAGCTTTTGGACAATAAATGGGACAGCGTTAGAGTTGCTGCCTCGCAGCGCCAGAGTCCCGCTTTCGAACCTGACTCTGCGTGCTGTCTGTACGGAGTTTGTACGTTCTCCCTGTGATCTTGTAGATTTTCTCCGGGTGCTCCGGTTTCCTCCCAGACTCCAAAGACGTACATGTTTGATGGTTAATTGGCTTCTGTAGAGTGTAAATTATCCCTAATGTGTAGGATAGTGTTAGTGTACGGGGTGATCGCTGGTCGGCACGGCCTCGATGGGCTGAAGGCCCTGTTTCCACGCTGTATCTCAAGTCTAAAATGTACTTCCCAACGAGGGCAAGCATGCCAAACGCCTTCTTCACCACCCTGTCCACCCGACTCGCCACTTTTAGGAAACCATGCACCTGCACTCCCAGATCTCTGTGTTTTGAATACCCTCCAAGCCTCTCATTTACTGTGTAAGTTTAGGTTTATCATCATGTACACCGAGGTACTGTGAAAACCTTTGTGTTGCATGGGGGGGGGGGGGGGGGGGGGGGGGGGGGGGGGGATCCAATGGAGATATAAAAAGTGTAAGGAGAAAATAAAGGAAAATTAAGACAAGGCAACACCAAAAAATGACACCGAAAGGGGAAAAAAAGGAAAATCCCAAGATTTTTAATGACTATATTAAGAGTAATAATGCAATCTAAAAAAGAATAGGGAGGACTGATTGAGAAGGTTAGACTTTAGATATACAGCACAGAAACAGGCCCTTCGGTCCACCGAGTTCGTGCTGACCAGTGATCACCCTGTACATTAACCTACACACATTAGGGACAAATGTACAACTTACTAAATCCAATAAACATACAAACCCACACACCTTTGGAGTGTGGGAGGAAACCGGAGCATCCGGAGAAAAATCATTACAGGGAGAATGTACAAACTCCTTACAGGCAGCACCCGTAGTTGGGATCGGACCCGGGTCTCTGACACTGTAAGGAAGCAACTCTACCACTGCGCCATTTGCCGCTCTGCGACTCTGATTCTTTGTATTCTTGCTCTGTTTTACCAGTCCGTGTGGATAAAGAAGGGAATGATGAAGTGGTGGAGAGATGGGAAGCCGTACAAATGGACAGATGTTAAAGTCGCACTGGAACAGTTTACAGGGAACGATGGGAAGCGGGACGGAATATTTTTCATATACTACACGTACAATGATGTGAAAAAGGTGAGTTCACTCTAGTTTCTCTTTGGTGCTCTGGAAACTGAGCTTTATGCCATAGGGATAAACCTTGTTAATTGCACCATTAGTTTACATATTCCTCTTCATGGATTTGTATTGAGGAAAGGAACTAAAGATATTATGAGAAGTTTTAATCGTAAATCATTATTCATGGACTTTTTAAAATCATAAAAATGTTCCTTTGGCAGTGATGTCACCTTTTTGCAAAAATATAACTTTGGGTCCCAGGTCCTTTGTTGGTTACAAAATAGACAATAGACAATAGGTGCAGGAGTAGGCCATTCGGCCCTACGAGCCAGCACCGCCATTCAATGTGATCATGGCTGATCATCTCCAATCAGTACCCCGTTCCTGCCTTCTCCCCATATCCCCTAACTCCGCAATCTTTAAGAACCCTATCTAGCTCGTGAAGTGTGAATACTAATAAATTCACAGTTATCAGCAAGGTCAATAGTTTTTCGATTTGAGTATGAGGTAAAATAGGCAGTAACTGATTAAAAGTGTATCCTGCCAAGCCTAGTTGTTTTTAACGTGGTCAGCATTTTCAAGGTCTTTGTTTAGTTCAGTTCAGTGATGTGATTATTTTTCTCTTTGGCAAATGATTCTGAAGAAGGAAATTATATATTCCTTGCAGGCATCATCCTGGTTTACGCATGTATTTTTGACTTTTGTTTAGAAAAACTTTCTCAAGAGCTATTCATTTTAATCCTGAATCAAATTTGAAATCTGCTTCCATAAGAATAAATAATGTTTAAATATTTATAGACTTAATATTCAGATGTGTTGTGTTCACAGTGTGATATTGTGTGATTAGCTGCACATGATTCAAGGAACAGGGAGATGATTATTTCGTATCACAACCTTCCAATGACATGAACCATCAAAAAGTACGGTGGCTTAGTGTCAAATTTTTCTTCAGATTTTAGAGATACAGAGTGCAAACAAGCCCTTTGTACCTGCCGACCAGCGATCACCCTGTATACTGACACAATCCAACACACCAGGGACAATTTACAGTTTTACCAAAGTCAATTAACCTACAAACCAGCATATCTTTGGAGTGTGGGAGGAAACCGGAGCACCCGGAGAAATCCCATGTGGACACGGGAAGAACGTACAAACTCCGTAAAGACAGCACCCGTAGTCAGGATCGAACCTTGGTCTCTGGTGCTGTGAGGCAGCAGCTCTACCACTGCTCCACTCTGCCGCCCTCTTGATCAGCGGTGACGTATTTGTGTCATGAAAGAGACTGTAGCTCATTCATAATTTTACGACTTGGGTGTAGTAATGTCTGCCCACTCCATTGAGTCCCGACCTATCTTGTCACCTGTTCATGTCCTCCATTGATGCGGCCTGACCCGCTGTGTTACTCCAGCGCTTTGTGGCTTTTAATATTTGCGAATGTCTGATTAATTAAATACGTATGTTGGTTGACTTTACTTTTCCTTAATTTTTACAGTATCTTCACCTCTTTTTAAATGAAGTTACAATTTTAGTTCCGATTGCTAATGAAGCAAAACACTCCTTTGCAATTTACACTCCAGAAAGGACGAAACAAAGGTGGCCAATCAGGTTGTCAACGGCTACTGAACAAGAAATGTACGACTGGGTAAGTGAATGAGGGATGAATGAAAACCTACCATGCTAAATGTTTGGGTAACAACAAGGAGCTGCAGATACTGGTTTATACCAAAGAAAGAAACAAAGTGCTGGAGTAACTCAATGGTGGTTGAGGTATGGGAGGAAACCTGCCATCCCATGAAGGGCTCCACCCTTCTTTGGTCATCAGTTGTAGGCCCTGATTTGTTCTGGCCTTTTCCTACCTTCACCCCTCCCCCCTTTACTTGCAGTCTGAACCCGACAGGTCACCCATCCTTTTTCTCTAGTGGTGCTGCCTGAACCGCTGGGTTACTCCAGCATTTTGTGCCTATCCCATGAACCAATATGGTTAATCTTTTCCATACTCAATCAAGCAGGATGTTTGTTCTGATCACTTTACTGCAAACTCTTACTGTGATGTGCATTGTCACGGATTGGGACTGACATTATAAATACACACAATATCCAAACTGGCTCTCCAAGCACCACACTGAGGGAGTGCTACAACGTCAATGGGACAACAGTGAGGGAACCCCTGCACTACTGCACATTTGAGCCTTTCAAATGAAATGTTAATCCATGCCCCCTTCCCAATCCCACTTTCTCAAATGCATGTAGTGTCAATGATTTGATGGAAAAGTGACAAAGAAATGTGAGGTAATTTTCCCCAGTATCCAGCCCCAAATATACCATGCAAATAACATATGAATGATGTTTCAAGTCTGGGCTCTTCGAAGGATCCCAACTCGAAACATAATCTATCCATTTCCTTCCACAGCTACTGCCTGACCCGCTGAGTTCCTCCAGCATTTTATTTTGTTCAGGATTCCTTTGTTCGGTTTCACATGTGTTCATTCCCAAAACATCAGGCACTGAAATCTTGCTTTGTGCAAAATTGTAAGGTTCACAACAGTCCAAATTTCCCAATAAAGCCACCCATATACCTCCCTCCGGCTTGACATTACATTCCTCCTCTCTGTATCTGAAGAAGTCAGGTACCGGATACCAGTCTGAAGGGTCCCCATCCAAAACATCACCCATTCCCTCCACAGATGCTACCTGACCCACTGAATTCCTTCAGTACTTTGTGTTTTGCTCAAGATTCCAGCATCTGCAGTTCCTTGTGTCACCTACACCTGTGTTCTCTTGAGTTTAGGAGAATGAGAGGTGATCTTGTTAAAACAAACAAAATTCTTAAGAGGTTTAACAGGGTATGTGCAGAGGTGATATTTTTTTTCCTGGATGGGGTGTCTAGAACCAGAGGGCACAAAGCAAGGGCAGAGATGAAAAGGAATATTTCACCCAGAGGATGGTGAATGGGAGGAAACCGAAGTACTCGGAGAAAACCCACGCGGTCGCAGGGAGAACGTACAAACTCTGTACAGACAGCACCCATAGTCGGCATCGAACCCGTGTCTCTGACACTGAAGGCAGCAACTCTACTGTTTGCCACTGTGCTGCCCTTTCCATTCTCCCCAGAGATGCTACCTGACCCATTGAATTAGACACAAAATGCTGGAGTATCTCAAGCTCTTCAATCAAATATCCATTCCCTCAAAAAGCCATCTATCCATTCCCTTGACAGATGCTGCCTGATCCTCAGTTGTTACTCCAGAACCTAGAGTCATAGAGTGATACAGTGAGTAAACAGGCCCTTTGGCACAACTTGCCCACACCGGCCAACTCTAATCCCACCTGCCCGTGTTTGGTCCATATCCCTCCAAACCTGACCTGTCCATGTACCTGATAACTGTTTCTTAACAGTTGGGATAGTCCCTGCCTCAACTACCTCCTCTGGCAGCTTGTTCCATACACCCACCACCCTTTGTGTGAAAAAGTTACCCCTCAGATTCCTATTAAATCTTTTCCCCTTCACCTTAAACCTCTGTCCTCTGGTCCTCGATTCACCTACTCTGGGCAAGAGACTCTCTGCATCTACCCGATCTATTCCTCTCATCATTTTATACACTTTGTGTTCTGCTTGTAGTTATTGTTGATGCTGTCAAATGAGTTACAGCAAACAAGAAGGCTTTATCAGTCAAATGTAACAGGCAAAGCTTAATCCAGTTTGCGCTATTGTTTGTTTGATGTTGATGTGCTGTCTTGCATTCTGTAACCGGGCACTGTGTGTTGTGTTGCAGCTTGCTGTCTTGAGCCTAGCATGTTGTGACAGCAGTGAGATTCACGGACCCCCATCTCATCAGGCCCTTTGGTCCATCACGTGCAAAGGAGATGTCTTTGTCAGTGAGCCTAGCCCAAGTCTGGAAGCCACACAACATCCTATGCCAAGTGACCAATTGTAAGTCTTTAATTCATGTTCGTAAGTCATAGGAGCGGAATTAGGCCATTTGGCCCATTGAGCCAATTCAATCATGGCTGATCTATTTTTCCCTCTCAACCCCATTCTGTTGCCTTCTCCCCATAACCTTTGACACTCTTGCTAATTAAGAACTTCAGAGGGTCAGGCAACATCTCAGGAGAAAAAGAATAGGTGGTGGTTTGGGTCGGGGCCCTTGTTTAGACTGAAGAAGTCCAGTCTGAAAGCGTTCAGTCCAGTCTGGTTCCAATCCGAAATGTCACCTATTCTTTTTCTCCAGAGATGCTGCCTGACCCGCTGAGTTGTTCCAACATTTTGTGTCTATCTTTGGTGTAAAGCAGCATTTGCAGTTCCTTCCTACACACTAATCAAGAACCTGAACACACCCAATGACGGCCTCCACAGCCATCAGTGCCACAGATTCACCATCCTCTGTCTAAAGAAATTCCTCCTCATCTCCTTTTTAGAGGTGCCGGCCCTTTATCCAGCATCCACTGCTGTCGTCAACTCCTCCAAGTCCTCTCCGGTTGTTTGATTGTCCTAAACACTAGTTCACTAACATCCTTCTGAGGAGGAAACATGCCATCCGTACCTTGGGTGGGTCTGAACACAATTCTTGTGGCACACCCATGAATCTGCATGAACTTGTTTTGTTAAATTCTGGGCATTACATTAGTGTTAAAACACAAAGCACTTGTGCTATGACACCAGGATAAGCACTGAATCAAGAAAAGCAAGCCCAATGCCAAAATAGTGTCTAAACTACCTATACACAACCAACTTCACCTTCAATAATAAGTTATCTACATGTTAACAAACACACAAGCGAATGTTTAACCAAGAAACCCAATCTCCATGCCACATGAGAATCTAAAATGCCTTTACTCAGTTAAACTATGGGCCAACAAAAACAAAGTGTGTAGATGCCAGTATATTATAAAGTGAGTACCTCCCTTCACTGGTGTTTCATTGAATTAGGCCCACAACACCTTGGGAAGGTTCAACATTTAGTTCTGGCATCCCAGAACCACCCCCCTCAATACCTATGCTACTAATATACACGACTAAGCAGCTAACTATGTAAATATCTACTAAGTAAAAGAAATGTGGAAATTATCCCACAGAATATTTGCCATTCAAATTCAGAATATTTAAAAGCAGCTACTAAAGTTTATATGAGGTTTAATTTAGTTTATTGTCATGTGTACCGAGGTACAATGAAAAGCTTTTTTGTTGCATGCAACCAGTCAGCAGAAAAACTATTCATGATTCCTATCAAGCCAACCACAGTGTACAGATAAAGGGAATAATGTTTAGTTCAAGTATGATTAAAGATACTGTCGTTTGAAGGTCTCCAATGAGATTCAGTTGAGGTTCTCCAAAAAGAACCAGCGGAACATAGGTTTAAGGGGAGGGGGAAAGATGTAACAGAAACCTGAGGGGAAAGTTTTTTAGACAAAGGGTAGTGGATGTAGGGAATGAGCTGCCGGAGGAGGCACTTGATATTACCTGGAGGAGTTAGCATCGAAACTTTCAAGAAACATTTAGATTCATAATTCAGAACTTCAGGTGCATAAAGGGGAGGAGCCATCTTGGGGAATGGCTGCTAACCAGCAGCCGTCCATTTAACTCACTTTTTTTTTTGGAGTTTTATTAAGTCCTGTCCTTTGTCTGTTGGAGAATGGATGTTTTAATGTGGGGGGAAGGAGGTAATTATACTTCTAGGTCCCTACCTGGTCGGTGAGGCAGCTTTTTCTCCGGGCTGCCCTGTCGACCCGTCCTCATGGCCTACCAGCGGGCGTGGAGCGCCGTTTCCTGGCGGGGACCGCCCAGCACCTCGGCTTCGGTGGCGGCACAGTGCTGGAGCGCTATCGCGGAGTGGAGCGGGCGATGCCTTGCCTGGATCGCCGCGCTGGATCGACGCGCTGGAGCTCCGGTGAGCTGTGACCGCCGAGATCAACACCTCCGGGCTGCGGAGCGGAGCGGGCGGCGCCGACTCTAACATCGGGAGCCTTGGGAGCTCCAAACCGGCGCGGCCTTGTCGGCTTCGGAAGCCGCGGTCCCCAGTCAGGAAGCGGCCGTTCCAGGTGGCCCAGCCGCTGAGAGGACTCTCCCGACGCCGGGACAACAGCACCCGGTGAGAACGGCCAGGAACATCGGGCCTCCGTAGAGGCAACAGGCCTCAATAGGCCTGACTTTGGGTGAACTGGGGATGGGGACTGGACATTGTGCCTTCCCCCACAGTGGTAACCATTGTGGGGGGATGATTTTTTTTTTTGTGTGTAAGTAAACATGTTAGTCTGTGTCCAAGATGGCTGTCGGAAGGGAGAGTGGACGCTGGCGCGCTTTAGCTGCCGCTGCTCTCTCTTCACATTGTGTTTTTGATTTTTTGTCTTTGGATTGAATTCTGTTTTTAATTTGTGTTTTGGTGATGTCTTTATTATTTATTTTATTCCGATTATATGTTTTATTATTCTTGTTAATCTCTGTAAGGTGTCCTTGAGATTTTTGAAAGGCGCCCAAAAATAAAATTTATTATTATTATTATTAAAGGTTTCGAGGGATATGGGCCAAAAGCAGGCAGGTGGGACTAATGTAGATGGGGCATGTTGGTCGGCATGGGCAAGTTGGGCAGAAGGGCCTGTTTCCACGCTGTATGACTCTGAGATGAGAGGTCAGGACCACGCTCTGGTTGGTAATAGGATGGTTCAGTTGCCTGATAACATCTGGGGCACAATGTATTGTGTTTAAAGGCCTGTTTTGCGGCTGTAAATATGAATTTATTTGTTCTGTTGTTGGTACATATGACAGTTAAACACTCTTCTCTCTTTTGTCTTGAGTCTAGTCAAGAGAGGCTCCAGACAGGATTTTCTCTGGCAGCTGATAAACTAATTGACCTGCAATTTTCTGCTTCTATCTCCTGACTGAAGGGGACTAAACATTGTAGCCATGGGAATGGAGCACATAGAGTAAACTAAATGGGCAGCATTTTTGTAGAATCAGCAATAAAAAAAATTGTGATATCCTTCTGTGCAGTACAATTCCGTTGATCATGTAATTGTTTTGTGTAGGTATTGGCGGCAAATTGGAGGACACCTACGCATAGTTGAGTGCAACAGTCAAGGAATTGTGTGGGGCATTGGATATGATCACACAGCCTGGGTTTATACTGGTGGCTACGGAGGTGGTTTCTTTCAAGGTGATTCTTTTGTTTTCCTTTTTGGCATTTTATTTCATTTGTAAACTCAACGCTCTTATACCTGATGTTTGACCCACCAGAACTTGACAGCTCCCTGTAGTGGTTGCCAAACATTGGACTATGGGGCTAGATTGTTCGGCATGGAGGAGTTGGGCCGAAGGGCTTGTTTCCATGCTGTATAACTCTGTGACTTCATGTCTTGCCTTCATCAGTCGGGACTTTGAGACCCAGAGATGATCAGTGCTGTCTCATTTCTCCAGAATTCATTAATGCCAAGCATAAGCCATGATCATATTGAATGGCGGTGCAGGCTCGAAGGGCCGAATGGCCTACTCCTGCATCTATTTTCTATGTTTCTAAGTGAGCATATGAAGATGAGGAGGAATTTCTTTAGCCAGATGGTGGTGAATCTGTGGAGTTCACTGCCACAGACAGGCAATGAATGGATGGGTGGCGCAGTGGTACAGCTGCTGCCGTACAGTGCCAGAAACCCGATCCTGACTATGGGCGCAGTCTGTACGCAGTTTGTACGTTCTCCCTGTGACCACGTGGGTTTTTTCTGGATGCTCTGATTTCCTCCCACACTCCAAAGATGTACAGGTTTGTAGTTTAATTGGCTTCGGTAAAAATTGTAATCTGTTTCTAGAGTGTAGGTTAATACTAGAGTACAGGGTGATCGCTGGTCGACGCAGTCTTGGTGGACTAAAGGGCCTATTTCCATGCTGTATCTTGGCTATGGATTCCAAGACATTTAAACCGGTGATAGATAGGTTCTTGATGAGTAAGGGGTTACTTGGAGAAGCCTGGAGAATGGTGTTGAGAGGGAAAAATAGATCAGCCATGATGGAGTGGCGGAGCAGACTCTGAAGCCGTGGAGAATACGTGGTCTTATGAATTAAGCAAAAGGTTTTTTAAGCTGCTTTGTTTTATATCTCGTATTTTGCCTTTTCAGGACTGGCTGGGAGTACGGATAATATTTATACTCAGTCAGATGTGATGTGTGTTTACATTTATGAAAACCAGCGTTGGAACCCTCTCACCGGATACAGCAGCAGGTAGGAATCAATCTTAACATATATGGGCAGAAAATCCTAGCTGAGTTATGCAAGGAATTTGTTGTGAAATAATGGTTACGTCACCAGTTTGTAATCCCGAGATCTGGTATAAAGATCTGGACCAAGTTCTAATTCTGCCAAGCAGCCGGGGAATTTTGTACCCTGCAAAATATTTACCAGAGCATATACATGCAGTTTAAATTCAACATAAAAGCTAGTGGTTAATCATAGTCATACAGTGTGGAAACAAGCCCTTGGGGCCCAACGTGCCTATGCCAACCAACATATCCCATCCACGCTAGCCCCACCTGCGTAGATCTGGCCCATATCCCTCTAAACCTGCATTATCCAGGATGGTTCCAGCCTCAACTACCTCCTCTGGTAGCTCGTTACAGACACCCACCACCATTTGTTAACAAATAAAAGTTAACCCTTAGGTTCCTATTAAATCTTTCGCTCCATCACCTTAAACCTATATCCTCTGGTTCTCGATTCTCCTACTTTGGGCAAAAGACTCTGTGAGTTTACCTGACCTATTCCTCTCATGATTTTGTACACCTCTATAAGATCTTCCCTCATTCTCCTGGCCTTCTCAACCCCCCCCCCCCCCCCCCCCCCCCATAGCTCAGGCCCTCGAGACCTGGCAACATCTTCGTAAATCTTCTTTGCACCCTTTCCAGGTTCACAATATCTTTCAATAGACAATAGGTGCAGGTGTAGGCCATTTGGCCCTTCGAGCCAGCACTGCCATTCAATGTGATCATGGCTGATCATCCCCAATCAGAACCCCGTTCCTGCCCTCTCGCCATATCCCCTGACTCTGCTATCTTTAAGAGCCCTATCTAGCTCTCTCTTGAAAGTATCCAGAGAACCTGCCTCCACCGCCCTCTGAGGCAGAGAATTCCACAGACTCACAACTCTCTGTGTGAAAAAATGTTTCCTCATCTCCGTTCTAAATGACTTACTCCTTATTCTTAAACTGTGGCTCCTGGTTCTGGACTCCCCCAACATCAGGAACATGTTTACTGCCTCTAGCTTGTCCAAACCCTTAATAATCTTAAATGTTTCAATAAAATACCCTCTCATCCTTCTAAATTCCAGAGTATACAAGCCCAGCCACTCCATTCTCTCAGGATATGACAGTCCCGCCATCCCAGGAATTAACCTTGTGAACCTACGCTGCACTCCCTCAATAGCAAGAATGTCCTTCCTCAAATTTGGAGACCAAAACTGCACGCTATATTCCAGGTGTGGTCTCACCAGAGCCCTGTACAACTGCAAAAAGACCTCTTTGCTCCTATACTCAACTCCTCGTGTTATCAGATTCAGATTCAATTTTAATTTTAATTGTCATTGTCAGTGTACAGTACAGAGACAACGAAATGCATTTAGCATCTCCCTGGAAGAGCGACATAGCAAATGATTTGAATAAATAATAATAGGTGTCCGGGGGGGGGGGGGTGATTGGCAGTCACCGAGGTACGTTGTTGAGTAGAGTGACAGCCGCCGGGAAGAAGCTGTTCCTGGACCTGCTGGTTCGGCAACGGAGAGACCTGTAGCGCCTCCCGGATGGTAGGAGGATAAACAGTCCATGGTTGGGGTGAGAGCAGTCCTTGGCGATGCTGAGCGCCCTCCGCAGACAACGCTTGCTTTGGACAGACTCAATGGAGGGGAGCGAGGAACCGGTGATGCGTTGGGCAATTTTCACCACCCTCTGCAATGCCTTCCGGTCGGAGACAGAGCAGTTGCCATACCATACTGTGATGCAGTTGGTAAGGATGCTCTCGATGGTGCAGCGGTAGAAGTTCACCAGGATCTGAGGAGACAGATGGACCTTCTTCAGTCTCCTCAGGAAGAAGAGACGCTGGTGAGCCTTCTTGATCAGAGTTGAGGTATTGTGGGTCCAAGAGAGGTCATCGGAGATGTTGACTCCCAGGAACCTGAAGCTAGAAACACGTTCCACCTCCGTCCCGTTAATGTGGATGGGGGTGTGCGTGCCGCCCCTGGACTTCCTGAAGTCTACAATGAGCTCCTTGGTCTTCTTGGAGTTAAGGGCCAGGTTGTTGTCAGCGCACCATGCTGCTAAGTGCTGGACCTCCTCCCTGTAGGCCGACTCATCGTTGTTGCTGATGAGGCCAATCACCGTTGTATCATCTGCATACTTGATGATGGTGTTAGTACCATGTACAGGTGTGCAGTCATAGGTGAAGAGGGAGTAGAGGAGGGGGCTCAGCACACAGCCCTGTGGAACGCCGGTGTTCAGGGTGAGGGTTGAAGAGGTGTGCTTGTCTAACCTAACAGACTGGGGTCTGTTGGTTAGAAAGCCCAGTATCCAGTTGCAGAGGGAGGGGTCGATGCCCAGGTTACCGAGTTTGGTGATCAGTTTTGATGGTATAATGGTGTTGAATGCTGAGCTGTAATCGATGAACAGCATTCTTACGTAAGTGTCTCTGTTGTCGAGGTGGGAGAGGGCGGAGTGAAGTGCCGTTGAGATGGCATCCTCCGTACTCCTGTTCTTGCGGTATGAAGGCCAACATGCCATTCGCTTTCTTCACTGCCTGCTGTACCTGCATGCTTACTTTCATTGACTGATGAACAAGGATCCCCAGATCCCGTTGTACTTCCCCTTTTCCCAACTTGATACCAATTTAGATAATAATCTGCCTTTCTGGTTTTGCTACCAAAGTGGATAACTTTGTGGATAACCTCACATTTATCCACATTAAACTGCATCTGCCATGCATCTACCCACTCACATGTCATATAACATGGTGTCCTATAACATCTGTCCTATAACACGGTGCCCAAAACTGAACACAACACTATAAATGTGGCCTCACCAACGTCTTGTCATAATATACTATGATATTTTACTATAAATAATTATTTCAAAACGATTTTCATTACTGATGACCATGAATTAGCCCGATTTATTATTATTCTTGTTTAAATACTCTTGGGGTTCACTTTTTGTTACAAGCAATCTGCTTTCCTGAACAGTTCAGCACCAATGTTCAGGAATAGCCACTTCTCCACAGCCATCAGGCTATTAAACTCAACTCAAACAAAACTCTGAGCATTAATAGCCCATTATCTGTTTATTTGCACTTTATCTGTTTATTTATTCATGTGTGTATATATTTATATAATGGTATATGGACACACTGATCTGTTCTGTAGTCATACCTACCATATTCTGTTGTGCTGAAGCAGAGCAAGAATTTCATTGTCCTATCTGGGACACATGACAATAAATTCTCTTGAATCTTGAATCTTGAATGTGATTGATTCTCACCTCCCTTCTGAAATGAACCATCCAGTTCACAGAACCTTTAGGAACAGAAGCTAAATCATGTGCTCATCAGCAAAGCCACATCCCATGAATGAATACAATTGTTACAGCATCTTATTCATAAATTTGAACTCGCTGGTCAGAATAACCAAAATTAGGAAAGCATAAATACAAGATATAGAATTCAGGGGGAACCTCTTTATATGGAGTGTGGTGGGAATATGAGAGACACAAGGAACTGCAGAGTTCTGGAGTAACCTCGACCAAAACAAAGTGCTGGAGTAACCTCAAGCAAAATGCAAAGTTCTAGAGTAGCAGTCTATTCTGAAGATGGGTCCCGACCCGAAATGTCACCTATCCATTCCCTCTACAGATGCTGTCTGGACCACTCAGTTATGCCAGCACTTTGTGTTTTGTGAGAATATAAAACTGGCTTCTACTGAATACCGGAGATGAATAGCTAAGATGACTTTCAGTGGATGCTAGATAAGCATGCATAGGGAGAATATATTACATGGATATGATAGGTTAGATGGATGTGGGACTAGCATAGATGGGACTTGTTGGTCAGCATGGGCAAGTTGGGCCGAAGGGCCTGTTTCCACGCTGTATGACTCTTACTATTTAAATAAAAGAGAAAGGCACTGACCGGGAGAGGCTGGGAGCGCAATAGCCTGTTGCTCTGCTGTACTTTGTATGTGAGGCAAAGTTTTAGGACGCGGCTATGAGAGGCTGCTGAGGATGAGGTGTTGTAATGTTCAGACAACCCACCCTGACACCCAAGGTCACAGTGCTCTTCTTTTTCAGAGGCCTGCCGACTGACAGGTACATGTGGAGCGATGCATCAGGTCTGCAAGAGTGCACCAAGGCACACACAAAGCCTCCTTCACAATGGACATGGGTAAGAGTGCTTCAGTACCCTTCCGTTAAAGTATAAGCCATTTAGTCTGAAGAAAGGTCCCGACCCGAAACATTATCGATCCCTTTTCTCCAGAGATGATGCCTGACCCACTGTGTTACTCAAGCAATTTGTGTTTATAAACCAGCATCTGCAGTTCCTTTCTAAACAGTCATTTAATTTAGTTTATTGTCACACATGGCGAGGCACAGTGAAAAGCTTTTTCGTTGCGTGCTATCCAGTCAGCGGAAAGACTGCTCATGATTACAATCAATCCGTCCACAATGTACAGATACAGGATAAATTGAATAACGTTTAGTGTAATATAAAGTCTGATTAAAGATAGTCGGAGGGTCTCCAATGATGTAGATCCTAGGTCAGGACCACTCTCTAGTTTGCAGATGACACAACAGTGATTGGGCTGATCACCAACGGTTATGAAACAAAATACAGGGCGGAGGTGCAGAACCTGGCGGACTGGTGCACACGTAACAACTTGTCACTAAACACCTCCAAGACCAAGGAGCTGATTATTGACTTCAGGAGGTCCCATAATGGAGAATACGCCCCAATCTCCATTTACGGGGAAAGTGTGGAGAGCGTGTCCAGCTTTAAGTTTCTGGGCACTCACATTTCAGAGGACCTCACATGGTCCACCAACACCGCTGCGCTGGTCAAGAAGGCACAACAACGACTGTTCTTCCTGAGGACATTAAAAAAGACTGGTCTGCCCCAACAGCTGCTGACAACGTTCTACCGCTGCACCACAGAGAGCATATTAACGTATGGCATCTCTGTGTGGTATCTCAGCTGCATGGAGGCGGAGAGGAGAGCTCTTCAGCGCGTCGTCCACAGAGCGCAGAGGATCATTGGGACAGAGCTACCAGCCTTGGAGGGCATCTACCACACACGGTGCCTCAGGAAGGCCGTCAGCATCCATAAAGACTCATCACACCCCTGTAACGGACTGTTCGAACTACTTCCCTCCGGCAGACGTTACAAGGCCTTCTACGCCCGTACCTCCAGACTCAGAAACAGCTTTATTTCAAGAGCTATAGCAGCTCTGAACCGGCCCTGCTGAGTGCCCCCCACCCCCCCTGGACTGTCTCCCTCGGATGGTCACGACACACAGCTTATTTATTTATTTTACTTTTCTTTTTCATCGGTTGGAGCTGCATACTAAATCTCGTTGCACTGACGTGCAATGACAATAAAAGATATTATTATTATTATTATTATTAGTTATTGATAGAATGGTTCAGTTGCCTGATAAGAGCTGGGTAGAAAATGTCCCTGAATCTGGTAGGTATGCAGTTTCACACTTCTGTACCTCTTGCCTGATGGGAGAGGGGAGATAAGGGTCTGACCGGAAGAGAACATAGTAAAGTCAGAACATAGAAATAGACCATTAGAACACAGAAGGGTACAGAACAAGATCATGCCCTTTAGTCCACAATGCCTGAGTTGACCATCATGCCATGAGGAACTAATGTCATCTGCTTGCACATGATCCATTCCAGCATGAGTCACAATGCATGAGTCAGACCAAGATGCCCCATCTACACTAGTCCCACCTGCCCACATTTGGCCCATATCCCTGTAATCCTTTCCTATCAAAAAGTCCCTATCTAAAAACCTCTTAAACCCCACTATCGTATCTGCCTCCACCACCCATGCTATATAGGGAGGTTGAGCAGGCTGGAACTTTATTCCTTGGCCGGCAGGAGGTTGAGGGGTGATCTTGTAGAGGTATATAAAATTCCGAGAGGGATAGATTAGGTGAATGCACAGAGTCTTTTACCCATGGTAGGGGAATCAAAAAACAAACAACATAAGTTTAAGGTGAGAGGGGAAAAATTCAATAGG
The DNA here is from genome assembly GCF_010909765.2 of Amblyraja radiata. NCBI lineage: Eukaryota > Metazoa > Chordata > Chondrichthyes > Rajiformes > Rajidae > Amblyraja > Amblyraja radiata. The sequence goes on from NC_045977.1 coordinate 21,092,785, forward strand.
AATCGGAGGGGCAACTTTGGTGGGTAAACATAGAAACATAGAAAATAGGTGCAGGAGTAGGCCATTCGGCCCTTCGAGCCTGCACCGCCATTCAATATGATCATGGCTGATCATCCAACTCAGTATCCTTTACCTGCCTTCTCTCCATACCCCCTGATCCCTTTAGTCACAAGGGCCACATCTAACTCCCTCTTAAATATAGCCAATGAACTGGCCTCAACTACCTTCTGCGGGAGAGAATTCCAGAGATTCACCACTCTCTGTGTGAAAAAAGTTTTCCTCATCTCGGTCCTAAAAGATTTCCCCCTTATCCTTAAACTGTGACCCCTTGTTCTGGACTTCCCCAACATCGGGAACAATCTTCCTGCATCTAGCCTGTCCAACCCCTTAAGAATTTTGTAAGTTTCTATAAGATCCCCCCTCAATCTTCTAAATTCTAGCGAGTACAAACCGAGTCTATCCAGTCTTTCTTCATATGAAAGTCCTGACATCCCAGGAATCAGTCTGGTGAACCTTCTCTGTACTCCCTCTATGGCAAGAATGTCTTTCCTCAGATTAGGAGACCAAAACTGTACGCAATACTCCAGGTGTGGTCTCACCAAGACCCTGTACAACTGCAGTAGAACCTCCCTGCTCCTATACTCAAATCCTTTTGCTATGAATGCTAACATACCATTCGCCTTCTTCACTGCCTGCTGCACCTGCATGCCTACATTTAATGACTGGTGTACCATGACACCCAGGTCTCGTTGCATCTCCCCCTTTCCTAATCGGCCACCATTCAGATAATAATCTACTTTCCTGTTTTTGCCACCAAAGTGGATAACCTCACATTTATCCACATTATACTGCATTATAGAACAAGCTGCCAGAGGAGGTAGTTAATTGTTAAATTTGATTAATAATGCTTCTGTGATGGACTTTAGGATATTATTTAACATTAAAAGAGTCCCAACCCAAAACGTCACCTATCCATTTACTCCATAGATGCTACCTGAGTTCCTCCAGCACTTTGTATAATTATTCTGTCATTCGTGACAAGTGACAAATGGTGGCAGCAGAGAGCAGGAAACTACAAGAGCAATATTGTCGCCCAGTGTGGAGGGGAGTGGGCAGATCGGAGGTTGTCCTGGTTGGTTTGTCCCTCGTCCTGGACAAGCTGACCATTTGTGGGTCACGGCGCCAGGCAGACGAGGACTCTGCCCGAGCCGACTGCCTGGGATTACGCCGGTGCCCGGATGTCCCTTGAAAAATAGCACGCGGTGTCCACTGGCACCATGGAGGAGTTCCAGCTACTGCTGAGCACTGTGGGGGATTGATTGTATCCAGGATCAGGATTGTAATAAGTAATTTGATATTTAGTTAAAATATTTGACAGTCTTGATGTTTTTCAATATATAATTCAATATGTGAATATTTTGGAAATAGGTGAATTTTTTTTAAAAGAGCAATATTGTGAAGCTCACCTATATCCCTTCCTCTTGCGTCACATTTTACACATCTTATCTCCCAGCTTTTTGGCTTTTTATGTCTGGCCTTTGTCCACCCATCTGCCAATAACCCCCCCTTCCCTGACTTGTGTCACCTATCACGTGCCAGGCTGTGTCCTGCCCCCACCTCTCTTCCTGCTTTCTCCCCCAGCACAATCAGTCTAAAGAAGGCTCCTGCCCTTTAACGTCACCTATCCATGTTTTCCAGAGATGCTGCCTGACTCACTGAGTTGCTCCAGCACTTTTTTTGTTTGGTGAAACCTTCTTTTGCATGAAAAAAACACAAAGTGCTGGAGCAACTCAGTGGGTCGTGCAGCATCTTTGGAGCACATGGACTGGTGACATTTTGAGTCGGGATCATTCTTCAGACTCTTCTAACTTCTCTATTGTATATCTAAGTCAGATCGATTCCTTGTGGCTAAAACCTTGAATGCTATAGGGCCTGTCCCACTTTCCCGAGTTATTCACAAATTCTCCTGAGTTATTCACAAATTCTCTCGAGTTTTTAAACTCGCAGAATGTTCATAACGCGGCCGTAGGAGTCCGTGGATATATCATAGCGGCTCGTTATGCCAGCCGTAGGTACTCGGGGCTATTTCTTTTACTCGTGGACATTTTTCATCATGCTGAAAAAATGTCCCAACTTACCTGATGCCCCGAGTACCTCTTCAAGGTGTTTTGTCCAATTATTTCCCTGAAGCCATGGAGAAATCCTGTGTTTCGTTCCATTGCCAGGTGACTGACTGGTACATCGATTTCCATGCACCTGGCGGGACTGATCGCAACGGGTGGCAGTTCGCAGCTGACTTCCCTGCGTAAGTACTTGACGTTATCAGCTGTTAGAATTAAAACAAATCTTTTATATGCTTTGTATTTCTTAACTTGCAAAGAACCAGCTGTGGTTTTGCTATTGGTTTATTATTGTCATATATAAAGTGGGAAACTTTGATCTGCATGCCATACAGGCAAATCGTAGAGTAAGTGCAATCAGACCATATGTAAGTACAGTCAGACAGTAGGTGACTAGAGACCACCGTGAGTGGAGTCGTACAGTGCAGGAGTACATTCGTACCATCAGTGGGTGAGGCCATACCGTGCAGGAGTGCGTTGTACCATCAGTGAGTGTAATAGGTGGTACAAAAAGAGAATGAAGCAGAGTGCAGAATATAGTGTTACAGCTACAGAGAAGTGCAGATTTTTTTTTAACGTACAAGGGCCTCAACAAGGTAGATTGGGGGATCAGGAGTACATCCTTGGTTTATGAGAGGTCTGTTCGAGAGCAGGGAAGAAGCTATTCTTATAGTGCAGATCCGAGAGACTCCTTTCTCGTTGTTTGAATGTATTTCTATTGCTAATTTGGTTCAATTAGATCTTTGTTTGTCATTCCTCTGTCTTGGCCAAACTGTCCGGGGCAGTTTTGTCATTAATCTCTGGTTAATATATTGGGGTTACCATATTTGCTTTAGAGATACAACATGAAAACATGCCCTCCCACCACGCTGACCATCGACGCACGTTAACACTAGTTCTATGTTATCACACTTTCTCATCCACTTCCTGCACACCTGGGATAATTCGCAGAGGCCAGTTAACCTACAAACCTGCACGCCTTTGGGATTTGGGAGGAAACCGGAGCACCTGGAGGAAACAACACGCAGTCAAATGGAGAACGTGCAAACTCTACACAGACAGTACTCAAGGCCAGGACAGAACCTGGGTTTCTAGTGCTGTGAGGCGTCAACTACCAGCTTTGTCACTATGTCATCCAACATAGAAAAATACCAGCTGCTGATCTGTTCAATCCAAGTGGGGGGGGAGACCCAAGCACCGGAGAAGACCCACGCAATCACAGGGAGAACGTACAAACTCTGTACTTCTTTGATTCTGGCTCATCTTGTGCGTTCCACCGTTGCAAGTATGAGCTTTTTGTTGGGAGACCAGAGATGTGTACATTTTTCCAGCTGTTGCCTCATCCAGGCCCTATATAATTGCACCAAGCTGCTTTTCCCCTTGACCTTTGATTCTTTTGTAATAAAAAACGACATCTGATTTGCATTCCCAATTGTTTGCTGTATCTACACATTGACTTCAGTGAATCATGTACAAGTACAACCAGTCTCTTCTGAACAACAGCTACAAATGGAGAACCATTTTCAACATACACAAATGTTTTTTCTTTCCACCAAAGTAAATGACTCATTTGCCATGTCCTCATCTATTCATCTTAGTAAAGCCAATCCGATCCACTCATATGTTGATAGAATGGAGCAGCTGGGCTTGTATACACTGGAATTTAGAAGGATGAGAGGGAATCTTATTGAAACATATAAGATTGTCTAGAGTTTGGACACACACGCTAGAGGCAGGAAACATGTTCCCGATGTTGGGGGAATCCAGAACCAGGGGCCACAGTTTACGAATAAGGGGTAAGCCATTTAGAACGGAGATAAGGAAAAACATTTTCACACAGATGGTTGTGAGTCTGGAATTCTCTTCCTCAGAAGGCGGTGGAGGCCGGTTCTCTGGATGCTTTCAAGAGAGAGATAGAGCTCTTAAAGATAGCGGAGTCAGGAGATATGGGGAGAAGGAAGGAACGGGGTACTGATTGTGGATGATCAGCCATGATCACATTGAATGGCGGTGCTGGCTCGAAGGGCCGAATGGTCTACTCCTGCACCTATTGTCTATTGTCTATTGTCTATTGTCTATCCCCACCATGTTAGAATATTATCGGATATGGGAGTAGGTAGGGGAATTGAGAACCAGAGGTCATAGGTTTAGGGAGAGGGAAAAGATTTAATAGGAACCTAAGGGGCAATTTTTTCCTCTCAAAGGGCCGTGCGTATATGGAATGAACTGCCAAAGGCAGTTGTTGGGCAGGTGCAATAACAACAATTAAGACACTTGTTTTGTATATATTTGTTCTGAATAAAGTTCATTTTAAAAATGAACTTTATTCAGAACAAATATATACAAAACAATCAGTCTGAAGAAGGGTCCCAAACCGAAATGTCACCTATTCATGTTTTCCAGCGATGCTGTCGGCTGAACTGCTGAGTTACTCCAGCACGTTATGTCTATTTTTATACAAAACCAAAACTCTGCAGAACCTCTTCAGTGTCTATACATTGAATAGTTTTCATACTCATTAGAATACGCATCTGTATTTAAACAAAACATTCTTGCCACTCATAAAGTCCCCTGGGGTAATATCCCTTCCCTTGTTTGAGGGGTGTCCCCACCGGACTCTGCCCCTCAATGTCCAGCAGCGGAAGGACCAGAGACTGTGGTCCTCCCCTACAGAGCCTTGGCGTTGGCTGCACCAAGCTTTAGTGTGTCCCTCAGCACGTACTCCTGCAGTCTGGAGCGGGCCAGTTGGCAACATTCCCTGACATTGAAAGGACAAGTACATGGAACAAGAAAGGTTTAGAAGGATATGGGCCAAACGTGGGAAGTCGGACTAGCCTGGATGAGGTATTTTGGTCAGCATGGACAAATTGAGCCGATGAGCATGTTGCCGTGCTGTATCTCTCTATATTCTCTAAAATAAATGTTTAAAAGTGTCATCCAATTTTCCTTTCACAGCATAATTTCAATTTTGTCTATAAGCCTTGTGGCAGCTATGCAAAATAAGTTTGAATAAGTACATAAGCTAATATGAGTACTGACAACGAATATTGGCTATTTCAGCTCGTACCATGGATACAAGACCATGAAAGACTTTGTGAGGCGGAGACGATGGGCAAGGTAAAGGGGTGCTTGTGTTAATAAAATATGCTGGAAATACTCGGCTATTAACAAAATGCTGCCTGGATTAGTGTGTATTAGCTACAGGGAATGGTTGGACAGACTTGAATTGTTTTCTCGGGGACGCCGAAGGTTGCAGGGAGACCTGACAGAAGTTTATAGAATTATGAGAGGCGTAGATAGGGTAGACACTCAGAACCTTTTTCCCAGAATGGAAAAAGCAAATACTAGAGGGCATGGCTTAAAGGTGAGAGGGGCAAAGTTTAAAGTAGATATAGCGGGGCCAGTTTTTTAAAATAGAGGGTGAGTGCCTGGAACGTGCTGCCGGGGTGGTGGTGGAAGTGGATACAATAGTAGCGTTTAAGAGACTTTTGGAGAGGCACATGGATATGCAAGGATATGGATCACGTGCAGGCAGATAAGTTGGTCTTGGTATCATGTTCAGCACAGATACGGTGGGCTGAAGGGCCTGTTCCTGTGCAGTATTCTATGTCTATCATTAGTTCTGGTTGATGATTTATCATCAGATTTTTTAATTGATTATGATAATCTTTGAATCAAACACGGCAGTGAGAGAGAGGGGAAACTATTGGCTTACCCTCTGTGATGACCACATTGTGGCTTTCCTCATTTGAGATGATTAATTGTACTTTGACTCTCCAGAAAGTGCAAAACTGTCACGACGGGTCCATGGTTCGAGGTTGAACCGATAGCTCTGCGGGACCTCTCGCTGATTCCATCTGTGCCTCGGGGCACGAGTGACCAAGTCGCCTTGTGGGCTATTAGCAGCAAAGGGGATGTCTTGTGTAGGACGGGAGTAACAAAGCAAAATGCCATGGTAAGGATGCACGCTTCAAGCAGACTTCGTATATGTGACATCCCCAACAATAAACCTTTTTTGGAGTAATTGAAGTGCTGGTCAGCAATGCTATTAACTGATTTAGTTTAGTTTTTGTTTAAAGATACAGTGTGGAAACAGGCCCATCGGCCCACCAAGTCCACGTCGACCAGCGAACCCCACACATTAACACTATCCTACAACTTACCATTTTACCAAAGCCAATTTACCTTTAAACCTGCCTTTGGAGTGTGGGGAAAACCCATGCAGGTCACGGGGAGAACGTACACACTCTATACAGACAGCACCCTTACGATCGAACCCGGAGCTCGGGCGCTGTAAGGCAACAACTCTGCTGCGCGACTGTGCTGATACTTAAAACACAGGTTTAAGGGGAAAGATTTAACAGGAACCTGAGGGGTAGCTTTTTCACACAGATGGTGGTGGATATATGGAACGAGCTGCCAGAGGAAGTAATAGGCAGGTAGCATAACAGCATTTACACCACATTTAGACAAGTACATGGATAGGAAAGCTTTGGAGGGATATGGGCCAAACACGAGCAGGTGGGATTAGCATAGATGGGCATCTTGGTCAGCATGGGCAAGTTGGGCCAAAGGGCCTGTTTCTCTACTGTGTGACTCTGACTAATATTATCTTACCACACAGAAGGTTATTTGGCCTGTCCAGTCTTTGCCAGCTATCAGAGCGTGCCCATCAGTCAATCACCCCCACCTATCTCACTGTAACTTATTCCTTCACTTGCTCATCAGCTCCTCCCTGATTTGGACCAACTTTCCGAAACCTTTACTTTTTGAATTGAACGAGTCTTGTGTAGGCTTTACGGCAAGAGACGCATTGGCCTGCACACTCTGCACTTGTGTTTGTGCAGCATGTTTCATGGTTTCAGGGCATTTGATAGAGCACGTGAAATGTGCCCCAAAGTGTTTTGTAACATAGGAAATGCAGCAGTCAGTTTATTGCTAGCAACCTCCCGTCCACATCAGTGTGATAATTATCCAGGAATCTAATCTTTAATGTTGATCAAGGAATAGGTATCGATTCACTGATTGACAGATGCAGCACAGAAACAGGCCCTTTGATCCGCCAAGCTCACGCTGACCATTGATCACCCATTCACACTGGTTTAAACTTTAGACTTTAGAGATACAGTGCGGAAACAGGCCCTCCATCGCTTCGCCCCATCCTCTCCCACACCTACATCTTCTCAATCACCAACCCCAACTTCTCTAGCTTTCTTTTGGCTCTCCCCCTCACCTTTTCCCGCCCTCTTCTCTCCTTTCTCCCACTGCCTCCCCCTCGTTCTCTCATTATATAATTAAAAAGAGAACTGCAGATGCTGATTTATACCAAAAATGAACACTAAATGCTGGAGTATGTCAGCGGGTCAGGCAGCATCTCTCGAGATAAAGGATAGGTGTTGTTTCGGTTCGGGACCTTCTTCAGATGTTGCCTTTAACATGTAACAAATTGAGACAGCATCCAAATGTTCCTTGCAGGGAACTTCATGGCTGCATATTGGTACAGACCAGCCATTCGTGTCTATCTCAGTCGGAGGACACTACCAGGTGTGGGGAATTGCCAGGGATGGATCAACTTTCTACCGGGGTTCAGTTACCCCACAAAACTCTACAGGTAACTAAACGTACAACATTTTATTTTGTGAGGAAAAGTTCCGCTGCTTGAGAAACCTTTCACTCCGTGGTAAAAGCTAGCTTCTTTCAGCTTCGGACGATGGCTAAAATAAAAAAAATCCTCCAGTTTGATGACCTGGAAAAGATCATCCACACATTCATCTCCTCCCGCCTAGATTACTGCAACTCCCTTTACACTGGCATCAGCCAATCTTCCCTGTCCCGCCTGCAACTGGTCCAAAACGCTGCAGCGAGACTCCTGACGGGCACCGGAAAAAGGGACCACATCACCCCGATCCTGGCCTCTCTCCACTGGCTCCCTGTGCGGTTCCGTATAAACTTCAAGATTCTCCTCCATGTCTACAAAGCCCTCAATGGGCTTGCCCCCACCT